>NC_060060.1:25574430-26209057 GCF_020283565.1 Trifolium pratense
AAATTGCAACCGCTTAATCTAGTCTAGATTTTGGCTTGATCAAGTAAATGTGTTTGTATAGTTTCTTAAGATGACTTTTTTTTTTTGAATAAAGAGGGCAAAGCCCAAGGAGAAAGAAAAACTACAAGACTACTCTAACACTCCTAGGCATGCAAGCCCCGGATACATCATCAAAGAGGAGTTGTTGGAGTTCCCTAGGAGGAATCTCCAAAATTCTCACATCATATGAACTCTATTTGAGACTAAAACTAGCTAGCCAATCCGCACATCTATTTCCTTCGCGTCATGTGTGCTTAAAAATAATGTGCCAATGTAGGTTCGAGAGGTCTTAGATACGATTAACCAAGATAGGAGTGTTTCAGTTGAGCTTGCACCTTCTTGTTACCATATCAATCAGAAGCTTGGAGTCACTTTCCACTATGAGGTGTGTATACCCTTGTCTTCTCGCCATTTCCATTCCCGTATACATCCCCACATTTCAGCATGAAGAGCATCACAATCTCCAATTCTTTGTGTATACCCTTTTAGCCACCGACCATTTGAGTCCCGAAAAAGACTGCCACATCCTGCAATGTTCATTGAATCCTTGTCATCACAGTTAAGCTTGATCCAATCTTATGTGGATTTTCCAGCCGATGTAAATTGTTTCACATTGTCTACTGATGACGTTACATTACATGGAAATAAAGACCATTTTCAAGTATTTTTAGAGGTTTTTGACCTAAATCATGAAGAATGAAACATTGATTTGAAGCTACATGCGAAGAAAGATAGCAAATGAAAATTGGTGGATTTTATAGTATTTTTACGCCTAAAACGGAATTCTTTCCGCCTGGGGCGGAAATTTCACTGAAGAAGCTGGTTTGCTCACTGTTTTGCCGTTTCAAGCGAAATTCTTGTGCCTGAAACGTAACTTCTTACGCCTGGGGCGGAAATTCTGTGCCTCAGGCGGAAAACGTTACTTTTGATCATTTTTATAAAAGGGAAACATCAGATCTGGATCATTATCGAATTTTTGACACTGAGAACAGCATTTGGAGCGATTTTGGAGGATCAAGAGCGACCAAGCAAGGATTCAAGTGTGGAAACACATCAAGATTCTTCTTGTAATTATGCTTTCTTTCATTTTAATTGATGTAATTTTTGAATTTGCAATGTCTAGCTAATTTCTCATGATTGGTCCTTAGGTGATTCTAATTACTTTTGATCTTGAATTATGTGATTGTCATATGATATGATTAATGAATTACGAAGTTAGTTTCTATTGATTGTTCTTTGTGCTTAATGCTTTGTATGAATTCGCGACTTATATGATGATTGCAATGATTTGTTTTACTATGACAATAGAAATAAATCATCGATCTAGGAATGATTAATCAATTAACTTTGACTTAAGACATTTTGGATTGTTAATTGAGATTAAAGGATTAAAGGTTATAAACCTCAATTGATCATAGATTACCTAAGACATTAGGGATCAATAATCAAGGGAGAGGATTATGTTACCAAGACATTGGGCATAATTATTTTTGATTTAATCTAATCGTGAAACTAAAGTTGAGTAATTTGTAATCATACATGAAATTACCAAGAAAAATAGTAATTAGATGACCCAAAAAGGACCAATCGCTTTTCTTACATCAATCTAAACACCAAAGCAATTCCAAAGTTTAAAAAATTTGAACTTGAAACCAAACAAGAACCCCCTTTTACAATTTATGTCAATTTACATGAGTATGTCTTCAATTTACAATTGATTTACAACAATCCCTGCGGAAAGAACGATTTTATTATACTACTTGACGGCTATTTAGTACACTTGCTAAATTTCTATCATCTACGAATTCCCATCATGAGAGTATGCTCATATTGCTCAATATCCTTGGCAATCCTAAGAATCACTTGCGATGGATCATTAGGTTGTTGAAAGTCTTCTTCAAAAATAGTTTTGTTTCTCCAATTCCAAAGGTGCTAACACGCCACCATTAAAATAGATTGACAGCTCTCCTCTTAACTCCCAATGTCTCTGTTGTTTAGGTTCATGAAAATCCACTCCCTGCAATCAAAAGAAGAAAAAAAAATAGTAATTTGATTAGAACTTACTAACTTGTTCCAAATGAGGGTTGCAAAAATGCAATCCCTAAGAGTGTGGATAACAGTCTCATCGCCATTTCCGCAAATAGAGAAAATAGGTGAAACTCCTACTCCCCACTTGCTTCTACGAGCATTTGTTAAAAGACGGCCATGAGCTGCAATCCACATGAAAGTTTGGATCTGATGAGGCCCCTTCCAAGCCCAAATCTTATTCAAGTCCCCATTTATGTGATGGTCATTCCCATGTTGCAAATCATAAGCGCTTTTAATGGTGAAATGATGGGTATTAGTGCCTTTCCAACCAATCGTATCATCTCCGTCTGTACCATTAGGTGCTGGAATAGCCATTATTTGGCTCACTATGTTGGGATTGAGATGAGTATATAGAAAATTGAGATCACATCGTCCTTCCGTCGTCAAGACATCTTTAACCAAAAGAGTTGTGTCAATTATGCTATTAGTGACATTTATCATAAGAGGACAGCCACTAGGAGTCCATTTATCAATCCAAAAGTTGATACTATTATACCATCCCCCAATTGCCATACAATGTGATTTTGGAATTGCTCCCAAATGCAAGACAAGGCTTTCCACAGAGGGGAGTCATAGGGCTGGGAACTAATCTCATATAAGGTCTTTATTTCTTCCATACTTACTATAGAGCACTTGGCACCAAAGATCATCAGGCTTATTAATCAAGTTCCAAAGAATCTTCATGAGAAAAGCTTCATTCATAAGATGAGGGCTTTTAATTCCTAGCCCCCCCCCCCCCCCCCAATCATTCTTGGATAAACAAACATCTCACCCAATCAAATGAGGTTTGTGTCGCTCCTCTTTGTCACCCCACAAAAAACCCCTTTGAATCTTCTTCATATCATCACAAAGAGTTTTAGGGAGTTTAACATACTGCATGTTATCGTAAGGGATTGAACTAAGCACAGACTTTGATAAGGCAAGTCTACCCGCAAAGCTCAGGAACTGCTGCTTACTAAGTCTATTTTGAATCTTCCTGATGATGTGTTGGAACTTTCCCCTAGTTGATCAACCTGGCGCTATGTTCACCCCCAAGTATTTTCCTAGGTTAAAAAAAACTATTATCAACTCTTTGTGATCAAACAACATGTTATTCGATATTTAAGTTCGTCATTATAGTAAGGTAGAAAATTTATTTAAAATAGAATATTTAAAAATTTATTATAAAATATAAGTAAAACTATTGTGCTATTTCTTGTAAAACTTATTAAAAATTTATTTAGATTGATTTATTTTTGCGCTTATGCAAAATATTTTATGCAAATAAATAAAGTCCCATCTCCGCAAAGAAAACAAGCATCATGATTTTTGTCTTCAACAGTGTCATTATCATTTTTGGGAACATATGACATCCTACGGTGTTTTAGTTCCTCCGCATTGTTCTCTGTCTCAAAGTTCCATACAGAAACTTCCTCGTTGCAACAGCTGCATAAGATGCTTTCGTTGCTAATTTGTCCGGTTATCAGTTTGGAAATAGATGCTTGGCCGGTTTCCAGAACACTTCATTGAGGATTGTCATGCTTCAATCCTTAAATTTTGTTCCTGATTATCACTTTTTTATGAAAAAATTTGTACTTCATTCATCGGTTCATTATTTTGTACATTTGAATTACCAGAATTTTGGCCACATCCATCGCGTATTCTCCACAATTGTGCAAGAGTGGTAGGTCAACCTACATCTCTTATACAATTGTGGAAAATTCGGGATAACACGGATCTCTAAACAATTTTCGAAAGAAAGAAAAAACATATTGTTTGGTCACAAGGAGTTGATAATAGTCTTTTTTTTAATAAAGTTAAATTTCATGTTTGGTGGTGGATGAAGTGAAGAAGAAAGGTATTAGTTTTAATTACAATCTTTGGTGATAAAATCCTTTAGTTTTTCTCGGGATTGAGATAATTTGATGTTTTATTTTTGTTGGTGTTTATGTCATGAGTGGAATTTTGTCTTTTTTAACACTATATTTGTTTTTTTTCCTTTTCCTTTTAGGCGTACATTATATATTGAATAGTCAGTTTTAATAATTTATAACAGCATCAAATATATATATATATATATATATATATATATATATATATATATATATATATATATATATATATATATATATATATATATACTAGTATAACTTACCCGTGCAAATGTACGGGTTAATGTTCAATAAAAATATTAGATATTTTTTTTACACATGAAAAATATGGATTATTAAATTTTTAATATTTTTTGGTTTTTTTAATTATTTGTAAAATTAATTTTATATTTAATGTAATAATTTATTTAAATATGATAAATGATCCAAATTTTGGAGATTTTAAGAAGAAATGGTAGAACGGAGAGTGATACTCCACTCCCCGTTCCCAACCCACATGTTCGTATATTTGTTCTTTTATTTTCATAAAAAAGGTCATTAAGCAAAAACTAATCTAACGGTTAATATATATTAGTTCTTAATCGTCATCTCTCTCCTTTAGACATTTGTTTTCTTCTGGAGTATTTTAGCCCATGTCCCCGTGTGAAAAAATTTCACATTTGTGTAATGAACAGTAGAATTATTTGTCATTTGCTTGACACAAAAAAAATTTATATCATTTTTTTTATGCATATCTCATTTGTTAATGGTGCAAATTTTAAAAAATTTATCTATTTGTTTATCTTACAGTGATGTTTGGAAAATAAAAACAAAGTAATACATGATATTATTACTTTTAATTCTTTCTTTTTTTATATATAAAATAATTGTTACTTTCCTTACTTTCAATTGATATTTATCGTATTTTTTATATAATAAAATCTACAAATGTATGTCTCGCCCCGTGTAAGTTATTTTTTGCTTAATACCTCCATGTAGATTAATTTTTTATCAATACCCCCTATTGTAATATTATGTTTGGTATAAATCACTATGTAACTTTTTTTTATTAATAAAATTAATAAAATTATAAAATAAAATAGAAAAATAATCTATGAAGTCAATTAATTCATTCCTTTTATATTTCAGACAATCACACCATTTTCTCTATTCGATAAGTATGAAGTTTAAGAATAACTTTTTTTGTGAATAATTAAATTACTATTTTTATTTTTTTTTATATTCCTTTTAAGGTGAGTATTTTTGTTCAGAGATTCTTAAGCCTTCAATTTTGTTTTGAAACGTATTAAGTCTTCAATTTCTCAGTTCCACATTTGGCCAATTCGTTCTATATAATTTTTTTTGATAAGCAATTCGTTCTATAGTATAGTCCTTCGAGGAGTTTCTATTATTTTATCAGTATATTTATTTAATATCACATGAAAAATTAGACAAACAAAAAAATAATGAGTAAAAAAAAGAGTACAACATTTATTAATAATAGTAAAAAAAAACATTTATAAGCATGATTTACACCAATAAAAAATAATATGAACAAAGTGTTTTTTAATATGTAAACATGATTAAAAAAAATGACAATAAAATATAAAAAAAATATAAATAAATACTTAAAACTCTAACATCAGTTGATAATACCTAATCCTAATTTGAATAACGAACAATATGTTCTTCCGTATGGACCTGCTAATAAAAAATTATAGCTCAAAATTAGTATAATTATGATTAATCATAAACATTATTTAAATACAAAGCTTATATATATGCTAACGTACACCCGCTTATTTTTAAGAAGGTGTGTGTTAGCAAGTTATAACTAAAAAGTAGTTAAATACACCCTAAGGTGCATGTTGCTAATGCACACCTTCTAAAAAATAAGTGGGTGTACTTTAGCAACTCCTATAGGCATTTGCTATAATACACCTACTTAATTTTTAGAAGGTGTGTGTTAGCAAATGATAACTAAAAAGTAGTTAAATACACCTTAAGGTGTACGTTGCTAATGCACACCTTCATAAAAATCAGTGGGTGTGCATTAGCAAATCCCATATATATATATATATATATATATATATATATATATATATATATATATATATATATATATATATATATATATATAGGGGGCTGCTAACTTAGACCCAGTTGGGTCTAAGTTAGCAAGGTGCACCTTTTGAGTTGGACAAAAATACCCATTTTTTTAATTTTTGAAAGAATAGAGCAACAGGGGCATTTCTGTAATTTTCTGCAATTTTACGCGTGCCCCCCACTTCTTTTTCCCCCCCCAGGACACGTGTCACGCTGTTATTTGCCAAAACCAAAGCGCGTGCACCACACGCGCCGACAGGCGCGAGTGGGTGAAGCCCAATCGCGGAGAGAGAAACCTTTTTAAAAAGGCAGGCCACGTGTCAGAAGCTGATTGGCTGCGTTAATTTTTTTTCATTTAATACTTTAAACTCGATTATTTCGTCGTAAATTAATTTTTTATTTTTTAATTTTTATACCAAAATTCATAATTTTTTTTCCTCTACAAATAGAGACTTGGTTCGTTTGATTTGGACACCGAAAAAAAAACGCAATTTTTCACTACCTTAATCTCATTTTTCACTACCTTAATCTCATTATTTCGTCGTAAATTAATTTTTAATTTTTTATTTTTTATACCAGAATTCATAATTTTTTTTTCTCTACAAATAGAGACTTGGTTCGTTTGATTTGGACACAGAAAAAAAAACCCAATTTTTCACTACCTTAATCTCATTTTTCACTACCTTACATCAACTCACTGAAACCATTCTACCAGAAAAATGGTTTCGGAGTACAAATCTCTGAAACCATTCTACAAGCTAAATGGTTTCAGAAGCAAATAACTAATAATCAACTTACTGAAACCATTTTACCAGCAAAATGGTTTCAGATTACAACTCTCTGAAACCATTCTACCAGATAAATGGTTTCAGAAGCAAACACAATTAATAAATTACTCACTGAAACCATTCTACCAGTAAAATGGTTTCAGAATACAACTATGTGCAACCATTCTACAAGCTAAATGGTTTCAGAAGCAAATAACTAATAATCAACTTACTGAAACCATTCTACCAGCAAAATGGTTTCAGATTACAACTCTCTGAAACCATTGTACCAGATAAATGGTTTCAGAAGCAAACACAATTAATAAATTACCCATTGAAACCATTCTACCAGTAAAATGGTTTCAGAATACAACTATGTGCAACCATTCTACCAATTAAATGGTTTCAGAAGCAAGTCTCAGATTACAACTATGTGAAACCATTCTACCAGCAAAATGGTTTCAGATTACAACTCTCTGAAACCATTGTACCAGATAAATGGTTTCAGAAGCAAACACAATTAATAAATTACTCACTGAAACCATTCTACCAGTAAAATGGTTTCAGAATACAACTATGTGCAACCATTCTACAAGGTAAATGGTTTCAGAAGCAAATAACTAATAATCAACTTACTGAAACCATTCTACCAGCAAAATGGTTTCAGATTACAACTCTCTGAAACCATTCTACCATATAAATGGTTTCAGAAGGATTTCGGTGTCCAAATCAAACGAACCAAGTCTCTATTTGTAGGAAAAAAAATATTATGAATTTTGGTATAAAAAATAAAAAATAAAAAATTAATTTACGACGAAATAATCGAGTTTAAAGTAGTGAAAAATTGCGTTTTTTTTTCGGTGTCCAAATCAAACGAACCAAGTCTCTATTTGTAGAGAAAAAAAAATTATGAATTTTGGTATAAAAAATAAAAAATAAAAAATTAATTTACGACGAAATAATCGAGTTTAAAGTATAAAATGAAAAAAATCACGCAGACCCATTCATATGCTGACACGTGGCTGCCTTTTTCAAAAGCAAAATTTTCTCTCTCCAGCTTATAATCTAGTGTGGCGCAGACAGGATGATCTGATAGATCAGGATGATCTGGGCTGTCTGATTGATCAGACAGTCTTAATGAGATCACATCTTGGCTGTCTGATGGAAATCAACGGTCTGTAACCATGGTCCTTCCGTACGCGCGCGACACTGGATCCACGTCTATTAATTGTTTAAGAAGGTGGGGCGCGTCTTGTTATTTTTTTTTTATGTAAAATTACAGAAATGCCCCTGTTGCTCTATTCTTTCAAAAATTAAAAGAATGGGTATTTTGGTCCAATTGAAAATGTGCACCTTGCTAACTTAGACCTAACTAGGGTCTAAGTTAGAAAACCCCATATATATATATATATATATATATATATATATATATATATATATATATATATATATAAATGCATATAACATCTTCGAAAATAAGAAAATAGAACAACGAAAAAGTTGAAGATTATCTCCTTGTAAACACAAAAAAGACGGACACCTGCTGTAAAATAAGAAAAGAAGATTATCTCCTTGTAGGCACAAAAAAGGATAACATCAAAATACAAAAATATACTATATAATATTAAACTTGAAAAAAAAACATTGAAAGAAGAAAATAAAACAACGAAAAAGTTGAAGGAAATGAGAGTGAAATCACCCAAAAAAAGAATAGAGATAAAATATTGCAAAAAATATAATTTTGAATTGCAATAGTGTGTGAAATCGGTTGCAAATCACAGCTATTTATATTAATAGAATGAAGATCGAAATTATAAATGTCATTTAATAGCAATTATCTAATTGACAAATTATGGGACAAAATGACTTTGTTTCTAAAATATAATATTATAATAATAATGTAATAATAATAATAATGAATAAAATATCAAATAATCAAATTAGAAGTAAAAATTGACATTGTCATTAAAAAAATTGAAATGTATTCAATTGTTTCCTTTTGAATGATTATTTTTGAATTAGCATTAAATTTTGATTGAGAAGGACACAAAAAAAGTAAAAATTGACATTGTCATTAAAAAAATTGAAATGTATTCAATTGTTTCCTTTTGAATGATTATTTTTGAATTAGCATTAAATTTTGATTGAGAATGACACAAAAAAAAAAAAAATCTTATATGAGTACATACATTACATAATTTCTATTGAAGTTGTCAAATGTTGCCACATAGGAAAACATGCTCTCACAAGTTGCCACATAGATTATGATAAATGAGAGGATGCCACATATGAAAGTGATCAAGAGAGAGAAACTCCTAAACATATAAATAATAGATTTAGTTTAAAAAAATCACATTCACCTACCAACAGGCATCATGATTTCAGAGAACTCAATCCCAGGTGTCAAATCTGAATACTCAGTCCTACTAAATTTTCCATTTTGAACATTACCACCATTTTTCTGAAGTTTCATTGCAGAAAAAAGATTCTGCAGAACATCACCAGTAGATGGTCTCTCCACTCCTCTTTCAGCCAAACATTTCATAGCAACATCTAAATATAACTCAAAGCATTCCTTAACAATGCTTCCTTCCAAGTTTGGATCCACTATTTCATTCACATTTCCATTCTCAATGCATAACTTAGCCCATTCAGCCAAGTTTAATTGTTCATCATCATCTTCACATGGATTTAGAGCTTGTCTTGCACTTAGCACTTCCAACAAAACCACACCAAGTGAGTATAAATCAGATTTCTTAGTCAACATGCGGCGTTGATAGTATTCTGGATCAAGGTAACCGGTGCTACCCTTTACGACGGTGGTGTTTAATGAAGTGTAGCTTTCCTTTGACAAACCAAAATCTGAAATTTTAGCCACTAAATTATGGTCTAGGAGTATGTTTGTCGTCTTGATATCACGGTGAATGATCTTATTTTTTGTACCAGTGTGTAAGTAATGCAAACCTCTTGCTACTCCAATGCAAATGTCAAGCCTTTGAATCCATGACAAATGAGGCTGATGTTGATCTCTTTGCTTCAAATGAAGATGGTCATAAAGAGTTCCATTTTCCATGAAGTCATAGATAAGGATCATCTCATCATCTTCATTGCAATAGCCCAAAAGCGACACCAAATTGTTATGGCGTATGCGCGAGAGCAAATGAATCTCTGTCTCATATTCTACGACTCCTTGTTGAGACATTGGATCAGCACGTTTTATAGCTACAAAAGATGCACCACCATCAAAGCTACCCTTGTAGACACTTCCAAATCCACCTCTTCCAATAATTAGAGCTTCATTGAAGTCATTTGTTGCTACTTTTATCACTTTTAATGAAAATTGACAGCAAAATAAGGATGACTTTTTTGCCTTTTCAATTTCATTAGGTGAAAGGACATAACATGACATAAACTTTCTTGGCCTAATCACATTCAATTTCAGTAGAAGTAAACACAAAATAATTAGTATTACCAATGCACCAAGTCCACATCCAATGAGGATGAATTTGAGTTTCTTTGAGTTCTTAACTTTTGCAACAACATGCGGTGTAGCCGTTGTAGATGATCCAAACTTCGGTTCGGAAGGGTTAAGGCCTGCAAGATTCTTCTTATCAACATTGCTAAGTTTAAAGATCTCAACACCATTCAAGTAAGCATTGTAGTACTCGGGTTTCGAATACTTGTAAGGGTGAAGATCTAACCAAAGATCTTGCTTTGCATCACTGTCTTTAGGAACCATCACAACAAAGTCTTTGTAAATAGGAACTCCAGGTCCTCCACTCTCTCCAACTGGATCAAACCCTTCTTCAGCTGTCTGATTATTTAAAAACACTGAAAAAACCACCTCATTGATCCTTGTTATAGCATAATAAATTTCGCAGAAATGAAGCCTAATAAGATACGAGAAGCCAGAATCAACTGAAAAAAACCATGTTTGATTGTAATTTAAATTGACAAGTCCTTTCTCATATGGATTCATCGAACGTGACGTGCGGTACACATCACTCGGGGCGGTATAAACCGGAACATGATCATGATACAAAACTTTCATGCTCTTATCAAAGGGTTTAATACCAGCATCAGCCCCAAATATGTAACCATCATCCATATACCAATTTCGAAACATACCGCTATCATATTTTGGTAGAATTTGCTCACCTCCTACATTCAATCTATACAGATTTTCCATAGCTGAATTATTATAAATGTAAACAACATTTGGATAGTGGCCAACTAAAGGAATAGGCGAATCATCGCCACTGATGTATAAACCATGTGGGATTGAAACAACTTCAATACCATTCACAAATGCATATGAATCGAAGTCATTTAACGATGGTGCGAAAGTAAGTTCCAAACTATTCCCATTTACATGGACAATGAATTCTTTCATTAAATATGCTAAGTTAGAGTAATCTGCATTGAGAGAAACGCTGAAATTATGCAGAAGTGTGAAATTACCAGCAGTTACTGATAAGAAAGCATTTGAGATGTTGAAATTCAAATAATCAGCAGGGTAGAAATGAAGGCGTATGAATTTCGGACCAGAAGTTACATTGAATCTATAAGTGAATTGAGATTGAAAAATTCTAGCTGTCATATAAGGAACTTCAGGAATGGATTGAAGATTGGTAGAAGGTACTGTTGCAATTAAGGACTTTTTGATGATGTCTGCATTGGAAGGTAAATATGGTGAATCAATGTCACCATTCCAGATTCTACCATCATATTGAACAAGTTCTGATGTGTTAGAACCACAATTAATAACTATGTTTTCTGATGGAACATAACTAGTAGTATTGTCAGCAGCAACTAATAATTGTGGATGTAACATGTAATAGAAGTTTAAGAAAATAATGTACATGATAAAACATGTTACACCATTCATATGATTATGTAACATTGTTGTATCTTAATGGTTTCTTAGAATGGAAAACTTTGTATGCTTGGCTAATAATATAAATAGAATAAAATAAAAAATGCTAACAAGTGTCTCAAATGTACTAGATAAAAAATTAAATATAAAAATATTTTTTCAATTGCATCAAAATAAAATCCAGCTAATAATATGAATAAAATAAAATAAAATCCAGCTATCCAGCTTTAGAGCATGTAGCAAGAAATATGATTTCGTGGAAAATGACAGAGACTTTGTATGCTTGGCTAATAATATGATTTTTTAATTGCATCAAAATAAAATCCAGCTAATAATATGTATAATTTTCGTGTTGAATTTTCAATAACAGAGACAGCCAAACAATTTCGTGGAAAATGTATAATTTCCCTCACACTTGTTGGTCATGATATTATAAGGACTAGGATGTGGAATTTTGAACTCTGTCTGTGACATAATATGTGGAATTTTGAACTCTGTGACATAACTTTGCTGTATTGGCCAAAAGAAAAATCATGTTCTTGCTGTAGTGATGGCAATTTGGTTTTAGATACAGATTTTGGCTTCAAATTAAAACTATATATAAAAAAAAAAAAAAAAAAAAAAATTAAAAATTAGGGACGTCAGTAGGAGAGTTTGTGACATAAATTTCAAACAAGTAATCACTAGTACTAGTAAAAACTAATAAGGATGATTTTTTTTTATTTTTTTTTGCAACTTAAATGATTTAAAATGAATGGCTTATATTATACAATGAGGTTGTGTAAAATTATACAATGATCCCAACTCCGATCGAGAAAGGAAAAATAGTAAACTTAGAAAACTATATCAAGCATAATAAATAAGTAGTAAGGGTCTTGGCTCTTTAAGCTAATTGTCGGGATTTGATTTTTGACTCCTATGTATGGAAAATTTCTGGTTGAAAGGGGATAACGTATTATGTGTGCCCCACATGTTCTTCGACAGAGATTGATCATTGCTAACAGCAGCGAAATCCTTGTACCTACTTATATCATGGATTCATGGTAACCCAACAAAAAAGAGAATAATCTACAAAATGTAACCACATGTGCAGGCGTAGTGTTGGATACCGACAAATGTTGAACAACAATCACACATTCAATCTATACTATAGTGTCGATGCTACATATCCATCTTGACTGCATTGATTTCCTGCCCCTCCAAACTTTTCTGCAAGGAAAGAGTTTTCTCCAAACTACTCAGCACCTCTCCTATAGTTGGCCTATCTGCACTCTTGTTAGCCAAACACTTGATACCAATTTCCACAAAGTCCATTAAGCATTCCAACCTTATATTTCCTTCTAAACAAGAATCAACCAATCTATCAATAGTTCCTAATTGATAGCAATGCATAGCCCATTCTACCAATCCAACTTTCTCATTTTCCTCTTCCACTGCCGTAGGATTCACTGCTCCTCTTCCACTCAACACTTCAAACAAAACCACCCCAAATGAATAAACATCACTTTTTTCACTCAATTTTCTTCTCTTATAGTACTCAGGATCTAAATATCCAAAAGTACCTTTAACCTCAGTACTAACATGAGTGTGGTAAATGGATTCAACCATTCTAGACAACCCAAAATCTGCAATCTTTGGTACCAAATTCTGATCCAATAATATGTTTGACGACTTGATGTCGCGGTGAATCACCGGATTGTTTCTGCCTGTATGAAGGTAATGGATTCCCCTAGCTGCACCAATACAAATCTCTAGTCTTTGATTCCATGAAAGTGGCTGCTTCTGTTTCTTGGTCAAATGATCACAAAGTGGACCTTGAGTCATGTATTCATACACAAGTATCAGTTCAATGCTTTCTTGGCAGTAGCCCAACAATGAAACTAAGTTCATGTGAGAAAATGAATGAAAATTGATCTCATTTTGAAATTCCTTAAATCCTTGACGCGAACTCGGTTTAGCGCGCTTTATGGCCACATTAGTCACTCCATCAAGCATTATGATTCCTTTGTATACCTTTCCAAAACCTCCTTCCCCAATCACAAGATCTTCATTGAAGTTACTTGTTGCTGATATAATCTCTGCTAAAGTGAATTGATAGCAATTACCTGATATCACCTTTACATGAACTTTTTCCTCACTTCTTGCAGTAGAATCCATTGTAAATAACTGAAAACTTCCAATTTTTAATTTTCTCCAGTCTTTTCTTCTAAGAATGAAACATGTTATGAAAAGTCCCAAAATGGAACCTAAAGTACTGACCCCCACAACAATAAAAACTGGAAATTTCTTCTTCTTGTGAAGTTCTTCATTCTTCAATTGAAATCTTGCAGCAAGATTATAATTACTATCACTTAACTTACTAATTTCAACTCCATTCAATATAGCATCAGCATACTTTGGTTTTGACTCTAAATTGGGATGAAGTGAGATCAACATGAAAACTTTCCTTCTCTCAGTCTCAATTGGAACCTTTACAACATAGTCTCTATACAAAGGACTTAAAGGTTCACCAGCCAAAGCAACTAAATCCAATTTTTCCTCAGCTGTTTGGTTGTTTATATAAACACTGAAAACCCTCTGATTAATATCTGTTACAAACATAGATATCTCACAGAAATGAAGCCTAACAAGATACTTGAATCCAGAATCAACCGAAAATGACCATGTTAAATTGTACCTCATGTTTGAATCTCCACTGCTACTACTCATTGTTCTTGCAGACCAATATACATTTTCTGGTGCTGAATAGGTATAGTCATTTGAATTGAGAAAACTTTCGTTCATATTAACTCTACCATCTCTCAAGACAAGAACAGTTCCATATTGTGAACCAGAAATGTAGTTTCTATCATTTAGCCATGATCCAAATGCATTTTTAACATCAGGGTCACCTTCATTCCCCGTGCGAACCATGTAAAGCTTTTCAAAAGCACATTCATTGTTGAGAAAAAACCTTTCTTTCTGTCCAAGGTAAGGAACAGAAACATTAGAATTTGAAGCATGATGAGAGAATAAATTATTGGGTACTGAGAATGTTTCAATTCCATTTATAAAAGCAAAAGCTTTGGGAATTTGAGGAGACGGAGTGAAAGTAATGTTGAGTATCTTTTCTTTGATGCTGACAAAGAAATCTTTGGTTATATAAGGTGAGTTGATTTCTTGTGCAGCAAGTAATGGATTGAAATTGTTAACAAGAGTGTAAGAACCAGATTTGACTGAAAAATAGGACTTAGAGTTTGAGGGGTTTATTGGTAAATATGAAGTTGAGAGAAAATATAAACGAATGAATTTAAGACCAGAAGAAGAGAAAGGAAAAGAGTAGGTGAATGAAGAATGAGGAATTATTCTTGCTGTTGAGTAAGGGATTTTTGGTGCTACTTTGTTTATGTTTGAGAGTAAGAGTGTTGTTGATGAAGTTGTTTCATATGATGGAGACAAGAAAGTTTTTCCAATGTCTCCTATCCAATTGACACCATTGAATGGTGATGATCCAGATGAACCACAGTTAAGGAGGATTTTGTCTGAAGGAATGTTTATGGAATCTGAATCACAAGAGTTTAAATTAATGAAGAAAAAGAACAAAATAAAGATAGTTACAAATCTAGATGACACTATAATTTGAGTTTCCTTCATGTTGAGATTGAACAGAGTAAGGTTTGGTTTACTCACATGTTTGTATATTTATTTATTTTAATAATTTGTCAATTTGACTATTTTGGTACCAACCAAATCCAGCTGTATCAACATATATATGATGTAAAGTAACCAATATATCAACGATTTGTACACTGGTGATTGGCGCTGGACTTGGTAGGGAGGATCACGATTTGATCCCCGCAACGGCGATCGGGAGAGGGCTCGAACCACTTGATGCTGGAACTGACCCCCGAATCAGATTAAGCGGTCTTGTGGGCCGGATAGTAGTGGGGAAAGAAAGAAAGAAAAAAAGTCACCAACAGATTTGACCAAACAAATAGTCACCAAAAAACTGGCATTTCCCAAGAGTTAAAACCTTTCCATGTTCTTATTCCCTAACCTATTATCCTGCCATAAAATTTGGGGGAAGGGACAAGACTAAACGAATTAAAAAAAAATGAAGCATAGGCCTTCAATTAAAACACTACCCAGATCCATTCATACATGGGAGGAGTTTATCTAGTGCCATGAAGTCGAACAAAGCTTGTCCTTCATGAGTGAGAGGAGTCTGCACATCTCCTCAGCATGCACCTGAAATGATCATCAGAAAATATAAAATTGTTAAAGCATAGAACACAGAACAAAAGGCACTATACAAATCAAAATCATAAATAACTCACAATTTCATTACATGTATGACTAAAAATGAACTCAACCTTTGAGAAGGGGAAGACATCAGATGTTACACAAGAAGAACTTTCTCCCTTTTCTCCCTTTCTCACATGATTAGGAATTTTTAGTACAATAGTCATCAAAGGAATGATGATTAGCTGTTTACTTTCAATAGCATCGACAGCATCGGCAAGGAGATGCATGTAATAATGGAACTTGTCAAACAAATAGAATATTTGTTCAACTTTTGTCAAAGTAGTAGAATCGAGATTTTTCTACTAGGACATCTAACAAACAAACTACATGTATAAAATTCGAACCGAAAACCACACCAATAATACTTAGTGTGTGGGACAAATGAATTGAAGCAATCAAATCAAAATGAATGAGCAATTTAAACACAAAAGCTAAAACTACCAAAAAAGATAAAGAGACACGAAATTTGTTTACCCAGCTCGGTTAAAACCAACCTACTCTAAGGGAGAGAGACTCTCCAATCCACTACAATGAGATTCTCACAAAGAGTTACAAGATTTAGAGTTTTCCTAAATCTATCTTTTTCGCAAATCTCTTGCCGTAACCAAGAGATTACCAAGAGATTTCAATGATACGTGATTACAAGGTGTTAGAAACACTTCCCCAACCCTAGAATATACCCAAAAGAAACCTCATTTATCCTAGATTGATGTTGGATGAAGAATCCTAAAAAACCTCACATTTTTTCTCCCTTGTCAGTTGCTGCAAAATGAACAGCATATATATAACCCTAACACTTTGGTTCTTTATTTATTTTTGTAACATATTGATCATTTATCTTTTATTTGTAACACTAGTCATTTATCTTTTTTATTTGTAACACTTTAGTCCTTTTTTTTTTGTAACATTTTGGTCCTTATCTTATTTATTTATGAAAAATAAAGAGCTAAATGTTACAAATAAAAAATAATAAATGACCAAAATGTTACAAAAAAAAAATAAAGGACCATAGTATTACAAAAAAATATATATAAAGGACCAAAGTGTCACAAAAAAATAAGATAAAGGACCTGAAGTGTAATTTTGTCTATTATGATTTTTAACTTTAATCACAATTGAAGCACATGCTCTAGTGGTTGAAAAATTTTATTGTAAGCAAAGGATGCGGGTTCGATTCCCACTGTAGACAAATGAATTTTTTTTAATATAAAACTGCATTAAAAAGAGAAGAAAAATGATTAGGTTTAGGGTTAGCTTATCGAAATAAGCTTACAATATATAAGAAATAAGAGATAAGAGAAGATTATAAATGCATTTAATACTAGGGTAACATATTAGGATTTTTAACTTTAATCACAATTTAAGTACATGCTCTAGTGGTTGAAAAACTTTATTATAAACAAAGGATGCGGGTTTGATTCCCACCGTAGACAAATTAAATTTTTTCTAATATAAAACTGCAATAAAAAGAGAGGAAAAATGATTATAGTTAGGGTTAGCTTATCAGAATAAACTTAGAATATAAGAGATATAATAGTAAAACCGCCGACAAATCTTGTCCATCCACATTTTTTTTTCCTTGTATACACATCCATGAAAAAAGTGTTGTTTTATTCTTCTGTTCATATTTCCACTTAAAAAGTTTTTTTTTTTTTTCCTAATATCTCTTATATTGATTGTATTACGAAAAAAAAAAGGACCAAAATATGCTTAATATAGTCACACACGTTTATTTAAATGAAATTAACAATGACATATATGCATGTTTTGTGGATGGAAAAGTTTTCTAATATCTTATATTTCCACTTAAAGTGCTTTTTTTTTTCCACTTAAAAATATACCTCTATAAACAGTATATTCATTAATATCTTAAGTGAAAAAAATAGTATAATTATTCACATCAATATTACCAAAAAATAGCGCTGACACTGTTTATTTATTATGAATCAGTTTGGGAATCGAGTATAAATTTTTCAAATTTAATTATATAATCAATCCTATCATTATTACCAATATAATTCCTAATAAATAAGTATATTCTTATCACCGCATCCTCATAATAAGTTGTTGTTTCAGACGTAACCCGAGTATTCTTATCACCGCCTCTCCAGACTGATGTAGAGTATTATTACCACCGCCTCTCTAGGCTGATATCGAGTATTATTATCACCGCCTCTCCAGGCTGACTTTGTGTAACCCCGATTGCATATCAGCACATCCTTTACTTAATATTCCACAAGCCAAACATCAATTTTCTCTAACCTAAACTTCACAGCGGAACCCCCTCCTTCTGAATCAAACCAAAAACTCTGATACCAGTTGTTGGGAAAAACAGGCATAGAGAAAATAAAATAATGCAATCACAACATAAGAATATAACGTGGAAACTCCAAAATCGGAGAAAAAACCACAGTCGTTGTCAAAACCAACAACCAGAGAATAAATACTATGTGAAAATTGTTACAACACATAGACTTCACTCTCAACCACCCCATGACCCTAGTACACCCACACTCTCCAAAGTAAATATTTGAACTACGTCTCAAATACTCTTAAACAAGAGCATAAGAGAAAATAAAAAAGACACAAATATAAACTTAAAGTGTTTACAAGTGATACTGCTTCGTGTGTTGAAACAAGAAACTTGAGGTCTCTTTATATAGCATTGAGCTCCTCCACTCTTCACTTTTCTAAGCAATGTGTCTCAAATATAATTTCCTTAACCTTTTTTCTTTCATTAGCAATGTCAGACTTACATTGCAATCAACTCCATCAGAGTAGCTATGGAAGTTTGATAGCTTGTGTAGTAATAAAACTCTTCAATCCTTCTTGCTTTCAGCATTAACAATCCATGTTTTCGCATTAAGTAGCACTAACTTTAATTCTTGACAAATTTAATTTTCGTACCATTTAAAACTGACCACTCAATAATTACATCTTTAAAATCAGTTAAAGAATTAGATTCAATGATTTCTCTCCCGACCCCCCGCCTTTCTTTTATACCCCCAAAAATCTCATTTTACCCCTTGCGATTTGAAAAAAATTTGCCAACAAACTTCGGTTTTTACAAACCGAAGTTTTTAAACATGGAACAAAAATTCGGTTTATATAAACCGAAATAACATAAATTTACCCCCCAAAAAGAAGAAAGATTTATGTGAAAATTCGTGTAAAGCTATATGTGGTAAATTTAGCATATCTCTCTGAATATAAGTCGTATGCTAATGATTTTTAATCCATTGTAAATAATACAAAATTTACTACAATATTGACACCGAATTGTTAAATTTCATTAAGTATAGTATGAGAAAATCTACCTACAAGTTTGAGAAACGTTTCTGCAAAATGTTCTAGAGATACCTGTGGTAAATTTATCATAGCTCTCTGAATATAAGTCGTATGCTAATGATTTTTAATCTAATGTAAAGCAGGCAAAATATACTACAAGATTGACACCGGAATTGTTAAATTTCATTAAGTATAGTATGCGAAAATCTACCTACAAGTTTGAGAAAAGTTTCTGCAAAATATTGTAGAGATGCTTGTGGTAAATTTATCATAACTCTCTGAATATAAGTCATATGCTAATGATTTTTAATCTAGTGTAAAGAAGACAAACTTTACTACAAGATTGACACCGAAATTTTTAAATTTCATTAAGTATAGTATAAAAAAATCTACCTACGGATTTGAGAAAAGTTTCTGCTCTGTTTCTGTACCAGTACCCATTATTTGGTCAAACTGAACCAATTGGATAGTTAACCCTCAAAACAAAAATTATATTTGTATTCTTTACCCCCTAAGCTTTCCAACGAGTGGTCGTTTACTCAAATCGGACATCGTTTAGTATTTCAAATAAATTGTGGAAGTTGAGGGTCTCATGCAGAATTTATGTAGGAAATCTGGAAAAAAATTTGAAACACAATATTTCGGTTTATTTTAACCGAAATTTTTTAGCATGACAAAAAAATTTGGTTCGTATAAACCGCAGTACCCCCAAGGGCAAAAACGAAAATTCAGGGGATAGAAAAGAAATGCTAGAGTCGGGAGAGAAAACTTCATTAGATTCTATACTAGTCTTAAATTTATACTCCTTTTAGCTTCTTTTTCCTGAACTTTTTATACTTAGGCCCCTTTTCTTCAATATTAGAATCACATGGGCTTCAGCTACCCAATTCATCGTCAAATATTCATGCTCCTATTCAACTTAGTTTTTCAATTTGTAACCAAGAGATTTACTTTTGACACCCTACTGATTTTGGGGCGCGTCCTACGAAATTATCATACTACCTCTATTCGCTACTTAGGTCATGAAATACTGCTCAGCATTTAAGTGACGGAAGTGTATTCCTTAGTTTTTGAACCAGTTGAGATCCCACACCCTACCAAGATTTTTATAACGTCTACTACTTAAGTGACGGATGTTATAAAAATTTCTCATTTTTATAACTTTTGTAATATTTTAACTATATATGAAAGTTGTACTTCAAATGTGAGACTTTTTGCTGTATATATGAAAGTTGTACTTCAAATGTGAGACTTTTTGATTTATATATATGAAAGTTGTACTTCAAATGTGAGATTTTCATTGCACCATTCAGGATTCTGTCCGATACTTAAGTATCGGACGTTATAAAAATAAGATTTTTTTTGAGTAAAAAACACCTACCATTTATAATGTCCTCTACTTAAATAGCGGATGTTATAAAAATTTCTCATTTTTATAACTTTTGTAATATTTTAACTATATATGAAAGTTTTATGAGACTTTTTGCTTTATATATGAAAGTTGTAGTTCAAATATGAGACTTTTTGCTTTATATATTTAAGTTGTACTTCAAATATGAGACTTTCATTGCACCATACAGGATTCTGTCCGTTACTTAAGTATCGGTATCAGACGTTATAAAAATGAGATTTTCTTTTAGTAAAAAACACCTTACAAAGATTTTTATAACGTCCGCTACTTAAGTACCGGATGTTATAAAAATTTTGGTAGGGTGTAATTACGTAATTATTCAAAAATTACTCATTTTTTACATGTTCGCTACTTAAGTAACGAAAGGATAAAATGGGAAACTCGTAGGGCGTCCGAGTAACCGGTAGGGTGGCAAAAGGAAATCTCTAATGCCAATAGGAGCAACAACCTTCAACTTCTTTTTGGGTGATGTTTTCTTCGTTGGGTCCTTGTTTGCACACATATTCACTGAACTTTTCTCTCCCGACCCTCCCCATTTCTTTTATACCCCAAAAATCTCATTTTGCCCCTTGCGGTTTAAAAAAATTGTCAAAAAACTTTGGTTTATATTCACCGAAACCGAACGTCAGCTTGTTCGGTACCTACGAACCGAAATGTCCTAGATTTCGGTACGTTGTTACCGAAAATTTCATTGGGTCGCTGGAATTAAGTCATTTCGGCAGAAGTTTACCAAAATAATTATTTCGGTACCTGCAAACCGAAATGTTCCAAATTTCGGTAAGTGGTTACCGAAATTTTCATTGGCTCACTGGAGCTAAATAAACTCGGTGTATATTAACCGAAGTTTATCAGCATGACAAATTCTTTCGGTTCGTATAAACCGCAGTACCCCAAGGACAAAAACGGAAATTCAAGGGATAGAAAAGAAATGAGGGGATCAGGAGAGAAAAGTTCATATTCACTTTATAGATAGGACTTCGCGTTGATTTCAACCCTATTAGAGCCACCTTGGAGGTGGATTCACTTCCAACACCACAAACTCATTAATTATCAAAGGGTATTGGTTCTCTCTTCTTCACTATCATCAAACCGTACTCTTAAATCACAATCATCACTACTATTGTAAACACTTCCTTCATTGTCACTTTCTTCATCAATGCATTGAGGTTCAATTACTTTCACATGAATATCCTTAACATTGTGATCCACATATATGACCATCAACTTTGTTGTTCAAAGCGTGTGAAGTAACATCAAATTCATTCAAATTCAATTGCACAAAGTTCTCATACAACCCTAAAGCTTGTTTCATTGTATCACAACACTTCACCAAGCTCCCATTTGTCATAATTTTGCTTAGATACCAAAGTTTGAAACACCCCACCCCCAATGTAAAATGTTGTGTTATCCCTTGCAAACTCCCCCACCACGATGAAAAACAATAGTAACGGACTCAATATTCTATGAAAAAAATTGCATTTTTTGTTCGACATGTGTCAAAACTCCTCCATTTTTGACCCCACTCAGTAAACAAAAACTAAACAAAATAACAACAATGAACAATCTAATCCTCTCCAAACTTAAGATATGGATGATATACTGGTTGAGTCATGAGTATATCATCCTAAATACCTTTCACCTTTGGCGCCTATTAGAGACATTTACTGTTCGCATATAAAATAAAGTATAAAAAAAAAAACAATAATATTGGCGACAAAAATTCCAATTTTTTGGATCATGCAATTAGTGCCCCCAAAGCACTAGTTATAGAAGCTAAAATAAAAAATTGCACATTGAAACAAATATTATTTATAATTTGAAAAAAAAAATATACACAAGTTCCAAAGACTCGTTTAACTAGATGGCAATATGGATAGCAAAATATGGGGCGAGGGTAGCAGTTAGTATCACAGATCCATTTGTTTCCGTATCTTTTTGCTAGCCCCTAAATTCTTCAACATGTACTAAAGAATACAATAAATCGATTACTTTTACAGCCCATCTTAAAAAACTGGCATTTCCTTTTTTTTCTTTAAAAAACTAACATTTCCTAAGAGTTATAACCTTTACATGTTCTTGTTCTCTAACCTTTTATCCTGCCATTAAATTTGGGGGAAGGTAGACAAGACTAAATGAAGTAAAAAAATAAATACAAAAAATCAAATGAAGCGGAGGCACTTCAATTAAAACATTACCCAGATCCATTCATACGTGGGAGTTTATCTAGCGCCATGAAGTCGAACAAAACTTCTCCTTTACGGATGAGAGGAGTTTGCACGTCTCCTCAGCCTCAACTTGCTTCCTAATGTCGTCGGTTTTTGATGCACGATCTGGATGGAACTTCAACATAGCCTTTTTATAGGCAGCATGCACCTGAAATGATCATAAGATATAAAATTGTTAAAGCATAAAACAGAACAAAAGACACTATAAAAATCGGAATCATAAATAGCTCACAATTTCATTACATGTGTGACTAAAAATGAACTCAAACTTGAGAACGGGAAGACATCAGATGTTACACAGGAAGAACATTGGGATTTGGGACTCAAATATATTCAATTGTAAATGAGGAAAATAAAATTTAAAATATAATGAATATCTTATATTAGCATAGTATTGAATAAAGTACCGAAAAATTGTAGCATAGTATTGAAATATTATACAGAATCTAAAACATGAAGTGAGGTAAAGAATGATGCGATATTGAAAAGCAATAGATAAACACAACTTGCCTCGCTTGGCGAAGGTCTAAGACTTTCCCCCACATTTATTCCTAAGCCACGAAGCAGTGAGGTCATATCCGTGCATTGCCTCTCCAATTGATTGAGCCTCTTCTTTATTTCGACCCGCATTTTATCTTTCGTGTTCTTTAATTCTAGTTCCTGAATTTGGCATTAAGTTACAACAAAGTTCTATGACTAAACTAGGTTCACACTAATGCATGAAAGAAGACATTCAAATGCCCAAATATTGATCTAGCTCTGAATTCACGGGATAAACTTAAGAAAATCCAAAAATTTAATTAAAGGAACAAAAAAATCAAAGTAAATAAATAATAATGAACATGTGAAGTATAATTTGCACAAGAAACACCAAGTTAAAAGACATAATTGCAACCTTCTTTTCTGTCTCTCTCATATCTTCAAGGCGTTCCTTTGTCCTTCTTTGACTTTCCAGCAATCGGCTATTTTCAGCCTTTTTTCTTTTGCGCATTGTGCGCATTTTTTGTGCTTCTTCTGCCTGTAGTATGCATATCAGTTTATGGAACAATAAGTTTCCCAAAACAAAAGAGCGATATATATATATACTAAACAAAGCTTAGTAAAATTAGGTGGGTAACATCAAATATCCAGCACGTACTTGCATGGAATACATTAAACTCCATAGGCACAAAAGAACATTTAAAATGAAGATATACAAGAAACCATAACATATTGGTTAGCCATAACAATTAAAAGAAAAAATATAAATAAAAAAAAGGCAATAACAAGAATGACATTGGTGGTTTAACAGAATGACATTGGTTGGCACTGAACGTACCGAATTTGCACAGAGATATGTCCATTTTAACATTTTTTAAAATTACTAGGCTGGTAAGCCCAATGCAGTGGAGGGTAATGCTGGAAAATCCAATGACACAAACATAATTATATTGGAATTTGTCTCTTCTGAAATGAATGTGTCAAATTAAAGGGAAAGTGAGGAGCTCAAGGCATTGATTGCAAAATCACGATATGCAATTGTAATCATAAGTATAACAACTACATAGTTGTTTCAAATCTCAATCATCAATTTTCAATCAATGGTTATAACTTATAGCTTCATTCTGACACCATCTCCTTGCGTCATTGTTCATTCCAGAGTTTCCAGTCTATTGTTATAAGATTTCAAATGCAACATCTGTTGCTTCTCCCTTCCTAACCTAACTGCTTTGCATGGCTTTGAAAAAAGAAGAAAAAAAAACTGCTTTGCATGGTAGGACTTAGAGAGCCTAGTCTCTCCCAAATCACACAAAATAAACCAAATGAGATGCTTTCTCATTCTTATTCTACTTGAATACATCACACTAGCATAATTTGGGCCTAACTTACTGTGCTTTGTACTTACGCCACACTTTCATGCATCTAACTTGAGTGAAACTCAATTTGGAAACATTAGGCATTTTGGATCTATCTGTGAAAAACGCATGACCTTTTCAATAAGGTTTCTCCAATAGATACAAGGGTATGGTCAGCTCTATTTCATATATTTTCTCTTTTTTCTTGATTGTTTTCTGCTTTGTTCTGTCATTTAGTATATACTTTCTTAGCAAAAAAGATACACATTCACAAATATTATTCTTAGCATATTTTTTCTTTTAATAGTAATATATTTATTCTTTTACATACACACATGCATTTAATAAAATTAGGCCCGCCTTTATTTGAAACTCCTACAGTTTCAAGTGATCATCCAAAGCATGGTTGTTAAGCGCCGGAGTTAAATCGTGAGATCGTAAGAGATCTCACGTGTTTTTTCCTTCCACCATGTCGGAGCGGATCAAAAATCGCTAGATATGCCGGAGCGGTGAGAGCGCAGAGGAAAGTCGTGAAATCGTGGTAGCAGCGCTTTCTCTCGCACCTGTTTTACCCAGATTTGGAATGTTTTGACCCGCGTCTACACTGTTTGACCCGTTTCGACTCGTTTAACCCGGGTCCAGATTGCACCGTTTCAACTCAATACCGAATCATTTTCCATCGAAAATGAGGAACTCACTGAACTTGGGACTCGAGTGGGTTTTGTTTGCTTTAATTACTTGGAAATTTGCCATCCTTTAACGGAGTCGGTGGATTTTAATTGGTTTAAATACTTGGGATAATGGGATTCACCTAACAATGAGTCTTTTTAATTGATTATTTTTATTAATTTCTTTTTATCTGTAAAAAATAAATAAATTACTATTATAAAAAAAATTACTATAATAAATTATTTATGTTAAGTTAATTTTTCTTAGTTATTTTTATAATTGTCTATTTGGTGAGATCCTACGATCTACGCTTTTTCTATACCCCAACGATCTTTAGTGGGATCCCGATTTTGACAACCATGATCCAAAGTCCCAAAACTATAACGGCTTCAGATGTAAACTGGATAACTCTAAACAATAAATACACGTGAATTTACAAGGGAGGCAGCATTTACAAACTATACAGCTGTTTAAAGAGCCAAGACATGTAAGGGCATAACCGGAAGAGGAAAAAATAATCACCTGAATTTGTAATGCTCGCTGTCTGGATGCCAATTCCTCTTCCTCGGCTTTTTTATATAAATCGGTTTCCTTATGCTTTTCTTTTTCATTAATTATATTCTTCTCATTTGAAGCAGTAAGATCAGCATCTTGAGTATGTAACTCAAACTCATGACCCTTAAAATTAGAATTTTCAGAGTTGGGGCAGGCAGAAACTTCTTCTCTAGTTGTCCTTTCTCCATGCTGAATATCATCCTTAAATCTAGTAGACTCTTCATCACCCAATTCATTCTTGGACCCTGAAGAACCAGTAACACCATTACAGAAATTACAGTTTTTCTTGGTGCAGGGATAAACTTTTTCTTTAGTTGTCCTTTCTCCATGCTGGATATCATCCTTAACAGCGAAGGAAGATCGATTCTCCTTGACATTATTACTACTGCTAGGACCATATAAAGGACCCTTCCCATGCCTTTGAGACCTATTTTCCACTTCTATATTATTGTAATTATTTCTATGTAAACCAGAAGAACTGGCACGCTCATTAAATACACGGCCCTTTCTCTTTGCTGAAACCTTTTCCCACTGTTCACGTTTTATGACCTCACAATCAGAACAATCACTATCAGATGACTCAATTTCAGACCCATATAAACCATAACGATTTCTTACAGCAGCCTTCGAAGAGAATACTTCATTACTTTTTTGCCTCTTTGAAACAGAATCTTTTTCATACACGTCACAATCATCAACATCTACATGTACAGAATTTCGCACACTTGAGGGCGTAGAAAACCTTTTGTTTGAAGAGGCATCACTATCAAACTCTCCAACACCATCAACATCAATTCCAGAATGATCCACATCATCACTCTCATCATCATCATCGTCATCAATGCTAATAACACTCTGCGGTGTCGATGTTCTATCTTTACTTGGCCCACTAAAACCGCGCAATTTTTCTAAAACAGCCTCAGGACAATCTATGATTTCTACATCATCAAATTGATCACTATCTAAGTCAATGTAAACAATATTCTCTAAATCCCTTTTCGCCTGACCAGTTTTGGATGCATTCTTCCCCGTAGAACATGTCCGGGGTTGAAAGTACTCTCTCGAAACACCTTTTCCAAGCATCTATACCTGCATAATAAAATTCACATAAACAACAACTCAACAGGATATCTTCAAGCATATAAATAGTTCTCCTTTGTCAAAAAAAAAATTATATTTCTCCAATAGAATAAAATATCCACATAGAATAAACATTAAATATAAACTCCAATCATATCAAAATTGATTCATGTATGTATCGTGTTATTAAATATAAACTTCAAACATATCAAAACCCATTAAGACATACGATAATTTCCACACAATCCTAAAAATTCGAGCAAAAACCCTAATCAATAACGTGAAGGAGAAGCAGAACTAAAAAAAATGCATCGAATAAAATAATAGCAATAATTAACGGCTATGTGAAATTGGGGGAAAAATAACTGAAATGGAAACCCTACCTCCGTAATCAGTGAGTGAGAATTCAGAATCGAAGGAAAATCAGAAGAAGAAGCTGAGAGAGGGATGCGAAGTAGGGATTGTGAAATTGGGATTGTGAAATTGGGATTGAGATTTGGGTGAATATATGATTGAAAAACCTATGAATTTTGCTGCGAACACAGAGTCGATTTTTTCTATCTCAAAAATGGAGTACTAGTTTTTGGGTTTTGCCTCTTTAGTACTCTCTCTCTCTTTGTCCATTTTCCTGCACGTTGGGATTTTTCTTTTTTTCCTTCTCAACTTTTTTAGCTTTTTTATGAGGTTTGACTTTTTTTCTTTTTAGGAAAATGCTAAACAGTGCCGGACAATTTAAAATTTTCTTTTTTGGTTTCCTTAACCAGTGCCCCGGGGGCACCGGTTAGCATACCCTTCTTTTTATTATTAGGAGAATGTTAACATGTGCATATATGGCACATGTTAAGGTAGTAAAAGTAGAAATTATGCCTTAGAATTTGTGCATTTTAACTTTTCAAGCATTAAATGTCTTGTATCATTAAATGTTAAATTTCTATATTAAGATACTTTATCATGTGCCCTGAGGAGTGCTAGCAACACACTCTTTAACAAACACACTCTAACACACTCTCTTCTATTGGTTAAAATTTATATGGGTCTCATAAAAGTTATATGGGTCCACATTTTTTTATGGGACTCATGTGAATTTCAACCAATAAAAGAGAGTGTGTTGGAGTGTGTTTGTTAAAGAGTGTGTTGCTAGCATTATTCCATGTGCCCTATATGCACATGTTAACAAGACCCTTATTATTATTATTATTATTATTATTATTATTATTATAAAATGAAAAATACCAAATTTTAGAGATATGGATTAAGATTTGATAAAAAATTTAGAGATGTATGGATTAAGATTTGATAAAATTTTAAAAGATTTTTTTTAAAAAAAAATTGTGTTATTCAATCATGAAGATTTCAAGATACTTCGGAAAATTGTATTGATTTTTAATATTTTAGATGTACTATGGACAAAAATTTGTCCTATAATTCAGTAAAGGACAAAAATTATCTTTTCTATTCCGTCCCTTATTACCTCTTTTGTTAATTCTCAAAATCAGTTTCTAAATTAAACAAGGTACGATAAAAGTTGTTCAGTTCAGTCTTTTGTGTTCTTCTAAGATTGTATGAACTCATATCTTTATTAATATTTCTTTCTTCTTCGCACTAGAATCTACCAGAGTCTATAAACTCTCGAAATTTTATGATAGACTATAATTTAATTTCTTTTATTTCAAATCTGAATGCCTTTAAATAGGCTTACAATAGAAATCCTAATTAAACTAGGTTAATAAATACTCCAAACATAATCTTCTCACGTATTCTCCTATATTTTACTAATTTTTCTACTATTTCTAATCTTTATAAATATATTGTCCGTTTGAAATAGCTTATTTTTGAGTTTATGTAAAATAGTTTATGCAAATAAATAAATTTTGATGTACTAATTGTTGAGGTAGTTTATAAAAAATAGCGTATAAAAATACAGTTTTCGTTAGTGGAAACTTATAAATTAAAATAACATCTTATTTATTTGCATGACCTATTTTGCATAAGTTCAAAAAATTAACTATTCCAAACGGGGGTCATGTTTTACTTTTTATGACAAAGATAATCGTGTGCACTTGTGAGGCCATCAGCTAGGTGTGAGTAGTTCATCTCCATCTTGGGGTCATGGAGACTAGTCCATATCATCCTCTCTTGATCCTTTCTCTTATGTTTTTTGTTGATTGAGATTACTAACAAGTTTTATCATAGTTATATTGTTTTGCCATGTTTTATATCTAGGACAAGAAGACAAAGGACTGAACGAAAAAGTCGATGAATGTCCAAAACCTATAGGCTATGACCGGGCATAATGTTCTCAAGGAATTCCAACATGTTTATGTGGAGGGCTCCATTAATATATTTAGAATTTTTTTTTTTTTTTTTAGAATTTTACTTTGTTTCTTCTTAATCTTTATGGATCGGTATTGTTTTTATTACGACAATAATCTCGTGCACTTACGAGACTATAATATTGAAGAAGGAACAAGGATTAGATGAGCTTGGGAAGAATAGGAGATTTGGAAGAACGACTTGGAATTCTTATCATCACCTTTATCTCCGTAGAGGGAGTTCCCTTAGACTTTATATCTCTAGATAGAGTAGATTAACTACTGAATTTATATTTAGATCATAACATGCAGTAGAATTCAAGTGGATTTTTATAACTGGGTTTATTTATTAGGCGGTGTTTAGCTATGTATAGGAGTTTTTTGGGATGACTGATTGACAATGGGGAATGAGTTAGCAACAAAAAAATCTTTAACCCAACAAGTGATCTCCGAACCAAGCTAGATAGTCTCTCTCCTATCACTAGGCTCATCAACCAACCTGGACTTTTATTCTGAATATTCCTACCGGATATCAAAACCATAAGGATTGTTTCCAGCCATGAGTTTCCATATTACATAAGCGCTTTTGGGTGGGCTGGGTCATTCCAAATTCTTATTTTCATTTATAGAGTCGTAAACCAACGAGTCTTTAAGTAAGTGGGCGTTAAGCGTGACGAGTTTATGTTAGTGGAAACTTATAAATTAAAAAATAGCGTGACGAGGTAGTTTATAAAAAATAGCGTATAAAAATACAGTTTTCGTTAGTGGAAACTTATAAATTAAAATAACACCTTATTTATTTGCATAATCTGTTTTGCATAAGTTCAAAAAATTAGCTATTACAAACGGGGGTCATGTTTTACTTTTTATGACAAAGATAATCGTGTGCACTTATGAGGCCATCAGCTAGGTGTGAGTAGTTCATCAGCTAGGTGTGAATAGTTTATGTGGAGGGCTCCATTAATATATTTAGAATTATACTTTGTTTCTTCTTATTCTTTGTGGATCGGTATTGTTTTTATTACAACGATAATCTCATGCACTTACAAGACTATAATATTGAAGAAGGAACAAGGATTAGATGAGCTTGGGAAGAATAGGAGATTTGGAAGAACGACTTGGAATTCTTATCATCACCTTCATCTCCGTAGAGGTGAGTTCCCTTAGACTTTATATCTCTAGATAGAGTAGATTAACTACTGAATTTATATTTAGATCATAACATGCAGTAGAATTCAAGTGGGTTTTTATAACTGGGTTTATTTATTAGGCAGTGTTTAGCTATGTGTAGGAGTTTTTTGGGATGACTGGTTGATAGTGATGGGGAATGAGTTAGCAACAAAAAAACCTTTAACCCAACAAGTGCTCTCCCAACCAAGCTAGATAGTCTCTCTCCTATCACTAGGCTCACCAACCAACCTGGACTTTTATTCTGAATATTCTTACCGGATATCAAAACCATAAGGATTGTTTCCAGCCATGAGTTTTCATATTACATAAGCGCTTTTGGGTGGGCTGGGTCATTCCATTTCCATCAAATCTTTGAGAAGGAGACCAATCTCTCAAATTCTTATTTTCATTTATAGAGTCGTAAACCAACGAGTCTTTAAGTAAGTGGGCGTTAAGCGTAACGAGTTTACTGGAGGTAGAAAATCTTTGTCGTTAGTCTTTTATAAAAAATCTAGCTAGGCTAGTTCCGGGAGAGATAGAATGGAGTTCTTCACGAAATTTGAGACAAAGTCATACAACTTGAATCAAGTACATGTTGGAACCAAATGAATCAAAACTTTTTCCAATGTTCATTATTTTGGTTAGAACCCTTGCATGTAGGTTTTTAGGCATTACTTGATGGTTGAAATGGCTTAATTATGATACAATCACGTTTTCTATTGAAATTTTGTTGAAGTCTGGGTGTAAAATTAAATAAAGATATATTGGTGCATGTTAAAGAAAACTTTAGTATTTCATTTTTAAATGGTGGATTACTCATATGTAATCACTGCGAAGACCCAAATATGTTTAAAACCCTTTGAAAAATCCTATATTTGATCATCAATACTCATAGATAAAGTATAGAAACCATAATAATTACGAAGACTTTAATTGAAAGTGTCTTATTTCCAAGTTTTCTTCTATATATTTGTGATATACTCCCTCCGTCTCATTTTATAAGATTTTCTTTGACTAAATGCACTATTCATACTTCTATAATTTTTACTAATAGAGAATTAAAGATATTTGTAATCGAAATTATGTATTGACATATGTGCAGTGGTCAATGAGATCTTATATTTTGGGACGGAAGGAGTAGATTTAGAAGAGTATTATTAAATGTTTGTTATCGCTATATCTCACAAATAATTACAATTTAATTTAAATCGTAACTAATTGTGAGATATAGAAGACGGGATTAGATTTCATGCTGTAAAGTTAGCCACTGTTTTCACGCAGTTTTAAATTACAGCCGTCTGATCTCATATGTGTGGTTCAGATCATTTTGAATCACTTTTTAACTTTATTGATCTGAACCGTCCGATTAATAATGGACAGCCGAGTTTGAAAACAGCGTCAAACTTTGTGGTTTTTAACTGCAGGGAATCTTAATCCATAGAAGACATTGTTTAGTTTCTTTGGAGATTTGAGAACATTTTGCTAGTGTAGAAAAAAAAAACATGTTTTGGTTTAACAAAATTTAAATCCAATGAATTAATTATTCACTCCTACACAAAAAATTAAAAATAAATATAATTTGTAGCACTATAACAACTTTAAGCTAGATTAATTAATGGATCATCAGAGGAAAGAATTAATTTGCAAAAAAAAAAAAAAAATACATGCAAACATATACTAAAGATCGATAAGACCAAAGATATATAACAATCTAGTCAATTTACATTAGGACTTATTATGATGCACAACAAGTTTATAAGACCAAAGATTAGAAAACCATACAACATATACTAAAATAACATCAATGAGATTTTGTAGTGTTTTCTTCTCTAATGGATATTGTAGATTCAAGCACAACAAGAGGAGAAAGAAGAGGTATTGGATCTTTACTTGTGAAGAAGGAATTTAATGAAGTTGATGAAGATGAAGTTGAAACATTTCCAATTGAGTTTTGTGTTCCATTGTAAGACTTGATTTGAAGTGGACAAGGAGCTCTCTTTTGTAGCCTTGTTATGGAATTTCTAAACATTAATTCATCCTTATGGCTGTAAATCTGAAAACCAGGAAATTCTATCATAGATTCCTTCATTTTTTTGCTTTTGATTTTTGGACTTTGTTTTTGGAGTATTTAGCTATGAGAAGTAGACAAATAATTGAGTATGCAAATTGAAATTAGACAAAGGAACTGTAGATAGATAGCCAAAGATTATGTAAAAGAAAAATTATTTCTAGGGAAGCTAAAGTTGCATTGAATTAAGGGACTTCTTTAACATGAAAAAAAAATTGAAATTGGCTGATTTGGTGCTCCATGTGGACCTCTTGATTAGCCAATAGCTAATGTAGAAGTCATGTGTATCTTAAATGACATATACTCTTTCCGATCTTAAATATAAGCAAAAGTCAAAATCTATTTAGCTCAAATTTAAACTAAATACGTTTTGACTTTTACTTATATTTAAGACCGGAGAGAGTATATTTATCAATATGATGCAATTGTAGATCTGAAACGTTAGGCATGTGGTCATAATCTTAAAGTTACATGCAAGTTTTTTTTTTTTTTCTATACATAATCTCAAAGTTACATGCAAGTTATTAGAGCATATATTGACTCTTTAAATAGGTTTTCAAATTGAAAAAAAGAAAAATAGGTTGTATTTTCTTTTATACATAAAAGTTTAGATCATTTCTTTCTCAAAAAAAAAAAGAGTTTAGGTATTTAAATCCTCAGCATCAAGAAAAATCATTGTTCATACAGTATTTATAAAAAGTATTTGTATATTACAAACTAACAAATGTCTGATTTTGATGACGGAATTCGAACTTCGGTCAATCCTTAAAAGATATGACTTTAATTTTTACCAATTAAACCAACTTTTGTTTACAAAGATATCATAAAAAAAAAAATGTCATAGATATTTACACAAATTAAGATGACAGAAGATATATTACTATGTATTTGCCCATTACATGTGAGGGAAAGTTTTGGGGTTTGCAGTCTTTGTAAGTAATAGTATAGATCGGGTGCATTCAGATTGTTTGTGCAGTCATGAAATCACCTACTTTAATGATTCAGATTCAAAGTTCACAAAATAAATAAAACACATAAATAAAATTGGTGGTTGAGATTACCTGCCGGCAATATTTTGACTACAGGAAATCCATTTCCCCTACATTTGCCCCATTTCTAATTCATGTGAGTAAAGAATCAATTAACATTTTTAAATTGCCTAAGTTTCAGTGATAATGACACTCAGAGTAAAGCACATGATATTGTTAGAGTGTTGGTAATTTTTTATTGCATTGTTTTGCTCCCACTTTGATTTTAGAAAGTTAGTAACGTGATTCCTTTATTATTAATATCATTTGGCTGCTTAAGTTATGGCTATTGTCAAGTAAATTAAACCAACCACATAATATTACCTAAATTAAGTAAGATAAGATAATTTTGTGGTGTCAGAGCTTACTTAGATGATAATTTGGTTATAATTGTCATGCCAACAAAGATTATTGCCAGCTGATATTTTTCTAGTATCACCGGCATTTATCATAATATTTAGGTGTCTCTCTTAAAGGATCGGACAAGATAATTTTATCTGTACTGTGTTTGATTTTAAAATTATTTCTGAGAATGGACAAATTGAGGGCTATGGAACTAGACAAGATCGAAATTCTTATCCCACTGAATTACGGGACAACTTTTTATAATCTACACAAGTTGTCTAATATACTAAAATAAATTTTTTATCCACCAACCATTATACAAGACAAAATTTATTCATATATCTTAAACTTTATTTTATATTGTTTTGCGGATTAAACATATACTTATTATTATTCTTTGCTCTTGTGCACAAACATGTTAGGAGCATAACTGCAGACTAATCTAGATATGAAAAAGTGAGATCTGTAACATGGTGAAGGATTGTTGTGTTCCACTTCTTCTTTGCGTGTGTTTGGTTCTGCGGTGGAGAGAATTGATTTTGGCAGAATTGATTCTGTAAAATTGATTCTGGCCAAAATTGATTTTAAGCTGAAGTGGTTTATGTTTGGATATATTCATGAAAAAGTGAGTTGAACAAAAAATTTGAGTGTAAAAATCAATTCTAGAATCAGAAGCTACGATTTCTAGCTTCAAGTAGAATCAATGCAGAATCAATTCTACTTTTGAGAAACCAAACAAGTCAGAATCAATTCTACACGTCCAGAATCAATTCTGGATGCTCCAGAATTGAAACCAAACATATACTTTGTCTCCAAAGGTGCATGCACTTGTATATATGAGAAATCATCTTTTCTACCTTGGAATTATAATGTTGGATAACATAACTTACACGTATCAAATTTTCAAATAGATAAAAGATTCGGATTTTGAGTAGTGTTAGATAAATTGGTCATTCTGCTAATTTGTAAAGATTAATTTATGTGTCAAAAAAAAAGTCATATAATTTAAAAAGTAATTTACTAGTAAGTAATATAATTCAAAAACTAATTTACTAATATTAATATGTGGTGCAAATTAGAGACTAATTTTACAGTAAATTAAATAAAAGTTAATAGAATTACCAAGTTGATTGACATATATCAAATCAAAATATTTTTTGTCTGTTTGTAAATTGCAGGAGTGTAAATGTTATACCCTACAATTTGGGGTGACAATTGGTGATTTTTTTTAAGTATTCTAGTAGCTAGAAATTTCACCTTTAAGGTGAATAAGTGGAGTATTTGAGGTTCGAACCTCAGCCCCTACATATATAATGCTATGTCATTGTCAATTGGGTTATGTTCGGGACATAATTGGTGATTTTTATTAATTACTCATTAATATTTTATGCTAAATTATTTTTTATTTATTTATTTTGTACAAAAGTATTTTATATTTATTTCAAATTAAATAAATAAATGTCCTCGTGGCTTAACTCAGTTGGTAGGACATCACCATTTTATATGCAGAAGTTAGAGTTCGAACTCCGGACACTCCACTTATCCATTTTTAAAATGGAATTTCAAGTCACTAGGTTACCTATCAAAAATAATTAAATAAATAAATAACATGCTCTCGGATGTAAGTCCAAAAAAACATGCTCTCGGATGTATAACAGAGAACTAACAAGAAAACAAATATAAAAAAAATAAAAATATGAAGAGAAAAAAAAACAGAGAGAGAAGTAATCAAAAAAACAAGTTCGTGCTGTCTAAAACGGGCTAGTAGATCATGGGTGGGATGAGATAATGAACTCTTCTCTCCCGACCCCATTCATTTTTTTTCTACTCCTTGAATTTTTGTTTTTGCTTTTGGGGGTACTTCGGTTTATACGAACCGAATTTTTTTGTCATGCTAAAAAATTTCGGTTTATATAAACTGAAATATTGTGTTCCAAAATTTTTTCCAGCTTTCCTACAGAAATTCTGCATGAGACCCTAAACTTCCACAATTTATTTGAAATACTAAACGAAGTCCGATTTGAGTAAACGACCACTCGTTGGAAAGCTTAGGGTGTCAAGAATACAAATATAATTTTTGTTTTGAGGGTTAACTATCCAATTGGTTCGGTTTGACCAAATAATGGGTACTGGTACAGAAACAGAGCATAAACTTTTCTCAAATTTGCAGGTAGGTTTTCTCATACTATACTTAATGAAATTTAACAATTCCGGTGTCAATCTTGTAGTAAATTTTGTCTTCTTCACACTGGATTAAAAATCATTAGAATACAACTTATATTCAGAGAGCTATGATAAATTTACCACAGGTATCTCTACAACATTTTGCAGAAACCTTTCTCAAACTTGTAGGTAGATTTTCTCATACTATACTTAATGAAATTTAACAATTCCGGTGTTAATCTTGTAGTGAATTTTGTCTTCTTTACACTGGATCAAAAAATCATTAGCATACGACGTATATTCAGAGAGATATGCTAAATTTACCACAGGTAGCTCTACACAAATTTTCACATAAATTTTTATTCTTTTTGGGGGGTATATGTTATTTCGGTTTATATAAACTGAATTTTTTTTTCCATGTTTAAAAACATCGGTTCGTAAAAACCGAAGTTTGTTGACAAAAATTTTCCAAACCGTAAAGGGTAAAATTGGATTTTTGGGGGTAGAAAAGAAATGAGGGGGGTCTGGAGAGAATAGTTCTGAGAAAATTTTGTAGATCATGGGCTCCAGTTGGAACCCTTTCTAAGCCCAAAAGTAAATAAGTACATTACTTACTTAAATCTTAAGATTAAAGCATTTTTTGTCGAAAATAAAATAAAATAATTAGAACAACTCTTTTGGTAAATAAAGAGGGACGAGTTTTATATATAAATTAGGTCAGTCGATAGTTTTCTTTTTCTTTTTTTATTGTAGCTCAGTTGATAGTTATTACTAGGAACATTATTAAATCTTCATTTCTTTAAACTTAAACTTATTTTTTAGGTTCATTTATTAAATAATGTAATATATATATATATATATATATATATATATATATATATATATATATATATATATGGGATTTGCTAATGCACACCCACTGTTTTTTATGAAGGTGTGCATTAGCAACATACACCTTAAGGTGTATTTAACTACTTTTTAGTTATCATTTGCTAGCACACACCTTCTAAAAATTAAGTAGGTGTATTATAGCAAATGCCTATAGGAGTTGCTAACGTACACCCACTTATTTTTTAGAAGGTGTGCATTAGCATCATGCACCTTAGGGTGTATTTAACTACTTTTTAGTTATAACTTGCTAACACACACCTTCTTAAAAATAAGCGGGTGTACGTTAACAAAACCCATATATATATATATATATATATATATATATATATATATATATATATATATATATATATAGGGGTTTGCTAACTTAGACCCACCTAAAAACATGAAGGTCTAAGTTAGCAAGGTGCACCTTTTCACTTTAGACCAAAACACCATTTTTTACTATTTTAATATAGTTTCAAGCCAAGTGTAGTTTAGTAAAACTAATTTGATGTTTTAACATGAAGGTCTAAGTTAGCAAGATGCACATTTTCAAAGTTGAGTAACATGTTTTCTTAAGTTGTCATTTTTTGATTTCATATGTTGTTTATTTAGATTGTATATATTTATAATTAAGTGGGTGTAAATTAGCAAATGAGTGCACCAACATTTAATAAAATTTACCTAACTAACCCTCAATTTTCTAGTGTAAAAAAACTAAATGTCAAGATTTTTTTGTCCAAAGTGAAAAGGTATACCTTGCTAACTTAGACTTTCATGTTTTTAGGTGGGTCTACGTTAGCAAACCCCACATATATATATATATATATATATATATATATATATATATATATATATATATATATATATATAGACACACACATACCCGTATATACAACATATCGAAAAAAAACTATGTGGTAATCAAGTGGGAAAGGAAATGATATTTTTTTAATGTCTTGCTAACAAGTATTTTAAGGACATTCTTTAAATATTCTATTTTATTTTTAAAAAAATATTCAAAAAGTGAAACATTTTATTTTTTAATGTATAAATTTCACACATTTCTATAAAAAACATTATTATTTATGATAGTTAAGGAATGTTCGAAGGCACTAGTTAGCATTTCTCTTTTTTTTTATTAAAAGGATGGAAATTTACTTTATCAAAAAAAAATGGAAATTTGAGCTTCAAAATTTAAAGACCAAAATGAATACCAAAAACAGAAAGTATAATATGCATTTTCTATACTTTTTCTCCCCTCTATCTACATTATTATTCATTAAACGCCTTTTTCCCTTCTTATACTTGAAAGGTCGTATAACAACACCCACACACACTATTTTGGTCAAAACGGAATGTTCAAATTGGCATGGATTGGACAAGAAGTGTTTTCATCTTGGACCACTTCAAATTGAGGAAATAAAATAACACAATGAGAAAGGTCATGGATTGACAAAAATAGCTTACTATAAAGCATCAAAAAACTTTTTATTCATAGATTAGATTCCTAATCTTTTCCTCCCTAATTGGATTAACCATTACATATTTGATTACAAAGTTTTTGGATGATAGTTGAAGATGTGAGACATGAGGACCGTATTTCAACGTCACAAAAGATATGGATTTTTGGTATAAGGTAAACTAAACTATAGTGCAAGTCTTAATCAGAAAGTGATGGTAATAAATTTGCGTTTAAATTTGGTATTTGTAGATGAATTTTAGGTAGCCATCACTATGTTGTACAAAGTTAGCCGCCACCAAGTTGCCTTGTCCAATAAGTTATGGAACCAGGATATAGCTTGGTCCCTTTATTTGGTATGGAAATTTCTCATCATAATAATAATGGAGGGAGAGGGTGGGAAACACCCCAAAAGATATATTTATTTTTTTGATTAGAAAACCATATATTTATTTTTTGTGAAAAAAAAAACCATATATTTATTTAATAAATGAGTTTGATAAAAGATAAAATGGATGTCCGAATTATACCGAAGAGAAAATGCAAGTATAAATGTACTAAGTCGGACTGAGTTGAGTTTGGCCAAAATGAAAATCCGAATCACATAAGGTATTTTAAATTGGGTCCAATAAAATAATCATATGTTACAATATTGGACCAAGTTGAGTTGGGTCGGGTTATCCAAATTGTTTTTTGTTTTTTAAAATTAAATAACTAAATGATAAATCATCATATTTTTTTATAAAAATTATCCAACCGTTGAATTTTCTTAAAAAATAATATAACTTTTTTCACAATGAAAAATAATCACCCACTAATTTCAGGTTGGATAGTGGATACCCGAATGCTTTTTCTATTTTTTTAATATTAAATCACTAAACGATGAATCTTCATTTTCATTTATAAAAATTACTCGGTCTTCTTATTTTCTTAAAACACGGTATAACCTATTTTCACTATGAAAAATATTTAACTATCAAACAACAAAATCATTAGTAGGGGTGGGATGGGTAGCTCAACTGGTTAAGTGAGTTGAGTTTAGGGTTAAGAAGCAGGAGGTCCAGGATTCAAGTCCTGGCATAGGAGAAAAAACTAACATAACATTATAATATTAACGACTAACATTGTTTATATATAAAAAAAAAAATAACAAAATCATTAGTATTTTTATAAAAAAATTTCAAAAAACTATAACAATTTTGGGTTAGGGAGTTTTTTTGGGTTGAGTCTGATTTTATCCGGAACCCAAATTTTTTATGGGTTTTTCATTTTTAAAACTATACTCATCCAATTACTTCACCCAACTCAATTTTTTGGGTTGGATGGATGGATTTTGTCGGATCGATTGGATTTGTCTAATCCATTGGACACCCCTGCCTAAAAGTACAATGGCATTGCCGATTTTAATTTATAGTCCAAATTTGAATATGAAGATCTGCACAATATTTTTTGCTACATTAAAGTTAATGAAATTTCATTCATACTATTCAAACTCTTTACATCGGATCAAACTTAATGATTTCAGTTCTGCAACTTTTTAGTTTATAGTAAATCTATTATGTTATTTTCTTATTTAATATATTTTCTTACTATAGTTATCTAATAAATGACTAAAGTTCACCAAAAAAAGTGTAATGTTCAAATCATGATATTCAATGGGGTGGGATGAGTAGCTCAACTGGTTAAATTAGTTGAACTAAGGGTTTAAGTCCTGACAAAAAAAAAATAACATAACATTGTAATAATAACCACTAACATTGCTTATAAAAAAAATCATGATATTCAAAATCATAAGTGTGAAATGGGTCAAAATATTGTAAGTGGTAATGAAAATCGATAACTTTTTTTATATGAAATACATCATTACCTTTTTGATGTAACGAAAGAAAATTACATCATTAACTTTTACAATATAGACGCGCCTAATTCGGACGCAACAGAAAGCGTCTTTCTTTGTAATTTCCTACATTATTTCCATTTTTATGATATTTCTTATTCTGTAATAATTCAAATTATCTGAGTATATGAGTGTGTTTGATCTGCTAAAAAAAAATAGGGGACTGGACTGAACAACTTTTGTTGTACTCCATTTGATTTGAAATTGGTTATGGGACGGGACAAATTAGGCAGCAAGGAACAGGACAAAAACAAGATTTTTTGTCCCTCTCTGAATCACAAGACAACTTTTTGTCTACGGTACAACTATAAAAAATACGAAAATATCCATTTTATTTTTTAATATAAAAATATTATCGTCTTATATCTCTTCGATACAGTTTTATCTTATCCTGTATTATCTTATTCTATCCTATATTATTCTGTCCAATTCTTATTGTTTTATGAATCAAACCATCCTACATGATTCAAAATATTAAAGTCAAAACCAATCTTACACAGCAAGGAAAAAAGAACAAAAAGGTATAATGAGTGATGATTTATAAAAACAAATCCTTTTTGTTTTTTATAATAAAAATTGCACAAACCGATTGAGGCGAAAGTGCGAAAGCTATGAAAATCTGTCCCACCAATTTATACGGAGGTGTGTAACTCGTGTAGTCGTGCCAATATATTTTGGTTTTTGTCAATATTTTCTAAGATTTAATTCACATGTAAAAAATATTAAAATTGTTAAGTTGGATATTACGATCGAGATTAAAATTTTGACTCTTTTATTTGTGTGTGTTAGTTTTTAATTATAATTGTTATTAAGTCTATCTATCAAAAACAAATTATCTAAAGTTAAAAATAACCGTAAATAAGTTTTACAAATAGATAGGAATGCTCCAATTTCAAATTCAATGTTGAGAGTATCAAAGATATGTTGTCTCCATTTGTTTATAGTGAAGTTCAATAAACATCATAATGACGTCTCTCTGCAAGAGTTTCTAAGTCACTGAGTTATGCTTTTGATTGTGCATAGATCATCAGATTAGTTCTCGTGAATTTCTAAACATATTCCTTAGTTTTCTCCGATTTGGCAGTATCCTCATTGTCAAAGCTGAATTGAAGAGGATGATTATCCTTTACCAGAATTATTAGCTTGAAATGCATGACCCTCGCCTCCACTTTTCTTCTTCTGATTCGAAGGTCGACAATGTGCTTTCCAACATTGGACAATAGTATATCCCATAAACCCATACGATGACAATATTTGGATTTGTGACGAAATCTAAAGGTGAATGATCGTCGCCGAGAATAAAAAACACGTCATAATTAATAACCTCAACCAAATGGCACTTTTTTTTTGCTTTGATTGAACAGTACCGCACGGACGATGAACAATGTCGAGTGAACAGTATCGTGGGGAACACCACATGAACAGTACATCAGGTGAACAATAGCACGTGAACAATGCCTCGGTTAAATAGTGTGCGGAATGAACAATATCGCGCACAAAAACGGTTGTTGTAATAGTGGTGTAAAAATGACGGTGGCTAAATTTTTGCATAAGAGACCCCCAAAACTGAAAACTTTGATACCAGTTTAGGAAATCAAAAACCACAATCACCGTCAAATAACAACAAAAAATTAACACAACGTGAAAATTGTTACAATACATAACAGATCCAAATAATCACGTATTTCTCTCATAAAATACACAAAATTGCACAAAAGTTGCTGTAGTTTTTAAAATGACACATAATTGGTTATAATTTGTTCACCTTGTAAAAAAATCCACAAGTATAAAAATTAAACTCATATTTTTATCAAGTGTTAAAGTAATTATACAAAGAGCACCACCTTAATCAATTTTAAAAAATCAATTTTTTCACTAAAAAAAAAAACACACACAAAAAAAAAATGTAACAATGAATTATTCATGAAGCCAATCTTATAGAAGACGCAACTTCAAATGCAAGATTTATTAAGCATGGTAAAAAAGCCACTCAAGATAAGAAAACTATACAAGCTTCCTAAAAATCAAGTGAATATATACAAATGATAGGTTCTCAATTTGCTTTCATTACTCCAACTAACGATTGGATTAATAGCAATTAGTGGAAAAACTAAAAAAACTAAAGCATGAGAGATTACTTGAGAATTTACAACCAAACACTTCCTAAGGTTCAAGCTTTTAAGATATCCTAAAGCTAAAGTCACACACTTCCTCTACTAACCCTTTTTGCAACTCCAAATCTTGTAACTGTACAATGCAACAAAAGCTTCATAAAGATTCAAGAGTAAGATTTAACCAAACCAAAGTTAACAAAAGATCTAGACTTGAAAAGACCACTAAAGATAGAAGATCTTGTAGGAGAATCTTGAGGTACAGATTCAGAACTACCCTTAACTTTTAGTATTGTGTTACCAATTGTTTGTCTAATGGATTCAATGGTCTTAGAATCAACATTACAACCAGAAGCACCACGAACATAGAAAGTGTTAACAGCTTTTCCTCCTTTTGTTGTTACTTCTGCTCTTGTAACTGTGAGACTATTCTCTCTAAAGATACGTGTCACATTTGATAATAGTCCTACTCTGTCGGTGGTGCATAGTTCTAGCTTCAAACCCTAAACAAATTAACAAAACATAGGACAAATTAGTAGTCATATATATAAATAAATTAATTAGTAGTAGACAAAATACCTAATTGCCACTTGTATATAAATAAACAAGTAAAGACACTGGTTAAGATTCAGAAGATTATTTTACTAAAGAATATCTGAAGTGTTACTACTCTCTTATTCCTGTGACCATAACTCAGTTGGCAGAGACATTGCATGTAATATGCAGGGATCAGAGTTCGAACCCTGGTACTCCCACATATTCACCTTAAAAAGGTGAATTTCTAGCCACTAGGTGATTTGACAAAAAAAAGTTTAACTACTCTCGGTTGTTTTTTATAAGAAACAACTCACTTTTTTTATGAAAAGGACCGAACATAGTATTTACTAAAATATTGTTTAGGTTTTGTTAAGCCACCAAAATTGTTGTTAAGTTCAAAGTAGACTAACAAAATTGTAGTCAAAGTCTATCAACTGCTATTCAACTAACCTTGGAACATTATCACAACTAACAAGATCATTCACATGATATTAAATGTAAAGGGTCATGGTCAACATAAAGTTTGAGTGAAAATTAAGAATAGATCATATAGTATGAGGAAAAAAAACATTAACAATATTACAAGCTAAACAATGAAAAGGGTCGCTTCAGGAAACTATGAAATTCCGTAGTTTAGCGAGTTTAGCGAAAATATCATAATATTATCGTAAATTTTTTTAGTTCTAAAGTGTAGTTTTTGCAAAAATCACGTATTATACCGTGATTCACAAATTTACCGGCAATCAAAACATCATCGAGTACCAATATGAAGTCCCTCACCTCAGAAACTCTTCTCTCAATTGCAGCTTCAAGACAATGTATCACTCTTTGTCTTTCTGCATCAGATTTTACAGGAGATCCGTCGATATGCTTGATGTAATATTCCTACAGCATAAAACCATAAAATATTTAGCCAATGAAATGACCTTAGAGCACTAACAAAGTACAGACCAAGCAACAAAAGGAATCTAACAAGTCTGTATCCATGTTTTTGTACAGAACAAAGTAGTAAAATGCTATATACCTGATATGCTTGTGGCCCCTCAGCATCAATATTGGCATGAAAAACCACATATTGCATATCTGTTAAAGTACAAACCGTGTCGAACAAAAGCTTTGGCCGATCCTTACATTCAATAGTAACAACAGAATAATCCTTATCAGACCAATTCACAACATCAACATTTGGTCTTTGTTTCTCATCAAAATCATCGTCAACACGTTCGTAATCCCTATCATCAAACATCATCTGATGAAGCCTTCTATCAGTATGAGTTGAATCATCAGTAACAACAGTCTTGGCACCCCTTTTCCTATTTCCACCGCCAAGCACATTGCATAGAAGCTCCTTGATAAGTGAAAGTCTCTGAGAATCAGTTATAGCAGAACCGGTTTCCTCATCGGTCACATGCATTACAGAGGCTGCACGCATGTTGTGAGTCCAAACCTCGGCATTTACTATGTTGCATTTGAGGTTTGTGAGAACAGCGCTAACTTCGGAGAGCAATCCCGGCCTATCACTTCCCATAAGCTCGATCGCAGTGTGGTCCATTGTTTGTTTAACACCAACAGATCTCATAGTAGTTGGAAAGCAAGATTCAGGACCAAGAGACTAAATACATAAATTGCATCAATCAAACAATGTACATAGTTAATTGTTTTGTACATTAAAAAAGAACATAAAAGTTCAAAAAATACCAAATGATAGACACTCACCTTTCTAATGTAATCCAAAATGACTTCATCTGTGACCTTGTTTCCATCTTGGCCAGTTACATTAAAAACTGAAATAACAGAACAAAAAAAATCAACTTTTCCCCTCAAAAAGTTATGATTATCAATATATATATTTAGGAAAAATAGTTAGAAAAAAATAAAATAAAATAAGTACCATCCATAAACCATCCACCATCAGAAGAGATGTAAGCCTTAAGAATGATGAGATTTAGATCAGTGAGGATTTGAACAACTTCAAGAAGTATTCCATGTTTGTTTGCACTATCAACCTGCAAAAAAAAAAAATGAATTTCATTACCTCCAAATTTCAACAAAAACAAATTGTCATCAAATTAAATTGCAGCACACAAATAAGAGAGATACATAGGCATACCCTTATAACAGTGGCATTCTTGCAGGCTTCATTATCAATTACAACCCTGAAAAGACAAAGATGTGAGAAAGAAATCATTCAAATTATGTATTATATGTATCTCTTTTTTGTTATTAAATGTGAAAAACATGTACCTAGGAGGGTTCATTCTCCTGAAGAGTTTCTCATATTCATCATCCATGTAGTGAGACTGAGAATAGCTCATGTTGACCTCAGAAATAAAAGCTATGAAAGAGAAACAAAAACACCAAACAAACCAATCAGAAGATAGAACATAGTAACAGAACCCTCATAACCAATAGTAAAAAGCAAAAGCTAGTAAAAATAACACAATAAAAATAAATTATACACACATATAATAGGATAATGATGGAGTAGATAACCCTCTTTAGCAACTTGTAGAGAGAGAGAGAGAGAGAGAGAGGGGGGAATATAATCCTTGAGGACAAAGTGAGGTGTGTAAAAAGAGAGTGACCAATTGTAAAAAAGATGAATAAACATACAAGAATAACTACATAATGAAGAAAGCTATAACCCCAAAAAAGTTGTTGGAGTAAAAGAATAAGCTTTGTTGTGTATGCTTAGCTGTTAATAAATATTCTAAAACACAAAAGATTCACAAAACAGAACCCATTAGACTAATCAAACTAACTAACCATATTGCTAACTCAACACACCCAAAAGCCACATAGAAGAAGAAGAAGAAGAAGAAGAAGAAGAAGCAAAGATAAACACAACAAATTAGAAACCATTTACAAAAACAAAAAAACAGAAATTTCAAACTATGATTACATTTTTGCTACCTAATTATGAACATAACACAAACCTTGCATCCAAATTTCACCACCCAAGAAGCAAAAACAACAACAATCACAAAAAGGTGAAGCCCAAAAGACAAAACCATAGGAAAAATCAAAAATTTCGGAATGCCCATAAAAAAGAAACAAAAAACCAAGAACAGAGCACGAAAAATAAAAAAAAATAAAAATAAAAAACAGAACCTACCCATTACAGTTCCTTGTTTAGGATTGGTGAAATGCTACAGTAAAAGTTTCTTCTTCCTAGGTTCTATCTCTCTGAAATGAAGAGTCTCTATGTAAAAGTGTTGTTGTTATTACAAAGCAACAGTGATACATATAAATACACAAAAATACGTTTCAATTTAGGAAATTTCTGATATAAAAAAATGTAAACAACCACTGGGATCTCTTATAGACACTATAAAATAAAATAATATATAAATTAAAAAAACTATATAGTAAAATAAAAAAAATATAAAACAGAAAACGAAAAATAAGGGAAAAAAATAAAAAAATGTGAAAAATGAGAAACAACCCGACACGATGCTCCAAAACCTGCAAATTAAAAAAGTACCTAAAAAATTTGCAGACTCTCTTTTTCTCTTTCGCTTTGTATGTGAATGTCACTATCTTTGATAATTTCTCTCTCTTGTTTTTGTATTTTTATTTTGTGAGTTGTTACTATTTGAAAACAGAATGTTACTAGTAACTGATGGCGCACGTTAGTGAATAGGAGTGCAGACGGTTATGCGGTGGAATGGAAGAACGACCGAATGATGGTGGTGATGTTGAGCGCGTGAAGATGTGAATGAAGCACGTGCAGAAGAATATGATATAAATGCTTGTAATAATAACTAACAATATTCTTTCTTTTTAACGAAAATTAGGAATGGAATATTTTGATTCATTTTAATTATTCAACTTATCACCAACGAAAATATATGTAGAAAAAAAATTATATTCAACTTATCACAAATCATTTCTGAGTCGGCATGAATATCTTTATTTATCATAGAGTTAAAAAAAAAATTGTCAACTTTGTCAAAAAAAATTAATAATTTGTCAACAATTACAACTAAGACATTGGACTCAAGTGGTTAATAATCAACAATATTTGTCGGCCTACCAAAAAAATTGTTTCTAAAAATAAAAATGGGATTTTGTTCTCAACAAACTTCGATTCGATTTGGCACTCGAACCCGCAACCTTTCAATTCAAGACAGTATTTTCAACCACTATGACAAGTATATCAATTGTGATTAAAATTATGTGCAATAATTGATAAGCACATATTTTCATATGAAAGATTTCATACAACAATTAAACACCATCAAATTACATTGCACAGTTTAAACAATTAAAATCGATAATTAGAAATTTAGCAAATCATCAAATCATACATTTTCTTAGTGTTTTATTTTTCGAAAAAATTTACATTTTTTTATCTTAATTCAATATTTTTTACTAATTAACTAAACATGTTAACCATTTTATTTTACGGAAAGAAAAAAATCATTGGACTGACTATTTCTTAACTAAACATGCTAAGAAAAATATACTTTTTTTATGTCTTTCTGAACTTAAAAGTTTCTTCATGTTGAGGAATATAGTTAATCGTACTACTGCAAATATATATCAAGGTAATATATGCAAATAGTAGTTGACTTCAGGTATATATCAACGTGACTATATTATTAATTATGAAAAAAATCACTGATTCACATTTGTTTCTTTTGCTAATAAGGTATCTTAACCTTTCCGGATCAAAGAAGATTATTTTATGAATGGATTTTGGGTGTCGGCGATGGAGAAATTGAAGATGACAACGATGATGATTTAGAATTTCACATTCCATCAGATTTATTGATTCCAAATTCAGGTGATCCTCTTGCTTCTATCGTTAAAAGCACATATCCCCAACTTTTACAAAACATGAACGATATAACGTGTTTCCAAAATAGAGCTATATTAGCTCCTAAAAATTCAATAGTCGACACAATAAATGATTATATGTTGGATTTAATTCCTGGTGAAGAAAAAACATATTTGAGTTATGATACTCCACTCGCACAAAATGTAGATGGTCAAACTGTGGAGATGTTCATACTCCCGAATTTTTGAACACGATTTCTACATCGGGACTCCCAAATCACAAGTTGAGACTTAAAGTTGGAGTTCCTGTTATGCTGTTAAGGAATTTTAATCAAAAATTAGTATTATGCAATGGAACAAGACTTATCAAGATTTGGAAAACATGCTCTTGAAGGAAAAATTATTTCAGGAAGTAATATTGGTGATTAGGTTTTCATACCTAGATTTTTCTTTGACACCATCTGATGTAAGAATTTCTTTTAAATTTCAACGGAGACAATTTCCTTTAATGATTTCTTTTGCGATGACTATTAGTAAGAGTCAGGGACAATCATTAAAGCATGTTGGGATATATCTTTCATCACTAGTGTTTTTACATTGTCAGCTGTATGTTGCGATTTCAAGAGTTACTTCTAGAGAAGGATTAAAAATATTGATCATCGATGATGATGGCGAAGATACGACTAAGACTTCGAATGTGGTCTATAAGGAAGTCTTCCGTAATATACCTTCTTTTGTATGAATATTTATCCAAAATTATTGTTGAATTATCGTTTAATGTTACTCTAAAATGTTCATATAACTTATATTATTGCAATTATCATATCGTAATTTATAATTACATATCTTACAGTTAATTAGACCCGAACACCGCACGGGTAGATGTTCTAGTTAGTACTATTTTATGTTCATATTCCTATTATATCATATATCTTCATGTTATGTAAGCCGGTTTAGTCCAGTGGTGATGAGTTATTTAAGTAGTATGTTAGAGGTTCTTGATTCGATCATCAGTTACATCGTAAATAAAAAAAATAAAAATATCTTCGTGTTATGTCTATCTATTATGTCATATCTCTTTAGGTTCACCGTTCATATTAGACTGTGCTGAAGTATGTAATTTAGTCGGGCAACAATTGTTTTCATCTAGCTCTATGATTCATGTTCCCCTCCCAATCTATGATCAACTATAGGTTATGGTTGCGTCCTAATCCAGACACAAATGCAGGTAGTCGTCATAACTATTTTAAGTTTCTAGGATATTGGTTGGATCATCTTGATTTTGTCAACAAAGTGAGGAAGTACTCTTGGACTTCTACTCTGAATGGCAAGAATGTGTTTAGGAATATCTTTAAACCTGAAAGACAAATCCTCAGAAGGTTGGAGGCCATTAATAGGGTCCTGCCTATACAACTTAAGTTTGAGAAGAATATCGTCAAATTACTCAGCATGAAGAGAATTATTGGTTCCAATAAGCTAGAAACAAGTGGATAATTCTTTGGTGACAACAATACTCATTAATTTCATCAATCTACTCTTTTTAGTACGAAAAGTTATAAATCCATATAGGGCGTGATGGTTTTCTTCCCCAATAAACTAGAATGAAGACCCTACCTCTAAGTTTCATTTCTCTAGAGGTCTTAGCAGAAGCAAACATGGAACATATCATTCTTATAAAATAAGTGCTACATAGTTTTTTTTTTCTAACTCTGGTCATAAGATCAACTTAAGCAAATATAGAGTTTTCTTCTCTATGAATATAGTTGAGCATAATGCACTCATGCTTAGTAAGGGTCTCGACATTGAGAAAACAAGTGACCTTGGAGTTTACCTATGAGCCCCAATGTTGCACCAAAGGATTTCTCTAAACTCTTACACTTTTTTTTTTTTTTGGTAGAAAAAACTCTTACACTTTTATTCTCGATAAAATGCGTATGAAATTCATGACTAGCTAGAAAATTAAAAGTTAGGTTTAATTATAATTTTGGTCTCTCTATTTTCACATTTTTACAAAATTAGTCCCCCTAATTCTAAAATCACACAGTTTTGGTTCTCTATCAAATTTTTGTACTTAAAAAATGATGATTTAATATATTTAAAATGATGCAACATCCAATCTGATGATAACAAATTAGCAAAAGTCATGAAATTAGAACAAAACTTAATAAAAACTTCGATTTGAAATATAAATAATTAATACACATAGATTAATCTACATCATCAGATCATATGTCATATCATTTAAAATATACTAAATCATAATTTTTAAGTATAAAAATTCAGTTGAGGGACTAAAAAGGAGTGATTTTAAAATATGGGACTAATTTAGTGAATGAGTAGAAATAAGAAGATTAGTTCCCGTGAGTTTAGCTTGGTTGACAGAGATATCGCACTATATATATGTAGGAATCGAGGATCGAACTCCGGACACTCTACTTTACCACTTATTTAACTTTAAGGTGGATTTTCTAACCACTAAACTACTCAATAAAAATGTACCAAATTAAGCTCAAGTTTATACATATGGATAAAAGGAAGGAGTAGTATATGTTAGTGTGTGTATGTGCATAATAATGGTAGTATAATTAGTGAACATTGTAACCACATGAATGGTTTATTTAAGCAAATGGTATGCAAAGCAAAGGGTGATTGGGCAGCTTGATTAGTAAGTGATATTATGATGCGATTGCGCAGACGCACACATGCGTGTATTGCGCTTTGATGCCGGTGGAATGTCCCTCACCACCACGTGATCCCATATGAGTTCTGTGTAACTTGCCTCACCATTCTTCTTTCCATCTTTCAGCACAACCTTTATCTCCTATAATACTTCTTGTACTTTATTTCACCTCTGGATTCTCAAATAAGCTTATATCATTTTGTGTATTTTATTAACTAATGTTACTTATCAGATTAGGCGGATTCTGGTGTGGGAGACCATGATAGGTCTCTCACTATGAGTCATGTAATTTGTGGACTGGATTGAATGTGTACATGATATTATGATGTACTGTCAGTATTAAATTTTTTTTTTTGAAAAAAAAATTTTGATATTTTTTCAGGAAAAAATTAGCGATTTTTTTTCCGGAAAAAAGTTCCTAATTTTTTAGGGAAAAAGTTTTGATTTCAGATAAAAACAATTCCGGAGTTTTTCTGGAAAAAAAAGTTTCCGTTTTTTTTCGGGAAAAAAGTTTCGGATTTTTTCCGAAAAAAAGATTTTGATTTTTCTGGAAAAAGTTCCCGATTTTTTGGGAAAAATAATTTCGAAATGTTCATCTGAAAAAAGTTTGCTGATACAAAAAAGAGTGAAAATATTTAAAACTTTTTTTTCGAATGAAATATTAGAACTTTTCTAGAAAAATATCGAAAACTTTTTTTCCGGAAAATATCCGAAACTTTTTTCCGAATAAAATATCGGAACTTTTTTCCCGAAAAAAGAACGGAAACTTTTTTGTTCAGACAAAACCTCTGGAATTGTTTTTATCTAAAATTGAAAATTTCCCCCCGAAAATCAGGAACTTTTTTCCGAAAAAAAAAATCCAAAATTTTTTCCCCAAAAAAGATCGAAAACTTTTTTCCGAAAAAATTGGAAACTTTTTTTTAAAAATAGAAAATAATATAATACTGACAGTACACCATAATATCACGTACACATTAAATCCGGTCCACAAAACACATGACTCATTGGTGAGAGACCTATCATGGTCTCTCACCCTAGAATCCCCCATCAGATTAATATATTTTATAGATTCTCAAACTAAAACTTTCTACTTATCAATCACAAATATTCATCATTTGTACGAGTTTAATGCTAGAAGTGATTTTTTTTAGCAGCAAAAGGTGAAACTTTTATTAAAAACCAACCAAAAACATGTAAATTAATTATTTGTAATGATTCAATAATTATAACTAATTGATCGTGTAAATTTTTGTATTTTTTATAGTTGTACTGCGGATAAAAAGTTGTGTCGTGGTTCAGTGAGGGACAAAAGTTTTTGTTTTTGTCCTGTCCATTACTACCTAATTTGTCAAGTCTCATAATCAATTTTAAATGAAATAGGGTATAACAAAAGTTGTTCAATCTAGTCCCCTATTTTTTAGCAAATCAAACGCACCCTAAAAATTATTATAGGTTATAGTGTACGTAGCAAATAAACATGGTATGTTGGTGGTACAGTATCATATGATATAGGGCATGAAGATGAAGTTATGTGGCTAGGGGTGATCGTATCCGAACCCATCCAAAAGTAAAATCGCAAACCGAATTGAACCAAACCGAAAATTGCAAAAACCGCATTTGGTTTGGATGTATTTGAATGACTTTCTTACTGATTCGCAAACGGCAAAAACCGCGGATACCGCAAAAACCGCATTAAGTTACTATTATATATTTATATTCCAATATACATAGCCAAAGGGAACTTCAAATTGTTTTTATTTTTTTTACTGTAATGTTATTTTGGTGTTATAATGTTATTTTAGATAAACAACTTTTATCGGTACTGTGATGTTATATTGGAAATTCAGGTTTTTTTTTTTGGATATTTAAAATTGTAAAATATTATAGAGTTTAATTGATATGCACCGACAATGTAAAATAGTTTTACACCATCGTCCAATAAACAACCATCATTTTGCCATGTCATATCAAGAAAGTGAGGTGAAATGGGGTGATGTGGCGGAAAACATGGTTGGTATTGGTTGATAGTGTAAAATTATTTTACACCGTCGGTGCATATCAATTAAATCCAATATTATAATGTTATTTTGGATAAATAATTTTTATTGGTACTACAATGTTATTTTGGAATTTTAAGTTTTTTTTTAATGTTTAAAATTGTTCGATACTGAAACGTTATGAGGTAAACCGCACCAACCGAACCAATCCAAATCGCATTGGTTTGGTTTGGTTTGAATGACTTTTTAAAAATCAGCCGAACCAAAGCGAACCGCATACATTTTTATCTCGCAATTAGGATGACTTTTATGCTCAAAACTGAACCAAACCACACCGCGAACACTCGTTCATGTGGGTGCAGAGAAGCTTGTTGGGATAATTAATGCAAACATATGGTGGTGTTTAATCTATGTGAATTCCACTCGACCAATTGGAATAGAAACATGCATTGCAGATGCAGGGTCCGATATATGAATGTAGTGTCATCACTAGGTATAGGCAGCATCCCTATTATGGGTAAATTGATGCGGTGGTGCCTTATCAAAATCACGGCAGGTTTGTCTCCTGCTATTTGTCTCCCATCTACTAGGGTCTAGGGGTGCGCCACCCATGATATATAATCTAACCCACACAACTCATGTCCTAATCATCCACTTTTCTAATTTGGTGGATTTCAACAACCTTTGTTTTTCTAGTTTAGATTAACAACCTTTGTTTTTCTAATTTAGATTCATCAAGATTTTTCTTAATTACCACCTCTTAAAAAATTAAGAGTATTTATCTACGATCAATAAAAATAAACTCCATAAAATAATTCAGTCCATGGGTCAATCAATTCAAACAAAGATTTTAGGCTTTAAAATTTCAGTCTGAAAAAATGTCTAAAAATTTCCTTAACCTTAACAATATTTAGCTTTTTATTTTGTTTCATAAAGCCTATTGTAATTGTTTTTCATTTTACAAGGCCTCACAAAAAAAATATGTTTTAGGCCTCTAATTTAGTTAGGTCGGCCCTGATATAAAATTGATCTTTATAAAATAAACGTTAGTTTATAAGTATCACATGCAAATTTATTTATATGTTGTCTAATAACTCTATATCATTACAATAACTTATTATTTAATTATCTATTTTATAATATAAATTGATTGAATGATAAAATTACAAAATTAGTATGTACTATTTTTTTTATAATTCGAAAAAATAATTAAAATCGAAATTTAATTTAAAATAATATTGCCAAATTTTAAAAATTACATAATTAAAAAATAATTTAAATTAACATTACATAATTTTAAAAACAATTAATTTTAGAATTTAATTTATATACATTGTCAGTGTAAAGTTATTTTACACATGCGTCCAATAATATATCAACACATCATGTATGGTGTTTAAAAACACATGATGTGGCAACACATCATTGGATGCATGTGTAAAAAAAACATTACACTGACAGTGCATACAAATTAAACTCTTAATTTTGTTGATCATCATGCTCAAAACGTTGCAAAATATGCTCGACAAGATCATGTTCAAAAATTGTGCTTTTGTGATGTACCAAAAAAATATTGTGTTTTTGTATAAATATCCATTAATTCAAATTGAATATATAAAATAAAGTGGATCCCATGAAAAAAATATTTTAATGAAAAATAAGGTGGATCTAAGAGAAGAGAGTTCTTATTTTAGAAGTGGTACCTAATAGGTACTCAAATGAGTGGTACTCCAATGGTAATACCTAATAAGTACCTAATAGGTACTACACCATTGGAGATGGTCTGATGAGACCCATTTTAAAACTTTTTAAGAAGTGCTCCATTGAATGGGTTGAGTACCTATTAGGTACTATTATAAAAAAAAAATAGTGATGTGTCCATGTGAGACCCATTTAAGTACTCAAAGTTAGAGTGCTCCATTGTGGATGCTCTTAATATCTTTTAATAAGTGTAATGGATGCATCATTTTATTAAATGATAATCTAGTGGCTAGAAATTCCATCTTTAAAGTGGATAAGTGGAATCTCCAATGTTCGAACTCTGACCCTTGCATATAATATGTGATTTCCCTTACCAAATGAGTTAAACTCATGAGGACTAAAAAAATAAAAATGAAAGAAAAAAGTTAAAAAAAAATTAAAAAAAAAAATCAGTTATTCAATAAATTTAAAAATTGAATTATTACTTACATATGAAAGTGGAGAAAATAATATGTAAAGTATAAAGGATTATGCTAACGTATATATTCCATCCGTCCCAATTTGATTGACACAGTTGAGTGTTGTGCACTATTCACACACATTGCTTTAACCATATTATTCTACTAATAAACAAAAATAAATATTAGCATATAAGATGTTGTTTGATTCGTCTCGATGAGCATTGTCAAAATATATCAAATTTTTATAATTTTTATTGTTATACAATTAAAAATATTAATTGTCAAAGTTATGTATCGATATGTATGAAACAGTCAACTGTATCAATCAAATTGGAATGGAAGGCGTATTGTATTAAGATTTATTTTTTTTTTGCATGTGTTTGGACTATGGAATCCGTTTTGTCCACTTGATACTAGCATGGTTCCTCGTGAATTTTCTCTGATTTGAATTTGATAAGCATGTGTTCCCCTTTGTTTATGGATTCGTGGCAGATAATTGTTGAAACAATTTGGTTGGTCAATCACCATGATTTATGGGTAGAATATTTTGTTTTCTTTTTCACATGTTCAATGTCTTTTCAATTTTCATAATACTGAGATTTCAGAATTCAATGTATCAATTTTCTCCTAAGTCTCGTCATACAGTTTTTAAAAGAGTTGATTTTATCATTTAAAAAGTAGTGGCGTAGCTTGTTATTCATTTCTATTTTATTCAAGTATAATTATCTTATGTATATATAAAATTATTTTGATGAAAAAAAAATATATCATTCGTTCTTTGTTTGAATTTTTACTTTTCATTTTCAAATATATTTTTTTATTTATCTATTACTTTTTTTCATATATTTTTTAAATAATAATATCAATCTATAATGGAATATGAAAATAAACATTAAATATATTTAATACAAAAAGTAATTCTATAATAGTCATATATATATATTTTAAAAAGATTAATTAATAAAATATGCGACAGATACGTGAGACACATCAGATATGGTTAGCTATCAATTGCTACATAAAATCACCCTGAAAAATCACTAGGTTTGGTCTAGTGGTGAGAGGTTTGAGTAATATGTTGGAGCTTCGATCATTAGCTCCATTGTAAAAAAAAATAAAAAGGACCCCTTATGCCGACACTTTCACTCTAAAGAAGGTAATGAATGACATATTCATTGTGACACTAATGCAGTTAATACTTTGGGACGATATAACAACAACAACTCTGAGTCAGAGCAAGTACCTGAGGTGGCGATGTATGATCAGACAACGGAGGAACGAGTTTTCCCGCTTCATAGTCCAGACAATGACAACCAAGTTGCACAAAGACAACACTGGTAACTGATGAAACTAAAGGGACTGCCACAACTTTTTCCTCACAACTCTGCGCAAGTCCAGTCTGATTATGAGGACTCTTGGAATGAATATGTCACTGTAAAGGAAACAGAGTAGGTTTTCAAACCAGTGGTACTTGAAGATATGGAAAAGATCCTACGAGCTCTGGCACTTCAGACATCAACTGGACAACATGAGGATGAAGGTCTGTTCACATAGTTTGTCTCCAAACAGGTGAAGAAAAAATAGAAAAAAGTAAGTTAAAAGCGTTGTTAGTTATAATACACGTTCAAAGGGTCACCATCATCCATATTCTCAATGAAAATTTGAACATGTTGTGAAAATTTGTATAATTACTCTGAGACCAGTGGGGATGATCCAACTGACTGCCTCTCGTGACCCAACAGTGGTATTAGAGCCGATAGTTCGACGAATGGTTCAACCGACTTCTTGTATTAAAAGCCTTCCTGAGAATGATGGTCAGACGACGTGTCATGTTGAGTGCGGCAAACGACAATGCAAGTATATTTGTGTATTGATGAAAAAACCTTCCGCCATAGGGAGAGCATAATGAATTGAATTACACTCAATTGAGAGGGAAATTATTGTGTCAAGTGTGAGGTGAGGTGAGTCTCATATTATTTGAAAAAGTTAAGGTTAAACAGAACTACGTAATGTAGTATTCCATTTATAATTAAAGGTGTAGTGTTTAATTCATTTGTATAGTTGTTTTGAGTTGAATAATAAAAGTGATGAACAAAACTTTGATGATGGTTAAATAACTTGGGATATTGTTCACTATTGACAGTAACTACTACTAAAATTTACTAGACATGACCGGTTGACAATTGACTAGGATATACTAGAATAGACAAGTTACTGAACTACGTACTTTTCTCTGAAACCAAACATGTGACAAACACATGGAAGCGCAGTGCAAATCTCTGGCGAGGGAAACAAGGCATGCTCATCACTTTTCGCCTTGCAGTTTATAAAGAAATTTTATTATTAAAACATCAAGTAGTATATATGTGGGATCTTACATATATAACTGCATGAGTCATGACATGGTTACTGTAGTAACATTCAATTTTTTTTCTTTTCAATATTAACGTTCGAGAGATCTTTCATAATATTTTTTTTTTATTTTTATATATGAGATCTTTTATAATTGTTTTGGGTTAAATATAATTTTTGTCTTTATAAAATTAGTGTATTTTACTTTTTGTCTCTATAAAAAAATCATAGTCATTCTAAACAAAATGTTTTGTTTGCGATTCTTAATAGCCGATCTTTTATAAGTTTAATATAATAATATATAAACACAACATATTAAATATAAAATAGTCATAATATTGACATTAAAATCTTTTTGAAAATAAAAAACATGTATTTTTTTTTAAGTACAAAACCAAAAATTAATTAGCTAATTTTATAAAGATGAAAAACAAAATTTAACTCTTGATTTCATTAGTGTGGAATATGAAATGCATTTAATTTATATGGAACGTTAGTGTAAAGTTATTTTATACATGTATCTAATATTATACTGACACATTATGTATGATATTTAAAGATATATGATGTGTCACATTCATTAAATAATGTCATCATTAAATGTATGTGTAAAAAAAATTTACACCGACAATGCACAACAATTAAACTCATACAAAATATCCGATTAAAAATCATCAATTAAGATTTAAAGTTGTGTGCAACTATGTGTGGTTTTTACACCGACAATCCTGATCCATAATATGTGACATGTGGCATTTAGGGTGCACAAAATTTTAAAAAGCAAGATGGGAGTTTGGATTTTGCATTTCTATTAAATCTTATCATACACCTCCTACACCTTATCAGATACCCTTCTTCTTCCAAACTTTATTTTCTTCCCAAATTTCACTAGTTGGATTCTATTATATGTGATTATAAAATTTATAATCGATTTATAATCGATAATAAAGATCTGTTACTACTAGCACAACAAAGAGTGGAGCTTAAGCGTGTGTTTGGTTCTGCGGCGGAGAGAATTGATTTTGGCAGAATTGATTCTGTAAAATTGATTCTGGCCAAAATTGATTTTAAGCTGAAGTGGTTTATGTTTGGATATATTCATGAAAAAGTGAGTTGAACAAAAAATTTGAGTGTAAAAATTAATTCTAGAATCAGAAGCTACGATTTCTAGCTTCAAGTAGAATCAATTCTGGAGGCAGAATCAATTCTACTTTTGAGAAACCAAACAAGTCAGAATCAATTCTACACGTTCAGAATCAATTCTGGATGCTCCAGAATTGAAACCAAACATACACTAAATTTATAATCGATTTTTCTTGGTATAATTTTTTTGCATCTTCTTCTCTTTGGAAGCTTGAAAATTTCAAATCTGGAATATTGGACTGATTCAGTTCTTTTGCTAGCAAAAATCCCACAGCAACACAATTTTTAGGAATGGGTGTAGTTTTTTTTCGTCAGAAACTAGTGATGGTGAGGAGGGAGAAGGTGATAGAGAATGAGGTTAGATTTAATTTGGGTGTGAGATAAAATCTAGTGTTGGTAGACTATAATAAAATTGTATTTCTTATTAGATCTAATGGTCAAAAATCAACTTATAAAGTTGTGCATCCATGCACAAATTCTAAATGCCACCTATGTGACACACTATATTTTTTATTGTAAGAGAGTTTTGGAAAAAGGAAGGAATAGGTGAAAAAATTAGAGGAATCTGGGTTCGGAGAACATTGGAGGATTCTTCTTTTTCATAATAGAAAATCAACCTAATTTGAAGGAACTAAAAAATTATACTATTAGAGAAGGATTTTTAAGAGTTTATATATATGACTTCTTCAAATTTAGTCTATGTTATTATAATATTCTCAAAATAAAAATTATGTTAATACAAAACATACATTTATCATTCCCTACAAAATAATCTTTTAAATAATATGAAAAGTTTTTCTATTTTTCCCTCTATTTTCTTCCCTTCAAAGCCCTCACATCTCCTCCAAACTCACAAACACAATCTTAAGATCATGATAATAAGTGCCCTAAGAACATTTTTAAAGAGACTATAAAAAGAAATTTTGTCATGAAAATTAAAGACAGACTTGTCAAAGTTATAATTACACATATTCTATGCAAAAGTTACTCTTTTTTTATTTTATTTTAAATATTGCACTAAGAGCACTTGTTAACATTTTGCTTTTATTTATATCGACCTTATTTCTTTATCTTCTTACAACTTATACCTATAGAAAAATACATATAAAAAATCAAACGTCAATCCGATCATATTAAAACTCGTCAAGAAGTACACACCATATTTGACATCAAAATTTTGATATTAAATGAACATTTTTCGAAAACGGAAATTTCTAATGATGTGAACCCAATTTTTTTATTTAACCTTTAGCATTCGAGTAATCAAATTCACATTTATAAAAGCTTGAACTAAGAAGGGAGAGTCACATTCTAGCGAAAGATTCATCCGATCTCTATAATGAGAAAACTCAATTGCATAAATTACAGCACACATTTTAGAATAAAGAGAAGTTGCAACCAATATTAGTTGAAAGTGCCCGAGCTATCGGGGTATCATACATATATTTGTTTGGGCGTTTAAATATCAAATGGAGAAGACAACCTAGTCCATTTTGATGCAGGTAATATATGGGAATGGATTCTCTCAAGTGTAATTTACACTTGTGGGAATAAAGTGTGGTTTGTTCCCATTGATCAAGAGAGAGAAACATATAAAAATTTAGAGAAAATGAATTTAGATGGTGTTAGATTACACTTTATTCTCTCAAGTGTAAATCACACTTGAGAGAATCCATTCCCGTAATATATACATGTTTAATGTCGCATGCTCACTTCTAGTTGGTAACCATTTTTCATTTATGTTTTTGTGGATTTCGAACCCGCGCCTATGGGGACGAAATTAATGTCTGTAGCAACTAAAGCAAACACATTTTACTTGGAAAAATAGTTTTTCGTATCTATATATCTACTAGTAACTCTCTCACAACTAAAGCAAACTTATTATTGAACTCATTTTCTTCATTTGTATTTGATGTGTCTTGGGTAGATGAAAATTGAAGTATTCCAGATGCATTATTTTTGTGAATATATTTCTAACAACTTATAATGGTCACACCCTTTCTTTTGAAATAAAGCCGTTTCATCATGTACCTAAAACTAATTTAAAGCATTTTGACTCAGCTCATGCCATTCAAAAACCTCAACTACACTCTGTTTCGTGTGGTCTGTAAAATGCTTATATGAATGTGGCTTAACCGTTTAAACTTACCGTGAATTACATGTATCATGTGTAATGTAGCTAGCAGCATCACAAGCTTTGAAAATATATTTATAATCTAGTCACATTTTGCTTGGACCTAAGATTTGTATTAGCATAAGAAAATTGGATATTCAGAAAAACCTCTTGCAAATAAGAATTTGAGTGATACTAAGAAAAACCAATTCTCAATACTAGTAATTTTATACTACTTATAATTTAGGCTTTGGCTAAAATGAAAGAGTTGGACAAGTGGTGCACAGTACACCACTTGCCAATAACTCTAACGAATACAAATTTTACAAAATTCATCGTTAGATTGAAAGTATATATCATATAGATTATCTATACAATTTTTTAAAGAAATTGAAAATCATTTGATATATATAAACTTTCAATTCAACGGTGAATTTTTTAAAATTTGTATTGGTTATAGGATTATCGAGACACTTGTGCATGTTAGCATTCACGTGTATATATATATATATATATATATATATATATATATATATATATATATATATATATATATATATATATATATATATCAAAGTCCATGTGCTAGCTAACTCTTTCTTCAAAGTATATCCACATAGGTTTGACACTTCATTTTAAAAATGAAAAACAGATCAATACTCATTCTTGTTAAGAATCCAATGGTAAAGGCAGTTTTCCGGCCACCAAAGATTGGGTACCTAGGTTCGATTTCCAGATGTGTCTTTTTTGAGTCACCCCACAAATTAGAAGTGGGATTGTTGCCTATTTCATCCCCGTAGCACACTGAATGAGCTTTTGGTGGCAGCTAGTGATGGAGCCAGACATTTTTAATAGTGGGCGCATTAAATGCCTAAATTTGTAGCATAAAATATATACTGTCAATTTATATTTTTATAATTTTATATTCATCACGTGCTTAAGGATTAGAAGTGACGAGTTTTATGAATTTTACTTTCTTTTGAGAAAAAAAATTTGATTCATTACTTATTATTAGCTTTTTTTACCCAATTAAAACTATGTTCAAATCATACACATGCACTATATATATATATATATATATATATATATATATATATATATATATATATATATATATATATATATATATATATATATATCTCGCATCATATGCAATAATCCCAATTAAACACTATCAAATATTCTACAATGGTTCCTCACTCTTTCAAACTTTATTGATATTTGTCTTTTAAAGAGTATTTTATAGACTAGATTGATAGTAAATAGATTTTTTCAAATATTAAAGAGTATGTTATAGAATAAATTGAAACTATTTTCAATTAGTAACAGGTGAATGTGGAACTAATTAATTAATATATCAACAATCAAAATATACTAATAATAGTATTAAAAACAATTCTCCAAAGGTTGCGCAGTCATGTGCCCACACAACCCTGTACCTCCCTCCGTCCCTGGTGGCAGCTTGGCAACAAGACGCCTAAAGGCTGATGCACCTCTTACATCCGGTCTGGCCTGATTGTCAAGCCTAGAAAAAGCCTGATTATAATGCTCTCTGATCTGCCCATTGCCCCAATGGGGTATCTCAATCTCCCGCACCAACTCTTTAGCAACAACAAAAGCCTGATTATTCTCAAAGTGGAAAACCATTGGCAAGTGTGCAAATTGAGGAAGCTGGATGTCAGCTTGAGTAATTTTCTCTGGAAATGGTTGCAATATATGGGTGAAAACATCCAACTTTAGACTATCTCCCTTCCCAAGGCCTTTAGGTAAGGTTATGGAGTATACTTTCAAGGAATTGGGAAAACCTTCAGGGCTGACAACTTCATCATAAGGTAAACCAACACCAGAAGACGGTTTCGCCTTTCCTCTTCCTTCATTAAGTGTTGCCAAAGAGCATGCCAAATGAATTGCATGGTTTTCATGAAAGGACAACAAGATTTCTGATACAATATAGACCCTGCATTCTCTACCTTTAGTGTAGTGCGGACAATTTGTGTTGACAAATCAATAGGACTGTCAACTTTGGTGACGATGAGATCGGAAATCGAGAGAACATGGTAGGATAGAAATTAGAATGGTTAATGTAAAAAGAAACGAAAACAAAATCTTCATCTTCTCAAAGTGAATAACCATTGGTACCGTTCAAAAAAAAAACCATTTGGTATATTTTCTTTTTTAACTTCATCAACGATAATGTCAATGAAAGCTTAAATTACAAAATCAAGTTTTCTTCATCGTTTTTACTACCAAGGAGCACAAGGAATTATGAATTTTACAGGTTTACATGCATGCAAGGTAGATAATGTAATTATGAGAATGTTAGTGTATTAAGCAAACAATGGCTTTGGAAATCTACACAATATTTTTTATGTTGGTTTTACTTGTTTTTCATAATAATTTGAATTATTTGCATTATTAGTTACAATGATATAAACAATGGCTTTCGATTTTACTTGTTTTTCATAATAATTTGAAATTTTGAAGTACTTTGCATTGTTAGTGAAAATCAATCTCATTAAATTTTCTACTAGATATAAAATTCTAAACTAAAATCATATATGATCACATAGATTTAGGAGACACGTCAAATTCTAAACTAATATTTGCCTAGATATTATTAAACCTTTAAAACCAGCTTGTGTCACACTCCTAAAATCAGCACCGTCTATTCTTCCCTTTACAAGCTGAGTCATAGAAAATCATAGATGTTACTTAACACAAGTTAACATCACTTGTGCGGACTGCAGATTAACAGTCACCTCCTCGACAGGGGTGAGACGCCCTTGACCTCTATTAGATTATAGGTAGTCTCATTGAATGTCACTTCGACAAGGACCCCTAACACGACATAGACATGTTGACACTAAATCCGTCTCCGACTTCGATAGGATCATGGTGAAGAAACAAAAATAACTAGATATAATCGGTTGATCACTAAAGCAATTGAGCAAATATAGAAAATCACAAATGTTACTTAACATGAGTAAACCAGGACAGAACCGCAGGATGCCACAGATCATTGCACAAGCCTAGCTATCACAATCCAAATCAAAAGCAACCTCAAGGCTCAAATAGTATTTTAGGACTACAAATAAATAGTATTTCTTTTTTCGACTGAAAAAATAAATGAAGTAATTTTTTCTAGGGAGTTACATACCATAACTTATTGATTCCTTCAGCAGATTAAGATATCTCAATATTTCAAGTTCTGAATATAGTGGAAGGATGGCTAACCAAATTGATGAACATGGAAATCTTTCACAGCTCAACTATCTTAACATTGAAGGCAACAATCTTGTTAGAGCAATCCCTTTTGAACTTGGAAATCTAGCAAAAACTACAGTATCTTAATCTTAGAAGAAATTCTATTACAGGAGCAATCCCTTATCAACTTGGAAATCTTGCACAGCTGCAGTTTCTTGATCTTGGAGACAATTCGCTTGACGGAACACTCCCTTTTAAGATCAGTGAGCTTTGGATATTGCAATCATTAAGGCTAGGTAGAAATTCTAATCTCAAAATTAATAAGGAAAATTATGCTGATGCAAAGTGGATATGAACGGAAAGGACAAATACCTGATTGTTGGGATACAATTAGTAACAAAAGAGAGACTAGGGATGTATTTGCAATTTTGATGCATTCAGGAACTAATGTGATAACGAGTAACACCTCCAATGACTAAAATGGTGGTTTGCCCGAAAATCAATTGTCTGGTGCAATTCTTTTGTGGATTGAGTTTACGTGTGATGTTGGAAGTTTACCGTCACAGATTTATATTATCTTACCATACTCAGATCAAACTTCTGTGACACAGATTAAGACGGTAGAATCTCATAATACATGTCAAGCTACCCTATTATTGACTTTAAGCCACTCAAGACACTATGTTTGACAATGACTCCTGAGCCATTTTGAAAATCTGAGAAATCACTTATCAGACCAAATTCCAGAATGCTTACACAACTTTACTGTTATGGCTGCAACAAGTATGAAGATGAGGCTTTTTCTAAAATGCACAAGTGAGGAAAGCCCTCCACGGTGCACAAGTTAGCAATTATATCATAACGAGTACGAATTTTACAAAATTCACCGTTGAATTGAAAGTTTATATTATATAGATCATCCATAAAAATTTTGAAAAAAATTGAAATTAATTTGATATGTCATCGGGAGCCATCAATATTAATGGTAGTCAATAAAAAACCATAAACCGTTGATCTTGATGAGTCTCAATAACATATCAAATGATTTTCAATTTTTTTTCAAAATTTTAATAGATGATCTATACGATATCAATTTTCAATCCGACGATGGATTTTGTAAAATTCATATTCGTTATAATATTACCATTCACTTGTGCACCGTGGAAGACTTTCTCCACTTGTGCATGTTAGACTTGCCGGATGATTATGAGTGGACAATGTAAGTCATAACTATCATAATAATATTACTGGCAGTAGGTATGGTTATTACATTTCGCTTATGTGGCAAGGTGTAGAAGATGTGTTCAATAATCTAGAGTTGCTTCTGAAAATCCTTGTGTAAGTTAGAGCCTAGAGGTGCCTGAGATTGTTGGATCTGAATATGGAAGTTAAAGCCTAGAGCCTAGAGATGCCTTGTGGAAGTCATAACTATCAATCTAATTTATCCTTTAAATATTTTTTCTCAAACTACTACTTGATCGCATCATGTAGTTTTTTGATTCATCACATATTCATATTCATAGGTGACCATAACTTCGATGGAATGCTGAGGAAGAAACTGAAATAAATTTAATCAGTTGCTCGGTAAAACAATTGAGCAAATATAGAAAATCACAGATATGCTTAACACAAGTAAATGCCACTTATGCGGACTGCGGATTAACAATCTCCTCCTTGGCAGTGGTGAGACGCCTCTGACCCTTACTAGATTGTATGCGGTCTCACTGAATATGTCATTCCAACAAGAACACCTTACAAAGACATGTAGACACTAAATTTGTCTCTGATCACTAAATCGCAAATTGAGCACTGAAACAATTAAGCAAATATAGAAAATCGCAAATGTTACTTAACACAAGTAAATATCACTTGTTCAAAACACAAGTAAATATCACTTGTGCAGACTGTGGGTTAATAGTCTACACCACAACAGTGGTGAGACACCCCTGCCCCCCTATGAGAATGAAAGCTGTCTCATTTTAACTTTAACAACAACAAAAAATCCGCACAGTTTAGAAAATGAAAAACAAAATAAAAATCCCCAGCCAACTTCTCAAAAGTGCAGTATTTTCCAGTTTTAGGGCACTCCGATTGACGAAGCTGCTCAAACTGGCCAGCCACATCTCCGGTGCTCAGTCTGACCAGCCAGTCCAAACCAAGTTTTATAACGGTGGAGCAAACAAAACAACCCTTGAGTTTAACACAATTTTTATAAAAAAAAAGTTCAAACAAAACTTCTATTAAACTCCAAAAATAATTGAGGACCACCAACACCCAAATCCCCTAAACCAAAAACATACAAAAAATAACAGTATCAAAACCAACACAGAACCGCAGGATATCACTCACAGCACATTAAACCAGAAACTAAGCTGTCACAATCCAAATCTAAAGCAACTTCAATCACTACAAACAATATCTAGAATGGATGGATGTCTCCACCAAAACCAACAAGAATAATTAAACTCAACCTATGAATCCAAATTTAAATAGATATAAATACTGTACAAAAGAAACACTTAATTAAATAAGCAAAAGCAAGCATCCACATTAACAGTCAAACCAGAGCTGATCCGTTCTAACATTTACTTTAGAAGGAAGAAGAGTCATTTCATTTGTGGCAAACCAAATTTGCATACACATCATTGATATTACAATCTACCACTACTTGCATACAAGACAACACGATAAATAATGTAAATAATTAAAGATTAAGCAACCAAACAATCAAGTAATTGAGACCTGAAAAACATCTTTAAACAAGCATAAACGCTGCTGAAAAGAACTTTATGCTTGAGGAACTTTTCGCGATGGGGAATTACTCTATGCAGATAAGTGAAATGTTGTCAATCTGGTTTCATAGTCAAAGAAAACACTGCCTAACATATTTGTTTAAACAAGTGCCACAATCCCTGGAAAAGTTGACTTTAGGTAATTAACAACTATAAAGCACATACACTTCTCGGATTAGGCATGTCCAGTGTTGGACACACATCAGCATCGACACCGACACGATACCCACACGATACCCACACTTATAATTACATTGAATTGTGTCAATTTTTCAAATTACTATCTATTAGTATCGACTTGTTAGTGTCTGTGTCGTGTCCGGGGTTCATGCTTCATAGCTAACAAAAAAATCAACAAGTATATATCAAATTTACTAGCCAAAGTAACAACATAACCTAACCATATCAAACAAAACTTCAATACAAATTCCCTGGATACATAACATAATGAGCATCATTCATCATAATAGTCGAGAGAACACAAATAATAAAAGTTAAACCAACAACCAACTGCATATTTAGAGCCAATGTTTGAGGTCTCTCCAACATCATTTTACAAACATACTACAACAATAATCAAAATCATCAAAACATCATAACAACACCATTCATAACTTGTGCATTACATGTCTTTAATAACATAATCTAATCAAAACATAATGCACAACACAATAGTTGTTATGTCAAAAACAACTACACAATAAAATAGCCATAAAATCAAACCTAAGAAGATCCTTGCAATGCATTTAAAATAATCTCAACGTGGTTTTCAACTAACTCAGCACGCCTCAGACGCAGTTTCACCTCTTGAACTCTCAACTTCTTATATCTTCTATCAAACTCTTTCCTCTCCGATTCCCCAAGCAACTCGATCCCCTTCTTAAACGCATCCATTTCCCTAAAACAAAGATGAGGCATTTCATCACTACTTTCCCCCTTTTCAAATTCATCTTTTGCAGGTTCGTTATCAATAACAGACGGTGACTCTTCCGGCATCGGTTTCTTAGCAACATTTTCCTTCTTGATACGTTTTCCTTTCCGAGAAAGTTGATTTTTGTGTTCCATCTGTGATTGGTGAGAATCAGAATGTGAATCAGAAGAGGATGCAGGTGATTTTGAGGGAGGCGGCGTTGTTTTTGTTGTATGAGATGAAGAGTGTTTTTTCCTTTCCATTGAGATTAGGGTTAATTTGTGTGTGAGACTGAGAGCAACTGTATTTATAAAAGGGCTCAGGCCAAAATATGTAATAATAAGGTATTGAAAAATATTGTATTTTTTTAACAAAATATTGAATATTTAAAAAGTCGAATGTAATGTAAGCCGGTCCTAATTTTTTAGAGAGACAAGCTCCTCCTTCCTTCTAAAAGGGTGATTTTGGGTCTTTTTCGACCCAAAATCATCCCATTTGCATCTTTTTTTATTTGTTTTAATCTAAATAAGTGGTTTTCACATAGATTAAGATTTTCTTTTGTGTGTTTTTTTGTGATTTCGTCGTCCCATCTTTGTGCAGTGTTTGTATTCCCGTCTTCTTGTGGTGTTCGTTTGATTGAATTGGAAGATCAACCTCGGTCAACTACTGATGCACACAGTGATTAAGTTCGTCACAGATGCAGATTCGGAGGCATAGGTATTTGGGTTACTTTAATATTATCACATTATTTGTAGGCATAAGTATGCCGTTTTATGCTATTAACTTGGATGTTGTGAGTTTGTTCGCAAATTTATCCTTTTTGTTTTTAGTGCTATTGAATTTGTACTTGAATCAGATGTACTATACCAATTTGAATGAATAAATATCTTTTATTTTAGTAAAAAAAAAACAAGTTGAATGTAGGATTGTCAAAAAAAAAATTGAATGTAGGCATGACATTGACTGAGTTTGAGTTCGAGCTATGGATTTTCTCGAATTTAAAAGACAAGGGTGGGGTGGGTAATGGCGTCATTGATATCCACCTCGAATTTGCCCCGCATATATCTAATTACATTTTGCTTGTCTTAAATTTTTAAATTATAAACCCTTAAACAAAGTTTTAAATTATATTCATATGTTTATTTATATTTTTTATTTTTTATTTTTTGGTTACATGTTTGTTTTTATTTTTAAGTTTAAACAAAGTTGTTTTATTTATTTATTTATTTATATTCTTTGTTTCAAAAAAATCATATTGTCGAAACAAATTAGTTTTTGACTTTTACCTCATTTTTTAATAAAAAGTATCAAAATTCAACGAAAGTACATATTGAAGTGACGCGGAATGAAGATACTTGAACCACGGTGATAACGAACTTCATTGGATATAAGTTTGGAGTTCTATTTTCCATATTCGTTGATAATTGGAACTCATTTGAGGAAACTCGAATTTTATGGGTTTGGAAAAGGCAAAATTCGGCCGCCCCATTATCATGCCATGCCTAGTTGAATGTACAAGATTTTAAAAAAAAAAATCAAATTTGTCTTCTTATGATATATATTAATATTTTTCTTAAAAAAATTCTCTTGTCAAGATTAACGGGAAGATTTTAAAATTTTATGAAATTGCTTCGCAATAGATTTTTCGTTTTTCGGTCGATTTTAGGGTTTATAGTCATTTTTTGGATTTTCGGCCGATTTTAGGTTTTTCGGCCGATTTTTTGGATTTAGGGTCGATTTTTTGTTTTTCAACTGATTTTTCGTAATAAATAAGTTATGTCTTGGTTAGAGATTCGTGCATCAAATATGAGGTCTCTGGTTTGAAACCGATAAAAGAGGAACTTGAGAAATCAAAAGGAAAGAGAGGGTGCAAGACTTAACTTTCAAGAGGTTCAAAAACACAAATTCATATTTTAATAATTTGACGGGGTGCATGTGAACCCTCAGATTCCAATGTGGCTCCGTCAATGTGTGGTACGCAACCATCAAAATATTCGGTGTGTGGAAGTGGAGGATATACATAGTAAGTACGCAATCATTTCAGTACATGGTACGGGTTCTGGTACGTGGTAGGCAACCCTCAAAACGTAAGATGAATTAAATTAACCGGAATTACAGGAAACAACAATACATTCAATGTTTGTGTGGAATGCTAAACCAGTGACAAAAGCAGGCACAATCAAAATAAACAAACTCCTAACAACTAATTGTTCAAGAAACCAAGATGTTTGTCAAACTACTAAAACAGACTAAATTGTTAAGAGTACATACCAATAGCAAATAAAAACACTGCAATAAAACCAAATTGTTCATGATCAAAGTAGTTTCTTCAACTTCCGGTATGTCTCACTGCCCTGACATTCAAGAATCGTGGAGGATTGTCAAGAGTAAACACAATCTTATCGCCATCTTTCAGTTTCAGCTTTCTAACAAACTCATACCATCCACCACCTATATGGTATTGAGGTGGTTTTCTGTCATTCTTCATAACATCACAGCAGGTTGTTTCTTTAGTGTTATCACAAACTACATGAATTGGTTGACCCTGACGAAGCGAACATCCAGTGCTGATAAATTTTGGAAAATGCTGCATAAATAAAAAATGTAAAATGTAAATAAAACTGAAAAATATTAACAGAAACAAATAAATAGACATGAGAATTGATCAAGATTATACTTACCAGCACACTTTTTCCCTCTGCAGTAGCGTTGCTCACTTTAAACTCCCACTTGTATTGAAAAACAACTAACCTATTGCACGTGAACCAGTAAGGTAACTCAGTAGGCCACTCCCTATAAAAATTTCTACGCCATAAAATGATGAAGGGATTCCGCATGAAAAGTGGGATGTTTTTAAGGCTAAAAGTAGGTTTGTTGATAGATTCTCAAAACATTATATTTCAATGACTGTGAAAAACATACCAATAGTTAACAAAATTAGTTTAGTAAAAGTATTATGTTTTTTGACGAATGCATTTCTTAATTGATGTGCAAAAATCTTAACGACACTCATTTTAAAACAAATGGAGTACTTTTTAATGGTGTTATATCATCAAGGTGTGCCAGATAGAACAAAATACGGATACATTCCTAGGGTTGCCATACAAAGAACTGAAGATCAGCAAAACTTACTAGTAAGCAACTAAGAAATTTACATTTACAACAAAACCTTGGTATCCTCAAACCTGTAAATTAAATGACAGTCATCAACTTCATGATATGCACACGCAAATCATGAGACTAACAAAACTAAAAACAAAATACAAAATGTTTGCAATCACTAACTAACCTTTCTTTGTCCAACTTTTTGACCACATCAAGCATAGCATGTATAATCATTTTCTTCACCTGTAACCAAAGAAAGCATAAAACAGTACACACAATCTATTGATACAACATTATGGTATAAAACGGTAACATAGATATGACAATAAAAAACTATCGAACCTTCAACAAGTAGAAACAGTTAATATTAGAACCTTGTCATTACATAAAAAGGTACAATAACACTAGATAAATAAATCTAAAATCTAAAACCAGTACTCTTAATTTACAAGAGCTGTTAATGACTTTTCAAAGAAATTCAATTAAAAGTGTTCCGATTTGGACAAATGCAATATGACAGTGCCAACAATAGATGTAATGTACTGAAAGTCCCCAATCAGCAGGCCCGATTGTTCTGGTAGGTCAAGTCCAAATTCTTAAACAGCTATGAAGCTATAATCAAAATATAGTTGAAAGTAGTAGCTAATGGCATAATAGGAGATATAATATCTCAAAATATTGGATAAGCGTATAAACAGAAGAATCAAATCCAAAAAAGTGGCCTGGCATACCTCCAATGTGTCCTCTGCGAAACTGTGATTTATCGGAAGTTTGCGGATTTCCTCTGTCAAACGGACACACTCACCAACATTTTCAGGAGAGACAAAATCAAGTGCAACCTTGGTGCATGACTGCAAAACAATGATGGATATCGTTGACAAGCATTAGCTAGAAAGAAAAACAATATAACAGGACAAAAAAATGAGCTAGTGGTAAATGGCCAGTGTAATATGTAAGAAAGTGTTGGTTCACCATGCTGTTATTGTGAATATGGAAGTATCCAACTATAAAGACGGTCTCAAGTCATTATCAATAGTATTTAACCATAGTTATAGTTATTCTCTCTTTTTCTTTTAACCATATAATAAAAATTTACACCTTCATTAAAGATGAAACAAATCCACCATGTACGTAAATTTTACCTTCAAATTCCTGACTTGGTGGGGGCAGCCAGCGGGAATGAATACAGCATCTCCTAGCTTCTGAACAAAAGTCCAAGGCTCAATTCCTACAAGTCAATGTTGAATTGTTAACAAAATGGAACAAGTCTATTGATCAACATTCCACAAACCAAACATACAAAAAATTATAAATACTACTAACCATACTCCTCCTTAAGCCTCTTCTTATGCTCGATAGTGAGATAAAAGGTCTGATCATGGATGGGGTGGATTACCTACATTACCAAAAGATATGTCATTCAAGAAAATACATATATAATGAGTGAACGGCCATCAGACTTTGAGATAACTTATTCACGTAATTGACTTTACCTGCTTTAAAGGAGAGCAATGAACATGCCTGAACTCTCTGAAATGCTTGTTCAGATATTCATTCAATTTAGGTACATCCTCTCTCCGAAAAATATCCCAGAGAGCACCATCTAAACTATTTAGCTCGTCTGAATCAGTTATGGAAGAAGACGGGTCATCAAGCATGTCAACATTGGTATCTCCGTCATGATTATCACCGTGTAGCTCTCTCTTGTCTTGCTCAAGGTGCTTTTGTTTCAATTTCTTTATTGCAGTAATGCTCGCAGTTTCCAGTTCCACTTTAGCAATATGAGTCAACACATTTACCTAAAAAGCCAAATTATAAAAAAAAATATCAATCAATATAAGCACCAAAAAGTTCCATAATACATTCTAGAAAAAACAATCTAGGAAAGACACAGAATTGAAACATACAACATCAGACATATCACAATGGAGCTTAGTCACAGAATCACCCCGTCCAAGCTCTTGAGCAAATCCATAAGCAATATATGTTTTTGGTTTCATGTGAACATTATCAGGCAGCTTCAAAGCAAGGTTAAGAGTGCCTTTGAAAGGATCTGTATATTCTTTATACGGCAAGGAAGATATGAACTCAGCACAATGATGAGGCAATCGTTCCTCAGATAAATTAGGAGGCCAATCATCCAATTTCAATACCTGAGGCCAATCAAGCTGATCCTTACGACCATTTGTGTATCCAGTAAAGAAATGGTGCACATTAAAATTTCTCTGCATTGAATCAACAAATCAAATAAAAATCCAGAAATTACCACTAATAGACACGGGAAGTTAAAGAAAAAAAATACTAAAACTAAGCAATCATTTGAGAAGCTCATGATTAAGAAACCAAAACAAAATCCACGATCAAGATTGAGAAATCGAACAAACCTGACACCAATCTAAGCAATCAATAGCCTTCACATCCGAAAATGACTTGTGATCGGTATCACTTATCTGGTGAAATGCACGCCACATGACAAGCGGATCCCAGCTTAAACCGGATGTACATGATTCAAGAACATTGCTGACAATTACAGGCTCCCTTTTTCTCCAGTGGCATTGAAAATGTCTTAAATCCTTCTCATGACTATGTAGATCTATAGCTCTAGGACAGTATAAAAAATTGTCATCGGAATGTTCACGAAAAGCTGCCTTCCTTGTGTTATCGGGTATATCATCTGCATTGTTTCTAACAACCTTCAAACAAGAGCAGCTATTGTCAAGAGTCTCCTCTGCATATTTAAGCTTAATTGTTTCTTTAAGTTGATTTGCTTTACATACTAACTCAGAGACGCAATTTGGCGGAAGCATGCTTTTCAACTCAAGGAAACCATGATCACATTCATTATTGGCTTTCGGACAGGCAATGCTGCCATCGCTGTTTGCATGCCACCCAGATTGTGACCATACATGAGGTGGGACGGCAGGATGAGATTCATTTTCTCTGATTATTCTCTCTTCATTTCCACCATGCAGATAATCTCGCCCTCGGTTGATAAACTCAAACTCAATTGGATCTGCACCACCTAGAAGCTTCCCACGACGAAGCTCCCAAGAACAGTCGAGACAAAGGTCAAACGAGCATTTTGTACAGCTTCGGTGGTAGTCAAATATTGAAGTTTGGCAGTTATCACTGCAAAAGTGTTAAGACAGCGATAATATAGCATTAGAATCATAACTACGAAAACAAAAATATGCCAAATAAGTACCTACCAATAAGCGGTCTCGTCTTTAGAGCAATCCGCTGCTTTAATGTTTATCTCGGAGAGTGAGAGCCCTGTAATGTTTATCCCAAAAGCAAATTAAAAAAATATATTGTTGGTTCACAAGACAATTAGGAAGTTATTTAGAATTTTTCCTGCACAAGTGATAAAACTAGAACCACAAAACATAATTTGCATAAAACAGAAGCACAAATTACACAGACGCTCAAAAACTAAGCATGCACACAGCAGTGAAAAAACAGAATGCAGTAGCAATGCACTAAGCCAGAAAAAGCACAGAAGCAAGCAGTAACACACAAATAAAAGAAACAACACAGCGGCAGCAGCACATTAACGCAGTAACGCAGAAATGCACATACCAGTAAAAATGCAATTATGCAGAGATTTAAACAACAAAAAAAGTGAAAACTACTAACAAAAATTAAAAATCAAGATTAATAGAGAAGAACAGTAGAGCACACCAGAATTAATTACGAGTTCACCCCCAAAAAGATGACCTACATCTCCGGGCTGCTCCCTCCTTCACTATCAATCAAAGAATTTGGATCAATATTACAATAGAGAACCCTTGATTCATGCCCCTTTTTATATTCAAAATGAACAATAAAAAGACATTATTTTCTCTCATACCCTTGATCCCTCACTCATTTTCCCCCTGTTTTCCTCGCACTCACTTTTTCTGTTGGAATCTGATCAAGTCCAAGCAATTCTTGAACCTTGATCTAGGAAGTAGCTTAGTGAACTTTAGATATATGCATGCATGAGATGAAATACAAACTTAATCAACACATGCTAAGTCTTAAAATTGGGAGTTGAGCCTAACTCAACCCTACAAAATCGACTTGTAAGGTGAGGATTGCGGCCCAACGAATCTTGAAGAGGCTCTGATACCATCTTAGAAGTTGGGCTAACTCAACATTTATAAACCATATTCAATGAACATGTAAAAAATAGTCAAAAAAAGAACATGCAGTAAAAAATAGTGCAAAGCAGGATATCAATCAAATATGCAAGTAATCAAAATTCAAAACCATGAAGCATATGCAAAGCAAATCACATTAATAAGAAGATAAACAAAAAATACCTAATATCTTAGCTTCTATATCCTTCTCAGCCATCTGTTGTAGATCTATTTGTCTTAAATATGGAAGAAGATATTCCAACATATACCTGGATAGCACAACATCATCAGCAGCAGCGGCATCATTAACCTTTGTTTCCTCCTGAGAAATACAATCATGTTTCATTTTTCCATCAGTACTCCTTAAAGCATAACTTCCTTTACTATTATTACCCATTTTTCTCTTTCTTCCATAAAGTTCCTTCTTTTCTTTCTTAACAAAATCACCATCTTCTTCCTCCTCTTGTTCATCATCTTCAGAACTAGAAATAATAATCTTTCTTTTCCTACCACGATTTTCCTTCTTTTTCACAACATCATCAACAATAATCTTTCTTTTCCTACCACGATTATCCTTCTTTTTCACAACATCATCAACAATAATTTTTCTTTTTCTACCACGATTATCTTTCTTCTTCTCTTTCCCTACATCATTTTCATCCAAAATAATCTTTCTTTTTCTACCATGATTATCCTTCTTCTTCTTCTTCTTCACTTCCTTTTCTACCACATTACTCTTTCCCTTTCCGACAACAACAACAACAGAAGAAAAACTACATTCACCTGTTTCAGCTTTCTTGTCTGTTTTTTTCTTTCTACCGCGTTTCTTTCCAGAAGAAGGTGCCATTGCCACTGCCACGTCATCTCCATTACCATCATCATCTTTCTCTAACATTTTCCTTAAAGCTTCTTTCTTCTCCGCATTACTCTTTCTTCCTCGTTTCTTTTTCTCTGTAACTGTAGCTGGAATAACTTTAACATCACATTCAACAATTTCTATACCATCTTTCATCAAAGCCATGGAATCTATGAATGCATGAATGGAAACTCTTCAAATGAAGTTTTTTGTTTGAATTTTAGTGGTATTTTATATTTTATTTATTACTACTACTGTAACAAGCAAGCAAATGCAAAATGAAATGTAAGCAAATTGTGATTGTGATTGTGATGATGAAATGAAGACTTTTTTTGGGTATCTTCTGCTTTTAAAGCAGAGAAACGGACATGTGATGCGATTAGACTTGACCCTGCATAATAATAATTGTTAGTAGTGTTTTCAAGGGAAGGAGGATTTTTTCAATCTGAGCTAAAGATTGTGTTTGATGGAAATGTTCTTTTTTTTTTTTTGACTCATCTTTGATGGAAATGTTCTATTTCAATTTTTAATTTTTCCAATATATTTACCATTTAAAGTGAGTTTTTTTAACTACTAAATTTAGTTTAGTAGCGAGGGATTTGAGTAACTACAAAAAGAATTGCAATATTTATATAATTTATATTAATCAAAAAATCATTGTAAGTATATCAGATATTAACCACCCTACTCACTTTAGGGGAGTCAGAATCATAGTCGTACTACTAATCAGTTAATCTCTGATTTCTAGATTAAGATTGGGTTGATGAACCAGCTCATTAACCCATATTTTTTAATATAATGGACTTCAAAAAAACATTAGTCCAAATATAATAAGCATTTTTGCTCCTAATCTATATAGTCCATATGAATATCGAACTCGATTGGACCTATGACCTCATATATACTATTTAAACCCTAGACCAAATCTATTGACTTCCATCTAAGGTGAATAATGTTAAAATTTCTACAATTTTTTTTATAAATGAAATTCTGCTTAAAATGGTGGAAACGAAAGACTCTTCTAAATCTCCCACAATCCTATTTTCATGTGTAAATTTTTACCGAAAGAAATGTTAGATTTCGAGAACCAAAACAAAAGAATTAGTCCAAATATAATTAGACCAGCCTACTAACTTTTGCGGAGTCAGATTTTTAGAGTTAGACCGAGTTAATGGACCGTCTCATTAACCTACATTTTTTAATAGAACGGACTTCAAAAAAATTAGTCCAAATACATTTAGGCCTTTTTGCTCCTAGTCTATTTAGTCCATATGAATATCAAACTCGATTAGGTTAGTTCGGGTTATGGGTCGGCCCGATATCAACTATTTTATATGATTTTTGCAAAGATAATATTAATAAAATCATAAAAAATAACATCTAATTAAAAAAAATGCAGTTGACGTAGCTACCCCAAACAAATTAAAGGATTCGTGTACTACATATAAAAATTACAATCAAATAACTTGAACTTAGTTTTAAACCACCACCACACCTGAAGTTTAATATTATGTATCACGGAATCTGCGTCATACTCTCTCGGATTAAAAATCCAATTATTTATAGCTTTTCAAATATCCAAATTGTTGCCAATCAAATCGCTTTAAAGATATCTTTAATTTTCAAAAAAACAAACCTGTAGGCCATTGGAAATACGAGCACGAGAAACTATTCAGGAAAGCATTTTGTATACCCAACTATTTTTGGATGACGCACCACACCCTCACAAAATATATATATATATATATGATAGAAAAGTAAAACTCAAAAAAAAAAAAAAAACCAACTTAAATGGGCCGGAGGTAAAAGTAATGAGCCCAACAATTTGTCTTCTTCAACCTAAGCAATGGTAGCCATAAAACCACCTTCATCGCAGCACTCAGGAATTGGAAAATAAGTTTAGGGTATGTTTGGTTCGGGGGTTTTGGAGGGGATGGGAGGGGAGGTGAGGTGATATTTTCAATTTTTTATGTTTGGTTCAATTTTTTAGGAGGGGAGATGAGGGAAGGGGAGGGATTCAAAATACATTTTAGACCAATTTTTGCTTCCCCCCAAATTGGGGGGATTTGGAGGAGAGGGGAGGCATTAATTGTTATTACAATTTTAATTATGTTGACATAATTATCCTTATATTTATTTTTAAATACCAAAATCATCCTTACTTGCATTTTTAATGTTGCTAACTTGCTATTTTTTTGTGTCAAAAAAAAGACTTGCTACTTTTTTATTATAAAAAGAGAACTTGCTATTTGTTTAGGTTTTTGCTTATGTTAATTATTATTCACTCACACAGACATATATAATTTGTTTTCAATTTTTTTTTTTGGATTCGTTGATATTTCTTATTTCCTCACAATTTTCAATCTGTTGCATCGAATATACAATTTTGTTATATAATTGTTTTGCCTACGTTTATATTTTGTTACATGTTACATGTATATATATATATACTAGACCCTTACCCGTGCGATGCACGGGTGTAATGCGTTGTTTTATATTATAATCGGAGAAATTGAAACAATAAATATTTTCAAAATAATAAAATAGAGAATCCGAGATTCAAACTCCAATCATAGCATGGTTGAAGTGTTTTCGCTTAATTAGTCCACAAATAAAAATATCAAATTTATAATTAATTAGAGCATCTAGTTTTATAAATCTATAAATAGGGGATTCGAACAACTTCTCAATAGTCATTCTTTGTGTTTGCATTAAATCATCGGCTAACGGAACAACAATAGGACCAGTAATCTGAATCACACCTTGGATTATTTGGAAGTTAGTATAAAAGATCAGTTAATTGACAAAAAAATGAAAATGACACATTTAAATGATACATAGATAATAGATTTATGTTGGTTTGTAATTACCATAGGAATGCTAATTTGAATTACTCCACACAAAAGACCCGCAAATTCGTAAAAGAGGATGAATCATATGAACAAAAAAATGACACAGATTAATGCGAAGTATTTAGTTTTGAAAAAAAAATTGGATGTAATCATCACAAAAATACCAAAACCACTAAAAGAAAGAGATTAAAACAAAAATTAAGAAGAAGAAGAATGATGGTCACCCATTTGCAAAAAGGAAATATTACAAAACAATGGTAACAAATAATCACATAATTTGGAAATGGAGAGAAGCATAAAGTTGCATGAATGAATGTAATATATATATAGGGGGTAAGGGATATGCACATTTAAGGAAAAAAAAACTTGAAAAGAGCATATGAAAAGATAATGCATATAAATGGTGAATATATTATTAGGCATATAATTTCTTCAAAGTAAATGTTGCATATGAAAAGAAAAATGAAACGGATACATATTGATTGGTGGGCATTGGAAGAGGAGCAAGAATTAAATTAACTACTAAATTGAGTTTTAGAGAGAAATAGAAAGTGATGTGGCAGAGTGATTTAATTGGATGTATTGGATGACATGGCTAAATGAAAACATTTGATTGGTTTAAGTGAATTAGGGTTTAGATAAACATTAGGATAACTATTTAGGAATTATATATATATATATAATTTTTTTTATAAGATTAAATTTTAAATTTTTGTGTGCATTTAAATTTTTATAAATTATTTATTAGATTCAATCAACCATCAAGATAAAAAATATTAACATCAACAAATAATTACATTTGTGGAGTTTCGAGTCTATTGAGTTCTTATATTTAAATATTTATAAAGTGAATAATTTTAAAATTATGAGACTCTTATAAATTATAAGGATAAAAAAGTAATTTAATTATATCATCCCTCCCCTCCCCTCGTGAACCAAACATATTTGCAATTAAAATCTATCTCCTCCCCCTCTTATTCCCTCTTTTGAACCAAACACATCTGCAATTAAATTTTTTCCCTCCCCTCCCATTCCCTCCCCTCCCCTCTATAAAAATCCCTCCCCTCCCCTTCTACTCTTTTGAACCAAACATTTGGAGGGGAGGTGAGGGGATATTTTAAATTAATTGTGTTTGGTTCAATTTTTAGGAGGGGAGGAGAGGTGAGAGGAGGTGAGCAAAATCCTTTCAAATCCCAATTTTTGCTTCCCCCAAATTGGGGGGATTTGGAGGGGAGGGGAGGAGAAAGATATCATTACAATTTTAATTATTTTAACATAATTGTCCTCATATCCATTTTTGTTCTAATTTTTTTTTGGTTGTTACCCATGTCTTTTTATATTCATAAACTGTTGTGCTAATTTTTTTTTGCATTGCATTGTTAATGTAAAGTTTGTATATTGTTGTGAATCAATGTTGAGGGCTTAAAGAGTGCTCCAGGGGCACTATTTAGCATTTGCCTATTTTTTTTTTAAAAAAATCAACGTTGTTACTTACTTTGTACTCGTATCATATTAGTTAGTATTTATATCCACTATTATATTTTTTAAAATATCATCAAGTTTGAGGATAACAGAGGAAGATTAAGAAAATTATACATGACTCGCATCATTTAAATCTCAAAATCGATTTACTGAACGTAATCCCAATTCTCAAATCAAATTTTAAGCTGTTTCAGGAGTTGCTTCAGTAATCGAGCATGTGTAGGATTCTATGAGCTTCTTCAACCAATTCAACTTCAATTGGAGAATATAGGTTATTTTTCTTAAGCTTTATTTTCTTCCTTTTCTGCTTTGTTTTTTTGTTGATTAATAAGTATGAAATTAGAATGAGAATTGTTATGTTTAAGTTAGGCATCTGAACCATGAATTTGAATTTCTTAATTATATATACTACTAAAGAATGATGCATATTAATATGATTGTATAATGTATACGTTCTTTCATAAGTTAAATTTATCAATACACATCTCTCTAACATTTTCAGCTTGTTGTTGATTTGTGATCGTTGATGCTTCGTACCTATGATGCACGGGTACTCCATTTGAGTATGAGTACGGGTACGACCAAGTATCCCGACGCAACCTTCTCTTTTACAGACGATTGGCCTTTAAATAAATAATCAGGCCATTCATTTGGTTCTAATATTTTTTTTAGATAGCATACGACTCTATTATAAATATGAAATCTATTTTGTCCGTGGAGGAAATATAAAATATACACACATTAGTTTTTCTAAAAATGTTGTACCCGTATCGGGTAACGGTACCGTACACGCACTTAGGCAACGTAGCTTCGTACAAATTTATCAAGGCTTTTTACAGAGCCTTTAATTCCCTTTGTGAACAGAATAATGGGCTACTGCCTACTGTTAATTTGTGATTGAAATTGAACAGAATAATTGGTTAATGCTTACTAAACAAGGTCGTTGTCGACTTGTTAATGCTTCATACAAATTGAAATTTGTTGACTTCCTACTGCGTTTGCGTTTTGACTTGCCTGCTTAATCTCGTGCATATCTCTCTGATCGCCACAGTGCCTCACTTCCTCATCTTATCTGCACAGTAACATTTCTAACAGGAAGGAAGAAAAATGGTGTTTGGTCAAGTAGTAGTTGGTCCTCCTGGCTCTGGGAAAACAACTTACTGTAATGGCATGTCTCAGTTTCTCACTCTAATTGGAAGGTAAACTTCATTCTTTTCAATATGTTATATATTATTACTTGAATTTCGAGTCTTTTTAATTTGCCTTTATATTTTCATTTTTAAATACAGGAAGGTTGCTATTGTCAATTTGGATCCAGCTAACGATTCATTACCGTATCCTTATCTTTACTTCTTTCAAATATTGTTGTTAAATAACGGCTTATTTCTTAGATGTATATAGTTAGATTAATTGATATGGTTTATCTTAATAATAAATATAGATATGAATGTGCTGTGAACATTGAGGATCTTGTGAAACTTAGTGATGTCATGATAGAACACTCTCTTGGTCCTAATGGGGGTAAGTCTATTCTTTCTTTGTTGTTTGAAGTTTTTGTTTATTGTAAATTTTTTGCTTGTTTTAATGTACAACTAATAGCATCGATACTTCAGAATGAAAGTGTGCACGGTGCCAAACACATGTTGGTGTCCGTCACTGACACATGTAGTTGCATTCAATTACTTTTATTTTCTTAAATTACACTTGTGTTTACGTGTCAATTTTACTGGCATGTCCGCGTCTGTGTTAGTGTTTCGTAGGTGATGGATTTTCTAATTTTCACTGTTGAGAGTTGTGAGCGTATATGAAAGATTTAACAAGTTACATAATATGCAATTCAATTGTTTTCTTGAAAGGGACAGCACTACCTTTTAGTAGGTATTTGTGTTTTACTGTATGCATTTTCTGAAGTTTCACTTGTGTTGTATAAGCAGGTCTTGTATACTGTATGGATTATCTAGAGAAAAATATTGACTGGTTGGAAGAAAAATTGAAACCTCTTCTGAAAGGTTATTACATTGTTATACTTCATTTATTTTGTAGATCTATTGACAGCCTAAGTCATCCTTAAATACACTCGCAAACTACTATTATTATCTTATTCAGCTAACTACTCTAATGTTATTCATGTTTCAGATCATTATTTACTCTTTGATTTTCCTGGCCAAGTGGAACTATTTTTTCTTCATTCAAATGCCAAGAATGTCATCATGAGGCTCATAAAGAAATTAAGTTTAAGGGTATAGTTCTGTTTTTCACGTCTTACTAGTGTCAAGCTATGTCTTATTTTAAGAACTAATTTGTGTGTCCGTTCTATGCAGTTAACGGCAGTGCATTTGGTTGATGCTCATCTTTGCAGTGACCCTGGGAAGTACATCAGTGCATTGCTTCTATCCTTATCCACAATGCTACATCTAGAACTCCCCCACATAAATGTCTTGTCAAAAATTGATTTAATCGAGAGCTACGGAAAGCTAGGTGCTGTAATTACTTTTAGATGCCAGGGGTTAATTGCATTCTGGTTATAGTTGACAAATTTGTATGTTGATTTTACCATTTGATTGTTGCAGCCTTCAACCTTGACTTTTATACAGACGTGCAAGACTTGTCATATTTGCAACACAGTCTTGATAAAGATCCTCACTCTGCTAAGTACAGGTGTGATTCGTTGTTTGGAGATTCTTTACTGTTGAAATATTTAATCATTATTAGCCTCGATACTATTTGATTTTATGTTTATTGTGTTTTATTTTAATTCCTTAATTCCTGGAGTGTCTTTATCTACTCTCTCCTATACAAGGAGCACCTTTTCATTGGAATAAAATAAACATACTCGAAATTATACACTACTTTCAACATTTACCTACCAACCATTCTTCTGAGTGTAATAGTTTTTCTGAGTGTGATAGTAATAGTAATGCAGTGTTTTGTACTCGTTAGAACGTTTAAACTGTTTGTCTATGCTGGCCATTTCATGCCATATTAAATTTTTGCTAAGTTGTATTTAATTGATTGGAGTCCATATACCATGAGACTAGAAAGGACAAGGACACAAATTCTGAATGTTGGAGGTTCTGTGAACAGCTTCATACTTGATGCTATGCTAATCTAAAATATGAAATAGATATTGATGACAATACTCCTTGATTTGGTTAAAGTTGTATTCTCAATCTCTATTGCGATGCTCCTTTTATATTAGCAGCTTACAATGATTATATTATATTGCACTATCCAAGTTGTCTTCCTGATGTGAAAATTTGTCTTTGTTGATGGAATGAATTGCCTGTTTGTTTCGTGTCTATTAGTAACCTCAAAATTGAAGTAAAAAGTTGGAAATGGTGTTTAAGGTTGGTTCCGATGTGTAATATAAAAGTTATTATTTTGTCATATTATCTATTTCATCCTTTAAGGTACACAGTTTTTTTATTGAGGGATTTATTTTAGAAGAATTGTGTATTACATTTGCAGAAAGCTAACAAAGGAATTGTGTGATGTCGTTGAACACTACAGTCTTGTGAACTTTACAACTTTAGATATTCAGGTACGCTGGATATCCATAGGTTTTTCATTTGTATGAAGCATGGGTACTCCATTTGAAGGAGAGTACTGGTACTAGGTACGTATCGGGTACTGGTATGTACCCGGTACACCTTGGTACGCACCAAAACCGTACCAATATTTTTAATTTTTTTTCTCATACAGGGTAAACGTAGGGTACACATGGGGTACGCCAAACACAAAAAAAAATGGGATATTTTTCGATTTTTTATCAAAAAAGAGCAAGACATATAATAAAGGAGCAACAAAAATGTAGGATATTGGTGGAGATGAACGAAATCTATTTAATGGAGCCGGTATTTTTTAAGTTGCTAGTTTTTTCTCGATAAACTTAACCTAAAGGCCGCTCTTTTTGAGCAAATTATTTTTTAGTTTTGATGTTTTGTTGTCATTTGAACAATTTGAATTACTTTTAAAGTATGATTTATTTTTATTTTTTTTATGTTTAATTAATTGGTTTAACAATGTAATTTTATTTATATAATTATATTAAAATAAAAATTATGCAAACGTACCCATACCTTAGTTTTTCTAAAATTGCCGTATTTCGTACCGTACCCGTACCTAGGCAACATATGTTCGTATCAATTGTTCAGAAGAATTCTAAGTTGATATTTTTTTTACAGGACAAAGAGAGTGTAGGGAATTTAGTGAAGCTGATAGACAAAACCAATGGGTATATATTTGCTGGCATAGATGCAAGTGCAGTTGAGTTTAGCAAGATTGCTATGGGAGCTCCTGATTGGGATTATTATAGATATCCTTTTTTGTTTTGTTTCGCATGTGCTATTCTGACTGATTTATCTTTTACCTAACAATTAGTATCTATAGTAAATAACATCATCGTGTTAACATTTGCATGACAGAATTGCTTTGCATGCTTATTCTGTTTTTGAACTTTTTTTAGTCCTCATAACAAAAGTGATGATGGTATGATATTTATAAATACAATAGTTGCATTCCTCCGGGAAACATATCTTCTATACTATTATGGACTCCAAATTCATTCCATTAGTTGGCAGAAATAATTGATTGTAACTTGAAGGATCTATGTAAAAGCTCTTTGGAAAACGTTCTTTTTGGTGGAACGATAATAGGTCAGAGACCCTTAATTAGAGTAGAGTTAGGGGAAATGCAGTGTTCTATAATAGTCTTTAATGAACTATAATGATGAAATTGTGAGAGACCTGTATTTCTCAACTATCCAGGAGGGCTTTTCATTTTGTATACAATAGACCTGGGATGCAATATAGAAGAAGGGGAGGAGGGAATATTAGAAGAGATATATGAGCCTAAGAAACATTTTGTATACGACAGACCTGGAATGAAATATAGAAGGGGAGAAGAGGGGGCATGTGTGAGAGTGGTATAAGGAATATATGAGCCTAAGAAACAAAGCTACTTGTGTATGAAGGAAGAAAGAAGCAGGGAGCCGGAAAAGGTCATGAAAAATCTTGAGTGAATACATTTTAGCCAGGCTGCTGAGGGGTGCTTCTGGTTTTCTGATTTTGATATGCAAATATATCGAGAAAGGAACTAGCGGGCCTTTGAGTACCAACAAGAAGTTTATTTTTGGCTAAGACACCACATTGGAATATTTAGACCACATTATATGAGCAGAAGGGGTCATAGAAGACCCTAAAAATATAGAATCTGTGTATTAAAAGGCCAGCCGTTAAGGATTTGTCTGTGTGTATATTTGTAGTCCATTATGCACATGGCTAATCTGATTTAGAAATCTTTGACATTGCTCTCAATCTCATTGGAAGAATATTTGGTTACATCTCATTAATTATGAACTGTTTTTATTTTACTCTGTCAAAAAAAAACTGTTTTTATTTTAGATACACTTTGGTGGTCAATCTAAGTGCTCAATGATGCTGCACAGAGGCATCTCAAGCTGATGAATGATTGGAAATGAAAGGGAATACAATAATAGTATTAAATTGCATTTTGGACCTGATAATGCTACATATGTTTAGTTAGTGTTCTGACTATCACACATTTTTCAATTATGTTGCTAATTTTTCTCTTACCACTTGGTCACAGTACTTATATATATATTTTTTTAATAATTATGAGATTCCCTTAACTCAGCAATCTACAGTTGCAGCAGTGCAAGAGAAGTACATGAAGGATGATGAAAATAGTAATGATGATTGATGAGGAAAAGCTGATTATTCTCTTGCAGCAATGTAAGAGAATGATCACCTAGTAATTTTACTTCATTCGATATTAAGTTGTTTATGGAACATTACGAAATTGACAGTGTCTGTATTTCTCATCCTTATGGTGCTAAAGATTTTGACAATATGGTGGAAGCAATAGAGCTTTTATTTACTTAGTTTCAGGATATTAGCGTACTAGACTCGGCTAACTTTGTTTGTATAGAACCCTACCTCCTTTTTGTATCGAACGATATGTTTGTTGTTATTTGAAGTCAATTCATTTTAATTTCTGCATATGGTGTAGTTGTTGTAAATTATTGTGTTTGAGAACATGGCAATATATCATGGTTTTGGTAATTATTTTACTAACATGGTGTGGCATAAGCGATACATACTTAGGTACCGTTTGGCCTAGCTTTTTTTCCTCTTCTTTTGAGTTTATGCAAACAGCTTATGCAATTTTTATGTATTATTATAAGTTTTTCTAAGGTAGTTTATGATAAAATAATTTATAAAAATACAATTTTGACTAGTATGAATTTGTAAAATAGCATAAAACCTAATTTATATTGCATAAGCTGTTTGCATAAGCTCAAAAGAAGAGGAAAAAAAGTTAGGCCAAACGGTACCTTAGATTTTGTAATTATTTGGCCAGAAGTTTATCTCTAATTGGAGCATATGAAAAACATATGTTAGGATTGGTCAACACCTAAAATGAATCTAGTTATTTCGAGATTAGTTTTTGTAATTATGCATGAGGTAATTGTGCTTAAGGATATGCTGATTTAACAAAGCGAGTATCTGCGGATATTTACAGATAATAATACCATATATTTTTCTTCGTAAAAGTCACTACATTCATTTTTCTTTCTTTTTACCAAAATTTAATAATATCATATATTTCTCTTAAAAAAGTGAGAGACTCCAAAGTGGCCACAAGGTTGTATAAGATTCGAAATTGTAGGTCATGATACAAGGGAAACTGAATTTGATGCTCTGTGATTCAAAGTTTGGTAGCTGCAAGATAAGCTATGAAATTCAAGGAATTAAAGTGGATATAATTTGAAGAGGATTAAGGCAGCAAAGACTGCGTTTTTGGCTTGCTGAACAGCTCGCTGAGCAGTCTAACTTCCTTGCTTAGTGAGGATAGCAGAGTAACTCTGATGCTGCATGTTGTTGATTCTCTCAGTGTCAACCCCACTCTTGGTCAATGGTAAGAAAACTCAAGCTCTTATCCTTGTCTTTAGAAATGTTCCATTCCTTTAGTGTTAGAAATTCTACTAATCACACCTTTGGTAATTGTATGTGATATGTTTGGGGTAAGAGACTTGATTAAATGTTTGGAGCTTGGCTTTGAAGGAAAAGTGGAAGTTGTGAAGGTAAGGAAAATATTTTGCATAATTTTCGTATGGACATACCCTCAGTAACTGGGTGATACCTGTCAAACCGTATCTCCATTTCGAATGGTGTTTACATGTATGGAAAGCTGACGAAATTCATGTGGTCTAGGTGCCAATTTCGTAGAATTTGGATGAATATTGAGGTCTGGAGACCAGTTTGAAGTTGAAGGTCTGAAATGGAGATTATGCAGAAAAATTAGGATGCGGGTTTAAAGTACTTTGGCTGGAAATTCTGTATTTCGGCGCGCTCCGGAGATGTTGGTGGTACTGTTCAAGTGTTTATTTCAGGTGGGTTCCCTTAGAGCCTTAAACTCTAGTTAGTTTTAGCTCCATTAGTTTCCCAAAATATATCCATGACAACATTAGTTAGGTAGGATATTAGAATCCCCTAATTATGAATCTTGCATGATAACATAAGAATTAGGGTGAATTGTGTATGAGAGGAGCTTAATCCCAAAGCTTCTCTTTGTTTTAATTATATGCTGTAATGTTCGTAGCTAATAAGGAAAGGGATTGTGTTAATGATTTTCTGCAAAACGGATGGAAATTGTAAAAATAGAGTAAGGAACTGATAGCCTCGCTAGGCGAGAATGTCAGCTCAGTACTTCGTAGAATTTAAAATTATGACAAACTCACGTTTTTGAATCCCCTACCTTTTTAGATACATTTTCTGTGAATAATACATGTATAATATTTAATTAAAATGTTAAGTACACGTTAAGTTAAGATAATCAGGATATCAGGACAAGTTAGTTACCCAGGGAGGAAAATTCATGGGTAGGATAACAATCAGGATAATTAAATTAAGAAATTAAGTCAGTCAATCATGGTGGTTACTTATGTACCATGTTATGGGATTCGAGGAATATGTCAGGTTGTGTTGATGCGTATAATCATCGACGAATATGTCAGGCCTCTGAGATCGGCTCACCTCAGAGTATCTTAGTTATGTTAAAATGAACAAGATAATTAATTTGTGTTACACCTTTATATTATTATGTTTATGAAATCATGATATGAAATTATGTTAGAGACTGACAATTAGGGTAGTAGGAATCCATTGAGATATCATGGTTTGCAAGCATGGAGTTCAGATACTTGGATTATGCTAGTTCAGATGACGTCATGTTATCTTATATTTTGTATAAAATTTAATTTCTTTATGTTTTCAGTTGTTAGCTCAATTTAATATTAATTTCTTGGATTTTGTAATCTTATTTATGTATTCGGACGATATGCAATGAAAATTTAATGTTTCCCGATTCAGTTATGTACACTATTGTTGATGTTCTAAATAAATTGACATGGGGTGTTATGAATATTTAAGTAATTTCTTTATTTTATTAACGGGCACGGATAGTCAATTGTTACTAATATTGTGTTTTTAATTTTTTTTTGCACTGTTGTAGCAGCTTGGATCAACAAACGTCTTCCCGAACAACTATTGAAAAAAAAAGTATATGCGATAACTGGTAACGATTTGAAAAACATTTAATTTGGATTAATAATGAAGATAAGAAAACCAGTATAAATGATACGCAAAGCCTCTTGAGAGAAATAATCTGATTAACTCTTAATTTATACACTTGAATCACTAAGAAGTAAATCGATTAATCTATATCAATCACCAATACCAATTCAGCCTAAAAACTATCACGCGTCGTGTTGTGCATAAATGTTTGGTTTATATTTCAACTATGAGTGTTTAAAATTTGCACCCTAAGAGTATAAAATATAAATTGATTAAAGGATTGTAGAACTTGATGAAGAAATTTAACTGAACACAATTGAAATTCAAAACCTAATCAAAACTAAACCACAATTGATAATTTGTAAATTCCAAAGCATACAATTAAACAATGCAAATGAGTGACTAATTTAGAGAAAAGACAATCAATTTGTTAAGGCAGTTCGCTGCTCGTCCTCGCTTGCAGTTATGTTTGCCCTCGATTCAAGCAAGAATCGAGAACTTATTAATATGTAAAATTGATGTTTATACAAAGAAGTTTAAGAAAAAGAAAACCCAATCAGTATGCTAAGAACTTTATCCGCAGCTCTTTGACGGTGATGAATGATCATCAACTCCTCTGAATCCTTGTTCTTGTATCTTCAAGAACAATCCCAAGTCACTCCAAAGTCCAAGTCCTCCAATTTACTCCTCAATTGCAAGAAATTCCCTGTAGAAAGATACAAAGATACAAAGAGATTTATACTAGTTCACCCATTAACTAGAGTTACAGCCCGTCCCTGTAGAATAAAAGGGTTAACACTATAATCATCAAGATTACAATGGCTTAGACATCAAGCCCAAGATTCCCTTGCTTAGGATACTACTGATCCCAAGACTTCCTTCCTCAAGATACTTCTGACCAAGATATTTCCCTTGCTCAAGGTACTACTGACCTTAAGACTTCAGTGCTCAATGTACTGCTAACCAAGAGACTTTTCAATGTGTTACAACTTAGGACTTTTACAATTAGAGTTACACAAATTGTTTGAGGTTTGCTTACACTTGAGACTCTTATAAGTGGTAAGCTTACAATTAAGCGTAGAGTTTACAACCCTACTTAGATATTCTAAGATTATAAGTTCGTAAAAATACAATCTAAGTGTTTTCGCTTCACAGATTTTAACAAAGAATTTGTGAGGTTTAAAAGTTGTAGTTAGTGTTGCAAGTCTTCAAAGTTTCTCTTAAATTGAATATATAAATAAAATATCACATTTGCGATCAAAATTCATCAATTTTGATATAAACAACTGTCCCTTTGAGAAAAAAAAAATGAGTTAGGACCAAAACTGCGACAAATGCTACATAATTATCGTACAATATGATAAAAAAAGACACTACATGAATACACACACCTTCATTTGGTCTTTTGTATAATGCAAAAGAGAGCCTATTTTTCTGCATAATGCAAAAGAGAAAGACTAAACAAAAAACGTGATAAAAATATGATAAAACCTCACCAGTAAGCAGTTGCGCTATTTGATACGTAATTTTCAAAAAAAAATCAAAGCCACCATATATGAATCCATAGCCAAAGCTTATTTCAACATTTCTCATGAGCAATATTGTCCGCAACAATGAGTATCTATGCTTTCAACTCTTAATATTGAAATAAAATAAAATAAGGAATACATCAAAAATAAAAAGTAAAGTGACATGTGACTATCAAAATTGCAACTCATATAAAGAAAACTATAAGATCTTATACGATTACACAATTAAAATAAAATATGATACATCCTTTCAAACTTATGAAATATTATACATTAAAATATAAACAAAACTACGATATAAATCTCATATTTCTAAACAACTTTTTTATTTTTATACATATACTAATATTAAATATAATCATATTTTAAAATAATATCTATTATTTTTTGGTAAAAAAATATTATTTAATTATATGTGATTATACTTTTTTTTTGAAGCATATATATGTGATTATACTTATCACAATTATTATTTTTCATTTATAAAAATATTTTAATCGAACCCGTGTGTTATATATATATAGTTTGCTATCGAATATCTAGTTAATTAAAAGTAGTTATTGTTGGCGCGGATAGCTGAAAATGTTTAACCGGAGACGTGTAATTACTGGACTAAGGAATTATCCGCAAGATATTGCGCAACTCCCCCAGAATACAACTGGTTCTTCTCGATCATAAACGTATCGAGGCTATCGAGACACGAGAATATCAACAAGGTAGACAAAATATAATTTATTTGTTAAAGCTCCAAAACAACATTATACTATAGTGCATGCAATGTCTATATATAGTTTCTTCATACCTCTCGTTAAAAACTCATGACATTATATATTATTCACCAAGTCAAAAAAGCAAGTAAAATAATCGATCCTATTAATTAGGATTTTTCTCACCGTTAATAAAAAATAAGTGCAAGCTTAATTCTATACTTAATTCCCTATATTAAAGCAAAACATGTAACCATTTGATATTAATGCTACAATAAAATAGGGAATCCTATATGAAAAGACCAAGTCAACTTAAATAAATATATAGTAGAAAATAAATAAATTATATTCCATTGAAATTATATTTTAATTATATTTCTCACTTAAAATTATTAGACACCTATTTAATTAATAGCTAGAGTGTTTAATATATCTTCATAGTTCAAAAATATAAAATTAAGGGGTATAGTTTGTTTATTCAAATATTAAAAATAACTTATCGAACATTTAAATGAGATGGTACAAGTCTTTTATAATTTAATCAAGATTTTATGTTCGATTTCTGACTTATGTATTCAATAACGTTAAACCTTGTTGGCAGAGTTTGCCATTCATTTGAATTCCACAAAACTCAAAGAATTATCCACTAAAGATACTCGATTTACTATAAAAAAACTTTAAAATAAGATTGGCGAAAAGAGCCCTTAAATTATTTGAATTCCACGAAAACTCAAAAAATTGATTTCTAGAGACATCCGATTTATTTTAAAAAATACAATCATTTGAATCCCATAAAACTCAAAAATTGATTTCTAGAGACATCCGATTTATTTTAAAAAAAAATCTTAAAAATAATTTTGGTGAAAAGAACCCTTGAATAGAAGCAGGCAGACAGCATTCCAATTGTCAAAGTATGAGCTATATACATACAGGGGCCAAAAAAAATATGCCATGAAATGAACAGGGTTTTTTTATCCTTAGATGGCAAAGTATGCCGTGGGGTCAGCTAACTCCTTCATACTTTTGTCATTTTATATATGTTCTTTTCTTGAGTAGGATCCAAATTTGTATTTTGACTACAATTGTTCACTTGTTGTTTCTTATCCCATTTTTGTCTCAAGGGGTTGAAAAATAAAAGAGATATGAATAGAACTGAAGATATAGTTGACCCAGTTAAATAGAATTAGCATTTTTTATGCTAATTAACGATTGAAAATATTCAGAATTTTCCAATAGTAGAGGTAATATTTACATATAAATTTATAAATTCTTTAATTATAAAATATTCGATGTTAGTATGTAGTTAATTGTTGTTTTTATTTTAGGGCATGTCAAACTCATGACCTCCCTTATTGCTTCAAAGTTCAAACCTCTAGTTAAGGTAAAAGTTAAGGAGCACAAGGTTCAGGGTTCAAGTTTTGGTAAAAAAGAAAAAACTAACATAACATTGTAATACAAACAACTAACCTTTCTTATATAAAAAAAAAATCTCACGACCTCCTTATTGTTTGGAGTTCAGTCCAAGTAAATAAAATATAACAAAATAGTGTCGGACTGTCGGTTCAACCCCTGCAACTTTAAGATTATGTACAAAAAAAATGACAAAATATATAGTAGGTTCGAACCACAGTCCATACATTTACATGCAATGTTTCTATCAACTAAGTTATGTTTATGAGAATAATTGTTTTTTTTTTTTATATATTATATTGTGTATAATATATTGTTTTGCATCTTTAGTTAAATCTTTTCTTTTAGTAAAGAAAATGAAATTCTTACATTTCCTAAATTTTTGACTAATTTATTTCTTTATTTTTTTGAGCAATAATGAATTTCTTTATTAACATGTACTCTTCAAACTTTTTATTTTGACTCAAGCAAATTTTAGAGTTTTGTATTTTATATTTTAGCTAATTATTTTTTTTTAAAATAGTCTATAATATTTTATGCTCATGAGAACAATTTTTTTTATTTTTAATATTATGTTGTGTATAATATATTGTTTTGCATTTATATTTGTTGCAGTTTTGGTCCTAATTCACGTTTCTTCTTTTAAAATGATGATATTTGGCATTCTAAAAGATGATTTATTGTCTCCAAAATTGAATTTAAGGATGAAATATCACAGTTGAGACCAAAATTCACCATTTGTGGCGTAAAAAATTGTCATTTTCTTTTTTGACGCACAAAAAACCTACCAGTTAGGACAAAAACTATAACAAGTATAAAAATAGAGGACTAAAAAGTTCAATTTCAAAATAGGGGAACTATTTTCGCAAATTTGATAAAATAGTGGAACCTAAATTAATTGATACCAATTTAATTAAAAAACTAAAACTAAAAAAGAAAGTTGTATCAAAATAACATCAATCACATGACAATTTTAGCCGTGTAAAACAAATTAAAATTTTTACTTATTTTTTTTTTTTTTTTAGAATATTTTTTTACTTCTAATACATATGTGGAATGCTAAAGCACATCAATTTTTTTTTTTTACGAATGTATGCATTAACAAGATGCTTATAGGAGTTGGTAACTTACACTAGTCACTTATATTTTAGAAGATGTGTTTTATCAATATGCATTTCAAGGTGTATTTAAGTACTTTTTTTTTTGCCTAATAGCCTAGTGGGTATAAAGTCCACCTTAAAGGTGAATAAGTGGAGTGTCCGGGGTTCGAACTCCGGCTCCTGCATAATATATGTGATGTCCCTGCCAACTGAGTTAAGTTCATGGAGACTATTTAAGTACTTCTTTTTGTTTTGTTTATAATGAGCTGTAAATCGAACCAAGAAACTGTAACATACTACTCAAACTCCTCATCACTAGACCAAACCTAGTAGCTTCTATTTAAGTACTTTAGTTTTTTTTTTTTAAGCATTTAAGTACTTTAGTTATAATAACTTGTTAGTAATAATAACACACACTTTCTATCTATGAAGCCATGAGACGATACCGATACGATACGACACCGATACGGCGATACGGGAAAATTTTCAAAATTCCCGATACGATACGTCCGGGATATTTTATTTAAAAATTAAATTTAAAATTAAATATATAAATGCATAATATATAAACATAACTAAAATCGATAAATTCAAATTACTCAAAATAAGAAAACAAGTGACAATTACGTATATTAAGTTAAGTAGTAGTTCCCAAAAAGGGAGTGAGATGAGTAGCTCAACTGGTTAAGCTAGTTGAGCTAAGGGATAAGGAGTTGAAGGTCCAGAGTTCAAGTCATGACAAAGAGAAAACTAATAGACATAGTTGGTAACATTATACTCAAACATTCAATACTTAAGAGAAAATACAAATTGTATCAGTCTCCTCTTCTACGTTTTCATCATCAAAAAACATTAATTGCCGGATACGCGTATCAGAGAAGTATCCGATAAATATTGGTTATATTTTATTTTTAAAAATAATATTAATTGCTGATACTTCTTAGATATGATACTTCTCCGATACGTGTATCGAAAAGTATCGGATGAGTATCAATATCGAGTACGTATCAGACACAATACTTTGCTATTTTTTGAGTATCAGGACTTCCCAACCTTCTATGTACCAAAAAAAAATACACACTTTCTAAAATATAAATTAAGTTAGCAAAACCTAATAAATACTGTATTAGTCAAAAAAAAAAACCTAATAAATATTGGTTACCGTCATTATTATTTATTTTTGATAATTTTACTTTTATACACGGTGGATCTAACACTCACCTTCTATTTCATTCCATTCTTCTTATGTTCTGACAGTTCCGTTATATCTCATGTTTCCTTTCCCATCCCATCCATTTATGGTTAAATATTTAATTAAAGTTAAATAAAAATTGTACTAATAACTGAATAAAATGAACATTTTAAATTATATAATTAAATATAAATATAATAATAATCATCATAAAAGTAATTTGTGACTTCCATTGCAAACGTGATGTGGGCATTCTTTAGCATAGGCAATGGAAAGATACTCATTCCCAACTGGATCTACGTTACATAATTTAATCATTTTCAAAAGCCAAAGTTGGTTGGCAATTCGTGTGCGAGTTGTGTGAACCTGAAATGATGAAATTAAACAATAATAATAAAAATCCTTGTTCATGAATCATGATTCATGAGTAGTAGAGTTATCAATATTGTTAAGTCAAATATATTTGTTTGTATTCTATATATGATATATCCTTTGCAACTATGATCGGAGGAGACTGAAACTACTTGATACCAGAACTAACCACCAAACTAAATTAAAGCGATCTAGTGGAACGAATATTGACGGTGAAAATAAAAAAAATGAAAATTTATTTGTCTTCAAAATCTCGTTCTATTTGTAAGTTTAACTGATGTTTATTACTTTTATCTAACATAGAAGATAAAAATGAGCAAACCACAATTTCTTTTGGTTACGAGCAAACCACAATTTTAGTCCTAAAATTGTTTATTTCGTTGCCATATTAGTTTTTAAATGTATCAAAATTATAAAAATATTTATAATTTTTCTTTTGTTAATTATTTTTAATATTTTATACACAAAATTAAGCAAAAAAAAAAATATTTAAGATCCTATTGACTATCAAAATATAGATTTGAAGACCAAAATAACTACTGAGTAATAAATTACACAGATGTGAATAAGATGAACGTGACACCGACATACATTTGCAAGAATCAAAATATTTTGTCCAATATTTTTTTTTCATTTCGTAGATCCCAAATAAAATATACTCCCTCTCCGCCTCAAAACTTTGATCATTTTAAAGTTTTGCATATGAAATAAGAAATAATAAATATCGATAAATTAAGTCATTTACTCTTTCTTTATTAAGAAAGAAAAAAATTCATTTATTGAATACTTTAGTTTTTTTTACTTTCCCCATCAGTTTAATATGGTTCGGGGTAAGTTCTGCTATCAAGTAGTTTCAGTCCCCTCTCGATCGCAGTTGTGGGGATCGAACAGTGGTCCTTCCTACTTTAGTTTTTGTAATTGTACAAATTTTAAAACATCATTAATTGTACCTTAATTTTTCAAAAGAACCAAAATTTTGGGAGAAAAACCAAATATTTGGGAAGGAGGTATTAAAAAATTATATACAAAAAGTCAAAACTATATAAAATAAAAAAAGGAAAAATAATAATAAAAACAAAATGTGGTATATATAAACTGAAGACGTAGAAACAGCTGTGTTGTTTTATACCAACGACAGTTTCAGAAGCTGCGTGTGTTCAGGATCCTATGGTGGGGTCTTATCTATCTCATCCAACACTTAACAGTTTCTAATCTCTGGTGAGTTTTTTAAGAATCATTCAAATTCTTCACCATCGTTTTCAAAAACAAACTTCATTTTGTTCTTTTTCTCTTTTATTTACTTCATTTTATTTTTATTTTTTTTATTTTTTTCTGTTCGTGTTTTTTAAGGTTCAAGTCAAAGGTTTCATCGTGTGATGCTGTCGTGTTTTTTCTTATGTTCATTTTCTGAATCTCTGATTTATCATCGTCGTTGGTTTTTTTATGGGTTGATCCACACGGTCAAGGACTAATGCGGTCGTGCGTTTTTTGGGTCCAGTGAATTTTCTCTTGAAAATTTTGGGTAATGTTTGCTTGGTCGGAAAATGATTTTTTTTTATGTACGGTGTCGACAGTATCATCTATAAAACACGGACTTTGACACGGAAACCGCAACAAAACATGAATACGGCGACATAAAAAATATCACTATCTAACCCTAGTTAATATTAGACACCGACACGACATCAATACATCATGACTATACTCCTTAAACATGTTATGTCGGTGTAAAATACTTTTACAGAAATATCCAAAATCCAAATAAATTATTTCTCTACATGATATCATGTAATAAAGTGTTGATACTTGATATTAAATGATCCTTAAAATTATTTATATTGTTGGGGGATGTTATATTTTTTCTTTAATTATTTTACTTTTTTAAATTAAAATTGGTGTTAACTCAGTTGCTAGAGACATCAGACTATATGTGTAGAAATCGGGGTTCGAACTCCGGACACTCCACTTATTCTTTCAAATTTTTATCAAATAGATTACTTGAAAAAAATAAATAAAAAAATATTGGTGTTGACGTGTGAGGATGAGTGGTGAGGTAATAGAAAGTTTGTTAAAGGCAAAGACTTTGTCGAAAAAGAGAAAGTGGGAGAAATGAAAGAGAGACAAAAAAGAGAAAGAAACAGAGGGGCTAAAGTTGGATATTTTTGGGTATGAAATTAAATATTGAAATGAGTAAGGGTTAATAGTTAGGAGGTGCTAATTTAATGCTACAACATTGGACAGTAGGGTATAGGGCCCTGTTTGGTGCTTTGTTTTTCATTTGTAAAACGCATTAATTGCAGAAAACAGAAGGTAGAAGGTGGAAGAGAAAGAAAAAGAAGAGGTTTTATGTTGTGGTGGGTTTAGAGAGAGAGAGAGAAAAAAGAGTGTTACAGTTGACCATAATCAAGCTTATATAATTATATACAACTCATCCATTATCTCTTACTATACTCTTTCTTCGGTTGCTTTTCTTATCAGTATTAATTATTTTATTAATTTCATTTTTTCTTTCATATATATAATTAATCCTTATTTTTTCTTCATCATTCTTAACCATTGAATTGAAGAAAGAAACTCAGTTACCGACTTGAACACAAAGAAAAAAACTCTTCCTTTGGTCTCAGGTAAATAATTCTCTCTATTTCTAGTTTCATTTTATTCATGTATATCTTAATCAATGAATTTCTCTTTCTCTTCTTTTGTGTGTTTTTCAATGGTTCATGAATCATGATCAAATAATTTATTTCATTTTAATCTTTCATGTTTGTGAAGTTTTAGACTTTTTCATTCAGAAAAGGTCAAATTTTCAAGGTGAGTGAGATAGTGGGGGTTTTGTTTAATTTTAATTTTTACTACTATATGATTTTTGGTGATTAAAATAGTATATTATACACCTGAAATTTCATTTTCAATTTTTTTAAAATATATTTTGAAGGCTTTGGGATCTGAGATAGAGATCTCTATTTTGATTTTGACCAATTTTTCCTTCATAGGGATTGAAGTTTACAAAAAACCAACCCAGTTGTATTTCCACTTTACTTTTTCTGGATTTCTAAACATGTTTATTCTGTTGAGTCAGATCTATTCAGTGCTAAAAGACAAATAATTGGTAGGGATATTTTTTTTATTTTGTTGCTTTTGTAGGTCTCTTGAATTTTGATTTTTAAAATTTGGGTTTGTAATTTTATAGATGAAAACTTTCGTAAAGTTGTGTGATTTTTTAAACTTTTCTTTCTTGTCCTTTTACACTGTGTGCACTGTCCTTGGATTCTACTTGAGAAAATTCTTTTTTAATTTATAAAATATTATAAATAATTAAAAAGTTAACTAGTACTTTCTTCTTCTTCTTCTTCTTCTTTTGTTTGTTTATAAATTGTTTATTTCATAGGTTTTTAGAGTCTACTATATTGTGAAATAAACCAAACTTGATTGGTTTTGTATATGCAACTTAGAACCTTAAGATAGAATATGGTCCCCATTTTCACTGATTCTAGTGCTAAAATTTCTATATGGTACTTTCTTAGTTCTTTGGATTAACTTGTAATTTTGGTCAAGAATCAAATTTGGTTCTTTTCAATAGTATTTAGCAGTTAAGCTTTAATTAATTGCATCAATCCAAATATATCATATAGTATCTTATCTTATGAATAACAATATAGTGGATTAATTGACTTCTATGTTTGTTTCACTTTCTTACTTGTTTTTCATCTTTTACTCTTTTAAATTTGGTTACTTGGTAGCATTGAAATAGAATCATTATGTTGGTGTATCGCTTTCGATACTATTTTAAAACATTTCCGTTATTGGTTTTTTCTTTATTAAGTATGTAGTTATTATGCTAATCTAGTTGTTCTTGTTTGCTGAATTACAGGTTCTTGCAGAATATTATCTGATCATATTAGATTAGTTTTTTGATTGGAAATAATCCAATTAGCATCGGTCGTTATGGTTCGGAAAATTCACTCATGTATTCAAATATAAGTACTTCATGAAACTTTGTTCAAAAAAAGTACTTCATGAAACTAGGTAAGAAACTGTTTGTTTATGATATCTCCAATTGTTTTATAAATGTCTTCAGAAGTCGTTCAATTTTTTGTTCTTTGGTTTATTAAGGGATGTTATAGAATGACTTTGGTTGATCTTTCGGACAGTAACAAGATTGTGTAACCCTTTAATTCGGTCTATAAATGTGTTCTTTTAAATTTGTTGGTTCATGAATCCGAACTTTTGTTGAGGTTGAGGGTGATTTGTTTTCAGAAAGGAGCTTTTTTCACCACCAAAGTCACTTCGGAAGTATACTTGCGGATGAAAAGTTTTTTGCCTTCTGGAAGTATACTTGCGGATAAACTTAAGTTTTTTGCCTTCTGGAAGTATACTTCCGGACAAAAGCACGGTGTTTTCCCGTCTGGAAGTATACTTCTTGACACTCGTGTGAGTGGCAAAAGAAGCCCGCTTTCTGAATCATATCGCTAATATGAAACTTATGATGATTGTCAATTTAGCTGATGAATTAGGTTTCTCTGGATGTCATAGATATATACTTCCTACGATACACAGAATTTCATTATGTTTTCGATGGTGTGTGTTGTGCTCACTATTGTGAAATTTTAACCCATACTAATTCATTTTTCACTGGTTTGAAAACGAATGTGCAGAGGGTGAATTAGCTCTCCGCCATTCTAAAATGGGCGTTGAGTTGGATTCTCAATCGTTTGAGTTCAATGATAGTGATGAAAACTCTGCTGGCTTCAAATCGCGGAACCAAAAGGCAAAGGAATATGACAACAGAGTCTCCAAGAATGTAAAGATGAATGAACATGATTTCGATTCATTACCAAATGACATGAAGTCGGAAAATTGTATTCCTGAACCAAAACTAGAATTTTATAACAGCGATATTGATTTGAAAAACCATCATGAGCCCAAATCTCATTCTTCTAAGGATAAAAGAGGCTTCGATACATCACCAAAACTTGAATTTTATGACAGTATGGTTGATTTTAAAAGTGATTACGAAACACAGGTAATAGACTCGCATGAGCCTGTAGCTCATTCTTCGGAGGATATAGGGTCATTTATGATGTTTGCAAATGATGAACATTCGGTTAAAAAGTCCATCGCTTCGCCAATCTCGGATCCTCTGCAAGTCGATAAATTTCAGAATTCCGTAGATGTCTTTATGGACCGAACAATTACCGAATATGAACCAGAACTGGAAGTTTGTTACAAAGAGAGTAGTTACCATGATGTGAAGGACATTTGTGTTGATCAAGGTGACTTTACCAAGCATAAGTTTATGTTCGAGGAAACTGATGATGGAAAGGCTTACAATTTCTTCCCTGTAGAGAGTTTTGATGATAACCAAAAGCCGAAAGACAACACTGGTATCAAGGTATTAGATCTACCAGAAACCGAGGAGTCTGACCAGGTTTCTTTGAATCATGATCAGCACAATGATGTGATGCACAAAGATGACAGTGAGATTGAAGATCTTATTGATAATGTGACCAAAGTGATGGATTTACATGAAGACGTACATGATTCTATAGCTACTGATGACAAGGATGAAGAGGTAATTGACATATATGCTAAGTATTTAAATATTTTGTTTGGAAATGTATGTCCAATGCTCTTTTGAAATAACCGATTGATTGTGATATGTTATTTAAACTCCCCTGGCTGTTGCTTGTTAAATAAACTATGAAAATCAAATTCGTGTTTAATGTTTATGAAGGACGTACTAGTTTAGCACGATGGCGTAAGATTTAGCATGATGGCGATAGATTTTAATACTCAAGAAAAATATTTTCTATTTACCATTTACTGAGTTAAGTTTCTAGGGCATTGATTATTCCACATTCCTATTTTGCAAATAACATATCTTTTGAAAATTTTGTTACAAGAAAAAATGAATTGTTAGCCTAAATCTCCATGTCTTCCATTGGAAAATTGTTATCTTATGTGTGTGCTACAGCGCATGCGTAAATCTGTTAGGAAAGAGAAGTTTCAAAACTGATGTTTATCTGTTGTTTACAGCCATCCGGCGAACCCAATTTGCACTCTCAGTCGGAAGAGTCAAATAATATGGTTGAGGAAGAAGTGCTGGCAACACCTGCTTCGGGATTAGCCATTGATGAATTGAACGGTGATGGTGTTAGGAGCTTCCCTCCTCATTCTGCCCCTTCAGCTCCTGCTGATTGTATCAAAAAGGAATTTCACCAATTTGGTGGCTGCAACTGCAATGAAACTCACCTACCTTTTATGACTGTAGAAGGTCCGTCTGGCGGTGATTTTTCTGAAATCCATCAGGCTGAAACAAGTCAGCAGATTCATCGAGGCTTTGGCGAGTCAAGTTTCTCTGCTGCAGGTGCTGTATCAGGTCGTATAAGTTACTCAGGGTCTATACCTTATTCTGGAAGCATCTCTATTCGATCAGACAGTAGCACCACCAGCACTCGGTCCTTTGCTTTTCCGATGTAAATTTCTAGAAAACTTCTTACTTTAATATACTTTTTCTTTGGCCTTGTTATCGATACATTACTAATAAATAGTATTTGATTTCCATCTTGTGCTTGCAGATTGCAATCTGAATGGAATAGCAGCCCAGTCAGAATGGAGAAGCCCGATAGGAGAAGCTACCGGAAGCAACGCAAATGGAGGAATGGCCTTCTTTGCTGTAAATTTTAAGAGATTATTATTTTTCTCTTATAATAGGTTTAAAATTTATATATACCGTTTAAATTTTACTTGCATAGTTGTTCTCGGCGTGCAATAGATTTAGAATTACCAGCCAATGATCTTATATCTCTGCTGCAAGCAAAAAGTATTGAATTTAGATTTGCTTGCATCTGAATCTGATGGGTTATTTATACATGGTTTTATTGATTTTTTAAAAAGTTTCAATAGCAAATATTTCCTAGTAGATTATTTTGCATGTTTTTTGTATAATTGAAAGCTTGAAAGTTAGAAGCTAGGAAGTTTAATTATTAAAGCGACTCCGGATTTAATATTGAAGTATTTAATTTAGTATACTGGGGATTCTAGGGTAGAATCCATAGTTAGTTAGGTGCAAATTATCGGAGAAAATAAGGTAAAATATAATAAGTAACTTTCTACAAATGATCAAAGAACACAAAAAAAGCATTTACCTGGAGTTTTTCAGGCCAAGTTGTAAGGCTGTGTTTGGTTAGAAGTCAATTCAGGGTTTTAATGAGGGCCAAGGAAAGCCATGTAATGATTAACAACTTTGATGGTGTTAATTCCATATATAAAATAGCAATAAATAAAGATAGTGCCATCTGATCCATATAGTGAATGTCTTTTGACATTTCAATTCAGATCTTGAGTTAGCTTTAGTCCCTTTAGCATCTAAATCTAGTAGCCTTGTTTGGAAATTGCATGAATTTATTTTGATTTCCAACATTACTTTTTTTTTTGTGCTGCATATTTGGTGGTTCTATTTTGATTTCCAGCTTTCCACCCGCGCAACTCGAGCAAGCTCATGAGTTGCAGAATTGCTAGTTCTACTAACAAGATATTGAAAAATCGCGTAAACTAGACGTGTTCCCTACTATCCATCGGCAAACCATTGAAACAGTTCACATCAAGCAGAACATCGTATTCAAGTATCACCTTGCTTAAATTAAGTTTGTGATAATCCATGTTCAATATCTCATATTGAGTTATTCTGGAGTGACCACACACTTCATAGTCATACTCTATCAAGAGGCTCATAGCCATCTGATCCATATAGTGAATGTCTTTTGACATTTCAATTCAGATCTTGAGTTAGCTTTAGTCCCTTTAGCATCTAAATCTTTTTTTTTGAAGAAGCCAAAATGATATATATTAACATAAACAGTCTCCCCAGCACAAGACGTACCAAAGAAGACTAAAAAATTACAAACGAGTCAGAGAAATACAATCGAAATAAAATCATACAAGGCCCAAACATATCAATGGACTAGACCACCAGCTATGGTAGTTTAAAGCTAACGTGATGTTCGTCGTCTTCAACCACCTAAAAGAGAAAAGCTTGATCTTGTCCAATAAAATATGAGGTGTGCCCGTTGAGCCCTTGAACAACCGATGATTTCTCTCTGTCCATAACACCCAAACACAAGCGAGCCAAACAAGCTGCATAAAGGACCGTCTCGCCCGAGATCCACCTGATAAAGCCGTAAACTGAACAAAATGATCACGCAGAGAAGTGGAATCCACCAAGGAAATGCCAATCCATGCGCGAACTAAATCCCAAAGCGATCCAGCAATACTACAAGATAGAAATAAATGATGAGCCGACTCAGCCGCTTCGCATCCAAAAACACAAGTGGCAACCGTAGTAGACAAAACGCCACGAGTAACCAGGTTTGCTCTCGTAGGCAACCTATCCCGCAATAATCGCCACGCAAAGATGGAAACCTTCAAGGGAACCTGAGAATGCCATATAAGATTATCCGCATCATCCAAAGTAACTGAATCCTGAGACGTCAAAAGCTGATAAACTCCCCCGACCGTATAACCTGTGTCAGGGTCAAGTCTCCATTGCCACCTGTCAATAGCCTGATCCTGCAAAGAAATGTCAAGAAGTAAAGACTGACACTCCCCCAACATCTCCTCCTCCCACGCCCACAACCGTCTCCGCCACTCCCACGCCCCACCATCTTCCCCCCAACCCAAAGCAAACATCTCTGCGACCGAGCGAGATTTGGTCACCGCCAACTCAAAAAGTCGTCCAAACCGCTCCCGTAACGAAATCCCCTCCAACCACGGATCGGTCCAAAAAAGAGTATCTGACCCATCCCCCACCCTCCTCGAAACATGCTCCCTAAACCAACTACCACCTGGCTCACCAACACCCTCCCGAATACGCTTTAGCATCTAAATCTAGTAGCCTTGTTTGGAAATTGCATGATTTTATTTTGATCTCCAACATTACCATTTTTTTTTGTGGTGTATATTTGGTGGTTCTATTTTAATTTCCAGCTTTCCACCCGCGCAACTCGAGAAAGCTCATGAGTTGCAGAATTGCTAGTTCTACTAATAAGATATTGAAAAATCGGGTAAACTAGACGTTAACTCCCTACTATCCATCGGCAAACCATTGAAACAGTTCATATCAAGCAGAACATCGTATTCAAGTATCACCTTGCTTAAATAATAATGGGAGATTCTATGGTGCAGTCCTGTTTTGGACTTTTTTGGTGTAGTTCCGTTTAATTGACCAATAGAATATTAATTAATTTCACATCAGCGTAAGTCCATGATGAACCTTAGAAATTGTTTATTTATTGCATATCAGTCCATCATTTAGTTAATAATAATTTACAAAACGGAAATTAATGCGAGTAAAAACGGAAAAAATTCCTCACAGTTAATAATAATCTTATGAAATTAATGTGAGTAATTGTCAAAGAGAAAAAAAGGGAAAAAAACATTGAAGAGATGATGACCAAAACAGATGCTTTGGATATTACTAATAATAACTGAGAGCAGAATTCTTTCAAGGTGATTGGATAAAAGTGGAAACGAAAAAAAAGAAACAAAAAGTCTAACTCATCATAAGATTTCAAATAAATCAGTAACATTAACAGTTGATATGGTGAAATCAGTCATCATCAGTTGTGGCATATGCGGCGGTGGCAATATCTAGTTTTCAAATTTTAAAAATTTTAAATTTAGGTTTTTTGTTTTAGACGATTTGAATCAAAATTATAATGAAGGATACAAAATTTGAAATATTATTAAAACTGATAAGGACAAAATATAGTTTTTTTTTATGACTCAACAAAATATAGTTCTTGGTTACTTTGAAAAAATAAATTTAATATAACTGATTTTTTTTATCTTTTATTTTATTACAATTGTGAGCGATATAAAATTTTTATTTTTATTATATAATTGTTAACTTAAGAATTAAGATGTTTTATTGTATAATTGTTAGCTGATTAAATTCCCATCTGATACACTAAAGTTATTTATTGTATATACCTTTCATGATTAAATTATTTTTTAATAAAATTTGGTTGTCTTCAACCTCCAGCCGAGTTGAAATAGACCCGATAACCCTAAATGATATTCGACCCATTTTGGACATTATAACACTAAGATCAATTCTTAAAGTCACATACACCATTCAAAATCAATTCTTATGTGATTTGTAAACTCATTTTCAATCATGAATACCTTAAAACTCAGATCTAAAAACATATGTCAAAAATCTAAAATCTATTAATTAGTGTTGTTGGACTATTTATATGTCGAATGTTTTATTTGAAAGCAGCTTTTGATTTTACGTTTGACTTCATCAAAAACTTCATGTTTAGTCGGAATTTGTTTTCATCTCCAAAATTCTTGTGCTTCATCGTCGGAAGACGTCGTTTTCAAAACATTATCACGAAGAGAGACACAGGTGCTCGCAAAAGAGACGATCTGAACGCAAAATAGATTTTACTAATACTACAAAACTTGTTTGCCTCTTAAAAAAAAAACTTTTTTTTTAGTAAAAAAAAAAGTTTTGTTTTAACTGTTTTTAGTTTTTTACAATAACAATTAAAATTAAAAACAATTTAAAGATTGGGGTAATTTTGTAACTTTTAATATGATAGGGACTTAATTGCAATATTAATAGATATGAGAATACATGATAAGTACCACATAAGTGGTATGTACCATATAATTCAAAGTATCATTGATTGAGTCAATATTGCTTTCTCATTGATTAGATTTAGGACTGCACCAATAAAGTCCAAATCAGGAATGCACCATAGAATTTTCCAATAATAATCCATGTTCAATATCTCATATTGAGTTATTCTAGAGTGACCACACACTTCATAGTCATACTCTATCAAGAGGCTCATAGATATTACTCATGTATGTATAGGAGGAGCAAATCTCATCCAGGTCAATCATATCCCTCAACATGATTTTTGGTGTATTCGTCAACCGACTTTATATTTATCATGTCGTGGATAACGTTTGAACGAAAACAAAACACTCGACTCCACATCTATAGTCCATAGGGGTTTTAGGTCGAAGGGTGGTATTCACGACTATTACTATGTGAATAACATATGCCACTTACGTAACATATTATGTAGTATTCTCATGGTGAGTCAATTCAATATAAATATTACTTGATATCTCATGTTTATGGCCGGTGAGATGTGGTCATCAATCTACCCACATGATAATCTTTATATTTTACTATTATCCACTCCATAATAGTTTGAAACTTTGTCCTTCCTAATTCCTCCATCTCAAACTATTTCCTTAATAAATCTATATAATTCGGAAACACTTCGAGAGTTCCAATAATGTTTAGGTCACCAACATACAAAAATTATAACATGTTCATTTATAGATCTTTATATAAATTCACTATGTAATATATGTTTATATTATTATTTCTCATTAGAAAATTCATGTAAACGACTCTGTCAAATGAGTCACATAATTGAGTAGTAATATCCATCGTATGAAAATTTAGCGCTTTATGTTCTACGTACTAGACTAATTAAGTATCGAAAGGTAACTTGCATAGTTGCATCAACTATATATAAGTGAATACCATCAACTATGAGCTCGTTTGACCCAACTTTTTTTATAGCTTATGCAAACAGCTTATGCAAATTAGATTTTATGTTATTTTATAAATTCACACTAGTGAAAATTATATTTTTATAAGCTATTTTTATAACTGAATACATCTCTTAAAAATAAATATCTTTTGTAATTGAAATTTCAAGGGTAAATATCTATTTACCCCCTGCAAAATTAAGGATTTTTCATTTACCCTGCGCAATTTTTTTTTTCTGTTTACCCTTTGCAATGTCAAGATTTTTTCATTTTGCCCCCTAGAAAGACAAGTGAGCATCTGACCGTGCATCTTTGCTGATGTGACATGCACACATGAAAATGCATTAAATTTTTATTTATTTTTAAAAATCCACGTCAGTTAATATATTTTTTTTTAAAAATAATAATAAATTTTTTTTTATCTTAAAACTTTAATATTTTTTTTACTGCCAAAAACATTTCAAAAAAAATATTTTTTTAAAAAACAAAATTCTTAAAACTATATTATTCTTTTTTTAATAAATTTTTTTAAGAATTTTTAAAAATAATAAAAAATAATTTTAACAAATAAATTTTAAAAATAATAAACTTATTTTTAAAAATTTATTTTCTATTACTTTTACACGTGTGCATGCCACATTAAAAAAAATTATCTAGGGGGCAAAATGAAAAAATCTTGACATTGCAAGGGGGGTAAACAGAAAAAAAAATCGCACAGGAGGGTAAATGAAAAATCCCAGATTTTGCAGGGAGGTAAATAGGCATTTACCCAAATTTCAATTATTTTTTAAGATTCTTTAGGAGTTTATATATATCCTTACTTAGGATTGTGCCAAACAACAATTTTATGATTATGTGTAAATTTTTAGTTGAATAGTATGTATATTTCAATATTCACCCAAAAAATCACTATTTATTTAAATTGTATTAATATTTGTGTAGTACAAATTAGAAGAAAGGACATATGTTTAAGATATGCTAGTGGTTATAAATAAGAGCTTGACTTTGTAATTTTATTTATTGAAAAAAGGTTAAATATATGTTTTTTGTCTCTATAAAAAAATCTGGCATGTTTTGGCCTCGATAAAATTATTACGCACGCAATTTTAGTCCATACTGTTAAACCAATGCGTATTTTTGAATGATTATATCGCAGACATGTATAGAATATTATAAAACGTGTCTCATAAAAAAAGATCTTAAAATTTGATTTTTAAGTTGAGTTTTTCGTCACTTTTGTCTTAATTTCTTTATATTTAAAAAATTCATAATTAACTCTTCTCATTTTAAAAAATTCTAAAGTTTTGTAAATTTTTTTTATAGTATTCTAAATATGTCTGACAAAAAATTATTCAAAAATTAAAAGTTTAAGGAAAATTAAACAATTTTTAAAATTTTGAAAATTAATAGGGACTAAAACTACATACCTAAAAATCTTGTAGGGATTACAACATGTCAGGTTTTTTATAGGGATCAAAAACAAAATTTAATAATTCTGTAGAGACTAAAAACATATTTAACTCTAGAAAAAAATAGATAAATAAGATGAACAAAAAAAATTTAAAACGATGATAATATTATTATAAGAAAAATATTTATTGCTTAAAATAAATTACACAATAACCCTAAATTTCAATAACATAAAAACATAGAGAATTTAAAACACACTTAAACATAATATTTTAATATCATCACAAGATATAACAAATCTATTTTTTAACGGTTCCATCTCCAATTAGGTGATCAATTCTTCCTTCTGGATGAGCAAAGAAATCACCAATTTCTAAATGAGTAACATCCATCTCACCATAATCTGAATCACCATCTTCATAACCAAAATGAGTTGCAATAGTTTTCTCTTCAGTTTTAAGTGGTTGTTGGTTAAGGTCAATAGGAATCTTTTGTGTACGACGAGTACGAGTCCTACTTTTGCTAGTTTGCCCTCTTTTTTCATTTTTATTCTTTTCAATATTTTTCAATGTGTTCTTATAATTTTCAGAACGACCACGACCACGACCACGACCACGAGTTTTCTGAATTTGATCATGTACTTCTACATCCTCGTTTCTAAGATTTGACATATTTCCTGCAATCATAAAGAGTAAAAATAAGAAAGTTAGGTAAAATAACTTGAAAAATGGTGACACAAAATCATAACATATGCGTACTTCTTTTGCATAACAATTATGAAAAGAGATACTGAAGAGAAGATCCTTTGTTGTATTCTCTTCAAGGTGCAATCCTTACAATAAAATGAGTCTTATTTATAACAAAAATCTTGTAAAATATAATTAATTCTTTTAAACTTTTTTGGTCAGATTCTTTTAATTATTTTTTTGGTCAAATTCATTTTAAACTTTTTTTTGGTCAAATTCTTTAAACTTTAGTTTTTGAGATACTTAAATTTATAATATATTTTTAAAAGTTTTATTCAGTATATTTGTTTTTTTGTATACTATTCTACATAAAGTTATCCGAAAATAAATTTAAATATATATACATTTAATGGTTTTGTCAATATATAATAATTTTGACAATTAATTAGTAGTATAGAGTTATAAATAATACTAAATTTTAATAATCTTTTTTTACTAAAACTTTTATTTTTTGACAAATGAATCAAAATTTTAATAACTTTAAATTAATAATAAATTAACATATTTATTTTTAGAAATACTTAACATTTAATTAAGCTTTTTATTAATGTTTTTTCACGCAACATTTATTTAATGCTTGTTAAATTATATACTACTTCCTCCGGTTCTATATATAAGAAAAAATTTACTTTAGAGATTCATTGTAAATTTAATGTATCTAGACAACATTTTAGTCTAGATGCATCAATTTTACAATGAATTTAAAAATTAAATTTATCTTATATATAATACTGGAGAGAGTATTCTTTAAATGTCTCTTTCGGGAATATCCGATAAAGTTAAAATGATAAGGGAAAAATTATCATCACCCCTATGTAGAGATGACACACAAGAATTATGAAATGGTCCAAAATTTTAAGTATTGGATAAATTGCAACACAAATGGTGCTCCCAAAGGTTTTCCAACTATTTCTAGAAGCACCATGGTTGTGTTTGCACCATAATATCGGAAAATGTTAAATGTGGACCAAATGCACATGTTAAGGAAGCAAAAGTAGTAATAATATATTGAAATTTGTGTATTTAACTTCTTAAACATTAAATTTTTTTTCCAACATTAAATACAGTTTTCTATATTTTAGAATCTTAACATGTGCCCTTGGTGCACATGTTAACATGACCCTTTCTAAAAACTACTAATGTTTAGGGGTGCTCGCGGTTCGGTTTGGATCGGTTTTGTGGCAAAAATTCATCCGATCCAAAGTTAAAATTACTCGCGGTTCGGTTCGGTTTTGGATGGCTAATTAAAAAAATTCAATCCAATCCGATCCAATTTTGTGCGGTTTAATTTGGATCGGTTTTTGGATATCCAAATTACAAGTTAAATTTTATTTAATTAAATATTAATATTATAAATAGATGGTAAAATAATATATTTGATGTAAAATATAACACATAATATGTTAAAAATTAATATTTTGCAATGATAATTATCATATATATTTGAAACCTATGAAATAGTAAAAACAAATAGATGAAATTGAACTAATAAGTATTATTGAGAAAATTAAAAACCAAGAATTAATATGTTAATGCAATATATCATACTAATTAAAAGTTAAATAACTATTAAAAATTATGTATGCGGTTTGGTTCGGTTTGGATCGGTTTTGAAAAATTAATCCAAAATCCGATCCAGCGGTTTTCACAAAATGACATCCAAACACATCCAAAAATATTCGGTTTTTTGCGGTTTTCGGTTTTTTTGGATCGGTTTGCGGTTATTTTTTGGATTGGTTTGGATTTGAGCACCCCTACTAATGTTCACATTTGCCGATATTATTATAAGGGTTGGTTTCTAGGTGTTTTTGTTCACTCAATTGGTATCACTAATTTCAGGGAAGGTTTCGGAAGGAGCAACCACACATGGGCCTAAATTTTAAGGGATGCTGATGACAGTCAATTATATGATGTTTTTAGTAGTAATTTAGGTAGTTTTAATAGCAGTTGAAGCCCAAAAGCAAGCAAATACCTGGAAAAATGAAGTTACTTGTCCATAAGCAAGAAAAGTTGAAAAAGTAGCAAAAAAGGGCAAAAACGTAATAAACAGCGCGCACCATCGTACCTACGATGAGATCCAGCGTGGCGCGATGAGAAGGCGGTTTAAATTGAAGAAAATCTGCAACAAATCTTTACCATCGTACCACGATGACTTGTCATCGTGGCACGATGAAAAGCGGTTGATGAAAACAGAAAATCCTGATCAAATCTTCCATCGTACCACGATATGATCCATCGTGGCCACGATGAGGCGAAATTACACGCCATCGTGGCCACGATGGGTGCGATGGACGCGCAGAAAAAGCCCAAAGCCAGCTGAAAAACTATAAATAGAGCATTCCTCCTCCACTATTATTCTTTCAAAAATATTGAGAGCTATTCAATATTCACTCTAGAGTTAGGAGAACTCTAAGGACGAGGCAGAGAGGTCAAGGAACTCCAAGGCCGACAAAGTTCTTTTCTTTCTGCCTTTGTAATTTATTTTTCCTGGGTTAGGTGGAGTCGATGAACTCCCTTACGAATGCTTGGTTTTGTATAATTTGGGTATAAATTCAATTGTTTCTACTTTCAAACTCTTTTATTGTCTGGTTTTATATTTATTTTAATACTGATCACATTAGAATAAAATCTAAGGAGCTAATGGATATGGATAGGAAATGAAGCTAGTAAACCCGAACGAATGACGAAGTGCTAAGGCCAAGATGAGACCATTAAATTCAGTATATGAGGTCTTAGTATAGGATTAGAATGAACGATAATTTCTACCTGAGACAGAGTTATGACTAGTTTGAGGCACACGTGACAACTTGTGACACATTGAGCCTTAAAGGTAATGATACCAAAGTTTGTAACGAAAAAGTGGAACCGGCTGGGGCTATGATATTTAAGCAGAGTAAAGGCAACCATAACTAGGCTCTGAATAATTTGTAATAGAAATAGGGAACGAGTGCTTCTGAACCTATTTTTAATAGTCTAATCCTGATAGAGGGAAACAAGGGAATAACCATCAAGCAGGAGTAAGGGAGAGATGCGATCACACTCAACCACCTCGCGTGGACATACAAGCACCATTTACTTTTACAGTCATTTACTTTCCTGCAATTTACTTTTCTGCTATTTAATTAATGTTATTTACTGCACAACTATCTCCAAACACCAAAACGAATGCAAACTATCTAAATTCCTAAGCGAAACTAGTAATTTTGGCACAATCCCTGTGGAGAACGATAACTTATCACTTTATTACTTGGTTGCGGTTCTGTGCACTTGCAGAGCCACCATCAGACGCAATTTTATTTTTTGCCTTAACGCGTGTATTAAAATAAAAAATTATATAATTAATATAAATAATTTATTGGATAGGCTTGCACTAAAAAAAGAGAGAGATCCTAATTTATGAGTTTAATTGATATGCACCGACGATGTAAAATAGTTTTACACGATCGTCCGATAAACAACCACCATTTTGCCATGTCATATCAAGAAAGTGAGGTGAAGTGGGGTGATGTGGCAGAAAACATGGTTGGTATTGATTGATGGTGTAAAATTATTTTACACCGTCGGTGTATGTAAATTAAATCCCTAATTTATTGGATAGGCTTACAATTAATAATATTTAAAATTATTCTCTCAAGGCCCAACCCAAATTTGATAAAAATAAAAAATTTAGCAAATAGAGAAAACAAAGTTTGTTTTACTAATGGACGGTTGCATATATATCTTATAGAATAGTATTAACTATTTATATTACTATTATGTCTGTTAAAATAATGTTAAAAGAAGTTTTTCAAAATTAAAATTGTTTCAATCATTTTTACATGTACAATTTCACAAAGTAGATTAAATAGTCTTACTTTTTTTGTGTGGATAAAATAGCCTTACTTTAATTTCAATTGAAAATGTTTTTTTTAAAGAATCTCGAGTATAAACAGATTATTAGTGATTTTACAACCAAAAAATAAAATAAAAAGTAGGTTGTTCATACATTGGTAAGTATAGATTGCAACTAATTTGGGATGCTACTAAAAGGAAAAAACCTACACAAGAGCGACAAAACAACACCATAGTAGATTTGAGAGCATGGTTATGATGATAGAAATGCGGGAGTCTCCAAATATAAATGATCAAAGTTTCATGATTTATTTCATGCAGCTTAGAAGCAACTGTGATCAGGAATAAAGAAAAGACGAAAAAATGACCTCGGAATGAAATCTACTATAGTAGCCCCAAGGTCATATTCTCATGACTCGTGTTCTTCATCAACTAAATGGTTTACAAAAGGCACGAGCTTGAATAATTTAGAAATGAAACAAAGCAGCTACGAGAGGCCGATATTGGCAACACAAAGCCAGGTGAGAAATGCTCTCAAATCCTAGGCTCCGTTTGGATTGATGGTACATAACGGAATGGAGCGGAATGGAACATAATGGAATGGAGTGGAGCGGAACGGAATGGAACACAAATTACGTTCCATTGTTTGGATATTCAATGATGGAATGAAACAAAATTACCACTCCATCGTTTGGGAAGTAAACGGAATGAAATAAATTATAACATTTTTATTCCAATTTTACCCTTATTTTAAAACAATAAACTATAAGCAATAACTCCAATTCACTTTCATAAAAATAAAAAAAAACCAAAAAATAAAATAAAAAGACCTTCTGCATATTATTTGTTCTTTATTCTCAATATTGTGATTGATGAAGTAGGAAAGCGCACTCATGCTGGAAGCTATAATATACATTGTTGTTATCGTAAGGGAAATTGTATGATACCCACTTCTATCACTCCATCACAAAAGTTATTTTTTTACAAAGAACTAGCATCCTTCAGTGCATGGTAGGTAGTGGTACGGTCACGATACTAGTTGGTATTGTCATCATGCTTCTGGCATATATATATGATGAAGCACTACTAATTCTATTTTGAACGATGCAATGAAATGCTGTAATACAAAAGGAATATTTTGGTCATTAAAAATTTAATAGGTTGCATTCCATCCTATACACCCCAAATTGGAGGGGAAGAAAAATGAAGAAAAGGGATGGAATAGAATGGAATGTATTCCATTGTGTTCCACTCCATTCCATTAAAATTTTAAATATCCAAACAATGGAACCTCATTATATACCACTCCATTCCATTCCATTCCACCTTATTCCATCAATCCAAACATAGCCTAGGCTCTTTGCTTTTTGTTATGTATTAAGTTACGGTGAGTTTGTTATTAAAAGATTTTTGCTGCTAAAAAAGAAAAGTCTTATGTTATGGTGAGTTTGTTAATAAAAGATTTTTGTTGCTAAAATAAAATAAAATAAGGGTATTATTGATATTATGAAAATTTAACACCACTACAAGAAAAAAGGTGTTTCTGGTTAATGTCAAGTATATTAACAACCATTTGCACAAATTTAACAAATTACGGTATTTTTATTCTTATTTATTTATTTATAACTGTATAACAATAACTATTCTTTTTTTTTTTTCGCGAAACCTCTCTCTCTCACATCTCGCTCCGATGTTGTTCCGGTCTCACTCTCCCTTCGATCTTGCTCCGATCTCACTCTCCCTCTGATCGTCGAACTCGCTCCAACATGGACTCGATCCTCTGGCGATTGTTTCTTCTCCGATTTCTGCGTAAGTTAATTTCAAAACTCTGATTAAGATAATTCGCTGGCGATTGTTTCTTCTCCGATTTAGTTCGTTTTCACTAATTGAGCTCTGGATTTGATTTGAATGCTACGAATTTGTGTTTATTTTGCATATTAGGCTTAAATTTATTAGGATTTGCAGAAATTGAATTCATTAGGTTTTGCACAAATTGAATTCAGGTTACTGAATTTATTCACCATAATTTATTAGGTTTAGCAAATATTGAATTCATTAGGTTTTGCACAGATTGAATTCAGGTTGGCTAAGGCTGTGAAAACAATGAAGAAAGGAGAGAAAGTTCTCTCGAATAGTAAGCTAGAATGTAAGTCAAATTTTTGTTATTACTTAGAATTATTATGTAGATACATGTTTTGCTTGTATAAGTTTATTGAGTTTTTTAAGTTCTGCAGATGCATGTGTTTAATTACTTTGTTATGCATCAAATTTAGTATTGTAGTTATACATCATGTTAATTTAATTAGGCTTATTTCGATTTTTTTAATAGACAATAAATAATTTATAATTAGCTTGGATTTTGGGCATGGATTCATAATTAGCATTTTATAATTATAATTTATTTGAAAAGCTTGGATATTGTTGCAAAATTGCTAGAATATTTAGCTAGAGATTTATTGCGAAATTGTGGTGGCAATATCCTAGCGATTTAGTTAGGAAACACAAACTTTTGAACACTATTTAACTAGGTATTAATTGTGAACTAGCTAGGATATTCTTTATATTAGTTGCAAATTAGCTAGGAAATATTTTGACAGGTGATTTGCCGCCCAATCTATGCTACGCCCTATATGACAGCTAATTCACAATAAATCGGTAGCTAACTCTGTTTTACTAGAGATTAGTTACGAATTAGCTACAAACGCCGTCGTATAGCTAATCCCGTATTTTCTTGTAGTGCACCAATTTTTTTTTTATCCTTTTTATATATACTAGTGGGCCAGGCAGGTGCGTTCCGCTTCTGCCTGTGTCTAATTTATGTCCAAAAACAAAGATATGCATTATGTTATGATGAGTTTGTTAATAAAATATTTTTGCTTTTAAAAAAATGTCTTATATTATGGTGAGTTTGTTAATAAAAGATTATTTTTGCTAAAAAAAAGGATATTGTTCGTATTATGAAAAGATCACAAAAAAAAATGTATCATCTTTATATTATGTATAGACTAGCGGGCCAGGAAGGCGCGTCTAACTTATGTCAAAAAAAAAAAGATATGCCTTATGTTACAGTCAGTTTGTTAATAAAAGATTTTTGCTGCTAAAAAAAATGTGTCTTATGTTAAGGTGAGTTTGTTAATAAAAGATTTTTGTTAATACTAAAAAAATCAAGGGTATTGTTGACATTATGAAAAGTCCACACCAAAACTCATATATTCTCTTTATATATAGTATAGATATAGATATAGATACAGACTAGCAAGCCAGGCAGGCGCGTTCCACGTCTGCCCGTGTCTAACTTATGTCCATAAAAAATATGCGTTATGTTTTGGTCAGTTTGTTAATAAAAGATTTTTGCTGCTAAAATAAAAATATGTGTCTTATGTTATGATGAGTTTGTTAATAAATTTTTTTGTTGCTACTAAAAAAAATCAAGGGTATTGTTGATATTATAAAAAGTCCACACCAAAACTCATGTATTCTCTTTATATATATATATATATATAGTATAGAAAAAATCAAGGGTATTGTTGGTATTATAAAAAGTCCACATCAAAACTCATGTATTCTCTTTACATATAGTATAGAAAAAATCAAGGATATTATTGGTATTATAAAAAGTCCACATCAAAACTCATGTATTCTCTTTATGTATAATATAATATAATATATAATATAATATATATAAATATATATAGTATAGAATAGATGATGAGTTTGTTGATAAAAGATTTTTGTTGCTACTAAAAGAAATTAAGGGTATTGATGGGATTATGAAAAGTCCACACCAAAACTCTGTATTATCTTGATATATAGTATAGATATAGACTAGCGGGCCACACAGGCGCGGGTGCGTTCCGGGTCTGTCTGTGTCTAAGTTATGTCAAAAAAAAAACACGCCTTATTTTATGGTGAGTTTGTTAATAAAAGATTTTTGTTGCTAAAAAAAATGTCTCTTATGTTACGGTGAGTTTGTTAATAAAATTTTTTGTTGTTACTAAAAACAATCAAAGATATTATTGGTATTATAAATATACAGATATAAATATCAAGGGTATTGTTGCTAAAAAGTCTGAATACCAAAACTTTTGTATCATATTTATATACAGGTATGTATAGATGTATAGATATTTTTCAATTCCTTCCCTAAAACTATAAAAAAATCTTCCGTTTTCCAATCTCCAATTCCTTCCGAATTTTTCAATTCCCTCCTATTTTTTCTGCACTCCCAACATCTCCTTGGATTAATTTGCAGGTTGATTCTCCTCAGATTTGTTTGTTTAAAAACTTCTTTTCTTCTTCTTTTGCAAGTTTGTGATGATTTTTTAGATCTATATTCCTCAATAACTTTATTTTAATCTTCTCTTTTAGTATTTGATTTTATTGGATTCATAAGATTGACATATAATATGATTTGGCACCCTTTTCTGTTTGAATCTTGAAGTCATGATACTCTAAAAATTGTGAAGTATCGTGTCTCATACATACTTGATACCGATACTCGTCCGTTACTTTCCGGATACACGTATCAGAGAAGTATCGACAATTAATATTATATTATTTTTTTTAAAAAAATATAACAGATACATGTCTGATACTAATTGTCCTTTTTTGTGTATGATGTTTTTTATGGATAACCAACTACTCCTATGTCTTTTTTGGTAGTATTGATGATATTTTTTTGGAATAATACTAATTGATTGTCCTTTTTGGATAGTATTTAACTTAAATATGTAATTCACTTGTTTGGTCATTTTGAGGGACATTATGGAAAAAAAATCTAATTTCAATGTTAATTTTTTATAATCATCGATTTTAGTTATATTTATATATTATGCATTTATATATTTAATCTTAAATTTAATTTTTAAATAACGTATCCCCGCCATATGTATCGGGAATTTTGAAAATATCACCGTATCGTATCGGTATCGTGTCACGTATCTGAACTTCATAGGTTTAGTGACTTGTTGAAAATCTGAAGGGCGGGTAGGTAATAATGTGTAGATATTTTAGTTTTCTTGGTAGATATTTAATTATTTTTTTGGTAATATGGTATAGATATTTAATTTTAAAAATGTTAATTGTAACGTGTAGACTTGGTTTGATTATATGATAGAATATGGATATCCGCCAAAGCCGTAGTTGGATGTATAATAGACTAATGCCTGGTCGAAGGGGCCTTACTGATGAATTTCTAAAAGGGGTAGATGAATTTGTGTCTTTTGCAATTCAACGAGACACGTCGAATAAAGAAATTAGATGTCCTTGTTCTAAATGCAAAAATATGAAATTCTTAGATCCCGAAGAAGTTAAAGTTCATATTTATTCGCGGGGGTTCAAACCTGATTATTGGTACTGGACATGCCACGGAGAAAGTGATCCGGAGTTGTGTGTAGAGTTTACTACTCAACATAAGAAAAAACCTACACAAGAGAGACAAAACAACCATAATCAAATTCACTGGGATCAAAAGTTTCATGATGTACTTCATGCAGTTCAGAAGCCATTGTCGTTAGGAATAAAGAAAAAACTAAAAAATGGCCGTCGAATGAAATCTACTACAGTAGCACGAAGGTTGTATTATCACGACTCATGTTCTTCATCAACTAAATGGGTACAGAGACATGAGCTTGAAGAATTTAGAAATGAAATAAAGCAGCAGAGACACGAGGTTGAAGTATTTAGAAATGAAATAAAGCAGCTTCGAGAGACATTGGCAAAACAAAGATGAATGATAAACCAACTGATGAAAAGATGAACAAGAGACTAAGTTTATGATATGAGGTGTTCTGTGTAAAATTTTATGTTGCATTTTGTCATACGTACTCAGTTATACTTATTACTGATTTTGGTTGTTACGTACATTTACATGTTTAATGTTCTCAAATATTTTTGGTGTGTATACTTTGGCTAATAAGCTTCCTTATAACGAATAATGTAACTGATTGAATTTGTAGTGTTTAGTAAAATTAGTGGTTGAACTAGCTTATATGTATGAAATGACATAAAAAAGATATGACATAAAATTAGTGGTTGGATAAGTTATAAGCTCTTTTTAAAAAATTGTTACCAAACAGAGTTTTTATCTTATAAGTTAAAAGCTATAAGCTAGCTTAGGTACCGTTTAACCTAGCTTTTTTTTCTCTTCTTTTGAGCTTATGCAAACAGGTTATGCAATTTTTTATGTATTATTATAAGTTTTTCAAGGTAGCTTATGATAAAATAGCTTATAAAAATACAATTTTGACTAGTATGAACTTATAAAATAACATAAAACCTAATTTATATTGCATAAGTTGTTTGCATAAGCTCAAAAGAAGAGGAAAAAAAGCTAGGTCAAACGGTACCTTATTTGGCTTCCCAAACAGAGCCTTAAATATATGTAAATGACACACTTATTTAACTAAAAGAGAAAGAAAATATAATTTAGAAGGATGATTTTTGGTCAAATTGATCCTAATTTACCTTTCTCCGATTAAGAAGGAAAAAAAAAATGGTGACGCCTAAGTTAAGCGAGGAGAACAGGAGAAGAAAAAGAATAGGTAATTTAATTTAGTCTGTGGATAAATTATTCGTCTGTGGATAAATTATTTCTTTAGTTGAAGTCATTTAATTTAACATATATACTAATTTAGAGACATGTGTGAGTTGACTGACTTTTATCGATATTTAATTATAATTATATTAAGTTAAAAAAAAATTATTTAGAACAAAGTAATTAAAATATAAGTGAAATTATTATTTTCTTTCTTGTAAAACTTATTAAATCAATAAATTTATTTATTTTAATAATTAAATTGATAAATTTGTTTTAGTAAAACTATTGTCCCATGTATATTTTTAAATAAATTATAATTAATCTGTTCTAATTATTCATTTTTTTTTGTTTTATTTATAGAATAATTTATTTGATGTTATCATATTTGGTAGATTAATAGTAGATGTTAAAATCTTATATCTCATCAACAAAAAAATATTACAATCTTATAATTACTTTTAATATATAGTTTTCGGTTTTAGATGAAGTGGTACATACATAATCCACTGAAATTAAACTCACATAATTGTGAGATGGGTTGAACTAGGACTTATGAGACTACTCTGAATGTATAGTTAATAACTTAGTTGTAGATGTTCCTATTTTTATACCTATTAATATTCATTTTACTCTTTTTATAATTTTTTTTATAGACTAAACTTTTCTTCCTATTTTAATGTATATAGATTCATTATATTTTTATATTTTTTGTGTTTATCTTATATTCTTTCAAATTTTTTTAAAAACCAGTGTTTTATAGACTAACCAGTGTTTATCTTATATTCTTTCAAATATTTGGTAATTTTTTTATAGACTAACCAGTGTTTTAAAAACCGGATCGGACCGGCCGGTCCGACCGGTTGAACCGGGAACCGGAGGGGTCACCGGTCTGGTCCGGATGTTGGATCGGATACGCTATTGGACCGGCGGGAACCGGTAAAACCGGTGAAAACCGGTGAAAACCGGTGAACCGGCGGTTTTGAAAAGCCGGCGGTTCAATTGCGTTTTTTTTTCTGGACCAAAACGTTTGCTTTTTTAAAAAAAAAAAATCGAAAAAAAATTAGAAAAAAACAAAGAAACAGAAACTGAGAAAACTCATAAAAGTGAAACGCAGGAGAATGAAAATAGAGAAAAAATTGTACATATACCTTGTATATTTTGTTCTTTTAACCCTCTAAATTTTTACTTTTGAACTCACCCAAGAGAAGAATAGAACACAGAAGAATGAAATAGAGAAATGGAAATAAAGAAGATTCACGATTATGGCAAGAAAAAGAAAGAAAAGAAGGATAAACCAAGTGCAGGAGAAAGAAACAGGAAGTGAGGCAGGCAACAGTTGGCTGCTATTCAATGAATGAGTTAGAGAAGATGATAGGATTTAGGGTTTTTTTAACTTGTTATATGTTTGTTTTTTTTTTGACTTTTTTTGTTACTTCCTTATATATATATATATATGAGTCAGGATCCGTTGACACCAACTAGTTTGACACCAAATGTTACACCTCTCAATAACGTTTTAACCGATATAAATTTTATAAAATTCACCGTTGGATTGAAAGTTTACATCATATAGATCATTTGTGTAAAATTTCAGACAAATCCAAAATCATTTGATATGCTATTGAGACACATAAAGATTAACGGCATTTAAAAAAATACAAAAACCGTTAATCTTTATGTGTCTCAATAGCATATCAAATGATTTTGGATTTGTCTGAAATTTTACACAAATGATCTATATGATGTAAACTTTCAATCCAACGGTGGATTTTATAAAATTTATATCGGTTAAAACGTTATTGAGAGGTGTAACATTTGGTGTCAAACTAGTTGGTGTCAACGGATCCTGACTCTATATTATATATATATATATATATATATATATATATATATATATATATATATATATATATATATATATATATATTTTGAAACACTTACTTATATGTTGTTGTTTGGGTGTTTACTTTGCATTTAAAACAAACATACTATATAAAAAGAAAAATTCCAGCTCGTAAAAACTAATATTTTTTTATTTGTTTTTTTTTTTAAAAAAAAAAGTTTTATTGTTTCTATAGTTGCCTTTAACGTAATAAATTATTAAAAAACTCATTAAATTTGTACTACCGTAAAAAAAAAAGCTAAATTTGTGTTCTATTTTTGTGTTCAGTTTGCTATTTTTGTGTTTTCTTTTAATTTTTAAATTTTTTATGCTTTTATTCAAAGAACGAGTTATCTCATTCGACCGATTTAATAACTATATAGTTTTATTATAGAGACCGGTTCATTCTATCGGTTTAATCCGATTTAATCCGGTTTATCATGCGGTTCGACCAGTGACCCAGTGGTTCGACCAATGAACCAATGAACCAGTGCCCTCGCCGGTTCGATGTCCGGTCCGGTTTTTAAAACACTGAGTGAAACTACAATGAATGATATAAAATTGGGAATGTGGTTAATCTTACTAAGAATAAATTAGTAAATTTGGTCGTAATCAATTTTAATATATTAAAAGTAGATATACACCGTTTAAATTTCGGAATTCAAAGTCTTATGACAAAACAAGAGTTTTACCTTTAGCCTAAATAATTAAGAGGACTAAATATATTTATCACTTGTATCACATATATCTACCACTTGTATGATATATCAGATATTGTACATGTTCCTCTAAGTTTTTATTTATTCATTTTTTCATATGAGAATGGAACTTTCTAGCTAGCAGAATATAAGTTTAATGAGGTGAACTTTTTGAAAATCACATTCCATAACATACATAATATATGCAATTACTTGTACGGATTTATATAGCTGTACACTTGTACCGCAATTCAAAGGCCTTGAAACTTTCAAGAAGACCGACATTCATGCAAGCCAAGAAAATATATATATACAAGAGGGTTCATGGTAGGTAATGGGAACATCGAACTCAAATACTATATACAGTAAGTAGTAGATTTTCTATAAGCATAGCACGTTTTGCTTCCTTGTCAAATTCAAGATTCTACAAATGCCTAACAAGAAGTGATCCCCGAGAAAGACTTGTGGTGTTCAATACCAAGCACATGCAATATGTTTCATGAAACATGAGGGTTTGCAGTATTTCAAGAAAGGTAAGCTTTTTGTCCAAATGTGTCCTCCCAAATATAAAAACATGACAAACATCATAATGGTCCTATAATTTTTTTTATAAGATATGTTTATAAATAAGAGGTATTCTTCATCTTAGAAGTCAGTTTTGTAAAATTAAGTTAAGTTCAATCTAAAATTCTAAGATGAGTTACCTGTGGCGACTACACCATATGTGCCATGGCCTAAGGCCCCATAAAAAATAGGGGTCTCTAAAAAAAATTATAGGGTAGTAGTATTAATAAATAAGAGGTATAAAATTGTAACCTTTTAATTGATAGATTGTGTTATCCTGATATTTGAGATTATCTTTATTCTAAAACGAGATATTTATTAGTTACTGCCTCCGGTCCTATATATAAGAAAAATTTTACTTTTTAGGTTCATTGTAAAATGAATGTATCTAAATTTAGATACATTCATTTTACAATGAACCTAAAAAGCAAAATTTTTCTTATATATAGGATTGAAGGGAGTACAAAATATCCTAAAAAATATTTTTCTATTGTGAATAATTTTTTTAGACGTTTTATAGCTAATTGTTATACTATAGTTTTATCAAATGGATAAAACTATAGTATAATAGAGATTGTCCTATTTATTAAACATTTTTTATAGTAGTGAAAAAATGATTATTTTTTAGTGTTATCGATGTTATTTGTAATTTAAATGGATGATAATTCTTTTGATTTTTTTTACATTTTTTCTTTTATTAGGGCCTATTTTTAATAATGCACAGGGTCTCCAAAAAGTTGGAGACGCCCCTGCGAGTCACTTTCTATCAGATTTTCAGTTGGAAAAATTGTACGTAATTGGAATAATCGTGATTTCTCCTTAAGATACTTTAAAATCGTTAACATGAATTAATTATACACTTGCATCAAGTGTATTGACCAATGATATTTCATATATAATAAGATTTCTTCAATTACTTTCGTGTGCTAGAGACAAGAAGAAATTATTGAAAAATAAATTTCACAAAATTTTGGCTTATGGAATAACCAAATTTATGGTTTATTTTGCTTGTATAGTGGTCTCTATTTATAGTGAAATTTATATCCGTTTGGTGAAGGAAGACGACTCTTTGTGAATTAATAAAAAATGCACAACCCAATTTCAAACGTATATTTTGGAAATATCACTAACAATAATTGCCACCATTTTTAAAATATGTATGAATCCATTATTTGAAACATCTCACAGATTTTATATTAATGTATATATCCTAGTCCTACAATTTAAATCGTTTACTTAATAATTTGTATTTTTACGAATAAAATTGGTAGATAATCTTTGAATCAACTATTCATTAGAATAAACATGTATAACTAACACACAAAAAATTTAGCATCATTGGTAGACTTATAAATAATGTTACATTTGTCTAAGTGACAAGTAGTAAGAGTTTTAGGCCCCTTAAGTAAAGTGGCCAGGTCTGATTCAATCTTTTACCCTTATGCGCATACCAAAAAAATTTGATTAGAAAAAGAGAACTCACCAAATATATCTCATAAATTTTCCAATGGAGATTAGTAACAGCTTAAACAATTAGACAAAAAGTAATGATGGTAAAAAATGAGGTCAGTTTTAGAGATTCTAGCGACAACATTAATAAATGTGTACCGAAAAATTTACCTTTATAAGTATAAAATAGAGTACAATGAGAACTTCAAACTCATTGCAATTAAGAGGCGACACTCAAAATTGACAACAATACAAGAATTTAATTTTTTTTTGTCCCTTCGGGGACATCCGATAAAATTGGAACGATACAGAGAAGATCAGCATGACCCCTGCGCAAGGATGACACGCACAAATCGAAAAATGGTTCAAATTTTTTGTAGTCAAGACAAACTTGTATTTTTATATAGCTTAGTGGTGAATGTATTAAAAAGTGATACTAAAAGGTCATGAGTTCGAATCCTAGTGAGGAATTTTGGCCAAGTGGTAACCTAGTGCCCGACTTTGTAAATGTCAGTAGTTCAATTCCTGTTGGTTGCAACTTTAAGTTTTACTAAGTGCATGCTGGCATAGTTGGTTGGGAGGTTGGTTTGGTCATGGAGAGGTCATGGGTTCAACATCCACCGGTGGCTAAAATTATACAACTCTGTTCTTGCTTATTGCGACGGTTATAACTGACACAAAATTACCTGTGACAGTTTGTGTGGCAGTTCACAAAACCGTCGCAATATATTGAGCCGACATCGGGATTTGCAGCCGTTTAAAAACCGTCTCTACATTGCGTTGCGGGGGTTCAAAACCGCTGCTAAGCACTTATAAATTCGTCGCAAAATGCAGAATTTCTTGTAGTGACCTCCCCTAAAATATTTTTCAAAGAAGTATGGTGACATCCTCCACTTTATAATTGGGTTAAATGCAACACAAATGGTTCAGCGTTGGATGGCCCCGGTCTTGCTTCTTGTGAGGGTCTTTTTAGAGACTATACTACTACTTTTCTTTGAGGTTTTTCTATTAATATTGGAAACTCTTACGCCCTTCATGCTGAACTTATTGGTGTTATGAATGCTATTGAGATCGCTCATTCAAAAGGGTGGAACAATCTTTGGCTTGAATCTGATTCACAATTGGTTAATTTAGCTTTTAAGTCCTCCCTCATTGTCCCTTGACAGCTCCATAATAGATGGTTCAATTGCTTGGAGCTGACTAAAATCATGCAGTTTAGAGTGACTCACATTTATCGTGAAGGAAACTGTTGTGCAGATAGAATGGCTGCTTTAGACATCAATATTAATGGTTTTTACTAGTGGGATAATGTTCCGCCTAGTGTTCAAGGAGATTATATTAGTAATTTTATGGGTTTTTCGTCTTTTAGATTTCATTAAATACACTGCACTTTTTTTCCCCTTATCCTTGTTTTATCCCCTGGGGTTTTCCAATAAAGGTTTTTAATGAGGCAGTGGCAGGTTCCTTGTATTTTGTTTCCTTGGATTTTGGTCTAGTCCACCAAGTTTGCCTCTTTTCCTTTCTTTTTAATAAATTTATTAGGGTGCTGCAAATGATAGGTAATGATTATGGTGTGCCAACATAGTTAGGATGTCATAGTTATCATATGATGCCTATATATACTAATGTTTTATAAAAACAAAAAGCGACACTCAAAAAACTAAAAATAAGGCAAATAAAACTAATATGATGATGAGTAAAACATATAAAATAATTATATAATGTAGCAATAGTGCGAATTTGAATACATTTCTTTAGCGGCAAATAAATTATTATTAATAATCGGTTTTTGCACAAGACGAGCAGAGATCGGAAAAAGCGTAATTACAAAATAAATGCGTCGTATATAAGCGGAAAACCAATGAAGAAAACCAAAGCCGCCACTACCTAATAGAGGACCATATCTAAAGGGCACTCCTCAGTCTCCAAACTCCAGACCACCAAAGAAGACATCAACTCAACCTACAAAGATGCCACTAGATTCTAACTCCCAATCTCGAATCAAAAGTGACAGGTCCATCGGAATCCAAGAAGCAACTCCGCGAGTCAAAATTGATGGGTCAAACGAGGCATGAAGACCTAGGTAGACAAGTCACAGCTCCCGGTCCGCCTCCAAAACAGTCAACACCAACGTAGAATAGGTCAATCAGATACAAAGAGACCTGCAAATCTCAAAAGATTTGAAAGAGGCAGAAAATCTTGTACCGTTGAAAGTCAATCACACACGATATCAACTACACCCCGGCGGCGCTAGATCGAATTTGAATACATTGTTTGTTGATGGAGTGATGGATTGAGATAAAATCGTTTGAACTGAAATTAAAGTCATAAACCAAGGGCCCTACATATTAGGTGAAAAACCAACCCAAAATTGTGTAAAGCCTCCTAAAAAGTGAATGAATGATTATTTAATATTTATTTTCTTTGAACTTGTTTTGGAATTCTGCATTTTGGACTTTGTGTCTCTCATGTGTGTGTATGTATATGTGTGTATTTCCTTTCCTAGGTTAGTCTATATATAGGTTACACTCACCGGCTTAAGAAAGTATCTCATGCATATCCTCTCAACAAAAGAAATGCAGCTCATAAAAATAATCACTTTTCTAAGTCTTTTCTTCTCTTCTCTACAACACTCTTTTTCTTCTTCACAAATTCAATCACATCCTTCACTTCAACATCAAGCTGGTAATTATATCTATCATTAGTGTTTGTATTATCAATGAATGAATGCATAATAACCTTATAACTTGTTTAATTAATTTTTTTCTACCTTCTAAATAAATGATATAGTAGGAGTAGTAAATGGACACCAGCAGCTTTCTCTACCAACAATGCATAGAAAGCTAAGAATATTCACTAAAAAGGTAAAACATAAATCTTAAGAAGCTTCTTTAGTCATCAAAGTTTCTTTCATTATTTATGCTACTTATTTATTTCTAACTATATGTTCCTATATATAAGTAGGTTAAAGAATCTGATGAAGCTAGAGATATTGTATCACACAAGGAGAAAGATTCCCTTCTTGCAGGTAATGATAAAATCATGTACTACTACTACTACTAGTTACTAGAAATAGCGATCACTTATTATCAAAAAAAGAAAGTGATCACTTCATTCAATGCAAAATATATTTTGTTTGTGAAGCACTAGCTTTTGTTCATCATTTTTTGCATTACAAAAGCTTAGCAAGGATTTTTTTTGGTACATACTTAGCAAGGATTTGGTATCCTATAACCTAAGCTGCAAGGATCTAGTTATCTGTCCTTTTTGGTGCAATGAATCAAGCTAGGTTTTATCATTTGAAGGTGTAAACTTTTAAATGGCAAATATATTATTACATAAATCTCTGTTCAAGACGAACAAAGATTAGTAAGAAAAAACTACATAACAGAGGCGTCGTATAAAACTAAACCAGCGAAAATATTTTATCAATAAAATTAGTATAAACTCACCATATAAACTATATAGGATTTTGCTAATACACACCCACTAAGAAATTTGAAGGAGTATTTTAGAAAGCTACACCCATTTGAAAAGGACAAAACACCCACTTTTTCCTTAATCATTAATTGTAAAATCTTTATTCTCTCTTTTAATTTCCGTCAGTCAGCAGATGGTCATCTTTCTTGACTCTCTCTTGCTTAATATGAGTGCTGTCAAATGATGAGCCACATAACTAGTTAAATTGAGTAACAAAAATGAAAACTCAAGGCAATATATTACAAGCAAATACACCGTAAAAAATAAAATTACAAGCAAATACAAAATATTTTCTCTAGCAACAACAGAGAAGCCAACTTGAATTTTTTTTGTTTCATTCATAAAAAATATATGTTTGGTGCGCAAGATATGATAAAGATAGAATATGATAAAAAGTTGGATAAGAATAGGATAGAATAGTGGCAGGATAAACATATATACTGTCATGTGTTTGGTGCACACATGATAAGAAAGATGATATCATTATTTTATCATATCCTGTATTTGGTGCAAACTTAATATTGACATGATAAGATACATATTTATTTAAATGAAAACATTATTCTTGTAAAACAAATATATTTTTTTATAAAAAATAAATAAATTTATATTTACAATTAACATAAAATAAGTAATGACAAAATTATCATTGTGAAATAATTTCATTTAATTCTAGAAAAGTGCATTGATAAAATTAAAATTGTTATACACATAAGAAACATAAAGAAACATATTGCCAAAATTTAAATCGTGTCAAATTAAAACTTTCATAAACATAAGTAGTAAGAAATCAATGAAAACGATAAAACAACAATATATTGTCAAATATTTTTATCAAACCGTACTTAAATTATATTATCAACGACTTAACAAATACAAGACGAGTAGTATCATGGCAATCCATAAATAAATAAAATGAATATTTTTTATAAGAATATTAATGAATATTAATTATAAAATAATAATAACAAGTATCAATTAAAATTAAAATAAAAAAGTATATAAAGATTAGTGTGTGTGAGCAATCAAGCAACAGGTCCATAGTAATATATCTCACGGGAATAAAAAAAATATCACTCTATCAAAAAAAAAAATATCAGGACATATCAAGTATATAAAATTATTTCATCAAAAAAAGTATATAAAATTATATGCAGTAAAAAAAGTATATAAAATTATATACGAAGCAAAATATGTACCCAAAAAGTAAAAAATAAAAAATCATCAAAATGCATTCAATGGAAATTGAAGTGAGGAACATGTTTATTTTATCCTATCATGTTGCTAACTCAGCTTAAAATAAAGATTAAAATAACAAATGCTAACTAGGATAGGATAAACAATAGGTTTATTTTATCCTTTCTAATTGGTGCACCAAACAAGATATTTTAATATAATAGGATTGTTTTATTATATCATGTCCCCCTATCCTACGCACCAAACATGCCTTATAAAGAATTAGTGATACAAATTAAATAAATTCAAAATGTATATGGTGTTAGAATCAGAGATACACAAATAGGAAAAGAGAAAGACGGCTAGGGTTTCAATAGAATACCAATAGCTTAACATTACAAAAAGGTTACTAGAGAATATATAATAAAACCTAATGGACTCTAAACTAACAGGCCCAATAACATAAACTATTATTTTATTATCTAACACCTACTCTCAAACTCATGATGCATCAACAAGAAGCATTATGAGTTTGTCAAACAAAATACGAAAATAAAATAAACTACCAAATAAAATAAACTTCTAACATCACCCCTCAAGCTAAAGCTTACTAAGCTTTAAGCTTGTTACAAATTAGCCCTGACAACAAATCAACCCAATTAAGATCACGATCAACTAAGAGCAGCCATTTACCATCAAGGAGGGGAGAACCAAATCAAATTAATCCAACATCCAATCCAATGCAGTCCAAGATAACCAAAAACCAAATCAATCGAACAAATTCAAACTAAACCAATCATAAGAATCAATATGGAGAAGTGCAATCAATCAGAAGAAGTGCAATAGGGAGAAGTGCAATGCAATCAGAAGAAGTGCAATAGGAAGAAGTGCAATACAATCAGAAGTGCAATAGGGAGAAGTGCAATAGGGAGAAGTGCAATGCAATCAGAAGTGCAATAGGGAGAAGTGCAATAGGGAGAAGTGCAATACAATCAGAAGAAGTGCAATAGAGGGAGAAGTGCAATGCAATCAGAAGAGAAGTGCAATAGGGAGAAGTGCAATACAATCAGAAGAGAAGTGCAATTGGGGGAGAAGTACAATGCAATCGGAAGAAGTGCAATAGGAAGAAGTGCAATACAATCAGAAGTGCAGTAGGGAGAAGTGCAATGCAATCAGAAGAAATGCAATAGGAGGGAGAAGTGCAATGCAATCAGAAAAGAATCCAATAGAAACACAATAATCAAAACAAAGAGGGGGCACCTTATTAAACAATTCCAATGCGGAGACACGAAACAAAGCAACAACACCATGATGAAATTGAAACTCACCAAAGTCATCACTTCAAAAAAAAAAAAAAAAAAAAACAAGAAACAAGTGCCACACAAACAACAAACCCAATGCAACAAAAAAAACATTCCATGCATCGAGACTTTTAGTGCACAAATTCCACTTCAAATAAAACTTAACCTTTCAAACAAGTGTGCCACATGATCCTGAAGATGCAAATTGACCATAATCTCAATAAATTGACGAAGGTGTGAGCGATGCAAATTGATGGAACCGTTACAACCCAATTGTGAAACCGTAGATGCAACCAACACAAAACAAATGCAACCTTTAGATCCATCAATACAAATCTTGCGATCCAACCAAAAACAAAACAACATGGCAAACACATTCCCAAACTATCGGGAACTCGGCAGCGGATTAACACCATTCAATTTAAGGAGGATCGAAACAAGCTCTCGATACCATGTTAGAATCAGAGATACACAAATAGGAAAAGAGAAAGACGGCTAGGGTTTCAATAGAATACCAATAGCTTAACATTACAAAAAGGTTACTAGAGAATATATAATAAAACCTAATGGACTCTAAACTAACAGGCCCAATAACATAAACTATTATTTTATTATCTAACATATGGTATGTCCGTATATATGTATATATTTTTTTTTCACCTTTAATATCCAGTTCAATGGACCGCCTAATTTGGTTCGGAAATTAGTTTTGGCATTCAATGGTTTCAGCCCCAACCTGATCAGAGTTGAGGGGGGTCGAAATGTGGATCTCCCTACCAAGTAGTACAACGCCAATCATCATTAGACCAACTAATGATTGCTTATATATATGTACATATATCTTATATAATGAATTCAAAATACAATATTAATTTACTGAACATGTTTACGAAATTGTGCAACGTTACAGGGAAACAAAGCAAGAAACAGCAAAACATGGAGGTTGGGAGCAAAGGAACAAGACAAGAGTGGATAGAGGAAGCTGATGATCCATCACAATATTTTACTATGGATTATAATCGTGTTAAAAGACGGCGTCCTATACACAACAAGAAATTGCCGGTTGGTCCATAAACATAGGATAGGATAGGAGAATAGTATTATACACCCACCTCCTTTCATTTCTCTCCAATAAACATAACCTAGTTAGGACTTAGGAGTTTATTAAGGCCACAGTTTTGTCACAAAAGTGTGTAATTAGGAACTAAAAATAGGGAAATGTTTTTTTAATTACTAGTATGAAAGTCTTTTCATTTATAAAATGTATGAATGATTTAGGAAAACATGGATCAACAACTTAATTAAATATGTTTTTGCAGTTTTATTTGTTTGTTCTTATCTTATTTAGAGGTTATTAATTAGGTTCTAGTAGAGTGTACTTCCAGTACATTTATATCTTGTACTTCTTTCGTTTTTTATATTTATATAATATAATAGGGTCAAGATATGACACTAACTAGTTTGACACCAAATGTTACACCTCTCAATAATATTTTAACCGATATAAATTTTATAAAATCCACCATTAGATTAAAAAGTTTATATCATATAGATCATTTGTGTGAAATTTCAGAAAAATCCAAGATCATTTGATATGCTATTGCGACATATAAAAATTAACGACGTATAAAAAAAGACGCAAACCGTTAATTTTGATGTATCTCAATAACATATCAAATGATTTTGGATTTGTATGAAGTTTTACATAAATAATCTATATGATATAAAATTTCAATCTAACGGTGGATTTTATAAAATTTATATTGGTTAAAACGTTATTGAGAGATGTAACGTTTGGTGTCAAACTAGTTGGTGTCATTTGATCCTGAGATAATATTATTAATATATTTGCATTAAAAAATGTTTTTTATTTTGTTTTTTTATTTTGCCTTAAACTCTTTGGTTTTCAGAAGAATGTCTTAATAATAGAATTCGGCAAAGCGAGACCTTTTTCTTGCATTGCTCTCATCTCTTTTTATATAACAACACACTTCAAGATCTCTTCCATATCAACAACTGTCTTAAGAGCCAAGGGCTCATTGAAGTGTATTGCCTTGAGGTCATTCTAGAATGCTCCCACGAACATTTGCTTATTATGGTTTGCGACCTTAATGGTGGCCTCACTGAAACGGAAAAAAATAGTCTTAGAGGGATTCTAAATGTCCTTGGCATATGTTGAAAAGGCTATTTTTTTGACCTTCACATATTTGTCGTGATTGAATATCGAGTTAGGTTCATGTGCCAACGGAGGGCGGCGTCCTTGAAAGTTTGCAACATGAGTTTGAACTTAAGGGACTCTACAACACCAATGATGACAGTTTGTGTTCTAACAATGACCCGGTTAAGGGATCGATTTTGCCATCAAAAGTTGGCAAATGATAGGATTTGAAGTTTTTTTGATACCTGAGATTGTCAGACCCTGTTTGGCTCTACTTATTTTTCACTTTTTTTCTTCTCCTTAAAAGTAAAAAATTGTGTTTGACCCAACTTCTCCTTATTTTCTACTTCTTTACTTTATTTCTCTAATTCGTTTAAGGAGAAATATAGTCAAATACAATTTTCTACTTCTCTATTTCTTTTAAGGAGAAGTAAAAAAGTAAAAAAAAAGTAGGGCCAAACGGGGTCAAGTTCCATCTTATTTATCTCGATATATGGACCAATGTGGATGAGATGATCCATCTACAAGGGAAAGGAAATGGATCATGTGCAGTCGAATTTTCAATGCAGTCGTTTTATAGCCGTCCGATCATAATCGGACGGTTTAGATAAATGCAGTTAATAAATGCAGTTTTAAATCACGATCGTCTGATTTTGATCGGACAGCTGTAAATCAAGTGACTGCACGACTGCACCAAACATTCGAATGCATGGAATCCTGGTCCATCTACAAGCGAGATTGCCCTAGTCCAAACTCAACATAACATAAGGAATGCCTTTTTCTTTTTACTAGCAAATTTTTTTAATTAACAAACTAACCATAATATAAGACATATTTTTTTATGCGCGTTATATGTGCTTGCTAGTTTAATATAAAAAAATTGGGCCAAATATATCAATAATTATAAGTAAGAAAAAAAAGAAAAGAAATTGGAAGCACTGCTCTTCAAATAAAAGTCTCAATCATTTTTTCACATCGATTTTTCTCCAATCATCTTCAACCTCTCTCTATCTCTCTCCCTTCTTTTTCTGTCACTCAACTACACCACCAAAATGGAAGACTTCTGGAAGAGAGCCAAATCATTCGCCGAAGAAGCGGCAAAGAAATCGCAATCTATAACCACTTCCTCCGCCACATCTAGAATCGCCGATCTCGTCTCCGAAACCACCAAGAAATCAAAAGAACTCGCCGCCGAAGCTTCAAAGAAAGCTGAAGAAATCAAAACCGCTGCAATCCGTCAAGCTGATCAGATCAAGTCTTTCTCCGATAACATTTCCATTCCTCCTCAATTCTCCGCAATTGCCGCCGCTGCTACCGCAGCTACCACAACTGCCACTTCTACCGCACTTCCTTCTGCTCCTCAGGAAGAAGATTTAGAGAGATTCGGCGTCACCGATGATCTCAGATCCTTCGTTCAGGGTCTCACTTCTACCACCTTCAAACACTTTCCTGTCAATTCCGGTAATTTCTGATCTTTTTGTAGTTTTCAGTTTTTCATTTCCTGTAATTTTCTGTAATTCTTCAATCACATTTTTATGTAAATTTTTATTGATTAAAAAGTTTTATTTTTGTTTAAATAGAAATGATTTGTGTTATTTGTGCTGGTTGATTGAGTGTGTGATTTGAAAATGCAGATGAATCTGAATCTGAGGGTTCTGATGTGCCAACTTCGGCCTCTAATGTTCGAAAGGATCTCAATGAGTTTCAGGAGAAGCATGCCACTCTTGTTTTAACTACTGTTAAGGTGAATTCAGAATTTCTTAAAATTAATTTTTATTCGAAGTGTGTTATATTGTTTCTTGTTGTAGAGGAATTTCATTGTGTGCATGTAATATGTAACCTATGTTTCGTATCACGGTGGGTATGTCAGAATTACGGTGACTTGCTGTGATTTTGCACAAGGCTATACTCCGTAGCTTATGCAAAATCACAGCGGATCACCGTGATTCTGTCATTCACACCGTGATACCAAACATACACTTAGTCTATGTTTAGCTCCACTTTTGGAGGAGCCAAAGTTGATTCTAGAGATATGTTTGGTTCGTCAATAGTAGAATTGGTTTTTCCCTTAAAATGGATTCTACTTGAAGCTAGAAATTTTAGTTTCTGATTTTAGAATTGATTTTTACACACAAATTTATTGTTCAACTCACTTTTACATGTATCCAAACATAAAGCACTTTACATTCAACTTAATTTTAGCCAAAATCAATTTTATAAATCAATTCACTAAAAATCAATTTTTCTCACGCAGAAGAACCAAACATACACTAATATTTATATGATTGTTTATAAATTCATTTGAATTCATATGTGCACTTTTGTAATGTGTAGAAGGCATGTGAATCCTCCCCTGTATGGTTTGTTTTGAGAATTTAGAAAACTGGATTTTGAGTTGAGTTCTTTATTGGGTTTGTTTGTACTTTCTATTATCATGGTGTGACTGTCTTAAGATCCACAATCCAGTGCTAGCAGAGAAAGTAAAGTTTGAAAAAACTGCATTTTTAGTTCTACAAACAGAAGTTACTATGTTGTTGGTTCATGGTAGAAATATTTCCCGGTGACGAGAATTTTAGTAATCTGAAGAGAGGAGTGTGGGTTTTCATGGTTTAATATCAAGTGCAGGCTCCCTTCTTTAGAAAAAAAATGAAGTTGAGGAACCCATTTTGATTTTCATGCCATACCCTCTCCTTAGTTGATACTTGGCATTCTGAGGGATCTATCATTGTTTTTGTTCTCAATTTTCCATCTACTAAATCTCTTTAGTTCAATTTTTATTTAGGGTTAAATATGTTTTTGGTCTATAAAATTACCAAATTTCGTTTTTGGTCCCTATAAAAAAAGTGGCATGTTTTGGTCCTACAAATTTTTTATGCATACAGTTTTAGTCCCTATTTTTTATAGGGACCAAAAATATATTTAACACCTCAGCTCCTCTTCGCCCTCCGCGACAGCGAGATAACTGAGCTTGACGATTGTGTTTTCATTAGAATATAGCCTCCTGCTCTGGTTCCTCCGACGTTGCCATCGCCGTGATCGTATGCAAATACACGACTAGAGTAGAAGCACGAGAATATTGAGTGAAAAAATAGTAACATGGAGAGGAAGATAGAAATGGTTTGGGCTTCAGTACTCTAATTGGAGAAAGCAAAAGAAGCATAATTATATGATTCCAGTTTAAGGGAGCAACAAGGGTATTAGGAGAGGGGTGGTGTCTCATGGTGAAGGGAGAGGAGAGTAAATAATTTATGTATTTTAAAAATTTAAAACAATAAGAGTATAAAAACCTTGGTCTATGGTGGACCACCTAGCATGCTGGTCCACCCTAGCAATTTTTCACCTTATAATGCATCCCATTGCACATATAATGATTAAGAAATGTATATATTACCCAGTCTTTTGTGTGCTTACTTCCATGCCTTTTTTTTTTCTTCCATTCTTTAAATTTAATGGTTGATAATGTTGGTGTATTCTTATTGTAATGCATTGATTGAAAAAAAAATAAATTACATGCACACATTTGAAAATTCAAGTTGCATCTATAAAATTGTTTACCTATTTTTATTTCTTTACAGGAAATTTCAAGGTTGAGATATGAACTATGCCCACGTGCTATGAAGGAAAGACACTTTTGGAAGATATATTTCACACTTGTCAACACTCATGTGGCTCCGTAAGTAGCATTCATTTTAACAGGTCATATAACATATTAGATTTTTTAATGTAGCCCCATAAGTAGCACACATTTAACAATAATTTCGGTTATTAAATTTTTTTCTGTTATTAAATTTGGTTACACAAGTATTTGACAAAGATCCTACTGTAGACAGACATTAGAGCTAAGTAAATAAGGCTTCTTCACGTGATGGAATTAAATTATATTTAAGATTAAATTAATTAGTTGATCGCTATAACCCAATCTTCATCTGCCCACTCACACCGACCCCTGCTGTCGGCGTCACCTCCCACAGAGGCGTATCATAAAATGTTCAATTTCTAAACCTATCACTGGCGACCCTAATTAGTTTGCTGAGCTCTTGGAGGCCCTTGTTGTTGGGAGTGGGAGATTTGGTGGAAAGATGACGATGGGGGATCTTCACTCTAGTAGTTCAGTTGCCAACTGGTGGTGATCTGTGCTGGATGAGATGGCGGTGAAAGTTATCTCATGGAGAGAAAGTTTCATATAGTGATGGCTTTGCAGTGTTCAACAACAGGTCCGATGATACATGGTTTGTGATGGTTGCTGGCTAAACTTGCTGTGATTGATGATGAGCTCGTGTGTAGTCACTATGGGTAGTACATGGTGAATACAGTGCTTGTTGATGATGGGTGGCCGCTGTTAGATGGTATGGAGGCTGACGTGTTTGTGGTGGCAAAGGGGGTGAAGAATGTTGGTAAAGACCCAAGTTCCGTGTTCTCTGTTTTTTAACGTTTTTGGATGGTTAAGATTTAAAGGCCATGGGAAAACTCACGTTTTTGTAAAGTTGGTAAAGATACAGGTTCCGTTGCCATGCTTGGATATAGTTTTTCACTATTTGTCTCTGTTTAAACACTGATTACAGCATGAAAAATTGTTGGCCACCTTATACAATTCAATAGATAACTTAACATCAAGAGTCTGATTACAAAAACATAAATCTTTAGGTAAAAGTGTGAGCATGGTAAATTGATTGTATTATTAAAAGGCTATAACAAACATTTTCATGAAGTAGTTGGCATTTGGGAGGGATGTAAATAATTTGAGCCACGCATCTAATATGAGGGTAGTATTGTAGCATCTTTAAGGTATCCTCATTTAATACTTATGACTTTACAAGCAGGTATGAAAATCAATATATGGAGAAGCTGAGAGAAGCAGCAAAGAAGAGTGAAGATCCTAAGCTAGAGCAAACTGATATTAGTGGAGGAAGTGGAAAGGCCGAAGTAACCGGGAAGATTGTGAAGAGTAAATCTTCTAATTCATCCTCTACTGAGCAAGACTTGGATACATTTCTTCTTGGAGATCTTGAAGACAGTGATGAAGCTCCAGGTATCTTATTCAAAAGTTTGTTAAGATATGAATACAGAAATATGCAGTTTACCTTGGCTTTTTGAATTTTGTTTATAGGATCAGTAACTGAAATTCTGCACATTGTGTAGAGATTTGTATGTGCATAAGCGTGAAGGCTTACCATCATTAAGATTATATTATAGAGAACTAACTTGATTTTGAAATCTTTTGGCAGACATTGCCTTTGATGGTTATAACTAAGATTTGTCTGTCATGTCACGAGCTGCTAATGCTATGATCTTGCATTGTTATTCGACATGTATTGATCATCTTTTACATATCTTTCAGATGATGGTGAGGGTAGCTTTGATGATGATTTTGACAAGATTGGCAATTCTGTAAGTGCTTTTCAACTGAATCCACTTTGGTTTGGGATTCTTGTTTTCCGTTGGTCTAACATTCTTTAGTTACCTTAATATTGTTAGAGAGCAGGCAAATAGGATGTTTCCTTTGAAAACTGACTTTGTTATTAACAAATACAATTATAATTGATCTCTAGATTTTGTGTCTAACGCAGCCCTACCAAATCTTCTAATAAGGTTGCCTATAGCAGTACACCCCATAATGGCCTGAGCTTTTGGACTTTGTGTGGATAATATGGATGAATAATAGACCTAGTATTAGACTTTGAGTAGTTTTGTTGCTGTCGGCATCTATGGTTTTCGTCAGCATTTTATAGTAAACTTCAATAGTTGGTAGCTTTATTTTTGGTGAGATAATTTGTATTTATCATGCTACTGGGAATTTTCAGGATGTTGAAGATGAGAAGCATGCAAAGAAAACATCTGCTGCAACAGTATAGGTTGCTAATTTACTTTGTTTTAGACTATAGTGAAAATGAAGTTTGCTGCTTGCAACTAGCCGAGATATCTGTCAGAGACGAATGGTTGTAGCTGTCTCGAGTTTAAGATCGGTGGCTGTGGCACTATGTAGATTTGGTGAACTGGTGGAGAAAGCTTATGCAATTCGTTATTGTTTATTTGTTGACCGTACCTATATAGTGGCGGATTGGCTCATTAGATAAGATATTGATGAACCCGGGCGCTTTGCCTTGTACAGTTGACATATTTGTTGATGTTATTAGTATTACTAAATTCTTATATGATGTTTTATTCTGCGAAAAAAGCACCGGTATAATGATGCTAGGATAACCCACTGTTACTCACGCCGCCGCACCTCTTCTACGCGCCGCAGCAAAGCTGTGCACATGAAGCGTGAATAATGAATAGGCCCACCTACCATGAGTTCAGGTTCCCTCCATTTATTATTTATCCATTTATTCTCCATTTAGAGAGAGATAGACACAAGAAAAAATTAGTGGGGTCCACAAATTAGTGGGACCCACTTTTAATGGGTCCCACTAATTCTTAATGTGTCTATCTCTCTCCAAATGGAGAATAAATGGAGGGATAATAAATGGAGAGAACCCGAACTCACCTACCATATGCTTAAATTCCACTTTTTTAATTAGAAAGTGAGGGGAGCGGGGATCGAACTCTAGACCACTTAGTCATAGAGGATTTGATACCATGTCAAATAACCGATTATCTCAAAAGCTTAAGTTGTTAATTAGGATAGAGCCACAATCAATGGTTATATATCACTAACAAGAACTAACTTATTAAACTGAACACATAATGTGATTTGATTAAGGATCCGTTTGTATTAGCTTATTTTGAGCTTATGTAAAATAGGTTAGGCAAATAAATAAGTTTTTATGTACTCCGTATTATTCATAAGCTTGTCAATGTAGTTATAAAAAAACAGCTTATAAAGATATATTTTTTATTTGTAAGAACTTATGAATTAAAATAAAATCTTATTTATTTGTATAAATTATTTTTCATAAGCCCCAAAATAAATCAATTCAAAGTATTTAAACTTAATATATTTTTTATTCAAGTATTTAAATTTGAAATTAGATATACTCTATCATACTTTTCAGATATGACTCCTTTCTTTTATTTTTGATAACAAAAAGGCGGCGAGCTAATATGCTTTGATCAAGGAAAAAGCCGGAATACTCAAATTACCAGGAGAGGGATATATATGTTTTAGACATAGTTTTAAAAACCGGACCGGACCGGCCGGTCTGACCGGCCGGACCGGGAATCGGTGGGGTGGCCGGCTCGGTTAGCATGCAGAACCGGTTCTGCTTTAAAACCGCCGAAAACCGCTGTGACCCGGCCGGTTTGATGGTTGAACCGGGAACCGGGTTAACCCGCACGCGTGAACCGGACCGGTTTGAAGAGGAAGTCAATTATTTCAAAAAAATTCTAAATATGTTGCATATGGGAGTTGAACTCAGGTCACTTTAATACAGCAGCATCACTACTACCACCAGACCACTCACATTTATGTGATATTCTAAATAACTGAAATATATTTAATACTACTATATTAGTTATAGAATACCATGGCATGTATTAATAAATACATTGATCATTTTTTTTCTTATTATTTTTTATTTAATATATATTCACTGTTTTATTTTAATATAATATATTAAATTATGTATTATTTTTTTTGGACTTAATAAATTATGTTGTTCTAATTAAAAATTATGATATAATAATACTTTTATTGACTAAATTATAATATTATACGGTTAGATATGTGAATCAAAATATAAATAATGATGAAATGAAAAGCTTTTGAGTTTTTTCTTTTAAATATATGAAATTTTTATTGAAAAAAGTTTGAAGGAAATTTTTTCTTATTAAATTTTATTGTTATGAAATTCAAGTACATATTTAAATTTTTTATATAAATCGGGTCAATAGTCATGCGGTCTGACCAGTGACCCACTGGTCTGACCAGTGAACCAGTGACCCAGTGCCTTGACCGAGTCGATCACCGGTCTGGATTTTAAAACATTGGTTTTAGATGTCTTCAACTCTCCCTTACCCTACTCCTTACTTGGTCGCTGACTTTTAGAATACTAGACTCACTTTCTGAGAATTAGATGGTTAACAAAAAAAAATCTATAATTTAATAACTAGACTCACACTTTAAATGTATAAAAATATAGAATTCAAAGTTCGAACTATAACATCTCCAATAATGTCACTGGTAGCTACAAACTAAGCTACCTTTGCGGGATCACTTAAGTAATTTTTTATTTTCGCATAGAATTTATACTTTTATAAATTTAATTTATATACACCGTATGCATTATTTTTTTACACATTCATTTAATTAAATCACAACACATAGATGTTTGTGAAAATATGTTATGAACTAACTTATAAAAGTGACACCATAATGTGACTTAATTGAATATATGTGAAAATATTTTTAAACCGTCGATTAATAAAAATTATTCTACTTTTATTTAAATATTTAATTTTTTTTTTGACGAATTGAATATTAGGTATACTCTTAAATCAAATTAGTTAGAAAAAATATCTTATCTTATCCTCAAAGAAAACAAATTAGTCTACAATTCCGTCAAAAGCAAAAAATACCATTTATTTAGGATTATTATTTATTTTTAAAAAATCGAATTTGAAGAATATAATTGGATGTTGTATATCAGTATACCTTATCTACATATAAACTTGACATATTAGATAACTATTAGGAAACCTAATTAGTTAGGCCCATTAAGTATTTCAAACACTTACTCTATATCTATATCTATATAAATAATAGCAAGAGGTACCTCTCTACAAAATTTTGAATTCACAAGGCAACAACTAAAGAAGAATGGATCAATTTTCAGAAGAATTTGTGAAAAGCTACTCAGATAAATTGTTAGCTCTTTGTTTTGCAAAATCGGTTGAAGAAGAGCAAGAGCTCAACCAATTATTGTTTAATGACGATAATCTCCATACTCAGTCAAGTGTTGTTGAATCACCTCCATACTCAGATGATCTCACTTCGGCTGACAAGAACAATGTAAAAAAGAAAGTGAAGCATTGGAATCATGATGAACATAGGTATGTATTTTATTTTAGAATTTATAATTAACTATCAATTTATTTTGCTAAAACTATATTTTTAATACTTGTCTCTATTTGTATTAACAACTTTGTAGAGAGTGAGATCATTAAATTTTTAATTTTATTTTTTAATACAAAGAGGGGCTAAAGCCCCAAGAAAAACGAACTAAATTAATGCGGGATATCAATCCCTATAGTATCAACTAAATTGAATTTTGCTAATAAATATCTTTGTTTTCCTATTTTTCGTGTAATCAAAATATACATTTAGTTGAATACCGAAAATATATATACACACACTAAGGTGAAATATTTTGATGATTATTACATATAACAATCATATTATGTTGTATACCCTTAAACTTTGACTCCCCCTTGTTATTTTTTGATATGTGTAGGTTATTTCTGCAAGGGCTCGAGAAGTATGGTCGTGGAAATTGGAAAAAAATATCAAAACATGTTGTTACAAAAACTCATACACAAGTTGCTAGTCATGCTCAAAAATACTTCCTTCGTCAAGATGTTGCAATGAAGAAGAGGAAACGAACAAGCATTCATGACATAACCGAATGGAATGAAAATGTTCAGCCTCTTGTATATAAGGACTACAATTCAACTCCTCCTCCTCCTCCTAATGTTGAAATGCATCAAATCCATGACACAACAGGATTGAATGGAAATTTCCACCCTCTTCTTTATAAGGACTACAATCCAACTCCTCCTCCAAATGTTGAAATAGATCAAATCCATGACACAATCGAATGGAATGGAATTTTTCACCCTCTTCTTTATAAGGACTACAATCCAACTCCTCCTCCTCCAAATGTTGAAATGCCTCAAATTCATAAGGAGTTTTTGTTTCCTTGTATTGTTTAGTAGCTCTGCACTCTTTTCCTTTTATATGTTTTATCCTATTAGGTTTTTCTTAAAAGGTTTTTAATGAGGCAGATGTTGAGAGTCCTTGAATGTTTTAATTGGGTTTTGGCATATAGACCTCCCAGAATATGTATTATTCATTTTGTTTGTTAATAATAATTTTAGAGTGCTGCAAATGATAGGTGACAACTATGGGGTGCCAACCTAGTTGGGATGTCACGGATTGTCATATGATGCCTTTGCACTCTATTTTTTTATATTTTATTTTGAAAACTATCATATTAATTAGAAGAGTTTAAATATAATAATCTAGGTCTTATATGTTTTGGGCTTAAACTCATGTTAAAACCGTTTGTACCTATAATTAATGTCCTTCTTCTAATTCAATTATAATAAACAATTTATATCCTTTCAATATGAAGAAACTTACGTAAAACAACAAAATATAATGTGGTGAGGCCTAAGTTGCCCTTTGATAGAATTGTGGGTAACTTTGGTGCAAATAAATTAGTTGGATGTTGGCGTGTATATTTTCGTGCACCATGTTGATTTTGGTGAATGAAAATATTCTAACTTAGAAAGTTTTTTAGGTTTATGGCCCGTTTACATTAACTTATTTTTAAGTTTATGCAAATGGCTTATGCAATTTTTATGTATTATTATAAGTTTGTCAAGGTAGTTTATGATAAATTAGCGTATAAAATAACTTAAAACCTAATTTATATTGCATAAACTATTTGTATAAGTTAAAAAATAAGCTAATCTAAACCTTAGTCTCAAATGTTGTGGAAGTTGCATTTTTAAAAGTTATTCAAAGTATAGTTTAACATATTACAATTTTCCGGAGAGTCTGTTCTTTTGGGAAGTAACTTGAAATAATTTGTAGTGTAGAATAAAAAAAATTGAGATGTTTTGGAAATAATTTCAAACAATGAATTAGACATGTTATTCTAGTGCTTGTCATGAAAAAAATATTTTTTCTTCCCTTCAAAGTATCTTTCTCTTCGTTGGAGACAAAAAAGTTCATTGATCCCAAAATCTAATAATGGCAGCTCCCCTTTTAAGTTTATGTTATTAATTCAATGTTTAGAAACTAAATCCTTAAAGACAAAAGATCAAAAGTGTGGCAAAAGTTTGGTGAGAACGCAAGGGATTAAAACATGAATGTTTTAGGTGTTATTAGTTACTTCTACGGTGAGAAGCAAGTGACGATCAATATTCATTAGAGTGAATAATGAATAGGAGAATTGAATTTAGAAGGAGAAGAGGGGTACTGAATAGTAAGAATTTAGGAGAGCGCTTACTATTCTCAATTTGACGGACTTTAATGGTGTTAAGTGGCAAGAGAGGTTTGTGTCATGTGAGAAAATAGAGGGGGTGTTAATTACATATGGATAAAGTTCAAGGGAGGTTAGTGTATTTTTCGCTTAAATTAATGTTTAATTAGAAATTGAATCCTTAAAGACAAAAGATCGAGAACAAGTTGTAGTTATCAAGTTCCAAATTGTGCAAGAGCTCAACCAATTATTGTTTAATGACGATAATCTCCATACTCAGTCAAGTGTTGTTGAATCACCTCCATACTCAGATGATCTCACTTCGGCTGACAAGAACAATGTAAAAAAGAAAGTGAAGCATTGGAATCATGATGAACATAGGTATGTATTTTATTTTAGAATTTATAATTAACTATCAATTTATTTTGCTAAAACTATATTTTTAATACTTGTCTCTATTTGTATTAACAACTTTGTAGAGAGTGAGATCATTAAATTTTTTATTTTATTTTTTAATACAAAGAGGGGCATAAGAAAAACGAACTAAATTAATGCGAGACATCAATCCTTATAGTATCAACTAAATTGAATTTTGCTAATAAATATCTTTGTTTTCCTATTTTTCGTGTAATCAAAATATACATTTAGTTGAATACCAAAAATATATATACACACACTAAGGTGAAATATTTTGATGACTACATATAACAATCATATTATGTTGTATACCCTTAAACTTTGACTCCCCCTTGTTATTTTTTGATATGTGTAGGTTATTTCTGCAAGGGCTCGAGAAATATGGTCGTGGAAATTGGAAAAAAATATCAAAACATGTTGTTACAAAAACTCATACACAAGTTGCTAGTCATGCTCAAAAATACTTCCTTCGTCAAGATGATGCAATGAAGAAGAGGAAACGAACAAGCATTCATGACATAACCGAATGGAATGAAAATGTTCAGCCTCTTGTATATAAGGACTACAATTCAACTCCTCCTCCTCCTAATGTTGAAATCCATCAAATTCATGACACAACAGAATTGAATGGAAATTTCCACCCTCTTCTTTATAAGGACTACAATCCAACTCCTACTCCAAATGTTGAAATACATCAAATCCATGACACAATCGAATGGAATGGAATTTTTCACCCTCTTCTTTATAAGGACTACAATCAAACTCCTCCTCCAAATGTTGAAATGCCTCAAATTCATAAGGAGTTTTTATTTCCTTGTATTGTTTAGTAGCTCTGCACTCTTTTCCTTTTATATGTTTTATCCTATTAGGTTTTTCTTAAAAGGTTTTTAATGAGGCAGATGTTGAGAGTCCTTCAATGTTTTTATTGGGTTTTGGCATATAGACCTCCCAGAATATGTATTATTCATTTTGTTTGTTAATAATAATTTTAGAGTGCTGCAAATGATAGGTAACAACTATGGGGTGCCAACCTAGTTGGGATGTCACGGATTGTCATATGATGCCTTTGCCCTCTATTTTTTTATATTTTCTTTTGTAAACTATCATATTAATCAGAAGAGTTTAAATATAATAATATAGGTCTTATATGTTTTGGGCTTAAACTCATGTTAAAACCGTTTGTACCTATAATTAATGTCCTTCTTCTAATTTAATTATAATAAACAATTTATATCCTCTCAATATGAAGAAACTTACGTAAAACAACAAAATATAATGTGGTGAGGCCTAAGTTGCCCTTTGATAGAATTGTGGCTAACTTTGGTGCAAATAAATTAGTTGGATGTTGGCGTGTATATTTTCGTGCACCATGTTGATTTTGGTGAATGAAAATATTCTAACTTAGAAAGTTTTTTAGGTTTATGGCCCGTTTACATTAATTTATTTTTAAGTTTATTCAAACGACTTATGCAATTTTTATGTATTATTATAAGTTTGTCATGGTAGTTTATGATAAATTAGCGTATAAAATAACTTATAACCTAATTTATATTGCATAAACTGTTTGTATAAGTTCAAAAATAAGCCGGGCATTGTCATAAATGTTGTGGAAGTTGCATTTTTAAAAGTTATTCAAAGTATAGTTTAACATATTACAATTTTCCGGAGAGACTGTTCTTTTGGGAAGTAATCTGAAATAATTTGTAGTATAGAATAAAAAAAATTGAGATGTTTTGGAAATAATTTCAAACAATGAATTAGACATGTTTTTTTTTTTATAGTAAAAAGTTTATAGCATTTCATTATTTAGAATATGTTAACAATACAAGTGGGTATATCAATGAAAATGTGGAAACTAGCTATAAAAGTGGTCACCCTTGCTAGCGCATGAGCAACCTCATTGGCTTGTCTCCTAATAAACTCAACACTAGAGTTTTTAAAATAAATTTTATGCAAACGATCACAATCTCTAATAACATCACCAAGTTCAACCCTAGACATGTTATTCTAGTGCTTGTCATGAAAAAATATTTTTTCCTCCCTCAAAGTATCTTTCTCTTCGTTGGAGACAAAAAAGTTCATTGATCCCAAAATCTAATAATGGCAGCCCCCCTTTTAAGTTTATGTCATTAATTCAATGTTTAGAAACTAAATCCTTAAAGACAAAATATCAAAAGTGTGGCAAAAACGAAAGCGACGTTACCGAGTTTCGTGAGAACGAAAGGGATTAAAACATGAATGTTTTAGGTGTTGTTAGTTACTTCCATGGTGAGAAGCAAGTGACGATCAATATTCCTTGGAGTGAATACTGAATAGGCGAATTGAATTTAGAAGGAGAAGAGGGGTACTCAATAGTAAGAATTTAGGAGAGCGCTTACTATTCGATCTCAATTTGACGGACTTTAATGGTGTTAAGTGGCAAGAGAGGTTTGTGTCATGTGAGAAAATAGAGGGAGTGTTAATTACATATGGATAAAGTTCAAGGGAGGTTATTGTATTTTTCGCTTAAATTAATGTCTAATTAGAAATTGAATCCTTAAAGACAAAAGATCGAGAACAAGTTGTAGTTACGCAGAAAGCCATTTGAGTGATTAAATACATATCTGAAATTCAAGAAAAGTTGGTGGATTTAGCTTTTGCTGTTCGAAATAATGATGAATTGAATGTTGAAAATCTGTCAGGTTAAAAAACAAAAGGTCGACCAAAAGGATCCAAGCCAAAAGGAGGAGTTGAAATTGCAAAGAAGCCTCGTTATTATCAAGTTCCAAATTGTGGTGGAACTAATAATAATGCGCGAAATCGTTCAAATAAAAAGAAAAATATTGAAGTATTACCATCTCAATTTTCTAATAACTAAGTATATTGATACATTTTGTATTTAGGATGATGAGTCGGAGAAAATGAAGCATGAGTTGGCAAAGTGACAAAAAAAAGTGAGAAGAGTGTCTTATTGCGAGATATGAGAGGAACAAATATAAACCATCCGATCAAAACTAACGGTCCGATTAAATTCCAGTTTTTAAGTAGCTTTTACTCTTCTTACACCCAAATGACCCAATCCATTTGCCTCTGCATCTCTGCACCTTTTCTCCGTCGTCGCTTTTAGCAATTTTCTCATTTGTAGTTTGATCTGTTAAGTTTTCTATTTCTAAATCATTGATTACTCCAATGCATACTTCTACCTTGTGATTGATGTTGTTGTTCAGGCAATGCTTCTCAAAATCAATTGAAAGTTCTTATAACTAAATGTCAATTATAGGGAAAGCTAACTTTATTGGTAGGATTATGTTTTGCTGTATGGTGAATCTCTTTCTTTTTAGATTTCTAGTGGTCTTTTGTCCATAAAGACAAAAGAAATGGGCAGGAAAATATTTGCAATGTACATTTGAACTAAAATTTAGGATACGTTCGTTATTTATTCATTTGAATGGTTTGATCTAATATAAGTGATTGTACCTGATCAGAACGTGCAACAACGCCGGTGTTTGTTCTCGAATGCCCCTGTTGAAACTGAGGGGGATTGTGTACCTGCAGACACTCCGACGCTCAAGTCAGTTTAAGTGTGGAGTGAGGTTTTCTTAGCTAGATAATACGTACCTTGAGAAATGGTGATTGGTTCCGTATATATAGCCCCCACTGGGCTAAGGCCCTTGATGGCATTAATGGCCTGCCGGAAAACGGCTGGAGAGCCATGATGAACAGTTAATGCTCATCATTCTGGTAAAAGCCGTTACAATACGCGTTGGCATTGTGGTCGTTGGTGGATTGAATATGCCGCCGAGCATCCTTGTGTTAGGGCTTGCTCGGAAGCCGTTACTCGTGGTCCTTCTATATCCGAGCTTCTAATCCCAGTCCAGAACAATAAGATTTTGAATATGAGAGCTTTTAGGTTCGAACACCTATAAATATAGATATATTTATAAATGTTCTTTAAATCTTAAGGTCTATGTTATCTTAGACTCAGTCACTAGACCGTCTTTAAATTTTTATTAGGAAAAAAAATAAATAAAGAATACGACATGTATCCCTTCAGATTTTTACCCGTAACAATATATACTCCCTACCTAATAATAGTTTTTTTTTTCAAGTAATGTGAGGGTTAGATTGACACACTTTTTTGTAAACAAAAAAAAATACACCTTTTTTTATTTATTACTATGATATATAGGTATAAAGTTTCCATCATTAGCAAGAATTAATTTTTTTTGGAAAAACTATGGGCCATATAAGGTGAATTCTCTTCTACCAACCAAATTTTTTCTATATGTAAGAGTCAAGAATCTAACTCTGACCACCTACTTAACATGCCCAAAATTCTTGTCACTTTAACCTAATTTATTATTGTTGGTTAGACTCACGCATTTTTTTTTTTGACAAACAATAACTTATATCATTTCATTATTTAAAATAGGAGTAATACAAAGAGGTAATACATCAAAGACATAACGACTAGCCCAAGAAATGACCGCCCTAGTTAACGTGTGAGCCACCATGTTCACTTATCGCTTAATAAACTTTACCACAAAGTTTGAATTTAAAAACAAAGTATTCCTAATGTTACAAATGATGGTACTAAACTCTGAATTACCAACCCGTAAATTGTAAATAGCGTCAACGACATTTTTAGAATCCATTTCAAAAATGACATGAGTAATGCGTTTATGCTCCATTTCTTTTATTGCTTCAAGTAAAGTTATTGTTTCTCCTTCAATTATAGAGCTTTTACCTTGGTTCCAAGAAGTTTCCGCCATCACAAAATTACTCGTATGGTCTCACAAAATCCAGCCCGCATTTGTTTTATTTAAATCACTATGGAAACCTGCATCCACATTGCACTTATGCCATCCCATGGGAGGCCTCTGCCATCGAAGTAGCTGCTGTTGTTGATCAGCGCTATGTGTACCAAGCTGCTGGCATTCCACACTTTATTATTTCTATTACTCCATAATAACCAAACCAACACAGCAAATTGGCCAGCCACATCCTTATCCTCATTTTTGCATATATCCAATATCACTTCATCAGCTTTTCTCATGTTTCCCATACGGCCACGCACATTAAGTATAGAGAAATATGAAACATGGTGTTTCAAAAATAAAAATAAAAGAAATATGAAATTTGCGATATGAATCACGACCTCTCTAATAATGTCACTAGTAGTTACAAATTTGAGCTACATTTAAGGGACCACTTAAGTAATTTTTTTTATTTTCACAAAGAAATGTTGACTTTTATGAATTTAATTTGTATACACCAATTTAGTCAAACTTAATATATTTTTTATTCAAGTATTTAAATTTGATATTAGATATACTCTATCATACTTTTTAGATATGACTCCTTTCTTTTATTTTTTGTCAGATTTTACTTACTTCGTCGCTGAACTTTAAAATACTAGACCAACTTCCTGAGAACCAGAGGGTTAACAAAAAAACTTATAATTTAGTAACTAGACTCACAGTTTAAGTGTATAAAAATATAGAATTCGGAGTTCGAATTATAACATCTCCAATAATGTTACCGGTAGCTACAAACTGAGCTACTTTTGCGGGATCAGTTAAGTAATTTTTTTTTACATAGAATTTATACTTTTATGAATTTAATTTGTATACACAATATGTATTATTTTTTTACACATTCATTTAATTAAATCACAACACGTAAATGTTTGTGAAAATATGTTATGAACTAACTTATAAAAGTGACACTATAGTGTGATTTAATTGAATACATGTGAAAATATTTTTAAACCGTCGATTAAAAAATTATTTTTTTTTTTGAAGAATTGAATATCCGGTATATGTTTCAAAAATTGATTAGGTATACTCTAAAAGTCTAAAATCAATTTTGTTAGAAAACATATCTTATCTTATCCTCAAAGAAAACAAATTTATCTACAATTCCGTCAAAAACAAAAAATACCATTTATTTAGGATTTTTATTTTAAAAAAAATGGAATTTGAAGAATAAAATGGATTTTTTTTTTTTTGACGAATGAATATTAGGTATACTCTAAAATCCAATTAGTTAGAAAAAATATCTTATCTTATCCTCAAAGAAAACAAATTAGTCTACAATTCCGTCAAAAACAAAAAATACCATTTATTTAGGATTTTTATTTATTTTTAAAAAATCGAATTTGAAGAGTAAAATTGGAATTTGAAGAATATAATTGGATGTTGTATATAACCTAATTAGTTGGGCCCATTAAGTATTTCAAACACTTAATCTATATCTATATCTATATAAATAATAGCAAGAGGTACCTCTCTACAAAATTTTGAATTCACAAGGCAACAACTAAAGAAGAATGGATCAATTTTCAGAAGAATTTGTGAAAAGCTACTCAGATAAATTGTTAGCTCTTTGTTTTGCAAAATCGGTTGAAGAAGAGCAAGAGCTCAACCAATTATTGTTTAATGACGATAATCTCCATACTCAGTCAAGTGTTGTTGAATCACCTCCATACTCAGATGATCTCACTTCGGCTGACAAGAACAATGTAAAAAAGAAAGTGAAGCATTGGAATCATGATGAACATAGGTATGTATTTTATTTTAGAATTTATAATTAACTATCAATTTATTTTGCTAAAACTATATTTTTAATACTTGTCTCTATTTGTATTAACAACTTTGTAGAGAGTGAGATCATTAAATTTTTAATTTTATTTTTTAATACAAAGAGGGGCTAAAGCCCCAAGAAAAACGAACTAAATTAATGCGGGATATCAATCCCTATAGTATCAACTAAATTGAATTTTGCTAATAAATATCTTTGTTTTCCTATTTTTCGTGTAATCAAAATATACATTTAGTTGAATACCGAAAATATATATACACACACTAAGGTGAAATATTTTGATGATTATTACATATAACAATCATATTATGTTGTATACCCTTAAACTTTGACTCCCCCTTGTTATTTTTTGATATGTGTAGGTTATTTCTGCAAGGGCTCGAGAAGTATGGTCGTGGAAATTGGAAAAAAATATCAAAACATGTTGTTACAAAAACTCATACACAAGTTGCTAGTCATGCTCAAAAATACTTCCTTCGTCAAGATGTTGCAATGAAGAAGAGGAAACGAACAAGCATTCATGACATAACCGAATGGAATGAAAATGTTCAGCCTCTTGTATATAAGGACTACAATTCAACTCCTCCTCCTCCTCCTAATGTTGAAATGCATCAAATCCATGACACAACAGGATTGAATGGAAATTTCCACCCTCTTCTTTATAAGGACTACAATCCAACTCCTCCTCCAAATGTTGAAATAGATCAAATCCATGACACAATCGAATGGAATGGAATTTTTCACCCTCTTCTTTATAAGGACTACAATCCAACTCCTCCTCCTCCAAATGTTGAAATGCCTCAAATTCATAAGGAGTTTTTGTTTCCTTGTATTGTTTAGTAGCTCTGCACTCTTTTCCTTTTATATGTTTTATCCTATTAGGTTTTTCTTAAAAGGTTTTTAATGAGGCAGATGTTGAGAGTCCTTGAATGTTTTAATTGGGTTTTGGCATATAGACCTCCCAGAATATGTATTATTCATTTTGTTTGTTAATAATAATTTTAGAGTGCTGCAAATGATAGGTGACAACTATGGGGTGCCAACCTAGTTGGGATGTCACGGATTGTCATATGATGCCTTTGCACTCTATTTTTTTATATTTTATTTTGAAAACTATCATATTAATTAGAAGAGTTTAAATATAATAATCTAGGTCTTATATGTTTTGGGCTTAAACTCATGTTAAAACCGTTTGTACCTATAATTAATGTCCTTCTTCTAATTCAATTATAATAAACAATTTATATCCTTTCAATATGAAGAAACTTACGTAAAACAACAAAATATAATGTGGTGAGGCCTAAGTTGCCCTTTGATAGAATTGTGGGTAACTTTGGTGCAAATAAATTAGTTGGATGTTGGCGTGTATATTTTCGTGCACCATGTTGATTTTGGTGAATGAAAATATTCTAACTTAGAAAGTTTTTTAGGTTTATGGCCCGTTTACATTAACTTATTTTTAAGTTTATGCAAATGGCTTATGCAATTTTTATGTATTATTATAAGTTTGTCAAGGTAGTTTATGATAAATTAGCGTATAAAATAACTTAAAACCTAATTTATATTGCATAAACTATTTGTATAAGTTAAAAAATAAGCTAATCTAAACCTTAGTCTCAAATGTTGTGGAAGTTGCATTTTTAAAAGTTATTCAAAGTATAGTTTAACATATTACAATTTTCCGGAGAGTCTGTTCTTTTGGGAAGTAACTTGAAATAATTTGTAGTGTAGAATAAAAAAAATTGAGATGTTTTGGAAATAATTTCAAACAATGAATTAGACATGTTATTCTAGTGCTTGTCATGAAAAAAATATTTTTTCTTCCCTTCAAAGTATCTTTCTCTTCGTTGGAGACAAAAAAGTTCATTGATCCCAAAATCTAATAATGGCAGCTCCCCTTTTAAGTTTATGTTATTAATTCAATGTTTAGAAACTAAATCCTTAAAGACAAAAGATCAAAAGTGTGGCAAAAGTTTGGTGAGAACGCAAGGGATTAAAACATGAATGTTTTAGGTGTTATTAGTTACTTCTACGGTGAGAAGCAAGTGACGATCAATATTCATTAGAGTGAATAATGAATAGGAGAATTGAATTTAGAAGGAGAAGAGGGGTACTGAATAGTAAGAATTTAGGAGAGCGCTTACTATTCTCAATTTGACGGACTTTAATGGTGTTAAGTGGCAAGAGAGGTTTGTGTCATGTGAGAAAATAGAGGGGGTGTTAATTACATATGGATAAAGTTCAAGGGAGGTTAGTGTATTTTTCGCTTAAATTAATGTTTAATTAGAAATTGAATCCTTAAAGACAAAAGATCGAGAACAAGTTGTAGTTATCAAGTTCCAAATTGTGCAAGAGCTCAACCAATTATTGTTTAATGACGATAATCTCCATACTCAGTCAAGTGTTGTTGAATCACCTCCATACTCAGATGATCTCACTTCGGCTGACAAGAACAATGTAAAAAAGAAAGTGAAGCATTGGAATCATGATGAACATAGGTATGTATTTTATTTTAGAATTTATAATTAACTATCAATTTATTTTGCTAAAACTATATTTTTAATACTTGTCTCTATTTGTATTAACAACTTTGTAGAGAGTGAGATCATTAAATTTTTTATTTTATTTTTTAATACAAAGAGGGGCATAAGAAAAACGAACTAAATTAATGCGAGACATCAATCCTTATAGTATCAACTAAATTGAATTTTGCTAATAAATATCTTTGTTTTCCTATTTTTCGTGTAATCAAAATATACATTTAGTTGAATACCAAAAATATATATACACACACTAAGGTGAAATATTTTGATGACTACATATAACAATCATATTATGTTGTATACCCTTAAACTTTGACTCCCCCTTGTTATTTTTTGATATGTGTAGGTTATTTCTGCAAGGGCTCGAGAAATATGGTCGTGGAAATTGGAAAAAAATATCAAAACATGTTGTTACAAAAACTCATACACAAGTTGCTAGTCATGCTCAAAAATACTTCCTTCGTCAAGATGATGCAATGAAGAAGAGGAAACGAACAAGCATTCATGACATAACCGAATGGAATGAAAATGTTCAGCCTCTTGTATATAAGGACTACAATTCAACTCCTCCTCCTCCTAATGTTGAAATCCATCAAATTCATGACACAACAGAATTGAATGGAAATTTCCACCCTCTTCTTTATAAGGACTACAATCCAACTCCTACTCCAAATGTTGAAATACATCAAATCCATGACACAATCGAATGGAATGGAATTTTTCACCCTCTTCTTTATAAGGACTACAATCAAACTCCTCCTCCAAATGTTGAAATGCCTCAAATTCATAAGGAGTTTTTATTTCCTTGTATTGTTTAGTAGCTCTGCACTCTTTTCCTTTTATATGTTTTATCCTATTAGGTTTTTCTTAAAAGGTTTTTAATGAGGCAGATGTTGAGAGTCCTTCAATGTTTTTATTGGGTTTTGGCATATAGACCTCCCAGAATATGTATTATTCATTTTGTTTGTTAATAATAATTTTAGAGTGCTGCAAATGATAGGTAACAACTATGGGGTGCCAACCTAGTTGGGATGTCACGGATTGTCATATGATGCCTTTGCCCTCTATTTTTTTATATTTTCTTTTGTAAACTATCATATTAATCAGAAGAGTTTAAATATAATAATATAGGTCTTATATGTTTTGGGCTTAAACTCATGTTAAAACCGTTTGTACCTATAATTAATGTCCTTCTTCTAATTTAATTATAATAAACAATTTATATCCTCTCAATATGAAGAAACTTACGTAAAACAACAAAATATAATGTGGTGAGGCCTAAGTTGCCCTTTGATAGAATTGTGGCTAACTTTGGTGCAAATAAATTAGTTGGATGTTGGCGTGTATATTTTCGTGCACCATGTTGATTTTGGTGAATGAAAATATTCTAACTTAGAAAGTTTTTTAGGTTTATGGCCCGTTTACATTAATTTATTTTTAAGTTTATTCAAACGACTTATGCAATTTTTATGTATTATTATAAGTTTGTCATGGTAGTTTATGATAAATTAGCGTATAAAATAACTTATAACCTAATTTATATTGCATAAACTGTTTGTATAAGTTCAAAAATAAGCCGGGCATTGTCATAAATGTTGTGGAAGTTGCATTTTTAAAAGTTATTCAAAGTATAGTTTAACATATTACAATTTTCCGGAGAGACTGTTCTTTTGGGAAGTAATCTGAAATAATTTGTAGTATAGAATAAAAAAAATTGAGATGTTTTGGAAATAATTTCAAACAATGAATTAGACATGTTTTTTTTTTTATAGTAAAAAGTTTATAGCATTTCATTATTTAGAATATGTTAACAATACAAGTGGGTATATCAATGAAAATGTGGAAACTAGCTATAAAAGTGGTCACCCTTGCTAGCGCATGAGCAACCTCATTGGCTTGTCTCCTAATAAACTCAACACTAGAGTTTTTAAAATAAATTTTATGCAAACGATCACAATCTCTAATAACATCACCAAGTTCAACCCTAGACATGTTATTCTAGTGCTTGTCATGAAAAAATATTTTTTCCTCCCTCAAAGTATCTTTCTCTTCGTTGGAGACAAAAAAGTTCATTGATCCCAAAATCTAATAATGGCAGCCCCCCTTTTAAGTTTATGTCATTAATTCAATGTTTAGAAACTAAATCCTTAAAGACAAAATATCAAAAGTGTGGCAAAAACGAAAGCGACGTTACCGAGTTTCGTGAGAACGAAAGGGATTAAAACATGAATGTTTTAGGTGTTGTTAGTTACTTCCATGGTGAGAAGCAAGTGACGATCAATATTCCTTGGAGTGAATACTGAATAGGCGAATTGAATTTAGAAGGAGAAGAGGGGTACTCAATAGTAAGAATTTAGGAGAGCGCTTACTATTCGATCTCAATTTGACGGACTTTAATGGTGTTAAGTGGCAAGAGAGGTTTGTGTCATGTGAGAAAATAGAGGGAGTGTTAATTACATATGGATAAAGTTCAAGGGAGGTTATTGTATTTTTCGCTTAAATTAATGTCTAATTAGAAATTGAATCCTTAAAGACAAAAGATCGAGAACAAGTTGTAGTTACGCAGAAAGCCATTTGAGTGATTAAATACATATCTGAAATTCAAGAAAAGTTGGTGGATTTAGCTTTTGCTGTTCGAAATAATGATGAATTGAATGTTGAAAATCTGTCAGGTTAAAAAACAAAAGGTCGACCAAAAGGATCCAAGCCAAAAGGAGGAGTTGAAATTGCAAAGAAGCCTCGTTATTATCAAGTTCCAAATTGTGGTGGAACTAATAATAATGCGCGAAATCGTTCAAATAAAAAGAAAAATATTGAAGTATTACCATCTCAATTTTCTAATAACTAAGTATATTGATACATTTTGTATTTAGGATGATGAGTCGGAGAAAATGAAGCATGAGTTGGCAAAGTGACAAAAAAAAGTGAGAAGAGTGTCTTATTGCGAGATATGAGAGGAACAAATATAAACCATCCGATCAAAACTAACGGTCCGATTAAATTCCAGTTTTTAAGTAGCTTTTACTCTTCTTACACCCAAATGACCCAATCCATTTGCCTCTGCATCTCTGCACCTTTTCTCCGTCGTCGCTTTTAGCAATTTTCTCATTTGTAGTTTGATCTGTTAAGTTTTCTATTTCTAAATCATTGATTACTCCAATGCATACTTCTACCTTGTGATTGATGTTGTTGTTCAGGCAATGCTTCTCAAAATCAATTGAAAGTTCTTATAACTAAATGTCAATTATAGGGAAAGCTAACTTTATTGGTAGGATTATGTTTTGCTGTATGGTGAATCTCTTTCTTTTTAGATTTCTAGTGGTCTTTTGTCCATAAAGACAAAAGAAATGGGCAGGAAAATATTTGCAATGTACATTTGAACTAAAATTTAGGATACGTTCGTTATTTATTCATTTGAATGGTTTGATCTAATATAAGTGATTGTACCTGATCAGAACGTGCAACAACGCCGGTGTTTGTTCTCGAATGCCCCTGTTGAAACTGAGGGGGATTGTGTACCTGCAGACACTCCGACGCTCAAGTCAGTTTAAGTGTGGAGTGAGGTTTTCTTAGCTAGATAATACGTACCTTGAGAAATGGTGATTGGTTCCGTATATATAGCCCCCACTGGGCTAAGGCCCTTGATGGCATTAATGGCCTGCCGGAAAACGGCTGGAGAGCCATGATGAACAGTTAATGCTCATCATTCTGGTAAAAGCCGTTACAATACGCGTTGGCATTGTGGTCGTTGGTGGATTGAATATGCCGCCGAGCATCCTTGTGTTAGGGCTTGCTCGGAAGCCGTTACTCGTGGTCCTTCTATATCCGAGCTTCTAATCCCAGTCCAGAACAATAAGATTTTGAATATGAGAGCTTTTAGGTTCGAACACCTATAAATATAGATATATTTATAAATGTTCTTTAAATCTTAAGGTCTATGTTATCTTAGACTCAGTCACTAGACTGTCTTTAAATTTTTATTAGGAAAAAAAATAAATAAAGAATACGACATGTATCCCTTCAGATTTTTACCCGTAACAATATATACTCCCTACCTAATAATAGTTTTTTTTTTCAAGTAATGTAAGGGTTAGATTGACACACTTTTTTGTAAACAAAAAAAAAATACACCTTTTTTTATTTGTTACTATGATATATAGGTATAAAGTTTCCATCATTAGCAAGAATTATTTTTTTTTTTGAAAAATTGTGGACCATATAAGGTGGATTCTCTTCTACCAACCAAATTTTTTCTATATGCAAGAGTCAAGAATCTAACTCTGACCACCTACTTAACATGCCCAAAATTCTCGTCACTTTAACCTAATTTATTATTGTTGGTTAGACTCACACTTTTTTTTTTTTGACAAACAATAACTTATATCATTTCATTATTCAAAATAGGAGTAATACAAAGAGGTAATACATCAAAGACATAGCGACTAGCCCAAGAAATGACCGCCCTAGCTAACGTGTGAGCCACCATGTTCGTTTGTCGCTTAATAAACTTTACCACAAAGTTTGAATTTAAAAACAAAGCATTCCTAATGTTACAATTGATGGTACTAAACTCTGAATTACCAACCCGTAAATTGTAAATAGCGTCAACTACATTCTTAGAATCCGTTTCAAAAATGACATGAGTAATGCGTTTATGCTCCATTTCTTTTATTGCTTCAAGTAAAGTTATTGCTTCTCCTTCAATTATAGAGCTTTTACCTTGGTTCCAAGAAGTTTCCGCCATCACAAAATTACCTGTATGGTCTCGCAAAATCCAGCCCGCACTTGTTTTATTTAAATCGCTATGGAAACCTGCATCCACATTGCACTTATGCCATCCCATTGGAGGCCTCTGCCACCGAAGTAGCTGCTGTTGTTGATCAGCGCTATGTGTACCAAGCTGTTGGCAGTTCTGCGCTATGTTCCAATCACTCCTGCGTCCTTCCTCATGCTCACCATTCCACACTTTATTATTTCTATTACTCCATAATAACCAAACCAACACAGCATATTGGCCAGCCACTTCCTTATCCTCATTTTTGCATATATCCAATATCACTTCATCAGCTTTTCTCATGTTTCCCATACGGCCACGCACTTTTAAGTATAGGGAAATATGAAATATGGTGTTTCAAAAATAAAAATAAAAGAAATCTCACGACCTCTCTAATAATGTCACTAGTAGTTACAAATTTGAGCTACATTTAAGGGACCACTTAAATAATTTTGTTTATTTTCAAAAAGAATTGTTGACTTTTATGAATTTAATTTGTATACACCAATTTAGTCAAACTTAATATATTTTTTATTCAAGTAAATTTGATATTAGATATACTCTATCATACTTTTTAGATATGACTCATTTCTTTTATTTTTTGTCAGATTTTACTTACTTCACCGCTGAACTTTAAAATACTAGACCAACTTCCTGAGAATCAGAGGGTTAACAAAAAAACCTATAATTTAGTAACCAGACTCACAGTTTAAGTGTATAAAAATATAGAATTCGGAGTTCGAATTATAACATCTCCAATAATGTTACCGGTAGCTACAAACTGAGCTACTTTTGCATGATCAGTTAAGTAATTTTTTATTTTCACATAGAATTTATACTTTTATGAATTTAATTTGTATACACAATATGTATTATTTTTTTACACATTCATTTAATTAAATCACAACTAGTAAATGTTTGTGAAAATATGTTATGAACTAACTTATAAAAGTGACACTATAGTGTGATTTAATTGAATACATGTGAAAATATTTTTAAACCGTCGATTAAAAAAAAAAAATTTGAAGAATTGAATATTCGGTATATGTTTCAAAAATTGATTAGGTATACTCTAAAATCTATTTTGTTAGAAAACATATCTTATCTTATCCTCAAAGAAAACAAATTTATCTACAATTCCGTCAAAAACAAAAAATACCATTTATTTAGGATTTTTATTTTTAAAAAAATGGAATTTGAAGAATAAAATTGGGATTTGAAGAATAAAATGGATTTTTTTTTATTTAAATTTTTTTTTTGACGGATGAATATTAGGTATACTCTAAAATCCAATTAGTTAGAAAAAATATCTTATCTTATCCTCAAAGAAAACAAATTAGTCTACAATTCCGTCAAAAACAAAAAATACCATTTATTTAGGATTTTTATTTATTTTTAACTATTAGGAAACCTAATTAGTTGGGCCCATTAAGTATTTCCAACACTTACTCTATATCTATATAAATAATAACAAGAGGTACCTCTCTACAAAATTTTGAATTCACAAGGCAACAACTAAAGAAGAATGGATCAATTTTCAGAAGAATTTGTGAAAAGCTACTCAGATAAATTGTTAGCTCTTTGTTTTGCAAAATCGGTTGAAGAAGAGCAAGAGCTCAACCAATTATTGTTTAATGACGATAATCTCCATACTCAGTCAAGTGTTGTTGAATCACCTCAATACTCAGATGATCTCACTTCGGCTGACAAGAACAATGTAAAAAAGAAAGTGAAGCATTGGAATCATGATGAACATAGGTATGTATTTTATTTTAGAATTTATAATTAACTATCAATTTATTTTGCTAAAACTATATTTTTAATACTTGTCTCTATTTGTATTAACAACTTTGTAGAGAGTGAGATCATTAAATTTTTTATTTTATTTTTTAATACAAAGAGGGGCATAAGAAAAACGAACTAAATTAATGCGGGACATCAATCCCTATAGTATCAACTAAATTGAATTTTGCTAATAAATATCTTTGTTTTCCTATTTTTCGTGTAATCAAAATATACATTTAGTTGAATACCGAAAATATATATACACACACTAAGGTGAAATATTTTGATGATTACATATAACAATCATATTATGTTGTATACCCTTAAAATTTGACTCCCCCTTGTTATTTTTTGATATATGTAGGTTATTTCTGCAAGGGCTCGAGAAGTATGGTCGTGGAAATTGGAAAAAAATAGCAAAACATGTTGTTACAAAAACTCATACACAAGTTGCTAGTCATGCTCAAAAATACTTCCTTCGTCAAGATGATGCAATGAAGAAGAGGAAACGAACAAGCATTCATGACATAACCGAATGGAATGAAAATGTTCAGCCTCTCGTATATAAGGACTACAATTCAACTTCTCCTCCTCCTAATGTTGAAATGCATCAAATTCATGACACAACAGAATTGAATGGAAATTTCCACCCTCTTCTTTATAAGGACTACAATCCAACTCCTACTCCAAATGTTGAAATGCATCAAATCCATGACACAATCGAATGGAATGGAAGTTTTCACCCTCTTCTTTATAAGGACTACAATCCAACTCCTCCTCCAAATGTTGAAATGCCTCAAATTCATAAGGAGTTTTTATTTCCTTGCATTGTTTAGTAGCTCTGCACTCTTTTCCTTTTATATGTTTTATCCTATTAGGTTTTTCTTAAAAGGTTTTTAACGAGGCAGATGTTGAGAGTCCTTGAATGTTTTTATTGGGTTTTGGCATATAGACCTCCCATAATATGTATTATTCATGTTGTTTGTTAATAATAATTTTAGAGTGCTGCAAATGATAGGTGACAACTATGGGGTGCCAACCTAGTTGGGATGTCACGGATTGTCATATGATGCCTTTGCACTCTATTTTTTTATTTTATTTTGAAAACTATCATTAGAAGAGTATAAATATAATAATCTAGGTCTTATATGTTTTGGGCTTAAACTCATGTTAAAACCGTTTGTACCAATAATTAATTGCCGGAGAGACTATTCTTTTGGGAAGTAACCTGAAATAATTTGTCGTATAGAATAAAAAAAAATTGAGATGTTTTGGAGAGACTATTGTTCTTGCAAATAATTTGAGTTTTCCGAAATATTAGACATGTTATTCGAGTGCTTATCATGAAAAATTATTTTTTCCTCCGTTCAAAGTATCTTCCTCTTCGTTGGAGACAAAAAAAGTTCATTGGTCCCAAAATATAATCACATTATTAATTGTAATAATGGCTGATTTCCTTTTAAGTTTATGTCATTGATTCAAGGGAAAAATACACTAACCTCCCTTGAGGTTTCTTTAAATGACACAGACATCGCTTCTATTTTTACATTTGACATTGACCAACCCAAAGGTCTCTTAAAATAGATAAAAAATTTCTTTTATCAATTTAACATCGTTAACTAATCCGTTAACCATTCATATAATTTTACACTAGAAACTAACCTCCCTTAGAGTTAGATCTCTTAAAATGGATAAAAACCTCCCTTGTCAACTTAACACTATTTTTATTTTAAATAAAAAACTACTATTTTTCCATGGATTTGGCATAACAGATGGTATAATCACTAATTATTGTATCAACAACCTGCCTAAGAACTTCAGTTTCTTCATGATGATGATTTAATAATGTAGCATACACATGGATGTAACTACACATGTTATTGAGCTTAAAAATGTCAAGAACCTCTGAATCAGTTTTAATGGGGTTTCTTGACTGACTACCAGGATGAAGAAACGAAAGGCTTACGACAAACATGCATCATTGCACCCAATATCTGTAGCCAACTCGTTAACGTCGTCAACCAAATCAAAGTAAGAGTATCGGTCAGGGTCAGCATTCAAAATCAAGGGATTTTAGGTTTTGGGCCGATTTTTTGAGTTTCAAGTGGTTTTTGGGTTTACGATTAATTTTAGGTTTTCGGTCGCTTTTTTGAATTTATGGTTAATTTTGTTAAGATAAATAAAATTAAGTGAAAAAAATTTAATTACATTACCCAAACAAATTTTTTTATAATTAATGAAATTTCATCCTTTCATCCAAACAATAAAATTTAAAAATAAAAAAAATTCAATTGAATCAATTGAATTGTCTAGTATTTAAAATCCTATTAATTTTTATTTTAGAATACCGTTGCAAACAAACTCTTACGTTACTAGTGTGTGCAGAGTGACTAATGAGTTTGAATTCGAAAATCACTTCCATGGCACACCGCCTCTTCGTTCATCTTCCTCATTCCCACGCCAGACTCCCACTCATCACCTCCTCCTTCTTCTCTACACGCTGCCTCCGCCCTTCCGCTCCATTTCCGCCGCAACCTCCACCGTCCCCAAAGAAAATCCCATTCACGGTATCTGCTCACGGGAGGACATGGCAGGACCCATATCACTGGATGTCTAACACAGAGGATCCCCATCTATTGGAACATCTTAACCGTGAAAACAGCTATACCAACGCATTCATGGCTGATACTCTCAAACTCTGCTCCCAATTGTCTACTGAGATGAAAACTCGTTTACCTCCTTCTATTTCCACTCCTCCTGAGCGTTGGGGACCTTGGTTAGTTACTCACTTACTTTTCTTACTCCATTTTCTTTTCTGTATTTTTGTTTTATAGCTATTTAGTATTTACATTCAAATTCAATTGAAAGAAAATAATTAAACTTCATAATAATATTTGCTGAATGATAGGGTTATTGATATAAAGTTGCAAAATAATGGCTTCTCCTACATGTCCTTTAATCTCCAGGGTCATGTTTGGTTAAACGGCTTATAGCACAAACACTTAGGCTCTGTTTGGTAAAAAATAGCGGACAGGTGATAAGCGGATAGCTTTATAAGCTAACTTTTAGCTTATAGCAAATAAACTAGCCGATTGAATTTGTAATGTTTGGTCAAATTAGCGGTTGAACTAACTTATAAATATGAAATGACATAAAAAAGATATGTTTAATTAATATTTAGTTTTGTTCAAGTAAGATGATAGGGGTAAAATTGGAAGAAAAAAAGATAAACTATAAGCAATAAGCTCATAAGCTACTTCAAATAGCGTTTGAAAAATAAGCTATAAGCTCTTTTTGAAAAATTGTTACCAAACAGAGATTTTTTAACCAAATGAGCTTATAAGCTATAAGTTATAAGCTATCAGCTATAAGCTTTAAGCTAGCTTATGTGTCTTCTCAAACAGAGCCTTATCATAATAAGTATTTATGTATAAGCTTACATAAGCTATTTTTATAGCAAAAGATAAAGGGCCCCTTTTGGATTGGCTAATTTTTCAGCTTATGGAAAACATCTTATGAAAATAAATAAGCTTTATGTATTATTTATAAGCTTGTCAAGGTAGTTTATGAATAAACAACTTATCTTTTGAGACTAACATAACATAGTGGCTTCATAGTGTATTTTTAAGTCATAACATGACATAACTTACATTAAATTAAATCTCAGGTCTCACCACATAGATGTTAATAGAAATGTTTTAGAAACTAACATAACATAGTGGCTTCATAGTGTAATTTGATTGAATTACATACACTTAATCTTTTGAAAACTAATCTGAATATATTTTTTTTGAGGCATGATTTGATATTTACTTTTCTGAAAATTGATAGTGTCAATGGAACTATACAAATGATTTTCTACACAATTGTTTATTTTTGAGTTTAATGCATTGGTTTTGATCTGTTGGTCAGGTTGTATTATCAGTACATTCCAGAGGGAAAGGAATATCCTGTGCTTTGTAGGAAGCTGGAAACAGAGAGAAGTGGTTGGTTGAAGACATTTTTGTTTCGGCATGGAATGACAAGATCGAAAAACGAGGAGGTTTTGCTTGACTGGAATGAACTCGCAGAGAGATATGGTAAGCTAGTGAAGTCTGAATACGTAGCTCAGATACGGGTGCGATATGACATGGATACCGAATTATTTTGAAATTCAAGATACGACACGACTTAGATACATTAATAAAATTTAATAAGAAAACTTATATTTGTCGTCTCGTATCTTGAATTTCAAAAACATGGTCGGGTATCCGAAAGTATCATAGGAGTATCAATAAAGTATCTCTAACGTGTTCAATAATGTTTTTTTAAAACAATATAAAATAATAAGATACTTCTATGATACATATCTGATACGGATACTTCTTCTATTTTAGAGTATCCGGACTTCATACTAAGCTACCCTTGTATACCGAAAATGCTGTTTACCAGTACACTGATACTGAATGTAAGTGTGACATGTTTAATACTTTGATCTTGTTACACACTTATATTGAATCTGATAAGTTCAGAGTTTTAACCTTTAGTGAGTCTTCATGGGATAGTTGTTATACTCAAATTGTATAAATGCTAAATTCTTCTAGAATCTTCATGGAATCTTCATGGGATATTTGACAGTATATTCAATACTGCAGGGTATGTCCACGTGGGAACATGTAGAGTTTCACCTGATCATAACTACCTTGCATACACAGTTGACACCTCTGGTGGTGAACGATTTGTGCTTCAGGTTAAAGACCTTAGAAGTGGACTAAATGACCCAAAAGTAGAAGTTGATGGTGTTGTTAGCTTGGCTTGGTCTCGAGATGCAAGTTCCCTTTTTTATACTCAATCAGATGAAAATCACCGACCTTACAGGCAAAATATTGTAACCGGATTTCCTGTTTTGTGGATTTTTTTGGGCTTGGGGAAGGGAATGAGAGTTGCATTAAGATTGTATCCTAACTTTTGTATGATATTATGGCAGGGTTCTCTGCAGAAAATTAGGATATGATCTTGTGAATGATCTCCCAGTATTTACAGAAAGCGATTCCAGTTTTTGTGTGGACATAACAAGCACAAAGGATGGCAAGTTCATTACTGTGAATTCAAACTCAAGGACTTCATCTGAGGAAGGAACTTATATGTCTTCTATTATGATTTATACAAAAAAATTCTTTTCTAGTGACATGTTTATCTTGATGCTTATCACAGGTTTATGTTATAGATTCCGGCAATCCAATGGATGGTTTACAAAGACTATGTGAACGTACTTCTGGTGTACAGTATTTTGTAGAACATCACTCTGGTCTATTTTATATTCTTACTAATGCTCCTTTGCCTGATGGTAAATGGTTTGGCGATGAGTATTACCTTGTTAGGTGCCGAGTTGAAGATATACAGTCGCCTAAATTACAGGTTCTGTGTGATGAGCTTCATACACCTCTCTCTCATTTGAGTTCTCTTTTACCTGTGCATCTGTGTGTGAATGCTATCATTATCGTGTCTCTAACTCCGATTGGGTTTGCTCTTCTTTCAGAATATCATCCTTCCTGATAAAGATACAAGGCTATGTGATATGGACATCTTTAATGGACATCTGGTTCTTTTCCTCAATAAGAAAGGTCTTCCTATGTTATGTTCCTTGAACTTACCTTTCCAAATTGATTTCAAGGTATATTATTAAACTTCAATCACAATGACACTGAGGCTATCTGATATACATTTTATAAGCTTAATTTATATGGGATTACTGAATGGCTTAGTTTGAGCTTAGTTAATCGAATTTTTTGCTAATTTGATGAAAATAAAAATTATGATATGAAGAGGATAATCAAAGAGCCAAATAAAAATATGTTGTGGCCTTGCTCTGTCATGTTACTTGTTGTCTCATTGTACATAAAATTTTATCCCATAGCAATAGAATGACAGATACACTACTGTGTAACCATCGTGTCAATCATGGATTTGTGTGCCTTTATTCCCCATTTCCAAAAGAGACCATAAAATGATGTCAATATGAATGTTCAAATCCAAATGATAAACTATATTGGATGTCATCTGTTTGCAGATATATTTAGATATTTGCTACTGGGATTTCCATCTCTGGGATGTTAATAATTTTAAGACAAAGCTCATCCAATATGGAATATAAATAAACTATGCTGTGCGAATCTAAAACTTAAATGTCTAAAATATATTGTCCTCATATTGAGTTGCTTCGCAGGATGAAGTATATCTTCAAGACCTGAAACCTTGGTACTTTCCTATGCCATCAAATACATGCAGTGCCATTCCTGGTTCAAATCACGACTTCCTGAATGCAGTTTACCGTGTGGTGCTTTCATCACCTGTGGTATGATAACTTAATCTGATCGCTAAATGTGAATGTGTTTGTTGAAATCCATTTTCAATGCAATACTTAGTTTAGTCTTCTCTGTATTATGTAAACAAAGTTACTATTCTTCCAACTGATAATATATTATAAAGCTAAACTAATTTTAATATGTCGTTGCCCTTCAACATTTGCAGAGAATAGCATTGTCTTTCTTTAACATGTTGATTTTTCTTTATTTTATATTTATGGAAAATTTGAGTCCACTTGTTTAACATATTCTTTCATTTTTAATATCCTGGTAAGGGCTCTAAAGGGTCTCTATCGAGTACAAGTCCACCTCTCTACATTTACTATAGGTCACAAGAAGTATTCTTCATATCTAAACCTGTGACTAAATCTACATCTAGCTTATTTTTAATCATGGGAGCTGATCCTTTAGTGCATTTAATGGTGTTGTGAATTGTGATTTCATTAAAATAATATTTGTTGTCCCATAAGTGTAGCTCAAATGGTAGCTACCAGGGACATTATTGGAGTGGTCGGGGTTCGAACCCCGGATTGCCACTAGGCTACTTGACCAAAAAAAAAAAGTAATATTTGTTGATTTATTATATCTAGTTCCTTTAACTTAACCTGGTTTTTCTTTGCGAGTGAACAGATGCCAGATGTTATTGTTGACTATGACATGTCGAGACAGACATATTCAATTGTGCATCAAGAGGAAGTGAATTGTGATTCTGTTGGTCAGTCACGCATCCCACCTTTTGAGCTTATTAATAATAAAATTCAAGAGCCATGCAACGATAAAAAGGAGTGTGCCTCGGATTCTGATTCACAAAGATGGAAGGATTTTTCAGAAGTATACTGTTGTCAGCGAGAGGAAGTTGTTTCCCATGATGGTGTAAAAGTTCCACTAACCATTGTGTACTCTAGGGAATTCTGGCAAAAGGGTCAACGCCCAGGACTTTTAATAGGCTATGGAGCATATGGAGAAGATGTTGATAAGAGCTGGTTTTCGGATCGCCTGAGTTTATTGGACCGTGGTTGGGTTGTGGCATTTGCTGATGTAAGGTTGGTTACTTGACATTTATCCTCACAACTCTGCTAGCTTTATTTTGGTCTTTTATATATGGGATAGGCCTGTTTCTTGTGATATGCTTATATGTTGAGATCATTGAAATTGAATGTTTTTGCATATTGGGTTTTGTTATATAATCTTGTTGAACATATTAGATTGGAAGTTTTTATTATGATATTTCTAACTTGCATATCCATATATTTAATTATCTGGCCATCTATGTTGCACCAGAGGTGGTGGTGGTGGAGGTCGTTCATGGCATAAATCCGGGAGTGGATTAAACAAACACAATTCAATATCTGACTTTGTATCTTGTGGCAACTACCTGGTTAATGAGGGTTACGTCCACAGAGATCAGCTTGGTGCTATTGGTTGGAGTGCTGGCGGCCTTCTTGTTGGTGCAGCTATGAATATGCATCCACAACTCTTTCGTGCCGCCATATTAAAGGTATGTTTTATATAATATCACTGTTTGTTACAGACTTTTTGTGAAGGATGATTTGTTAGCGATGACTTTTTTTTTGAACCAATTTGTTAGAGATAACTTGAGTTGTGGAGAAAGAGTTCAAACATTTCAAATCTAAGTTTTTAATTAAACCCTTTTCAACTTTTTGGCTACAATTAACTCATTTGAAGCATTGTTTTGTCAAAATTCTAAATAATGAATTGTCACTTTTAAACTTCAATGAAATATATGACATTACTATTAGATTGTTATAGCTCTTTAGATTTCTGGAATTCCATTCTCTCTCTCTCTCTCTCTCTCTCTCTCTCTCTCTCTCTCTCTCTCTCTCTCTCTCTCTCTCCCTCCCTCTCTCCCTCCCCTTCTGTGCGTTTGTTTTGGAATTTGTATTTAAATGTCTGTAATGTAAAGTAAAACATTATTTCCCTATCAAGTGTGATAAGTGTGATGCATATTTAAATTCAGTTCAGTTTATGAACCATGAACATTTGTACATGATGAAAGTGGTTTTTAAAAACTGAACCAAACCATAAAACCAGTTTGTAATTATAAACCGGTTCTGAACTGGTTCGGAACATAACTGAAACTAATTTGAAAATTAACCAGTTTTGGACATTGTCATGCACACGTGCATCATCTCTGCTCTGCCTTCTATGTATCAATTTTTTTTATAAATGTGGTAATTAAGTGGGTAAATAAATTAACTTATTTTGATTTAGAAGGATAATACAATCAATCAATATTTTACATTGTTTATCCATATTTTCTTATTTTTATTTTATTTTTCTTATACTCGGATGGGTTATATTATATGTATCAGGTGCCATTTCTTGATGTATGCAACACTTTGTTGGATCCAAGTCTGCCCCTTACAATCCTGGATTATGAAGAATTTGGAGATCCTCAAATTCAATCGAACTTCAATTCTATTTTTAGTTTTTCTCCTTACGACAACATCCCTCAAGGTTGTTGCTTTCCTTCAGTTATGGTTACAGCAGCAGTTAATGATTCAAGGCAATCTCACTCTTCCCTATATCTCTGCATTATTTACATATTTAGTTATTTGCAAGGACCAGATGCAGTGCATACATAATATTTATGAGCGAATCAGCATTTCTATCCCTTAAATTATAAGGGTCAAATAATTTAGTCCTTCAAATTTACGAAATAGCATATTAGTCCCTTAAATTAAAGAAGATTGATCAATTTAGTCCTTCCATCAAAATAGCTATTTAGTAAACATCAATCAAAACCAATAAAATACTTGCATATTAACTTGAATAGTCTCTTGGTGGATCCAAGACAAACATTGAACCTTTAAAGTCGTGGTGCTAAATTTGGGGAAAAATAGACCAAATTGGCTGACATTGTTCAAATTAAGGGAATAAATTGCTATATCGCAAATTTGAATAACTAAATTGCTGATTTACTTCAATATTTTTATGCATTCTTCTTTACCTCTTGAGTTATATGCATTTTCATCTACTGTTAGTTGCTTCAAAGAGGTTGATGTTAGCGATTGACATTCATTCTCAGGGTTGGAGTTTGGGAAGGTGCTAAGTGGGTAGCTAAAGTACGAGATAGTACCTGCTCTCATTGTTCTCGTGGTGTCATCATGAAAACAAGTATGATAGGTGGCCATTTTGGTGAAGGTGGTCGCTATGCTCAGTGCGACGAAACAGCTTATGAGTATGCTTTCTTCATGAAAGCTTTTGGAATGTTAAATGAATAAGTTAATATATTATGCCAGCTTCAGCAAGGTTATTTTTTACTAGTGGAAGAGTTTTCATGGAAAAAAGGATGAGTTATTTGATCCTCCTAGTCAGTGCATAGTCAATCTTCAGAGATGCAAGATGCAGGCAAGTTTCAACATCTATATTATGTAGGTTTTATCTTTGTAGGTAAATTTACCGAACTCTATTTTTACATGATATAAATTGTGACACTCTGATGTGGATTCATTTGTGGGAAAATGCATCAGAAAAAGGAATAGCACTAATTCTGATGATGAGAATTAGTTGTTAGGAATTACGGTATTATTTTATTTATCTTTTTAATTTTGAATTTTAGTATCATTAGGGATAGGATTTATTGTTAGAACAAATTATCCTATAAAATAGGTAATAATTATTAGTATTTAAATGATATTTTGGATAAAGTTAGTTATTAACCTAGTTTAATGCGGATTGGGAATAAAGATCATCAAGAATTATTATCTAAAAGTAAACTTGTGGATTCAAGAAGAGAATCTGTCAAGGACGCGTTTGCTTTTTCCTTCACCATCTGTGAAAGAAAAGTTCTCCCGCCTCTAAGATCGTGCACTACGATCCCAGACCAGGGACCATAACAATTTGGTATCACGAGCCAACATATGAAGCGGATTTGGCAACAATAAAGAACGACTTTCGAAATAGAGTGGGCACGCTTCAAGGAATGTTGCCATATACGATTTGGACTGCTATGAGCAATAATCCATTGGGAGAACTCGCCAACTTCAAGCAAACTAGATCTGTGGAAGATTATCATTGCCGGTTTCAATCCTTGCTTGCCAGAACTCATGATCTTAAGCCTAGACAACAAGTAGACTTATTTAGGACAGGGCTGATTGATGAATTGAGGATAAACATTGAACTTCAGCAACCAGAAAATCTCGGAGTTGCTATGAATATGGCTCGAGCCTTTGAACGCGGGCTAAAGGGATCACAAGGATTGCTTACGACACGAGATAATGAGTAGAACCTTCGGCAATTATTTGTTATCCCAAACCTGAAAGGCACAACAACAAAAGGAGAACACACGACCAAACTGATTGACAGTAAATTTAAGGTCTAGGGGGAGGTGATGATATGGATTCATTTGTGGGAAAACAATATCAGAAAAGGAATAACGCAATTTTCATCATTAGGATTAGTTATTAGAATTTTTTATTTTATTTATCTTTTTAAATGAAATTTTAATTTCAGTATTATTAGGGATATGGTTTACTGTTAGAACAAATTATCCTATTAAATAAGATTATTATCTTTAAAATTTAAATTATAGTAATTTTAGGATAAAATTATTTATTAATCTAATTTAATTAGGACTCTTCTATTGTAAGTCTATTTAAAGGCATTTAGATTGGTAATGAAAATCATCAATAATTTATTTTAATTTTTTTTGGTAAAGAAATCATCAATAATTGTTATCAACAAACTTGTGAATTCAAGAAAAGACTCCGTCAAAAAAAAAAAAAAAAGACTCTGTCAAGGCCAGTGCTACAGTGGACCACTTATGAATTTTCATAAGTGGTCCACCGTGGACTAATGTTTACAATTATCCGAAATTCTAATGACTGTCGACAATATTTTTTACGATAAAAAATCACAACTCTCTTAATCTTTACGGCTAAAATAATGACATGATTGAAGTCAATTCAATATATATTACTTTTTTTTTTAGTCCAACCGATATCAATTAAGTCATTAATTTATTTTTTTTTGGTACAATTAAGTCATTAATTTATACTTTCAAACAACAATGTATGTCGTTGTTGAAATTTTAAATATTTTTTAAGAATTGGTTCACGATGAACCACTTATAGGAGTGGTCCATATTAGAATTTTCTCTTTGTTAATTATAAAAAAAAGATTATGACAAGGACGAGTATGCTTCTGCAGCATGACATTAGACACGGGATAACCTTTCTTTTGACCTATGGTAAAGGCGGAGGACTCGTCCTGGACAGAGTCTCTTGTTGATTCATGTTGAACTTACAACCCTACTTTTTTGTAATAATTATTGAATGATCTTTATTCCCAATCTGAACGTCTTTAGATAGGTCTTACATAAGTCACTAGGTTTGGTCTATTGGTGAGGAATTGAGGTAGTATGCATGAGGTCCTAAATTTGATCCTCGTTGCCGACATTGTAAACCAAAAAAACAAAAAATAGGTCTTACAATAAAAGAGTCCAATCAAACTAGGTTAATAACTAACTTATCCTAAAATTACTATCATTTAAATGATGATAATCCTATTTAATAGGATAAACTCATCTAACAATAAATCCTATCCCTAATAATATTGACATTCAAATTTAAAAAGTTAAATAAAATAATAATTCCTAACAACTAATCCTAATCATTAACATTAGGGCTATTCCTCTTTTGATGATGTTTTTCGAGAAAATGAATCCACATCGCACTCCTTATCAATTTAGTTGGTTGGTATAACGATGTTTAGTTTACTACATGGGGTGAATGGAGAATCAAGTCGTTTTACATAGAATTCAAACTTTTGAGGAACAAATAAATTTCCGAATACACTAAAAGATACAATCAGAATACACTAAAAGAATGGAGAGTTCATTAACCACTTGAATTCAATGTTTTAATTACAACCACTCAATGTTTCTACGACATAATATCACCATTGCAACATCAAGTTCCGGTACCTTTTTTTTTTTAGTTTCTAGAATTTTTATTTTCGTAATAATTATTTTGTTCTCTAAATATGTGAAACCATGTCGCTATAATTTTTAATGTAATATAATTGTAAATACATTTTCAATAACAGTTTTATTTGAGAGTGTATGGGTGTGAAAAGATAGCCGAAACTCCATTAACAATGTTGAGTTTGTGTGATAGCAAGAGCAAACCAGAAGATGAGCTCAATGTGAGCTTGAGAGAAAAGCAGAGAAATTTTATTTCACACAAAAAACTAATATAATACAATGCATAGCTAATGGTTTATATACAATGTTAGGATCAAAGCTAACTAACTAGTTACAGCTCAACTAACTAACAACCTATTACAACAAGTAGTTAGTGGTTACAACCATATAGTTAAAATGTAGAAACTCAGTTAACTTGTTTCACAAGTAACTGAGTTTTTCTCAATATCTTTCAGAGTGGATGGGGAATTTGTGGCGAGGGAGAAGAGAGTGGGTAATTGGAAATCAAGGTTAAAATACCTTATTACCTTAAGCTTTGAGAAGAAGCACAAATGATTTTATATCTAATAGATAGAAACAATGTGACAAATTATTATTAGGATAACTAGGGGAACCCCTCATTGAAAGTACAATATTACTTGGTTGAGGATGGTGAAATTTGCAAGTGTTCCCAAATTTACATTTGACCAGCTCTTAAATAATAAGCACACCTGTTTGGCCTAGCTTTTTTTGAGCTTATGCAAATAGCTTATGCAATATAAATTAAGTTTTATGTTATTTTATATTGTTGGCCAGGCCATCCAAGAACTGAACCCTGGCCAGGGTGCTTGACTAAGTACACATTAACTCATGGCTCCTTGACTGATACATTAGCCAAAAGACTCTTTAACACTACGCGTGTAATGATTCGGAAAGTAAGAAATCAGCTGGTATCTGTGCAGACATGGAAGTTGACTTGGGTTTTGCTTGCTTAATCAAAGTGATCACTACTTTATTTTGACCCTAAGTGAGAAATCAAGTCAACTTGATTTTGCAGCTGGAAAGTAAGAAATCAGCTTGGGTTTTTACTTTGGATCACACTAAGTGAGAATCATCCAAAGTCGATTTGTGTTTGAGTGAGAAATAGAGGAGAGGGAGGCTTCCTCATGGTGTATGAAATTGGTTTTAAGATTATATGTGGTAAATAAATAATTAATGCAATTGAAAAGTAGTATTCATTTGGCCTTACTGATTTTATTTTGACCCTAATTTGTATAAACTTTGGTTACAATCAAAATGTTTTTTTCTTTTTTTTACAATAATTACAATCATATTGTTGTGTTCCTTTGTTGTGTGTATTTATTTTGAATCTTGGGTTATTAATATAACCTTAATACTCCCTCCGGTCCTTTTTATAAGAAACAATTTGGAAAAAAAATTTGGTCCTTTTTATAAGAAACAATCATTAAATTTATTCTTACAATTCCATTTTTACCCTTATTAAATTGTATCCATTCCAAACTTATGCATTAATTAGAGTGATATATTCCCTAAGGATAAATTAATACACCAAGGTTAATTTTGGAATAGATTGTAAAATTTTAGAATTTTTATTAAGAAAGATAAGGTTTCTTGGTATGTGTGTTTTTTCCAAATTGTTTCTTATAATAAGGACCGGAGGGAGTAGTTAAAAGTAATTAACATATTTTTCTTACTAGTCAATTTCACTAATAGTTTTTGTCCTCTAATGTCATAGGATTAGAGTTAGTAGATGTCCCTCTTATATCTACTGTAATGTCTTATAATGCTTTTAATTTACCTAAAAAAAATTATTTTCCTCTTTAAAAATGTTCAAATAAACGGTAATAATGTATTTTTTGAAGTTCAATTTCTCCTTTCTTTTCTAGCTTGCGTAGAAGTTGCTTGTGTCAGCCAATTCTTTTTTCCTTACAGGAATGTAACAAGAACAACAAAGCATGCATAAGATGATATGCTCAAAAGGTTTTGATAAAGGTGGGATTAAGAATCGCCATTTTGTTCAATGTAATAGTAGTAGAAATGGTGTATCTAGCAGACGGTCTTTCATCAGTTAGGCGTGAGGGTATATATGCATTTGAAAACCTATATCTCCTTAGCCAACTTAGTGAAATTCAACTTCATTTAAGTAACTCTTATTCTATCGAAAGTAATTCAAATTAGGAGCACTTTATTGTTTTTACCCAATACTTTTCATTCATCTATTTATAATTTATTTTTATTTATTAATAATTTTTTAAAAAAATAAACTGATTTTTGGTTCAAAATAAAAAATAAAATAAAATGATTTCAATGTTATATTAAATTTATAAATTAGTTTTATTTAGTAGGCAAAATTACATCTTTATCCTTTAGGTAAATTGCTTATAGAAAAAAAAAAGTATTTAGTTATTAAGTAAAAAAGAAATGTTGGGCTTAAGAGAAAAATTAGAAAATACGGCCCAGAAGCATAGCTTAATATTGACGCTAAGTTAAAAAATAACCGTTGCGCCCTAATCCGCGAATATATATAGATATAGATATTGAACATTCTATTTCTATTCTCTCTCATAGATTGATTGAATTCTTTTGTTGATCAAAGCTCTCTCTAAGTTTCTATTTCTATTCTCTCAATAGTTTCTATTTCGCTCGCTATTTCGATCAAAGCTGATCTCACTTTATCTTTCTATTCTCTCAATAGATTGATTCATTGATTGATTTCGCTCGTTGTTTCTTTTGTTCATTGATTTCGCCCTAATCAAATCTCCCTCTCACTTTCCTTACCAACCGCTCCATGGATTCACCGCCGTGTACTCCTCCGATCACCACACCTCGTACTCCAATTTCGCCATCCACACCTCGTACTCCGATCACCACTCCTCCTCGTACTCCGATTTCTCCATCCACACCTCGTACTCCGCCGCTTTCATCATCGTCCCTGGCGGTGGTAGTAACTCCTTCACCTCCTCGTGCACCGATGAAGCAAGGAAAGATATATTCTACCCCGATGCTACACTTGATGGATAAAATCATTCAAGAGGGAGAATTGTTGTTGGTTGAGTATCGAAGGAATCAGAACACCGCTGAAGCCAGGGAAAACGAAAGAAAAAGAAAAATACGTATTTTGATGTCACTTCGATGATGATTCCTTTCTATATGAAAATGGGTGAGTGAAAAGGTAAGAGGTTTATTATGAAATTGTGAAATTGATCTGTTAGAGATTTATTATGAAAAGGTAAGAGGTTTATTATGAAAAGGTAAAAGGTAGGTTATGTTATTTTCTTTAAAAATATTATTTTGAATCCATAATCTGTTAGGAGTGTCTTTGCAGGTACATCAACATTCCTATGCTTGTAAGTAAGATATTAATTTGTTTTTGCCTCTTTTGATTTAGTTTTTACTTTTTATAGTATGGAAAAATGGTAAGGAAAAGGGTAAGAATTTCCATTTTTTTTCCATTGCTATTTTGTTATTATGAAATTCTGATGTTCTGAGGTAGGTAGGTGTTGCTAGTCAGTGTTGAACCAAAACAGGAGAAAAAGGGTTGCTACTCAATCAGGTAAAGTATGTGTTTTATTTAGTATGTGTTTTTTTAGTAGAAGTAGAAGTTACTAACTATGATTGGTTTTATTTTCCTTTTACACAAACTTGCCATACAAGTCAGTGTTTCCATTAAATAAATAGACTTTATCCAGAATTCCTAAATAAACTTGCCATACATCGCTTACATATGTTCTTGCTTCAATATCACATACCTATCCCTTGTTTGTCAAACCACTGTTCTCAATGGTATTTCTTTCTTCCTCAATTAAAATTTAATTATTTTCTCTCAACATATTGTATAATCATGTTGGCAATATCCAGAAGTAACTAAAAATAGAATGACATTTAGTATATCTGTTGTTGAGTAGGACTTCCTTAATCTGTGTTGTTTATTTTCCTTTTCAAGCAACTTACCACTTATAACAACGTTTATTGCTAATTCGGTATTTAGTTTTAGCCTAGAAAAAAGTAGCTCTTACTCTTAATAACGAATAGTTTTCTCTCCTCTACAAGATTAATGCATGTATGTAACCTTTTCTTGAAATAGGATGAGGCTGATTCCTTGTTATTTACTAATTTTTCGATGATACTAACATTCTGATGGAATCAGGTACATGTGTGACTGGTTCTGGTCATGCAGAGAATGTTAAACATGTATCCTTAAAAGTGTGCTTCAGTTCAGCAAATGCAGGTTTGGGTAAGTGGTTGGTGCTTTATCATGACGGTTGATGCTTATGCCTTTATCACTTAAATGAGCCTGAGGTGGCAAAATGTGAAAAAGGGTTGGCATTATTGCGGCTGAGCTGGATGGTGGCCAGACAAAGTGGAGGATGCTGAGTGCGATTTTAATGGATATATGTTTTCTATGAGGAATTATGCAGGAAATGAAGAGTCATCTGTTGCTTTGTTCACCAAAGGTGACGGGTGCTAAGTGGGAATTCTGTCAAGATTTTATGTCTTGACTATGTTTGGATTTGTTGCTATCACGGAGGCAGGGCAGGTATGAATGTTGAATCAACGAGGCTCGTTCAAAATTATAGAAAGGTGGTATGGTGCTTTTTGGTGATTGTTTTGTTTTGAACTGTTTTGGTCGAGGAATTTTATCTTGCAGTACATGTACATTATACTGTTTTTGGTAAGTTTTCTTTTTCTATACTTGTGCCGAGGTTATGTGAGTGGATTTTGTTTTGATTTTGAAATGTAATTAGATTCTTATTGGTATTGATTTATTTTTTTTAGGTTGCAGAAGGATTTCATATCAGGTATGAGAGAGCAGAATAGTGGAAAGAAGGAGCTTTGCTGGCAAAGTTACATATTTGTGGTAGCAACAAATGGAGGAAGAATAGTGGAAAGAAGAACTATCGAGATCCGGAAGGCGACAATACCGATTCTAGCTTGAAATCAGATTGTCCACCATGTCATCATTGTGGAAGAAAAGGTAATGCTCCTCTAAGATCTTGGATAAGGCCAGATGTGAAGTGTAACAAATACAACCGCTTGGGTCATATTTCAAAGATCTACAAATTCCAACTGGAAAAGAAGCAAGAAGAAACTCAGATTGTAGATCAAGATTATCAACACAGGTGAAAGTTGGTTAATTGATAATGGATGCACTAATCACATGCCATATGATATTGAGCTTTTCAAAGATTTCAACAAGGATTCTGTTTCAAAAGTTAAGATTGGTAATGGTTAATTTGTTGATGTCAAATGAAGAGGATCAATTGTAGCACAGTTGCTTGAAAAGGGGTTCATACTTATCTTTGAGAATTGTTCAGAATACCAATGTAGGTTAAAAGTTTTTCTTTGGGCTTTTTGCAATGTAAGGAAGCTGCTGTTGTAAAATCAATTTCTGATACTGAATTTTGTACTATACTTGGATAAAAACAATCTAGCAGAAGGTATACTAGCATTGGAGAAAAACATGACTAATTTTGCTCCTCACCAGATTGTTATGTTCACGATCAGAGCAATAGGTAGATTGCAGTTGATACATACAGATCTTAGAGGATCTTTGTCAGAAGCATCATTGGATGGACCATATATTACATACAGATCTTAGAGGATCTTTGTCAGAAGGATCTTTGTAAATTCAAAAGATGGGTTGAAAATCAGAGTGAATGCAAAATTTAAATGTTAAGATCAGATAATGAAGGTCAATGCACCTCAGAAAAATTCAATAAGCTTTATGAGGAGGCTGGAAACATTATGGTGCGTGTGCTGGTGAAAGGAAGTATAGGACTGTGATGGAAATGGTTAGCTGCTTGCTATATGAGAAAAATATCTCTTCAGAAGTTTTGGGCAGAAGCTGCAACAAGTCTGATGAAAAACTCCATTTGAAGGATGGTGTTTGGCTGTGTTTGCTTCAGTCATGTGACACTAGTACATCTGATAAGTTTTATAAAAGGTTTGAGGCTGAAATATTCTTAGGCTACCACAATGTCTCTATAGCCTATAGAACCCTTTCAGCCAAAGTCAGAAAAAATCTTCATAAGTAGAAATGTTCGTTTTGAGGAGGAGCAAGAATGCAACTGGGAAGAAGAAAAACCATGCAAGTAAAATGGCAAAAAATTGAAGAATCTCCAGAATTACTATTTCAGGAAGATCACGTCTCTCCACTAGATCATGAGAACATTGATGATGCACAAGTACAAGATTACTTGTTGATATTTATGATAGGTGCAGTTTTGCTGATATTCTTGGTGCTAAAAAAAGCAGGAAATTGTTGCTCAGTCCGCCGCAGAGGTTGAATTCATAGCCAATTTAGGAAGTTGTTAAAAGATGTTCAAGAGGAGCAGAGGCAAAGTACTAAGAATCTAGTGTTTCATGGAAAGACCCTGAATTTAATGTGAAGTTGTACTTTCTGAGGATGAAATCTCAAATCTCGTTACAATCTTGGAATAAAGATCAGAGTAGATATTTTTACAAAGCCGCTTTCTAAAAGAAAGTTTGAAGTCTTGCATAAAGATCAGAGTCTACAGCTATTAAAGCAAGGAGTAGTATTGAGATAATGCTTCAACATATATCCTCATTGATAAGATCTAGAAACAGTTTGTTGGTCTTATCTTTTAATTAAATTAGGATGCTTTCTGTTCTGTTTTAGTAGATTTAGTATTTTGTTAGTGAGAGGTTTAAATGTTATTTATTTATTTTTTTTGGTAAGAAATTATATTTTAGGATATTTATCTGTAATCAATTTTTGTATTTAAAGAAGCTTCAGATCAATTTTAGTAGAGTTTTTTTGTCTTAATGTCCTGTTTGGATCATTGCTTAAAGGACTTATCAGTGCTTCTCTTTTAGATCAAGCACGGATGCTTGTTAAAAATATAGTGTTTGGTTGAATTTTCTTTATCTGCTGTGACTTTACAAAAAGATTTGAGAAGAACTTATTATGATCTTAAACAGAAAACGTCTCTCCTTTCAAACTAAAAAATGAATTTACTAAATTTGAAAGAATGTCCCATTCCAATCCTATCTGAATCGTGTTCCCTTGCAGACAGACAGACTGAAGTTCGACTGTTACTATTCCTTTTGCAATTCTGCTCACTCTCCGGTATGACTGAATTCACTAATTTGTTTTTATTAGTTTCATTTTTTGGTGACTTAATTGTTTGTGTATATACTCAGGATTGTGCTTCTCTGGATGTTGTCTTGAGGCATAAGGGGGAATTGAATGCTCTTGTTTTTATTTTTCAAACACTTGATGCATGATGTTAGAATATGAAACAATCGATTTCTTTGGAGCAGATACTAGTACTTGGTCTTTAACAATCACTTGATGCATGATGTTAGAATAGGAATTGAATGTTCTGAAAAGTTCCATTTTGCATGATTTCTCTTTGAGTTTTGATCCATTGAGGTAAGGTTAGTAATGTTTTTGTCTAATTTTATCGGACACTTTTACCATTAATTAGTAATTTACATGTATCTTCAATAATTAGATGGACTTTTTTTTTAATTGAGTTTAACTTTAATGTTTGCAAGTCCTGGAAGTCAGAGCAATGGGGATACAAGTATTTCAGAAACAAATGAATTCTGAATTTGAATTGTTTGGAACTGATGAGGTGCTGCTCAGCATGATAATTTTACTACCAATGATGCCCTGATGATGGCAGATTCTGCAACTGAGAATCACACTGTCGAAAGTTTAGATACTTATTTCATAAGTTAGTTTGTTATTGAGGAAAAATCAATTATTGAAACTCAGGACTAATCGACCCAAAAAGTGGTCAAGCCACTGAAAGGAAGATGATGAAATTAAACCTGTTAATTCAATTGCAAGTTCAAACCACTTGATTGTGTTATGGTGATTTGAGTTAGATTGATTCTCAATGTCAGAATTCATAACTAAGATCAATTACCAACTACATGGTGTCTGGAGCAATGGGAGCTCCATTATTATTATTATTATTATTGTACCCCGATGCTACAGTTGATGGATAAAATCATTCAAGAGGGAGAATTGTTGTTGCTTGAGTATCGAAGGAATCAGAACACTGCTGAAGCCAGGGAAAACGAAAGAAAAAGAAAAATACGTATTTTGATGTCACTTCGATGATCATTCCTTTCTATATGAAAATGGGTAACTGAAAAGGTAAGAGCTTTATTATGAAATTGTGAAATTAGTCTGTTAGAGGTAGGTTATGTTATTTTCTGTTACGTGAGTGTCTTTGCAGGTACATCAACATTCCTATTCTTGTCAGTAAGATATTAATTTCTTTTTGCCTCTTTTGATTTAGTTTTTACTTTTTATAGTATGGAAAAATGGTAAGGAAAAGGGTAAGAAATTCCATTTTTTTCCATTGCTATTTTGTTATTATGAAATTGTGATGTTCTGAGGTAGGTAGGTATTGCTAGTCAATGCTGAACCAAAACAGGAGAAAAAGGGTTGCTACTCAATCAGGTAAAGTATGTGTTTTTTTAGTAGAAGTAGAACTTCCTAACTATGATTGGTTTTATTTTCCTTTTTCACAAACTTGCCATACAAGTCAGTGTTTCCATTAAATAAATAGACTTATCCTGAATTCCTGATTTATTATTTAAGTTCTCAATGGGATACATTGCTTACATATGTTCTTGCTTCAGTATCACATCCCTATCCCTTGTTTGTCAAACCAGTGTTCTCAATGGTATTTATTTCTTCCTCAATTAAAATTTAATTATTTTCTCTCAACATATTATATAAATTCTTTCTATGTTTTTTGTCCTTGTTTGTATAATCATGTTGGCAATATCCAGAAGTAACTAAAAATAGAATGACATTTAGTATATCTGTTGTTGAGTAGGACTTCCTTAATCTGTGTTGTTTATTTTCCTTTTCAAGCAACTTACCACTTATAACAACGTTTATTGCTAATTCGGTATTTAGTTTTAGCCTAGAAAAAAGTAACTCTTACTCTTAATAACGAATAGTTTTCTCTCCTCTACAAGATTAATGCATGTATGTAACCTTTTCTTGAAATAGGATGAGGCTGATTCCTTGTTATTTACTAATTTTTCGATGATACTAACATTCTGATGGAATCAGGTACATGTGTGACTGGTTCTGGTCATGCAGAGAATATTAAACATGTATCCTTAAAAGTGTGCTTCAGTTCAGCAAATGCAGGTTTGGGTAAGTGGTTGGTGCTTTATCATGACGGTTGATGCTTATGCCTTTATCACTTAAATGAGCCTGAGGTGGCAAAATGTGAAAAAAGGTTGGCATTATTGCGGCTGAGCTGGATGGTGGCCAGACAAAGTGGAGGATGCTGAGTGCGATTTTAATGGATATATGTTTTCTATGAGGAATTATGCAGGAAATGAAGAGTCATCTGTTGCTTTGTTCACCAAAGGTGACGGGTGCTAAGTGGGAATTCTGTCAAGATTTTATGTCTTGACTATGTTTGGATTTGTTGCTATCACGGAGGCAGGGCAAGTTTGAATGTTGAATCGACGAGGCTCGTTCAAAATTATAGAGAGGTGGTATGGTGCGTTTTGGTGATTGTTTTATATATATATATATACTGCACAGATATGGAGAGTGGTTGATTTCTTATAGTTTGTTTTGAACTGTTTTGGTCGAGGAATTTTATCTTGCAGTACATGTACATTATACTGTTTTTGGTATGTTTTCTTTTTCTATACTTGTGCGGAGGTTATGTCAGTGGATTGTGTTTTGATTTTGAAATGTAATTAGATTCTTTTGACGAGAGTGAGTGGTATTCTTCCTACTAGAAGGTTTGAAGACTGACTCTCGATGTCCGCTTTACTGTGACTCCACACCACTATATTAAAGCTGCTTTGGTTTTCTTCTTCTTTGGGTATAAATGTGCTTGATCAATTGCATATTAAGTCTCCGCTACTTCACTGGCTTACAATCTCATATGCTTTAGAAGGCCGACTCTTTAGCACTACTCTTTTGAAGAAATCAGCTTGTTTTTTACAATATCATTTTTAATGATATTGTCATAGCGGCTAACCATGCAGGCTTAATAGCTTAATATAATTCGGTCAACAAAGTAAATTCAGTTGTTAAATCTGCAGGAAGGAGAGAAGTAGTTGTAAGGAAAAATTGCACAAAAAAACAAAATAGATGTTGGCTGCTTTGACAGCATTACTAGATGGGGGATCATGGTCCGGAACCATGTAGGAGCTATCAGTTGCTACCAATCCATAAAGAATCAGAGTACATCCAACCATAGTGGATGCCATGGGAATTAGTTGAGGTCTCTGCTGGGCCAAGGACCAGGGTATTTGAATTGTCTCTAGGGTTAAAAACCTTGCTTGAAATAGCTGTTTTGGTGTAATACATCGGGTTAGTTGATTGAAATTTCTGTTTGTTCTTATTTAAGCAAGTAAAACTGAAAGAGGGTTAGGAATTGAATGCTCTTGTTTTTATTTTTCAAACACTTGATGCATGATGTTAGAATAGGAAACAATCGCTTTCTTTGGAGCAGATACTAGTACTTGGTCTTTAACAATCACCTGATGCACGATGTTAGAATAGAAATTGAATGTTCTGAAAAGTTCCATTTTTCAGGATTTCTCTTTTGATTTTGGATCCATTGAGGTAATGTTAGTAATTAATGTTTATGTCTAATTTTATCGGACACTTTTATCATTAATTAGTATTTTACATGTATCTTCAACGGTTAGATGGACTTTTTTTAATTGAGTTTAATTTTAATGTTTGTAAGTCATGGAAGTCAGAGCAATGTGTTTTAGAAACAAATGAGTTCTGAATTTGAATTGCTTGGAACTGATGAAATGCTACCTATTCTGACGATGGCAGCTTCTGCAACTGATAATCACACTGTCGAAAGTTTTGATACTTATTTCATATTTCATTAGTTAGTCTGTTATTGAGGAAAAACCAACAATTGAAACTCAGGACTAATCAATCCAAAAAGTGGTCAAGCCATTGAAAGGAAGATGATGAGATTAAACCTGTTAATTCAATTGCAAGTTCAAACCACTTGATTGTGTTATGGTGATTTGAGTTAGAACAATATTGTTATGCACTAATTTTGCTTTCCAGACCTAATGTTCTAGTCTAGAACAATATTGTTATGCATTCTCTTTTTATTTCTGTTTTGTAATAATCTCATAATACTAAATATCATCGTTGAATGAAGTCTTGTTTATGTCCTTCATCTCAATTGTTAGACAATTCAAGCTATCACAAATACTTCATCAGTTGTACTTATGCACACCCTTAACTGTTTGTATATGATGTGCAGATAAGTATGATGTTGTATAAGTAGCTGCATAAGTATGGACCAAATATGAGGTATGTCAAACTGTGATTTTCAAAGTAGTACTTGCACATATATCTGATGGACTCTTATTTCAAAAACAAAGAACCAGAAGCAGGATTCACAGTCACAACATTCACTGTACTAGACCTCTATTAGGTAGTGTATGTTTTAGTATTTTCATTGGTGTTCCGCTTATATACGGCGCCATTGTTTGTAGCTCCGTTTTTTGCCGGTCTTTGTTCTTCTTGTACAGAGATCTGGATATTTATAATAATATATTTGCCGTTAAAAAAAAAAAACATTCACTGTACTTAGCAAATGAAGTTTTCTTCGGTCTTTTCTTCTCCATCGTGTACTTTCTTCTACACCGGCGGCATGAGAAGATCAAAACCTCCACAAATTTCCACGTCCTCACAATCTCCGAGATTGTCGCTCTAGCTTCCCTCATCGCTTCTGTTATCTACCTTATGGCTTTCTTCAGCATTGCATTTATTCTTCATTATGATGAAGAAGATGATGCTGACGTAACAGAAACTACCGGAGTCGTGTCGAAGCTACCTCTGTTAGACTGTTACAACCTAAAATCTCTATCCATAAAGTTGCTCTGGTGCGGTGCCTGCACTGCTTTCATATAAGATGAGGAGGTTGTCCGAGAGGTGGTATCGGGATCAATTCCGTCTTACTCTCTTAAATCAAAGCTTGGAGATTGCGTGATTCGGAACCAAGCGGTGGAGATTATTGGCTACAGGTAAAGATCCAGCTCAGAATGTCGAGAGTTCTCATTATATGACGGTGATGGAAGCTGTGAATGATGGGAAGGTCCTTCATATATCTGTGACTATGCCTTCCATTGAGGTGGGCACAGTTAGAGGGGCACACAACTTGCATCACAATCAGCTTGTTTGAATTTACTTGGTGTTAAGGGTGCTAGTAAAGAGACTCCTGGAGCAAATTCAAGGCAACTGGCGACAATAGTAGCTGCGTTAGTCCTTGCCGGAGAGCTCTCACTCATGTCTGCAATTGCTGCTTGACAACTTGTTAAGAGCCACATGAAATACATCAGATCGCCTAAAGATGTCACTAAAGTTTCTTCATGAGTTGGTAGGGACATATATAGCCTGCAAAGAATACTTCATTAAGATATGGTTTATGTACAGAAGGAATTAAATAAGATTTGTTCCATTCCTCTTATTTGTTTTTCAAAACAAAATATCATTAGTGTTGTAGTATTTCTCAATTCTCATATAAAGCTCAAATATGTGGTACTACTTTAGTCTTTTGATCTTTGATTTTGCAAACTGTATTGGATTTTTGTTGAGGAGTGACTAGAAATATTCTTCCTACACAAAGCTTATATGATCGACTCTCAATGTCCGCTTTACTGTGACTCAACACCAATGTACTAAGTTGCTGTGGTTTTCTTCTTCTTTGGTGACAACCACCGCTTCCAACACCGAATTCCACCCACAATGACCCAGGAACTCACCCACAACCCGATGACTCAATATCGATATCTGTTGGGCCCAACCTTTTTCGCAAACCCCTGACCCGAAACCCGATTCTCAAATCCATCACTGATGTTATTAAGAGCGTGTGATTATTCACATTGGTGGTGGAAAGTATGACAAGAAAATCAAAATTGAGGATAAAACCGTTTTGATTATTCACATACTTGAATACTACTATGTATTCCTAAGCAGCAAAAGATGAAAAAACATTCGAGAAAAAAACTAGATGAAGTGAACAACACTTCAATTCCAAAAAAGAAAATTAGATAATCAATAAAAATTAAACAAACAGTTTTAAGAAGGAACAAAATAGTTAATGTTAATGTGGATGGTAATAGAATAATCTCACCAACACCGTGCCTGCAGTGCACATCATCTAACAATCTAGTAGCGAAGAGTTGCCGCCAACAGCTAAAATCTTATTCCAAATGACAGTCGCGACATGCTTTTCACGATGAACAAACAATAACAAAAACAGTTACATTACTACAGTTTGGAACTTATTTAGTGGTAACAAACTGACTAACTAAATTTAAGATGCCATGCTTCGAGCAAAAAAGACCTACAAATCAGGAAACAACAACTAACAGAAGGCTAGAAAAATTGGCTCTAATAATAACACTTTTTACAATAACAAACACCTTGATTAAAAGGATTCCACATTATCATCTAAAGCATCAATATTGACAGAAGAATACGATGCGGCATCAGCAAAGCCACTTAGTTTCAATTTTAAATGAACACTTATTTTGTACCGGAAAAAAGAAAAGAAAAAGAATGAACACTTATTTGAGATGCTGACTATATTGGAGAATTTAATATCAATGTGATCCATCTTTAACACCAAGTTGCTGCAAAGCATTGACAAGTTCATCCAACTCTTTAGAGGAAGCACCATCCTTACTCACAGCCCCAACAGCTTCCTCTTTCATCAACTTAGCTCTTCTCTTTTGAGGACTATCCTCACTCATAACCACTGATATTACCCGACCCAACTCATCCGGATCAGGCACAGAATCCTCTCCCTCACACACCCTAACCGCTATTCCCATATCCTCCACCAACAGCCTTGCATTCACAAACTGATCAGCCTCCATTGGCCATCCAAGAATCCCAACTCCAGCCACCACAGCTTCCAACACCGAATTCCACCCACAATGACTCAAGAACCCGCCCACAACTCGATGACCCAATATCGCTCCCTGTGGCGCCCAACCTTTCACCACAAACCCCCGCCCCAAAACCCGATCCTCAAATCCGTCTGGCACCAATCCATAACCCTCCTTTATTTGCTCTTCCGTCGATGGAACCTTCACCACCCAAACAAATCGGGTCCCGGATCTTTCTAACCCGAATGCCAATGCCTCCATCTGCTCCTTTTTCAGTAGCTTCTGACTACCAAAACAAACATAAAACACCGACCCTTCCTCGTCCCACCGATCAAGCCACCGTAACACTTCGGCCCTATCATCTGGGTCAGATCCGACCGGATTATAACCCAACGGGCCAACAGCAAAAACCCTTTTATCACCACCAGATTGAGCTTCAATATAATCCAAATATGGACCTTCCAACACTCTAAACGTGTTTATGACAAAACCCCAACTCTCAGCATTGGAAATGAAACTATCTTTCACAAACTCCGATTCAGGGTCCGATTCAATGTACCGACGGAACACGCTTGGAAGGTGTTGACGCTTAAACGAAGGCTTTCCGTGAATATCGGAGAATTGAACAACCTCCTGTGATTGGAAATGGAGCGGATTTCTCCAGCAGTGGTTCAAGACAGTTGTTAAAAAAGCGCGAGATGAGTAAAAAGCGATTCTGGGAATATTGAGTCGAGTAGCGAGTTGGTGAGTCCATCCAAGAAAGAAATCGGAGATAAGAGCAACAGGGGGGTTATGGTGGGTGTTAAACCATTGGATAATTGGGTTTTGGAGATTGGAAAGAGCGTTAATGAAAGGGTAGTTACCTTTGTTGCCAAGTTCACGGACGTTTTCTACACCTAGGGGTATTTTGGGGTGTGAAGGGAAGGGTAATATGAGTGTTTGGATAGTGTTTGGGTGGTTTGTTAAGAGTGGGTTTAGTATAGGGAGGTTTTTTGGGGTTATGATAATGGTTATTGTTAAGGTTGTTTGAAGTGCTAATTGGTGAGTGAGATCAAGAAGTGGGAGTATGTGACCTTGTGCTGGGTATGGGAATACTAGAATGTGTGTCTTTGAGTTTGACATGGTTTGTTTGCTTGCTTTCTTTCTTGTGTTTGTGTTGATTCAATCGACTAGACTAGAGTGTCTGAATGAGAGTGAAGACTCAAGAAGACAGTTGACTCTTAAGAGCATTTAGTCATCTATGTTTGTATATGATTTTATAATTGAGATCGCACAAATAAAGAAAAACCTTGAAATTCATATCAAAATATGGAAAAAAATGACCAAATTGTTATAAGAAAAGTATCACCTCTATCAAAAAAAAAATAATACTTCCTCCGATCATTTTTATAAGAAACATTTTGAAAAAATTACACATATCAAGGAAGCACATTGTACATAATTGTACATAATGATTTTCATTTAATACTGTTCAAAATTTAAATTTATTCCATGTATATTCTTATTTAATTACTCTTAATTCAACTAACTTACTTATTTTTAATATTCTCTTCCATAATAAATAAGAGCATAAGTGAAATTAAACATTTAAAACATTTGAAAATTGGTCAAAATTTCTTATAGAAAGAACCAAAAAAAATTCTCAAAGTGTTTCTTATAAAAAGGACCGGAAGGAGTATTACTTGAAATTAAGTTAAGAGACCACAAACATAATTTTGTTAATAAATTAATATAAAAATATATCATACCATTAAGTAAAAATTTAATAACAAATATATCAATCATTAGTTGGTTCAGTGGTAATTGGCGTTGAACTTGGTAGGAAGGACCACAGTTCCCCGCAACTGCAATCGGGGGGGGCTGGAACCATTTGATGTCAGAACTGACCCCCGAATCAGATTAAACTGGTGGTGAAAAAAAAAACATGATATGGAGAAAAATCAATAGCTTAAATCCATATTATACTTTTCAAAGAGAGATACCAAACTTCTCTTATTTGGTTTTAGAAGAAATAAGAAAGATAGAAGAAAGAAACGTGCGACCCACTGCCTTTTTGTTTCTCTTCACAATTGAGAAGAAATGAGAGAGAAACAATTATTTTTTCAAATTTCCTTTTATGTCCCCACTTTATGCTACAATACCCAACAAGTTTGTTTTTTATTCTTTCTTTTGCAAGGATTTGATTATTTTTTAATAAATTAAGCACACTTCTCTCTCTTCTATTTTTCTCTTTTTTTTCTTATACAAATCAATACATTAAATCTACTTTATTTCTCATTTTTTTCTCTCTTCTCACACTCTCTCTCACAAATTTCTCTCTTCTCATTTTTTTCTCACGATCAAACACACCCTTAGGGACATTGAAGAACAAAGAAGATGAAGTTTTTGAAACAAGCCTTGGATTTGATTTGATTTGATGGGTTGATGTGTGTTGAAGTTTGTGAAAATGTTGATGCACTTGGAAGCAAGAAGATGAAGAATTGTTGACTGATTTTAATATTATTCTCTTTTTCCTCGATTTAGTCCCTCAAGATTCATCTTTCTTTTTTGTAAATTTTACATTCATTTTGGTTCTCGACTACGTGGCATACTTTTTGAAAACCAAATGACACATCATGGTCAACATAATCAACAACCAGTCCATGTGAGCACCCACAAACGGTTTCTAGATGAAACTTAACATTAGAGTTTATTCTAACTAACGGAAGTTATATCCAGAAATTTAAAAAGAAAATTGATGATTCAGGTACTACCATGACAGCGAGTGTGACTTTCACTAACCAAAATAACCGTTTACTCCTTAATTAACTATGGTTGGGTTCTTCTCACATGAGAACATCACCAATGTAGTTGTAGTCCATTGTTTGTTTGTTGTATTATTCTGGGGCCGTTGTTTTTCTTTTATTGGTTTCAAGTCCAATGTTATTGTTACATTTAAAAATAGATTCGGTGATATTTTAGATTTTGTTTGCACAAAAAAGATATAGGTAAACGACATGAAGGTGTTACCACTTACCAGTACTGCTGCTGCGCACGAACAGTACAGAATGTGACTCCAGTAGATTCCGGTTCCTTGGCTGTCCTTTTTTGTTGATGCACTGTATCTCTTCATATATAACACACTTTTTATTATGTATACTGCCTGACATTCACATACATACCCCATGCCAATGCCATCCATATAATATACTACTCCATTATTTTATTTATTTATTTTATTTATTTATTTGTAAATATGTGTATATTCATATTCCTTTTTTTTTTGTTTTAACTAAAAATTCTACCCTTATGGTGCATAAGTGAAGTGACCGAAATTCGAACTTCAATCCCTGCATATATAATACAATGTCCTGTCAATTGAGTTAAGTTCACGAGACTTCATTCTTTTTGTTTTGTTTTAGTGTGATAAATAACTATATCTTCTATATGTGGCATTGCATATATTATTTTATGGATTAATAATTAATTTATTTTTTGTATAAAAAAATATTTATTTTGGCAGTGATTAGTTAATAAATATTTCTTTTTTTATTAAAAGGAAAAAAGAAAAACTAGTTAAATAGACCGGTTGTTCCCTTCATTTTAAAATATTGCATGGAACGGCACGAAGGAAGGTTGTTTCATTCTAAATACGAATGAACATGTAGAGCAAACAATGTGGCTGGATGTGGGGGATTTATTAGAAATCCCAGTGGGCAATGGATTGATGGTTTCTCAAGGTATTTGGAAAGGTATAATACTTATCTCGCAGAGGTTTGGGGAATTTTGGAAGGTATCTGTTTGGCGCGTGAAAAAGGAGTTACTAAGATGGAGGTAAGGATGGATTTGAAGGTTGTTGTTCAAACACTTAATAATACTAAGGGTGGTAGTGTTATTGGGAGGAGGCTCATCAAAGAAATTCCACGGTTATTAGCTATATGGACCGGAAGGTGAATGTCTACCATTCTTATCGCGAGGCAAATTCTTGTGCAGATGCTCTTGCTAATGATATACGAGCGGTGTCATGTTAATCTGAGTAACTTGTTATTAGTTGACGCTATGGAGATTACTACTTTCAAAATAAATAAAAATTGTATCCAAAAAAATTAAATAAAAATAAGTATCATTGTAGTGAAAAAAATGTTTTCAAATGAATGTAAAAAGAAGTTGTTGGATGATGAATGTCACACTTTCTTTTCGGTTATAGCCTCAAATTAATTATTTTTTACACTACTTTCAAAATATTACAATTATTTGGAATTTTTTTTTTTTTTTTGGTCAGGTAGCCTAGTGGCTTGAAATTCCACCTTTAAAGATGGATAAGTGGAGTGTCCAGGGTTCGAACCCTGGCTCCTGCATATAAAATGCTGATGTCCCAACCAATTGAGCTAAGCTCATGGGGACCAATTATTTGGAATTTATAAAATAATGAAAAATATATACATTAATATTCTTTCCGTCCCAAAATATAAGTAAAAATGAGTCAAAGAAACTTGATGTATTTGATTAAAAATTTGAACCAAATACATTCATTTTTGTTGACTAACTTTTACTTATATTTTGAGACGGGAGGAATATATAATTACTAAAGATAATTTGGTAAAATAACTAATAACTAATGAAAATGCTAACAAGCGTCTTAAAATATTGTTTAAACAATAAAAAATATTAACTTTGTTTTTATAGAAAGTTGTATATTTATAATTATTTTTACACATGTTTGGCCTGTAAGTTTAAGACATTAATATTAATCATTATCTTCTCTATAATCACTGTATTTTTTTAATATGGGTGTAAACACTTTATCAATTTTCTCTATAATAAAATTTGAAAAGGAGGGAGTACTTCTCTCTTTTCAATTTTTATGATGTAAATTCCCCTTTATTTGCTCACACTAAATAATTAAGCTGAATTTATAATGCAAAGTGCATAATTGTGACAGAAATCCAAACAGTTACGCTATCTTATGACTCGCTGTCTCAGCACACATGGTTTTGTGGATCAGCCCACGGTTGAATGCTGATGCCTCACCAATACAAAAGTGTAGCTGAAAAATGTCAGGGTGGGGTGCCATTGTGGGGCTAAACATGTATATATTTTATTTCAAGTTTCATTTGATGAGTTTGTTTATGTCCATATCCATATATTCTGTTAACTACTCAAATTTCTAAATAGTTTTATTTCTTCTGGTTTCTTTAAGCAGTGTCTTTGCATTTTTCATTATATAATACTGTCTTTTTTTAAACCACTATACTACTTAAAAAGAAAAATCTTATTGTTTTTTACTTAATTATCTCATTTTTAGAAAAAATCGGTGAGGTATACTCCTCTAAAGTGAGTGATTGACTTTAGTTTAGAATGTAAAGTGACTAACATCAACTTTAATTAATAAATTGAAAATAAATATTATACGTAAGAATGTAAAGTGAGTATAATATTTTATATGGTTTTGGCTAACATGGAAGACTTCACCGAGTCTTTTATGGTGTACAAGTTGCGAATATTATTATTACGAATGCAAATTTTATAAAATTTATCGTTGGATTGAAAGTTTATATCATATAGATTATCAATAAATTTTTTTAAATAAAATTGAAAATAATTTGATATGGTATTGAGACCCATCAAAATTAACGATATTCAATTAAAATCCACAAACCGTTAATTTTGATGTGTCTCGATATCATATCAAATGATTTTCAATTTCTTTAAAAAAAATTACGAATGATCTATATGATATAAACTTTCAATCCAACGGTGAATTTTGTAATATTCGTAATAATAATATTCGCAAGTGGTGCATGGTGCAAGACCTAACTCACTTATGCACATTAGAATTTGCCCACAATACGTAGGTCAACCCAAATAGGTAATGCAAACACTTAAGAAAATGGAGATTTACTTTTGTCACCCTATGAGTTGCTTGCGTGTCCTACGCATTTCACATTTTACCCTTTTGCTACTTCAGTAGCAGACGTTATAAAAAAGAAATATTTTATAAAAATGTTGTCCAGTACTGAACTCCTTGCAACGACAACAATCAATCAATTACTTTTTCGAGCTAATTAGTCCAATATCAAACAAAAGAAATGACAAGGATATTAAAAACAACCAGAAATCAACATGGTACTTCTATTATCTTCGGACAATCATTAGAAATGTGAAATCGACCGTCAAAATGAAGAACGGATCCACCCACCACAACTCATTGCGATGAAAACGACAACAATGAGCAAGTGATCATGAATTAACCTGAGACGCTGAAAAGCATCCAATTCATCAAGCCTTAGCTCTTTCGAGTAAATAAACTAGAGTTAGAACCTCCAGCACTTCCAGAACCAAACCAACAAGCTAGAGTAGCATATCAAAATGATATAAAGATATAGGCGAAAACAAAAACAGTTAACAACCATCTCCATATGCCAAGAACTAACGACTACATACCGTTGAACAAACAACATAAATTTTTTATTTTTTAGATTCATCGCAAAATAATTTAAATACAGTCATTTTTTGTGTATTTGATATCATCACCACATTATGCTCCATTAAAGACAAAATTTGTGTGAGAAAAAAAAAATACAAATTTCGTGTTTACCAAGTCAGGATTGAACTATTGCTAGCTAGAAGCAATACCTTATGTGGAGATCAGTTATAGCACGATAGTGACTTCATCCAAAGGTAAACCGTCTCATTCTCATCCTGTTTTTGTCGTTTTACAATGTACACGTTATTTACCCAAATACCCTTTCCTATTTTACCCAACCACCCTTTCATTTCCAATTTATAGTATGAGTAATTTAACTTGAAAAACGGCATGATTCATAATCAGTCAAAAAAAAAGAAACAGAGTCTAAGGTGAAAAACTACTGGTTCAGTAAAATCTTGCTCACTTTAAAGAGACCCACCATGATCTAACGTAGGACCCATGGGGTCAAAGAAAGTTAATTTTAATTTTTGGTCAAATGTTTCTTTTTGAAGTCATACCGTATGATTGTAGGGTTATGATAAAAATGTATTTTAAGGTTACTTTATTGGGGAATTGTTTATAGAGAATTTTCAAAAAAAATAAAAATTACTAGTATAGTTGAAAAAAATATTGAAATTTAAAATTTATATTTATGTCAAAATACATTTTTATTAATTAATATAGTAAAAAGATAAAAGTCACTACATTATTATTTTCACACCCAATTATTAATTTTTTTTCAAAAACTAATAAAAAATAAAGAAAATGCCCACTAAGTCAAACCTGGTCACTAGAGGCATATTATCCTCTGCAGCTCATTTGTGTGTATCTGGTTGCGGGGTGGTAGAGTCGGCTCATCACTTATTCATCTCTTGCAGCACTTTTGGTTCTCTTTGGAATCTACTTCTATCAGTTTACTCTCTCAGCTGGTGGATCTAGAGCACGTCGGTCTTTTTTACAACTCATTTGGCTTGCTAGCGTATGAGTTTTGTGGACGGAAAGAAATCACAGGTTATTCAGGGGCTCAGTCAGTACTATTTATCAGTTGTTGGACAAGATTAAGCTTTTTTCCTATAGGTGGTTGAAGACGACGAGTGTTACTTTAGTCGCAAACTACCATAGTTGGTAGTCTAGTCCTTTATTATGTTTGGGCCTTGTATGATTGTTTATTTTCTTTCTATGACTATTTGTAAACTTTGATAGTCTATCTTGGCACATCTTGTGCTAAGGAGACTTGTTTGTTAATATATATCTCATTTTGGCTTGTTCAAAAAAAAAATTAATACTTGTGTGATAGTACTAGTTAAGAAACCAAATATAGTAAAATGATCTTGAAACATGTGTATAATGAACCTTTTAAAATATAAAAAAAAATACTAGTGTTTCGGAGACACTGATTAACATGACCCAAAAATAATTATATCATTTTTCAGCATGAAAAATCATTTTAAAATAGTTTTTGAAAGAAGTTTTGATAAAAGAGGACATACATCGTCCATATATAATAATTTCACACTAATATCAAATACTATTATATCATGTCAAAGTTAATTTCAAAATAACGATACAAGAATTATAAAAATAAAAAATACAAGAGTACGATAAAGTGGCAATTTGGGTTTCCGTTAGCTTAACTCTGTTGGTAGGAACATCGCATTATATGCCCAGAAGCCGAGATTCGAATCTGAACACTTCACTTATTAACCTTTAAGATGAAATTACTACTTAACCAAAAATAAGTGGCAATTTTGTAGATTTTTATTGGACTAGTCCTACACCCGTGCGATGCAGGATGTTATGCGATATTTTATATTATAATGTTGAGTTCACTTCTTTCGATCACTTGCCCAATAAAATCTAAAAAAATTAAAATGGAGACATATTATTTAGATTAAAATATCAATCAATATATGACATTTAAATTAAAACGAAAGCTAATAATCATTACCAACTATTTTTTCTTCTTCAGTCGAATTCAAAATATATTGGAATGACATAAAATCAAAATGGTTCAATGGAATGTGTGGAGCATCGATCTTGGTAAATGTAGTAATAAACTTGCAATTCAGCTTATACTTATGTGATGTAATTCTGTACTTATCACTTCCTCCAACCAATATATTTTCAACCTTATATGTTGATCCATCTTCAATGATTTTTTTTATCTTTGACACCAAACACTTTCCCAAAGTAGCAAGAATCTTATCGCACTTGATGATCAAAATAAAAAAGGGAAAAAAATCAATATAAAAAAACACATCAATAGAGATTTTGTGAAAATGTGAAAAGTATATTAAGATAGTTCATCACATTTTCATCAACAAACAACATATTCATAGATGTAACCTCAGTTGGTTTGTATTTGTCTGTTACATTTCACACATGAACTATTCGAACTTTCAACTTTAAATTTGTTTTTCCAGCTATTATAACGGACACAGGAGTGTAGATAGGAGTCATGGTTTGAAAGAGTGATTTTTTTTAACTAAGAACTAAACTCAATAGAAATGTATGCATGAATAAAGAAGTAACTGCTATGCTATTTATAACCTAAAAAAGTTTTTTTTTTACAAAAAAAAAAAAGTTGATTCCCAAGAAATTGTAAAACACCTTTTAACTTAATTATAAAAACAAAATCATTAATTTAACCCTTTCTGGATTTTTTCATCACTATTTTCAATTTATAATACTATAAGCAAAAAATTATTTTATAAATTCATTAAATAATTAATGAATTTGATGTGTAATATAAATCAGATTTATTAATTATTCAATAAATTTAAAAATTGATTTTTTTTTTATATTTATAAGATCATGCTAATTAGTGTCCTCAACTAATATCCCCGATATACTAGTTAAAAATACATATAAAGATATTTTTTACATTAAAAATAACATTTTTATATTTTACAAACATTAACCACGCAAGTTATTTAGGATCAATTTTGATATATCTCATTTTGGCTTGTTAAAAAAAAAAAAAAATTGATCCAAAATCATCCATTTTGATCGTTTTTTTTATTTCTTTTTATTTAAACAAGTCATAATATTCACATATTTTTAGGTTTCATTCGAGTTTCTTCGAGAGTTTTTCATCTGGTGTTGTTTTAATCCATCTTTGTGCGGTGTTTTATTTTATCCCGTCTTAGTACAGTGTTTTGATTATCCTGTCTTAGTACGATGTTTATTTTTGTTCAGATTTGCAGGTTTGCTTCAATCCAAATTAAGTGCAGATTCAATGACTTTAGTGTCGTTAATGTTGCAGATCCGGATGCATAATTATTGCGGACATTTGAATTTTGTCATATCAACTGTAGGTTTTGTCATAGACATTATGCCATTTTATACTATTAACTCGGATACCGTGAGCCTGTTCGCAGATTCATCCTTAGAAACATTTAACTCGGATGCTATTATATACTGTATTGAGTTTTCTTATCCAGTAACATTAATTGACATTTTCTATACTGGAAACAAGGTTAGTTATGGCATTTCACAATCACACGTGAAAAAACCACGTTGGCATGCAAAGACTGGCCGATGTGAAAAAAATCACCGCACTCTCACCCTCATTCGTTAACCTTCCTTCTTTAACGGTGACGCCTCAATTCCACGTCCTTACCCACTCCCTTATCTCCACGTCACCATATCTAGTTAATCTCGCGGCGCAATCCAACGGTCCTCATTCTCTATTCTAGACTCTTCCACTCCCCCAACACTATTCTACTACTAACTAACCATGGCTTGCAAAAGAGGTCAAGTTTTAACCATAGTTAAGTTTCTTAACCTTACTCCACGAATCGGGTTAAAGCATGAACTTTCCTACAGCGAGAACAAGCACACGCAACAATACAACAACGATAAATTAACACTGAGAATTCATTTGTTCTTGTTCAATTCAATTCAAAACCTTTTTGTTTATTTTTTTGTTTGAACTAAAAATTCCCTGAGTCGACTCGGTCGAGTTGTCTCAGATTCTTCTATAAACCTCACACACAATTCTTCATTTTTGTTCCTTTTTTCTTACACAGTTTGTTTCAGATCTCGCATTAATTACAGCGACTTCGTATTCTAATCTCAGCTCAAGCTCAATCTACACCGTTCAGTTTGTTTCCCTTGATTAAGGGTATGCTTAAATTCTTAATTTCTTATTACGTTTTAGTTTAGTTATTATTATGTAAAGTACTTAATTGAACCGTTAAACAGATCAAGTAATTGTGGAGTTATTTTTCTTCTTCTCATTCATTGTGTTGTTTCGATGTACCAAAATTTTCACGTGTTGAAAATGCTTAATAGTAGTGTTCAGTGATGAATGTTAAAAAAAAAAAACTGATGCTTGTGTTTTATCACTTTTAATAGAGGTTTAATCTATTAATTATTCCGTGTGATTCATGTACATAACGTATTAAGCTTATATATAGCGGTGAATTTTGTGTGAATCTAAAACTGTATATTTATTTGTGCAGATTTTTGTTCATTTTTGCTATATATAAGCACGATGGGGGTTGTTGAGTTGATGTAAAATTTGCTGAGTGTGTAATTTTACTACTGACATTGGAATTTCGATATTATAGTTCTGTTGATTAATGATTGTTGTACTAGTGTAAGAGATTGGTGTTGTTGTTAAGATTTTGGTGGAATTATTGTTGTTGGTTCTGAAGAAAAAGAAAAGAAGGTTTTTTTCCTTCTGGGTTTGTTTATGTCTCGTAAACTAGAGAGTCCAGTTCAGACCCAGATGGCAGTTGCAGTGATGAGGAGTCCTCTTGGGGGGGAATATCATGGGAGTCAGAATCAGAGCCAGAGGCAACCGGCTGGTAGGAGACGTGTTTTCGTCCAAACCGATAAGGGTTGTGTTCTTGGTATGGAGTTGGATCGTGGGGACAATGTACATACTGTTAAGAGAAGGTTGCAGCTTGCTCTTAATGTCCCTGTTGAAGAGAGTTCTCTTACTTTTGGTGATATTGTCTTGAAAAATGATCTTAGTGCTGTTCGGAATGATTCGCCTCTTTTATTGACAAGGAATGTTATCCATAGAAGTTCATCAACTCCTTGTTTGTCCCCATCTGGTAAGGATATCCAGCAAGGGGATAAGAGTGGTCCTATTGAGATATTGGGACAATCAAAACGCCTTGATATTGTGAAAGATATGGTTAAGGACATTGTGAAAGCAATTAAGATCGGGATAGATCCGGTTCCGGTTAATGGTGGACTTGGAGGTGCCTACTATTTTAGGGATAGTAACGGGGATAGTGTTGCTATTGTGAAACCTACTGATGAGGAGCCTTTTGCGCCGAATAACCCTAAAGGTTTTGTTGGTAAAGCTCTTGGACAGCCGGGATTGAAACGATCGGTTCGGGTTGGTGAAACTGGTTTTAGGGAGGTTGCGGCTTATCTTCTTGACTATGATCATTTTGCTAATGTGCCTCCTACTGCCTTGGTGAAGGTTACTCATTCTATATTCAATGTCAATGATGAGGTCAATGGAAATTGTTTCCGGAGAAAGACACTGGTTAGCAAGATAGCTTCTTGTCAGCAGTTCATACATCATGATTTTGACGCTAGCGATCATGGTACGTCGAGCTTCCCAGTTGCTTCGGTGCATCGTATAGGGATATTAGATATTAGGATTCTTAACACTGATAGACACGCTGGAAACTTGTTAGTTAGAAAAATTGGTGATGGTATTGGGACTTTTGGTCAGGTGGAGTTAATTCCTATTGATCACGGGCTCTGCCTACCAGAAACTTTGGAGGATCCTTATTTTGAGTGGATTCATTGGCCTCAAGCTTCAATTCCGTTTTCTGAGGAGGAGCTTGCCTACATTCGAGATCTTGACCCTGCTCACGACTGTGAGATGCTTCAAATGGAGCTGCCAATGATTCGAGAGGCTTGTTTGAGAGTGTTGGTGCTCTGCACCATTTTTCTCAAGGAGGCTGCTGAATTCGGCCTTTGTCTTGCTGAAATTGGCGAGATGATGACTCGTGAGTTCCATAGGGGTGAGGAGGAGCCAAGTGAACTCGAGGTTGTTTGTTTGGAGGCAAGGAAGCTGTTGGCAGAGATGGAGAAAGAACTATCTCCAAGGACTGAGGTGGGTAACGATGAATTCCTGTTTGATATCGACTATGATGAAGCTGGATCAGATTGCACTCCAAAATTTGCAATGGATGATCCTCTAATGAGAGCAACTTTTCAGCATACACTTGGAAATGGGCATGCTCGCAATCTACTTTCCAAATTGGATGAGTGCATTGAAGAGGAAGAGGAGGAAAGTGACAATGAATCTCCTCAGGAATATGGCACTTTCTCCACTCAAGAAAAAGTTCCAACTATTCCGGAGATTACTGTGTCGCTGAAAACTACCATGTTAGCTGAGAAAAAGCAGAAACACTCTGGAGGAAAACCGGAAAATGGCCACTCTGTGAATACATCATCTGGCCATAGGAGTGCAAACGAGCAGCTGCCAGCAAGTATAAGCTTTGTAAAGCTTGCAGATATGACTGACGATGAATGGACCTTGTTTCTGGAGAAGTTTCAAGAGTTGCTGTATTCCGCATTTGCCAAGAGAAAATCGATAACCTTAGGTCAGAAGCAGCTGCAGAGGCTTGGTACTTCATGCCAGTTTTGAAGAATAAGGCTTTTATTATAGGTTGCGGAGATTGCAGGATTGTTAGAATGGTTCCTGTTTGAGATTTGGATGAGGGTAGGAAGAACCACTGTAGATATGCTTAAGTGGTGAGCCTAATAGTTGTTTGCATTTTCATTTTATGATTTCATTTCTTCTTTGTTATCATTTTGCCCTCTTTTTGTTCTCTGACTTGTCTGATAAATAATTTGTAGGATATATTTGTGAAATGAAATTTGTGTATATAATGAATGTAATTTGTTCACTTTTTTATCCTATTAGTTTTGTTACTGGAATGACACTGTTCAAGTTTTGTTGCTTATTGTGAGGCTGGAAGGATATTTGTCATTTGATTGGTATAGATGGACTGTATTTTTATTTGTAAAAACAATGCTTCTGGTTATAGCTTTTGTTTAAGCAGGTTTTTTTTTTTGTTACAAGAGAGAAATTTTGTTTAAGCAGGTGACACTGTAAAATAAAGAACAAAATTTGAGAAGTATATATTATAAACCAAAACCCTTGTAAAACATCATCAATTACATTATCCAGCTTTGTAAAATATTACAATCAATTTAACTTGGAGTGACATTATATATTTTGCATAAGCATACTTTGTGATATGCTACGGCCTACGGGAATGGTTTTAATGCCGTTACTGCACAGTAACTACTAACTGCCGATCAAAAGACAACGGTTGTGTCATAACTGTTCACTGTTGACAATCAAGTAGGAAAAACATAGAATTTTGGCAAAAATATACCAGAAATCTTTTATCGTAATATTTTAGTCTTTCATCTTTTATTCTTAAGATACCGTATAAGATAAAAGATTTTGGGTATATTTTTGCTTAAACCATGATAGAATATTGAGAATAGAATATTGGGTAGATGAATCATAATTTCTATGCAGGCAAGTTGTGTATAAAAATTTAAAAAAGTTTGATGTATTTTAGTTTAGTCCCCTCCTTATCCTTGAGCACGTTGTTGTCACTTTAATTTTGTGATTGATAAAGTCACGTTGGGTGGCAGACATAGATAGAGGAATCAACCAACATTAATCAAAACCGGGGGAGCAGGTTCTCTCCAGTGTGCATTGCCCTCTAGTTAAATTTCAGCCACATGATATTTTTTTGTTGCAAAGTGACTATTTATCAAAAAAGTATTGAAGGGTTTTGATGAATACTTTACTCCCTCCCGTGAAAACCACACGGGAGAGGATCCGTTTCCCAAAACCGGGGATCCTTTTGTACTTTGCATTGTTAAACCGGCCACTTGTTTTTCTAACACGTGATGTGACTACTGCATATTTCGAGGGTAATTTATTTAAGTTTAAGGGTCATTTATTTAAGTTGTTATTTTTTACAGTATTAAGCAAAAAAATTGTTTCTACTAGAAATTAAATTGAGGTTAATAGAGATGTACTGACGGGTGTAAAATAATTAATTTTAAATTTTTATTTAATAAATAATTATCATTTTGCTATATTATATTAAGAAAGTGAGATTATTTAATAAATAATTATCATTTTGCTATATTATATTAAGAAAGTGGGGTAAAATGAGGTAACGTAGCGGAAAACATGATTGATATTGGTTGACAGTGTAAAATTATTTTAAACTCTCACGGCATATTCTTTTTTTCAATTGAATTTAGATTGATCCATTTTAAAAAGTTTGTTTATAATTGATATGAAATAAATTTAGTTGTTGTAAAAGTACGATATGACATAAAAATACATGGTTAGTAGGTAGTTATTATATTTTTTTTAAAATTTAAATAATAAGAGTAAAATTTAAATAAAAGGTAAAAATATTTAAACTATAAGCTCAAATGCTTTTGAAATAACATCTCAAAAAAACTATAAGTCCGAACAAAAAGTTTTTTGCTAAACACATTTTATTTTATCAAACAAACTTATAAATTAATCTAATAAGCTATAAACTAACTTATTTGTATTATCAAACAACCCTAAAAGTAATCTCACATTCAAATTAGGTACGGGAAGTGTGAGACTTGAGAACATGTAACAAAAATGAGTCCTCCCTCGGAAAGATGTATATAAAGTCCCCTGACGAGAAACCAAAGTGGGGACAATTTTCCTTAATGTATTAATTTTTTGTTTTGATCAGAAACCCTTAATACATTGATTAACATTTAAGGTAATTGATTCCAGCGGCGGACATGGACGTAACGATCGTTGTCTGCTCGAATCTGCTGCCGCCCCATTGATAAATTGGACCTTTATCGTCGGCCAACTTCATTTGGTCCGAGCGAGAAAAATATAGTTCTTAGTCGGGTCTTGGCACAGTCTAAAACAATTTTTATATATAAAAATTCTAATGGACTGCATAGTTTAATTTCAATAATTAGCTTAAAGCAAAAAATGTCCAAATCAATTGAAATGGACTGGCATAGTTCTATTTAATTGCCGTCGCAACAGTTTGAATTATTTTTATTTGTTTGTGTTGCAAGCAAGATAACAAAAAAGCAAATTTCCTTTTCGATGTTTTCTAAATATGTGACTTATTCATGAGGTGGATTGAAATAGACATGAGCATTATCTTATGTAGCAGTTGTGCTGCTTAACTTCCTAGCGCAGTTCAAGAGCTACAAAACAAAGGTTACCGATTCTGAAATATAATCTATGAAGATGCTACTTCCGTTTCCAATTATAAATTCTTTTTTTTTTGGATGGATAACTTAACTGGTGGTTAAGTTAGTTGAGTTAAGGGTTTAGAAGTTGGAGGTTAACATAACTCACAAAGTCCTAAAATTGGATGAGTATGTAGAAGTTATAAGGATGATTTAGTGTTTGAAGGTTAATGTGTTAGGACGTTCGATTTTGGCCCTCAACAAAAACTAATAATACTCATTACTAACACTAGTAGAAAAATGACTTTTGGATAAGGGATTCCACTACTGGTATGTGAATACCAGTAGTGAAACACATTTAACCAAAGGATTCCACTACTGATATTTGAATACCAGTAGTGAAAAGTTCATAGACAAGGGATTTCACTACTGGTTTTCTTAAATCAGTAGTGAAAAGTAGACACGGTGGCAATGTTGTAATTACGTTGAAATTTGTTTTAATTAGATTTCACTACTGATTTAGTTTTACACGGTAGTTAAATTTGTTTCCACATACTAGAAGGGTTCCTCGATCTGTACCACACACATATACTACGCGCTAACACAAATCACCTTCTTCTTCTTCTTCTTCGAAATAACCCTAAATCGATTGAAACCCCAAATCACGTTCCCCAAATCGTTCCTCAAATCGTTCTTCTTCTTCGAAACGTTCTCCTTGAAACCGGCCAACCTCAAATCGTTCCTCAAATCGTTCTTCTTGAAACCGGCCAACCTCAAATCGTTCCCCAATTCGTGTTCGCAGGTAATTTCGTTCTAATTTCATTCTTCGTTCTAATTTCGTTCTCAGTTAATTTCATTCTTCGTTCTAATTTCTCTTTTTAGGGTTTATGCAATTGTGGTTTATGTTAAAACTTAGGGTTTATGCAATTTCGTTTTTCTTTTTAGTGTTTATGTAATTTCGTTTTCGTTTTTCTTTTTAGGGTTTATGAAATTTGAAGAATGGAGGAAACAATATGGTATGTTAATTATATATATGAAGAATGGAGGAAACAATATGGTATGTTAATTATATATATATGATGCAATTGATGTTCATTTGTTGAAGAATCAAGAGAAGGTGAATCAATTCTTCTTCGTTATTGATTTTATTTTATTTTATTTTTCTCATAGCTAAAATCAAAATTATTATTTGCTTTTAGATCCTTTGACGATGGATAATAACCCTGATAAAAAATTTAGTCTCCTCTTACTGCACCATTGAAGTGGTAAGCTCTTTAAATTTCCATTATAATCAATCAATATTCTATGCATGAGATAGATTTGTTAAAGACAACAACTCCCATTAATTTGTTCAGTAAGACATAAATTTCACTCCAGTTGTAGAAACTTGATGTCTCTCTTGCTTGGCAGATGCATTTTGCACTTAGTGCTACTTTCTTTGCGGGAATTACTCAATTTGCACTTAGACTTTTAAAGGTCTTTTTGGCATCAAAGTAAGATTTAATATTAGTGAAAGTAACTAATGATATAATGATTATGTGTCATGATATAATGATATAATTATTAGTGAAAGTAACTAATGATATAATGATATATTAGTGAACGTTTTTGCATTTGTATCACTGTGTTTGTGAGCTGTTACCGACCCGTCATTATATCATTAGTTAAATTTACTTTGAAATTGAATGACCCTTTTTTGCTTATGGCTGGTATTAGCAGAGTGAAATTGAACCTTACTCATTTATGGATATGGTATATAATGGTTTATATCTTTTAAATTAGGCCTGAAAAAATTCTATCATTATTATTTACATGTATTATTTGGTTACTGATTAGATTAGATGGTTTTGTCAACTAATTTATTCATTTTTTATGCCCACTTTATAACTAACTATACCATTGTACTTAGTTTGATACTCGGTTCCTTTTCTGTAGTGTTGAGTTAGTTCTATACCCAATTCTTGTTGTTACCTTTTGTTTCGGAAATTTTTATTATTCATATTCAAGCATATATACTGAGTATTTATTCATATTGGATGTTTTCTGCAATCCCAGGTAAGTAACTAAATGCATAACCTTATGTTTAGATTGTTATCTGGTTCATATTGGATGTAGAGTAATGCACAAATTTACTCCACTGCTTATTGCTATCTGGTTCTATTTTTGCATTTGCTAGCATAGCATATTAGCATCAAATTTTGGCCTCATGTGTCTAAGTGGTTGATAAGTAAAGTGGGCATTTGTGTAGTTAACTACCATGACATTTGTGTATATTGTTTGAATTTAATTTAGAAAGAAGTGAAAAGAAGATAAACTAACAAAAGCACAAATTAGCTTTAATTATCTATTCACCTCTTTGTTTGTATGATTCCCCTGTTAGCCAGTATATGTAGGGATCATTCTTTACTTTTGTAACACCCTGCATAAAAAGGCTATAGAATGTACCATAAACATGCAAAAGTTTATGCTTTTCTTACAGGTTAATGTTGTTTGTATGAACAGGTTAGTGATGCTAGCTAGTGCCTAATCTAGTAATGTAAACTTTTATAAGTTTCTGGTTCCAGGCTATGGCTTTTCAAGTTGACAACTTGATGCAGCTTTTGAGAATATGAAGCTTTTGAGAATATGAAGCATGTAGGAATTCAGCCCAAGAAATGTTGAGTTAGAGCATTGAGGGGTAACTATTACTTCAAGTTACTAGGTTTGTGTTAGAGCATTGCAACCGGTCTATTAATTCAATTATATGTAGGCTTATAAGTGCTACACTTACACTAGAGCTTGTGCTGTTTGGTTAGCTTTGTTTAGCCTAGTCTTTTCGTAGTTAGCATTGTTTGATTTTGTTACACTACTAGAAAAAAGACTTTTGGATAAGGGATTCCACTACTGATATGTGAATACTAGTAGTGAAACACAATTGACCAAATGATAGTTCAATCAAAAATTGTGCCAAAAATTGTAACTAATGAGATTGAACTATCATACACGAGTGTTTATGCAGATTATCATATTGTGTGCAGTTTAGAATTCATATTATGTGCAGATTCTCATTCCTTGCATCAACAAAACAGATTGTGAGCAGCACAAACAATGAAGACAAGGTGAATTTGCCCCCAAATGATTGTATTATGCTCATTCATAATGTGATATTTTCTACTACTGCTAGGCAATTCTGAGAATTTCTTATGCTAAGACACATTAAAATAGACTACATCCTAGAATAAATACATGGTGTATGAAGAAGGCTTTTTTTAAAAATGATGAACAAGCCGTTGTCTACTACTAGTTAATTTCAAGTAATACTCTGCGCTATGTTATAATTAAATGCCTAATGTTTTTCCTTTTATAGGTTATAGTCTTTGAACGTGGGGATCTGGTGTTTGTGTTCAATTTTCATCCAGAGAATACATATGAAGGGTATGCGATGTGTTCAATTTTCATTTTATAGGTTATAGTCTTTGAACGTGGGGATCTGGTGTATGTGTGTTGTTGCTGATGTGTGCAGTCCATAACTGTGAAAGCACATTATTTTTGTAACTTGTACTCAGTATATAGATTTTCTTTTAATATCTAAATTTGGAAGTTGGCCTGATGTCTGTTTTCCGCGTGTGTCTGCTTTTCAAGGTGATTGCTGCATCTGGAGCTGTAAAGCATGAAGCTTTTGTTGAGGAAGTGAAAAAATTGTTTACTAAGTTGTCAACTAATCCCTCCACAGCATCTCAGTTGGTCGAAAAAGAACCAGCAGTTTTCACTGGTTCCGAGGTAAAAATATTAATATTGAGAAAATTTGAACCTGTTGTTATAGTTAGTTAATTTATTAACTATGTTCACCTACGTGTTCTGAAAACAGGTTCGAATGCTCGATGATGATATTCCCCTTGCACAATTTGCAGTAGCTTTTGAAGGTGCTTCTTGGAAGGATCCAGATTCAATTCCTCTGATGATTATGCAAGCAATGCTGGGTTCATGGCACAAGACAGCCGGAGGTGGAAAACATATGGGGTATGCCACTTGTCCAAAATGAACCTGACAATGCATTTTTGCTTATGCTTTATATTAAGAAGCTTTGGCTGTATTCATTGTCCAAAATGAAATCAGAGTTAAATTTGTTTTGGCTCGTGATTAGTTTATTTTTTTGCAATGATGCCCATGATTAGTTTAGCATATTACAATACCTGTAATTGTACATCGATGAACTTATATATAACCTGTATTCATTACTCCCTCAATCTAATTCTTTGAGATAGTTACTAGTTTCTTTGAGATATGAACTTATGTGTAGACACATTCAAATTTTACCTTTATGAGGGATATGTATAACATGTTAGCTACTAGTAATTTTTATGTTGTATAATTTCTGCGCCGGAAAAGTGTAGGCCATATAATTAATATGGCACAGGAAGCTACAAAAAAACGAAAAAAAAAAAAACTAACATACCACTACTGATATTTATAATAAACAGACGTGAAAACTACACATACCACTACAGGTAAAAGTAATGAGTAATGACCCGTAGTGGAATCCCCAATTCTTTAAAAAAAAACTGGAAAACCATACATACCACTACGGATATGTGTAAATACCCGTAGTGGAATCCCCATGATTTATATTAAAAAAATTTGAAACCATACATACCACTACTGGTATTCATATAACCGACGTGGAATCCCATACATACCACTACGGGTAATTGGGAAAACCGACGTGGAAAGTCCATAATTTTAAATAATAATTAAAGAAGAAATATACATACCACGACGGGTATTGAAAGACCCGACGTGGAAAGTCTGGACTTACAACGACGCCAGCATTCACTACGGCCACGGCCAGTAGTGGAAAGTAGCTTTGGCCAGTAGTGGAATCCCCTTTCTGCACTAGTGTAACTACTAACATTGACTGTTTCAACAAAATAAAATATCGACGAGTATGTGAACGTCGAAGAATGTTCATATTATTAAATGTTGTTTAATGGCAAGAGTTAGGGGCCAATAACCCCAAAAGCGGCTTAAGTAGGAAACAATCAAGGGCATACTACAAGTGACAAAAACCATGGGCTAAGGAACAAAATTGTATGCCCGTTACCATAACTTTTGAGTTGATGCCATTTTGTATTTTTACTAGTGTAATGAATGAAATGGTGTAATTTTAAACAAAAAATAGACAATTAATTTGAAATAAAGGGTGTAATAAAAAAATAATTATATTTATACACTCATTTTTTCTACAAGTGCGTCATTTAATTAAATTAGGTTAAAAATATGATTAATTTAGTTAAGTAGATGATTAATTCAATTCACGGTTAAAATTGTAGTTAATTCAACTATTTTACAATTTCAAATTAACGTGATTCTAATTAATCATCTATTCAATTGAATTAATCACAATTTTATATATGAGTAATTAATTGTGCTACTCAACTTGTGTATGGAAAATTGGGGGTTCATGAAAAAAAGTTGAAAATTAAAAATGACTTTTTAATTTTTTTATTTCATTTCCTTGTGAAAGCATACTGGAAAATGACTAAATATAATATAATCTAATCCTATAAATATGGTAAAGATTACTTGATGTCAAAAGAATAGACACTACACAGTATAAAGAGGCAGATGCATGATTCTTCCATTCACTTAAGAAGCTTCAAAAGCACACCAACAATTATTATCAATTGACTCTAAATTAATTAGACTATAGTTTCTGTGTAGAATAGGTGTTTAATAAGTGTAGGGGGTGCTATTCTAATATTGTCTCCATGGGTTTAACATGTCATTGTCACTTAATTTCATATTATACTATACTACTTGAGTTAATTAGATAAACATAGAGATTTGGTGAGACACTTGATCACTGATAATCTAAGTTCCAACAACTTTACTGTGGGCATGATATGATTTTGCATCTAACAAAATCTACTACTCCTAGTTTAATAATTGCTACCATTAAGAGTCATAACTTAAGTGTTGAATTTCTGCTCTAAATACTTAATTAAGAGATTGGTCTGCAATATGGAAACTTGAAAGTGACTTTGATGATGTGGCATCCTAATCTGTTCCATTTGGTTCTCTAGTTTCTTATTGTCACTTGTACTACAAAACTTTGATTTAAAGATACAATGATACACCAAAGGTGGGAGAAAAAATAATGGAGGAGTAAATCTGGGACTTGTCATATGATATGGTCCCCTTCATTAACATCACAAGGTAAATTTATATTCACTCTAATCACAATTGTACGGATAATTGATGTATCTGATATATAGACTAAATAATATAATTTATAAAAACTGAAATTTTGTTTATAATTATAGCCGAAAAGAGTACTATAGTAAAAGGTTTGGTGATAGTTTTTTTTTTTTTGGTTTTTACCGTCAGTTTAATCCGATTTGGAGGTTAGTTCTGGCATCAAGTAATTCCAGTTATCTTTTGATCGCTGTTGCGGAGGATCAAACCATAGTCTTCCCTATCAAATTCAACGTCAATTACCACTGAACCTTCACAAAACATGATAATATATAGCACAGTATTATTGTTTCTTTTAATAATCTTTGACATGAGCATAGCATATGGTAAGAATGAATTGTGTCCGATAGTTAGGTGACATGTTCACGCCTTGCATTTAAGAGCTTTAAAATAGAGAAACATCTTAAAAACTTTTTTTTTTTTTTGACTAAATCTTGAAAACTTTCTAAACCTTCACATCACTTGATATATACTCCTATAATAAGCATGTTCTTTATCGTAGTTATGGTCACGGTTGTAGTTATCCCATGCTATAAATTTAAACATTGTGATAAAATATAGACAAAGACGGTGATGCAATCACAATTACGGTCGCGGTTGCAATATTGTTGCCGAAATCTCTAAAACTGTTATATTACAGCTGTTGTTATGAAGTGAGTACATTTTAGAATTGTAGCACTAATTATATGAAATCGATGACTCGGATCGATCGCTGTTGTAATTGCATGCAGCAGTCATTTTCAGTCCTAAATAAGGGATCCGGATTGTCTATTTTAGCTGCTTCACGCAGTAGGCAATCTCTCAACTATAAATTTATATATGATTGAACGACTCAAATTAATTTAGTATTCATTTAACATTTTAAAACCCAGTTTTCAATTTCATCATTTATTTTTAATTGAACAGCTTATTACAGTTACTACGTTGACGCAATATCCGATCCCAAAAGCAAGGCATCTTAGTCTCCACACTCGTACGGATGAGTAATATGTGTCTTTATTATTTGCAACCAAAGGGAAGTTAGAATCATATACAGATGTTGATATGCATGTGAGTTTGAGTAATGAGTGAGATAATTAGAAGCACTTTTGGTGTGAATCATAGAAAAGAATAAATATGAAAGGTAGGAACAGAACAGGTGGGTCATGAAGAACAAATGCGTTTGTTTGACAAATCTTTGAGTCTCAAGTTTCGTTGCAATTCAATTGAACATTCATTGAACGAGAATTCTTCAATTTATTATTGACTAAATTATCATGATGCGCTGTGTTAACACTTGTAAAGTACTATTACTCATAATTATGGTCATATTTTTTCGTATATGAGCTATGTTAGATGAACATCTTTCTCTCGCGTAAAAAAAAACATTTTTTTCTAGACAAAAATACGACATTTATATTTTATCTTTCTCTATGCACAATTTCCAAAACATGCGAAAAGTATTAAAAAATTAAAAAATAGCACGAATATGTAGGTTGTTGTATTTTTATTAGAATTTTTTTGGTAAGATAATTTTGTTAAAAAATTGGTGTTCAAAGAAACTTTTTCTTTTGCATATATCCTTTAGGAAAAGGATTCTCTACCTATGGTTACTTTAGTGTATTTATATATGAATTTATTGATTCTGAACGTCCGGTTGTTGTCATCCCAGCAAAAAAGAAGTCCTTCAAATAAGCTAGTGCCCAACATTGGCGAAGAGAATACAACAAATCAATATGGGTATCATTACTTATATTGGAACAATTTTGAGGGAGATGAATTTTGGAGTGAAGAAGAGAATAAGAGAAAAGGTAGAAATTTCATTCATCCACAAAGGGGCAAAGATAGTTATATACAAGTTCTAATCATAACTGCATTAACTACCTAGGACTAAAACAAACTAACTACTTGTAATTGACTTTAACTGTCAGAACTGAAAAACAAAGACTGCTAAGCTCGCTCAGCCAACATCTTTTCACTGAGCTAGTAATGCTGCAACTTTAAAATTCCAACTCAGTCACTTAACTTCTACTTTAAGCATGCTAAAACACCTTAAAACATGTATTACTTTCATCAACTTAGACCAAATTGTGAAACCATTGATCGCCATTCTTGTTCAAAATCATCTTCACAATCTAAATGGTACACCTTGTATATGGTCGGGGTTCGATTCCTGACTCATGCGTATGGAGAGAATTCGGTTGAGAGGGGAAAACCCACCTTGTGTGCCCCACAAATTCCCCGATGGAGATTAGTCAACGCTAACGGTGGTGGAAACTTCGTACCAATATCATGGTAACAAAAAAATAAAAAAATTACTTGCATAATAATTTTCTAAGGACCAAAACAAAATTTGGTAATTTTATAAAAAAACAAAAAATATATCTAATCCTATGAATTTTAACAAGAAAGAATACAGGGACCAAAAAGAAAGTTGATAATTTTATTTTTTTTCCGATTCAAAGTTGGTAATTTTATGATGACAAAAAATATATTCAATTTTTTATTGCAAAAAAAATTTTAATTTTAAGATTTTTTTTTAAAAAAAGATTACAGTATAAAAATTATTTTGAAAAGAAAAACTAAAACAAACGGTCTGAAATATGTGCGTGTGTGTTTGAATCTTACGCTATGTGGATTTGTGAAACAAGAATAAAAATTCGTTCTTTCTTTTTCTTCTTCAAGAAACAAGAATCTATTTTTCTCCCATTTTCATCACACCCATTACACTTCCGATTCTTCCAAAATCTCTCACATTCTCACAGATTCTTCCAAAATCACACTTCGAACTCACAATCTCGTGTTTCTCCTTTCTCCGTCGATTCTTCAATGATCATTTGTGTGCATCTTCCGCATCCCGTGATTCTTCAATCATAAATTTTCAAGTCAATTTCTGAATCAATTGATTGCGGTATCAATTCTTGTTAATTTCATGTCTATTATATGGTTCTGAACTTATATTTTCTGATTCAAGTTATTTTCTATATTATCAAGTGATTTTAGGGTTTTGATTTCAAGGAGATTTTAACTCTGTTTAGGGTTTTGATTTTTCTAATTTGATGTTATGTATGTTTAGGATTTGACATTTCAGATTTGATTTTAAGTCGATTTTCACTTTGCTTAGGGTTTTTCTTCATCCTCGTCAAGTTTGATTTATGCATGTTTTCAGTGACCTAAATGATTACTATTGCAGTATTTGACTTCTTTATATATGATTGTTAGTTGTTTTTCTAAACAATTTTGTTGTGATAGATCAAAAATTGTTGCCTAGTACATATAATGTTTGTAGTGCTGGAGGAATTTGGTTTGTGATTGATTTTGGTGGTGGCATTGTGTGGTTTCTTTCGATTAGGATGAATTCTAAAATTTATACATGTCATGTTACAGGGCTGAGGTAGAAGGCGAATAAGAGACCTATGATGTAAAAATAGGTGAAAAGTGTGCCATTAATTTATTGTGATATGAAAATTTGGCTGGAAGTGGACTATTAATTTATGTTTGTGATATGTTGCAGGGATGAGGTAGATAGCAAAAAAGATAGATACTCCATGATGCAATAATAGGTGAGAAGGGGCTATGAAGAGCGGGATCGTCGGTTCTTTTTCCAGTATGGAAATAATTTTAGACCTCCAATTCTTCTTTTTTCAGGATCCGCAGGAGCTTACGCATATCTCAGATTGTTACAGGGAAAAAGTCTCAAAGTTGACTATGGCGCAAGGTAATTTCAATGATGTAATATATATATGTGAACAACTTTTTTATTATGTCAATTGTTAGTGTTATACTATTTTACTTGCTGCAGAGCATGAATAGATATATATACTTATGCAGAGCAAAAATTTGCTTTTAGAATCTGTAAATAACATGTTCTTGATCATTGGTCACTATGTTATATACACATAACAATGACTTAATGAATAATTTGGTGGCCCATTTAAAATTTTGTAAGGGATTGGATGTCTTAATGCCAAAAAAATGCTGGATAAATTACTTAATAACCCTAGTCCCTGAATGTGAAATCTAGTTGTTGCCTTAATTGCTACTCAAAGCAATTGTCCCTATCGGTGTCCGCTTGTCTATTAAAAAAAAATTATAAATTTTTGTTCATAGTAATGCATGAATTGATATATATTCTGCTTTGATGATCCTTAGTCTCTAAATTCAATTTTGCAACTGCAATTAGAAGTGATTTTGCATTATCAACTTAATGACCCTAGTACCTAATGTTACATAAGTTTTGTAAGGGATGGATGTCTCAATGACCCTCGAGGAAAATGCATTATGAATTCTTTATTCATAATGGAAAAGTTGGATGGTGGCTTTTTAGAAGTGATTTTACATTATGAACTTTAATTGAGGAAATGTATTCTGTCCCAAAAAATTTCAATCTTCTGCTTATTGGTTTATAATCAATACCTATTGGGAACGATGACGGGTTTTCGATTTTTTCATTCTTGATTATTCAAATACCTTCAATCTTCTGCTTCAATAAAATGTGAAATTTCAAATATTGTATGGGATTGGATGTCTTGATGCCCAAAAAATGCTGGATAAATTACTTAATGACCCTAGTCCCTCAATGTGAAATCTTGTTGCTTCCTTAATTGCTACTCAAAGCAATTGTCCCTATCGGTGTACGGTTTTCTATTAAAAAAAATTAAGAATTTTTTTTCATAGTAATACATGAATGGATATCTATTTTACTTTGATGACCCTTAGTCCCTAAATTCAATTTTGCAACTTCAATTAGAAGTGATTTTCATTATGAACTTACTGACCCTTAATGTTACATAAGTTTTGTAAGGGATGGATGTCTCAATGACCCTTGAGGAAAATGCATTATGAATTCTTTATTCGTAATAAAAAAGTTGGATGGTGGCTTTTTAGAAGTGCTTTTACATTATGAACTTTAATTGAGGAAATGTATTCTGTCCCAAAAAATTTCAATCTTCTGCTTATTGGTTTATAATGAATACCTATTTGGAATAATGATGGGTTTTCGAATTTTTCATTGTTGATTAATTCAAATACCTTAAATCATCTGCTTCAATAAAATGTGTTTCAAATTTTGTAAGAGATTGGATGTCTTGATGCCAAAAAATGCTGGATAGATTACTTAATGACCCAAGTCCCTGAATGTGAAATCTTGTTGCTGCCATAATTGCTACTCAAATCAATTGTCCCTATCGGTGTACACTTTTCTATTAAAAAAAATTATGAATTTTTATTCATAGTAATGCATGAATATATATTCTGCTTTGATGACCCTTGGTGTCTAAATTCAATTTTGCAACTGCAGTTAGAAGTCATTTTGCATTATGAACTTAATGACCCTTGTCCCTAATGTTACATAAATTTTGTAAGGGATAAATGCCCTATGACCTCAATGAACCTCAAGGAAAATGCATTATGAATTTTTTATTCATAATGGAAAAGTTGGATGGTGGCTTTAGAAGTGATTTTACATTATGAACTTAATGACCCTTATCCCTAATATTACATAAGTTTTGTAAGGGATGGATGCCTTAATGACCTTTGAGGAAAATGCATTATGAATTCTTTATTCATAATGGAAAAGTTGGATGGTGGCTTTTTAGAAGTGATTTTACATTATGAACTTTAATTGAGGAAATGTATTCTGTCCCAAAAAATTTCAATCTTTTGCTTATTGGTTTATAATGAATACCTATTTGGGAATAATGATGGTTTTTCGAATTTTTCATTGTTGATTAATTCAAATACCTTAAATCATCTGTTTCAATAAAATGTGAAATTTCAAATTTTGTAAAAGATTGGATGTCTTGATGCCCAAAAAATGCTGGATAAATTATTTAATGACCCTAGTCCCTGAATGTGAAATCTTGTTGCTGCCATCATTGCTACTCAAAGCAATTGTCCCTATCGGTGTCCGCTTTTCTATTAAAAAAAATTATGAATTTTTATTCATAGTAATGCATGAATAGATATATATTCTGCTTTGATGACCCTTGGTGCCTAAATTCAATTTTGCAACTGCAGTTAGAAGTCATTTTGCATTATGAACTTAATGACCCTTGTCCCTAATGTTACATAAATTTTGTAAGGGATGGATGCCCAATGACCTCAATGACCCTTGAGGAAAATGCATTATGAATTCTTTATTCGTAATGGAAAAGTTGGACGGTGGCTTTTTAGAAGTGATTTTACATTATGAACTTTAATAGAGGAAATGTGTTCTGTCCCAAAAAATTTCAATCTTCTGCTTATTGGGTTATAATGAATACCTATTTGGAACAATGATGGGTTTTCGAATTTTTCATTGTTGATTAATTCAAATACCTTCAATCTTCTGCTTCAATAAAATGTGTTTCAAATTTTGTAAGAGATTGGATGTCTTGATGCCCAAAAAATGCTGGATAAATTACTTAATAACCCTAGTCCATGAATGTGAAATCTTGTTGCTGCCATAATTGCTACTCAAATCAATTGTCCCTATCGGTGTCCGCTTTTCTATTAAAAAAAATTATGAATTTTTATTCATAGTAATGCATGAATATATATTCTGCTTTGATGACTCTTGGTGCCTAAATTCAATTTTGCAACTGCAGTTAGAAGTCATTTTGCATTATGAACTTAATGAACCTTGTCCCTAATGTTACATAAATTTTGTATGGGATGGATGCCCAATGACCTCAATGACCCTCGAGGAAAATGCATTATGAATTCTTTATTCATAATGGAAAAGTTGGATGGTGGCTTTAGAAGTGATTTTACATTATGAACTTAATGACCCTTATCCCTAATGTTACATAAGTTTTGGGTGGATGCCTTAATGACCTTTGAGGAAAATGCATTATGAATTCTTTATTCATAATGGAAAAGTTGGATGGTGGTTTTTAGAAGTGATTTTACATTATGAACTTTAATTAAGGAAATGTGTTCTGTCCCAAAAATTTTCAATCTTTTGCTTATTGGTTTATAATCAATACCTATTGGGAATAATGATGGTTTTCGAATTTTTCATTATTTATTATTCAAATACCTTCAATCTTCTGCTTTAATAAAATGTGAAATTTCAAATTTTGTAAGCGGTTGGATGTCTTGATGCCCTAAAAATGCTGGATAAATTACTTAATGACCGTATTCCTTGAATGTGAAATTTTGTTGCTGCCTTAACTGCTACTCGAAGCAATTGTCCCTATCGGTGTCCGCTTTTCTATTAAAGAAAATTATGAATTTTTATTCATAGTAATGCATGAATAGATTTATATTCTGCTTTGATGACCCTTAGTCCCTAAATTTAATTTTGCAACTGCAGTTAGAAGTGATTTTGCATTATGAACTTAATGACCATTGTCCCTAATGCTACATAAATTTTGTAAGGGATGGATGCCTCAATGACCTTTATGACCCTCGAGGAAAATGCATTATGAATTCTTTATTTATAATGAAAAAGTTGGATGGTGGCTTTAGAAGTGATTTTACATTATGAATTTTAATTGAGGAAACGTGTTCTGTCCCGAAAACTTTCAATCTTCAGCTTATTGGTTTATAATAAATACCTATTGTGAATGGTGATGAGTTTTAGATTTTTTCGTTCTTGATTATTCAAATACCTTCAATCCTCTCCATCAATAAAATATGAAATTTCAAATTTTGTAAGGGATTGGATGTCTTGATACCCAATAAATGCTGGATAAATTACTGAATGACCCTAGCCCTGAATATAAAATCCTGTTGTTGCCTTAATTGCTATTCAAAGCAATTGTCCCTATCGGTGTCCGCTTTTCTATTAAAAAAATTATGAATTTTTATTCATAGTAATGCATGAATAGATATATATTCTGCTTTGATGATCCTTAGTCCCTAAATTCAATTTTGCAACTGCGGTTAGAAGTGATTTTCCATTATGAACTTAATGACCCATGTCCCTAATGCTACATAAATTTTGTAAGGGATGGATGCCTTAATGACCCTCGAGGAAAATGCATTATGAATTCTTTATTCATAATGGAAATGTTGGATGCTGGCTTTAGAAATGATTTTACATTATGAACTTAATGACCCTTATCCCTAATGTTACATTAATTTTTGTAAGGGATGAATGCCTTAATGACCTTTGAGGAAAATCCCTTATGAATTGTTTATTCATAATGGAAAAGTTGGATGGTGGCTTTATAAGTGATTTTACATTATGAACTTAATGACCCTTATCCTTAATGTTACATAAGTTTTGTAAGGGATGAATGCCTTAATGACCTTTGTGGAAAATGCATTATGAATTGTTTATTCATAATGGAAAAGTTGGATCGTGGCTTTCAAAGCAAAGCAATTTTAATATGAAATATTACTCAAAATGTGGATGGTGTCGACTGTCTTTTTATGACCCTAATTGTGCAACTGTCACTAGTGGTATGATATACATGATGAGCTCACTAACTTGAAATTCGACAATAAGATGGATAAAATGATAAATATACTTTGTTGCATGATTTTTGTAAGCGATTGTCTTGATGGCTCAAAAATGTTGGATGATGCATTTAATCGAGGAAAGGTGTTCTGTCCCAAGAACTTTCAATCTTCTGCTTATTGGAAATTTCATTCCAACATATTTTCCTTGTTTGCTTTATAATCAATACCTATTGGGAACTATGATGGGTTGTTGATTTTTTCATTCTTGTTTATTCAAGAACTTTCAATTTTTGTAAGAGATTAAATATCTTGATGTGATGAACTTAATGACCCTAGTCACTGAATGTGAAAGCTAGTTGTTGCCTTAATTGCCACTCAAGCAATTGTCTCTATCGATGTCCTCTTTTCTGTCAAAAAATATATATATGAACTTTTATTCATAATGCATGCATGGATATCTATTTTGATTTGATGACCCTTGGTCCCTAAATTCAATTTTGCAACTGCAATTAGATGTGATTTTTCATTATGTTCTTAATGACCCTATTCCCTAATGTTTGACAAGTTTTGTAAGGAATGGATTGCCTCAATGAGACAATGACCTCAGAGTTAAATGCATTATGGCCCTAATCGATGGTATTTATTGTCTTTTTAAAACCCTAATCGTGAAACAGTCATTGAGATGAATTTTTTTTTTTTTTCATTATCTATAAAGTGTGGTGTGGTAAACATGAGCCCACTTACTCAAAATTGTTGCCTAGTACATATAATGTTAGCAGTTTTGGAGGAATGTGGTTTGTGATTGATTTTGATGGGGGCGTTGTGTGGTTTCTTTCGATTAGGATGAATTCTAAAATTTATACATGTGATGTTACGGGGCTGAGGTAGAAGGTGAAAAAGAGAGCTATGATGTAAAAATAGGTGAAAAGTGAGCTATTAATTTATGTTTGTGATATGAAAATGTGGCTGGAAGTGGACTATTAATTTATGTTTGTGATATGTTGCAGGGATGAGGTAGAAAGCAAAAAAGATAGATACTCCATGAAGCAATAATAGGTGAGAAGGGGATAATTTGTAGTGTGAGATTTATCAACATTGTGTGGTTTCTTAAGATTTGATGACTTAATGAATTGGATTTGTTTATAACATTATATAAGCTACTTATTAACACAGTTCTGTATCAACTGACACATTTGTTTATATATCTCTGACCATTACTAGTTAGTTCATGCATTATGGATGGTAGCACCATTGGTGTTCAATCCCCCTGGCTTTGATTGGTTAAAAACTGTTTATAATTTTGATGACGTTATGAACTGGATATGGTACAGTGGAATTGTGTTTGCTAAAGCTGAACCGAGCTGGTGGTATGAAGAGCAGGATTGTCGGTTCTTTTTCCGGTATGGAAATAATCTTAGACCTCTAGTTGTTCTTTTTCCAGGATCAGCAGGAGCTTAAACATATCTCCGATTGTTACGGGAAAAAGTCTCAAAGTTTACTATGAAGCAAGGTAATTTCAATTGTTAGTGATGTAATATATATATAGGGAAAAAATGTGTATTATTTTGGTCAACTACTGTGTATTATTATTAAGGGAAAAAATGACATAAGAATTGGAGAACAAAAGAAAAACATAGGTTTGGTATTAGGAATTGGAGAACAAAAGAAAAACACAGGTTTGGTATTAAGAATTGGAGAACAAAAGAAAAACAGGTTTAGTATTAGTGGTGATGCAGATTTGGATAATTGGAATAAGAAGAAATGTGAGATTAGTGTTGGAAGCGAAAGAAGCAAGAATGTTGTTGGTGGTAGGCCAGAGCTTGCTTTGTAACCACGTTCGGTGCTGCCGAGTAATTTACATTAAGATTAGGATATTCCTGTTGCTGCTGTTTCTGAAATTCTGGTTTCTATCACATCATTTGAGTACTTGTTACATCAACTAATACCAGTGTAACTTCTGCTGCAGAGGATATGAGAAGACTGGATAAAATATAACTGAAGGTGCACCTGTATGGATGAAGCTATTGATGTAAGTCTTAATTGTTGCTTGACATAAAATTAAGTGCCTATGTTTCTTGTGTGTTCTTATACAATAGATATGTTTCATATTACTGACAATAGGCATATATAAGCCTCTACAAAGGCATATAATCCTCCAAAGTTCAAAGTTCTTATGAAGGAATATATAAGCCGCTGCAAAGGCATGCTTTCTCCTACCTTATTTATCTTTTTTGTCCGGTAAGTTCCTTTGGCTAAAGTTGTTTCTCTTATATTGTTCATTTGGTCAGAGCATATCTTGCAAAGAAAAAAATGCGCAGAATTGCTTTAGCATTAGGTGGATCACCATGAGTTTGAAGGAGATAGGGCTTGTGATCTATTTTGGATTATGCGTCTAGTTGGTTACCCTGGTGTAAATGACATAGGATGGTAATGAAATCAATCTAGCCTATCTAGGACCTGAATATCTCTAAAAATTTTACATTTTTTATCTATGTTTGTTAGACCTTACATTATTGAACTAACGCATCTTACAACTAGGGCTTTTGACAGAGGGTGTTGCTTGCATAGAATCTACTAACAATTCATTAAGAATGATTGGATCTTCTGCTTGAGTAAAAAAAAAAAAAAACCTTAATCGTGTAAAAAGACAGTTTTTTGTTTCTCAGGATAATGGACATATCTGGTTTATAATCGATACATGTTGGGAACGATTGTGGCTACCGATTTTATCATTCTTGATTTTTCAAACATATTTGCTACGGTAATTATGAGCAAGTGATTCGACCATTGTATCTGTTTCTCATATGGTATAATGACTTTACTGATGTGTTTTTCTTTATGCAATTAACACTTGCTGTCAATTACATACGCGTCGTGCAATTTACAATGTTGCTTATATAACTAAAGCTCTATAATTAGCTTAACAAGAGGATCCTTTTTACTATGTTATCATGTTATGTATTTGGGAGATTTGGTGCTGAATGCAGTTTATTTTCGTTTTTGAGAACTTATTCAACCTATATTTACATTATAACATTATATTCTTTTGAATTATACTTACTGCTTTTACACAATTTTTGTTTGTAAGGACAGAATTTAAGTATCATGGCCAACATGAAAATTTCTTGAGTTAAGGTCTATTTCAATGGTCACATTATCGAGATAACGAGATTACATTATATGATGGTTACTGTGTGACGGGAAGTTCTGTTATAATATGCTTTCAATGCTTGTTTAAAAATTGATCAATTACATGAAAATAACTAGTAGAGAAAGTGGTACTTGATGGCATGTATGGTTGATTTCGGATTTTGAAAGAGGGCTACAAGGATGAGCGACTTAGACTTTAATAGGTTTATGCTCTCATAAGTCTATTAATTTCATCATATAAGTATATATGGATAATTAGTTGCCTTGAAATTGTGTGATAATACTACCTCAACATAGCCTAAGAGCTACTATTGAATATCAAACTAATAAATCTGATTGAGATTAAGTTAGTTTGTTGTTATAACATCTTTAAATACGGAACAAAAGTTGTATAGAAATCCCATGGTCAAATGTTAAGAAGTTGATGGTAGAAATCCCTTGGTCAAATGACCATATTTATGTTTTCTAATTTGGTTTCTGTGTTTAAACAAATTGAAGTTGATTAAATTGTCATCCTTTTAGGTTCATTAGTGTTTTGACTGGAATATTGATGCTGTGGTTGTAGGATATGAATTCAAATATTGTGTGTTCTAGAGTGGATTGGTGAGCTGACCCAAGCCCAATACCACCTCTTCGACTATATAAGTCTCACATCATCACCTATGAAGGTACATCTCATTATAAACGTCTCTCTAACTCAAAAGTTTGAAGGACATAAATTAACTTAAAAACTAAGACAAAAAATATTGCTTGATGGAAGCATAAATTCACTTTAATTAACCCGGTATTGGGTCGAGGCCCTTGGTCGAATAAAATATGAAAGACCATCAGGTAGCCTTTATATTAAAGCACATGCATTCTTCACACATCTATGTTATGCAGCTTCTATCACTATGGCGTTTGGTTTAGTTGTCTGATTCGTCTTTCTTCTTCTCAAGTAAAGACTGAACGCATTGTGATAAATACTATAGTTTCTTGATAAAACTAAAACCTCTATGAATGTTGGTTGGATCAAAATTTAATTGGGTATACAAACCCTATAAGACTATATATCATTGTGAGATGGAAATCTTTTTTCATCATCTGAAAAACGAGTGGATGATGTCCTTCAATGCAATTTTTATATGAACCAATTCTTCCCCCGTTTCTATTGTTTGTAAATGTCTTTCAAATGTTTAAGACTTCAATTTAGGTAAGTAAAACAATACTCAAGAAACTTTTGTCTTTCAAATGTTTAAGACTTCTAATAAATTTTATCTTTATATTGTGCGACATAAGTAATTGATATTTAAGGATGTACCTGTGAAAAACATCTCAAGAAACTTAGAAAGACATCAACTGATAGATATTAAAAGAAATAGAGATGGAATATGAATGTTTATTTAGTGAAAATAATGGAAAGTGGTGGTTACAAAGAAATAAACCAGAGCCAAAATGCTCCTCCCAGAGAAATGATTCTCCTTACTCTAACAAACAAAATATGTGATACCCTCTCCCCCACTAATCATACCTACATATAACCTCTAATCAAATTACAGCTCAAAGATAACTTCCACGTTATGGAACTACTTATTACCACTAACCCTCTTCCTAGAATAAACTTTCCAAATAATCGGCCTAGGTGGAACCACCCCAACATCAATTTTGGGCTCAGCAGTATTGGGCATCAGGTTTCTATCACTGCCCCCACCTTCAATAGCAGCCTTGTCCTCAAGGCTAATTTGAGGGAATTGACTCTTCAATTCATCCTCCTAGGTTGTGTCCTCTTCAGCCCTTCCTTTCCATTTCACAAGCCATTGTTTGACCACTTGACCTACCACCACTACCTCCCTAGATGTCAACAGCTGCTCAGGACTCTCACACTCTTCGGGTTCGATCTTCATTCCTTCAGGCAGCTTAGGCTCCACAGTATAGTTCCCAATAGCCTTTTTTAATTGAGATATATGGAAAATTGGATGAACTCGCGCATCATCTGGTAATGACGTTTTCTCTCCCGACCCCCCTCATTTCTTTTCTACCCCCCAATAATCCAATTTTGCCCCTTGCGGTATGAAAAAATTTTGCCAACAAACTTCGGTTTATATAAACCGAAGTTTTTAAACATGGAAAAAAAATTCGGTTTATATAAACCGAAATAACATATACCCCCCAAAAAGAAGGAAAATTTATGTGAAAATTCGTGTAGAGCTACTTGTGGTAAATTTATCATATCTCTCTGAATATAGGTCGTATGCTAATGATTTTTAATCCAGTGTAAAGAAGACAAAATTTACTACAAGATTGACACCGGAATTATTAAATTTCATTAAGTATAGTACGAGAAAATCTACCTACAAGTTTGAGAAAAGTTTCTGCAAAATGTTGTAGATATACCTGTGGTAAATTTATCATAGCTCTCTGAATATAAGTCGTATGCTAATGATTTTTAATCCAGTGTAAAGAAGACAAAATTTACTACAAGATTGACACCAGAATTATTAAATTTCATTAAGTATAGTATGAGAAAATCTACCTACAAGTTTGAGAAAAGTTTCTGCAAAATGTTGTAGATATACCTGTGGTAAATTTATCATAGCTCTCTGAATATAAGTCGTATGCTAATTATTTTTAATCCAGTGTAAAGAAGACAAAATTTACTACACGATTGAAACCGGAATTGTTAAATTTCATTAAGTATAGTATGAGAAACTCTACCTACAAGTTTGAGAAAAGTTTATGCTCTGTTTCTGTACCAGTACCCACTATTTGGTCAAACTGAACCAATTGGATAGTTAACCCTCAAAACAAAAATTATATTTGTATTGTTGACACCCTAAGCTTTCCAACGAGTGGTCGTTTACTCAAATCGGACATCGTTTAGTATTTCAAATAAATTGTGGAAGTTGAGGGTCTCATGCAGAATTTATGCAGGAAAACTGGAAAAAATTTTAGAACACAATATTTCGGTTTATATAAACCGAATTTTTTTAGCATGACAAAAAAAATCGGTTCGTATAAACCGAAGTACCCCCCAAGGGCAAAAACGGAAATTCAGGGGGTAGAAAAGAAATGAGGGGGGTCGGGAGAGAAACCATCTCTGGTAATTTTAATTTGTGTGATACAACTCCAATTTTTTCCACAACTAGAAATGGTCCAAAGAATCTTGGGGCCAGCTTTTGATTGATCCTTCTTGCCACTGTTTGTTGATGATGTGGCCTCAGCTTGAGAAATACCCACTCTCCTACTTCAAAAGACAAGTCTCTTCTTGTTTGCATACTTTTTCATTGTCTCTTGTGCTCTAATCAGATGGTGTTTCAACTGCCTTAATGCCACATTCCTGTCACTTAATTCTTCAGACACTGCTGCCACTTTAGTTTCTCCTTGTGTGTATCTCACCAACAGGTGTGGTTTTCTTCCGTAAACAGCTTCAAAAGGTGTCACTCCAGTCGACACATAGAATGTCGAATTATACCACAATTCCGCCCATGGTACCCAATGAACCCAAGTCTTGGGTAATGGCTGAAGAAAGCCAACCGGAGAAGCAGCCAAATAATTCTGACATTGACAAACATCAAACCTCTTGACAAATTCTTGGACAATCCTCTTCATTCCTATCCAATATAGATTCCCTGCTTGTCTTCTATATGTTCTGAGAAATCCGGAATGACCCCCTGTTGGTGTCTAATGAAATTCTTCTAATAATGTTGGAATAAAAGAGCAGTTAGAGGACAAAACCAAACGATTTTTGTAGAGCAGAACCCCATATTTCAAACTGAACTTTTTGTTGTATTTGCTGCCTCTACAACTAGACTGGAGAAGACACAATATTCTTTAATTCACACCCTTCATCACGCAGTCACAATGCGTCTGCTGCCTTGTTCTCTGGACCGGATTTGTACACCACCTCAAAATGGTATCCCAATAATTTAGACAGCCAGTTTTGTTGATCAGCAGTGGCGACTCGTTGCAGCAAGTGTTTCAAACTTTTTTGATCGGAATACACCACAAAATTCCTCCCCAATAAATATGGCTGCCAATGTTGCACGGCTAACACCATTGTCATCAACTCTTTCTCATATGCGGACTTGCTTAAATTAGCTTTCGATAAGGCTTTGCTAAAGTAAGCTATTGGTCTCTTCCCCTGCATCAAAACAGCCCCTATGCCTTTTCCGGATGCGCCACACTCAATTTCAAAAGGTTGAGCAAAATTTGGGAGGGTCAATACCGTAGCTTGGGTCATGATCTTTTTTAATTCTTCGAATGCGTTCAATGCTTCGGGTCCCCACACAAAACCATCTTTTTTATTGTTTTGTTACTAAAATAGGAATTTCAGAATCTATTTTTCGAATTTTTTTCCCTTTTCAAAAAATAGATTCCGAAACAAGTTTAGAGGTAAAATGGAGTTTTTTTTGGAGGGTGGGGAACCGAATCATGGGGGGGGGGGGGGGGGGGGGGGGGAGGACATAAGAGAAGTTTTTATGTCATTGTGCTTTCTTGTCAAACAGATCAAACATGCCCTTGACCGTATACTCCCTTTGAATTTATTTATAAGTAAAAGTCAAGAATTTTTTGATATTTTCTCTCCCCACCCCCTATGAATCTTTTATCCCCCTTGAATTTCCAATTTTGCCCTTGAAAAAACTTTGGTTCGTAGAAACCGAAGTTTTTTTTTGCCTTGAAAACAAATTTCGGTTTCTAAAAACCGAAATTTACTCTGAATTTGCACTAGAAAAATTTCGGTTTCTGCGAACAAAATGTTTCTGCAAGGGCAAAATTGAAATATTAGGGGGTATAAAAGATTCATGGGAGGGGGGAAGAGAAAATATCGATTTTTTTTGCCTTAAATATAAGTTGAGCATCGGTCTGTTTCGGGCCAAAAATCATCAAACCGATAAAAATCGCAATCATTTAATTTGGACCCAATTCCGACCATCTAAAAGTACCCCTGATTAATTGTCACTTTTTGACATGGCTGCATAGTCCCAATGCAAATTTAATGTATGTAAGGGGTAATTTAGTAAAAATAACAAATTTATTAACATCCGTGAAACAATAGAATTTTGGATATTCCAATTAAATAAACATTTTGTTCCGTGAAAAGTTCCAAATGGAATTTATTGGCAAAATATTGTGTTCTGAGGTGCAAGTTAAGAGAGTAGAAAGGGAAAAAAAATTGAATTGAAAAAATATTTTTTATATTTTTAAAAATTAGATTATAAAAGTTTCAAGTATTTTTTTATTATTATTTACAAATTACTAGCATTTTATGATAGAAGATTATATCTAGTTAATTAAATAATTATTAGATAATAGTTTATTAACAATTATTTAGGTATAAGTAAGATTTAATATTTTTATTGTTACGAGGACTTTCATGTTATTGGGTTGTTTAAATGGGCTTTATGCCTTAGGCCCATTAGGAGTATTATATATATGTAGTGCCTTATGCATTTTAACACGAGGAATGAAAATAAAGTCTTTTATTTATCTTTATTTATTTGCATTTCTTTATTGTTTTCCTAGATTTAGCTTAGTATAGCTTGATAGAGCTTCAACACTCTATCAATTGGTGCTTTCATTCTTGAACACCAAACACCTCCCATGGCTTATTCAAACCCTAATCATCTCTATTATCCAGATCCCACCACCATTCCAACCTTTTCTCCATTTTACCCTTCTACCATCCCTCCCACTTATCCCACAACCATACCAAACCTAACTCCAACCCCTACTCCCAACCCAAGTTTTCCTTCATATCCACATCACCTTCATGACCCATCATACAACCCACCACCAATTTTCACCTATCCACCTTACTCTTCATACCCAAACAGCACCGCATCACCATCACCAAACCATTACACATCATACACAACTTCTTCTCCATCTGATTATGCATATTCAAATCACTACAACTACACCCAACACCCATCATACCACACATCATTTCTTCCTCAACAACCAAATCAGACTCCTAATTCCAACTATTCACAACATATTACAACATTTCACACTGCAGATCAACATATTTCCTCTAAGCATGCTGAAAAGGAATGGGAAGAATCTCATAGAGTTTTTACTGAAAAAATGCAAGCCATTCGCCTTGCTCTCAAGGAAAACCTCCAAAAAGTATCTGACAAATATACAGCTTTGAAACAGAGCAGGCAGGAGAGACTTCTTACAACAAATTCAGAGAAAGTTGCAGAAGAAAAACCACAAACAGAAGAAACTGAGTTTACTATTTCAGTCGAAGAAAAAGAATCAACAGAAGAGGACAACGTGGAGAAGAAACAAGAATTTAAAACTCACCGTGATTCATTATCACAGTTGCCTCCTTCGTGTCCAAAACTACCACCAACACAGTTTCTTTCAACTGTGTCGTCGCCGGCGCTGCTGTCACCACCACAAGGACCTGTTCCTCTAGTTGAGCCGCCATCCAAACAACTCCTGAAGTCACTAGAAACCAACATCTCTCCGGCGTCGAAGCCGCCGTCTAAACTGTCGGAACCATCAGATCAAAAATTTCCGTCAGAAACCTTCTCAGTTCCACCTCCGGCGAGTCGACCGCCGTCGAAACCGCCAGATCCATCATCGAGCTTTCTCATATCTCAGTCTCATCTTCGAACACCACCGTGCTTCTCAAAGTCACCACTGAAACTGCCGCCACCTAAACCTCCAGACAAGGTCTTACCTCTGTTCACGTCGCCGTCATCGAAGCTACATCCACCACCGAATTTGTCATCGCCATTTTTGCGACCGCCGGCGAAGCCCCCAGATTTAACTCTCGTTGAAACTTAATTGTTCAAATGGTTCCTCACAGAAATTCCGCTTGTTTCTTCATATCAAGACGGTCAATAAATTTTTTAATCTTACCATCCTATCACAGATCGACACGTGCTCTCACTGTCCTTATCCTCAGCAGTGTGTGCTACTGTGCTGTTTGTATTTGGCAGCGTAATTTCAGAAAGTGGGGAGACGTGTGTTGAATTCTCATTGGAGGAGAGGGATGCGTTACTCATGTAACGAATTGTTTTATTCCCAAGGTGGGCCAGCCTCTGTCCTTGAGGGAACTCACAGCACGTTTCACAATCACGTGATATACCCACATGTGCTAGGAATTATTTTTAGTTATCATTTTCATGGTGAGAGAAGTGGGCCAAATATTATGTTATGGATGAATTTTATGGGCCAAAATCTTTTGTGATCCAAGCTTCACTACAACACAATCCACACACTTCAATTGGGCTTTCACGCGCTCTTCCGACCCTTAAACTGCCATGCTCGCTTCCGAACCTTGAGGGCAAGGTTCAAGTGAATCCGGCGGCAATGATAGAAGATTATATCTAGTTAATTAAATAATTATTAGATAATAGTTTATTAACAATTATTTAGGTATAAGTAAGATTTAGTATTTTTATTGTTATGAGGACTTTTATGTTATTGGGTTGTTTAAATGGGCTTTATGCCTTAGGCCCATTAGGAGTATTATATATATGTAGTGCCTTATGCATTTTAACACGAGGAATGAAAATAAAGTCTTTTATTTATCTTTATTTATTTGCATTTCTTTATTGTTTTCCTAGATTTAGTTATAGTGTAGCTTGATAGAGCATCAACACTCTATCATTTTACTGGACTAAAAATATACTTCACCTTTTAGTTAAATTTGAATGAGATCAATAGTGTTTTTTTTGTAAGCTTTAAAGGTAAATTCCAAGAAAGTGATGGACTGAACTGCTAGTTATCGAAGTTTCGTGGACAAGAAACATAAAATTAGTCAATAGCATAAAGTGAATATTTTGAATTAATAAACTTGTTGTCCAAGTTAATTATCTACTTCAACAAGAAAACTAAGTTTATATAAAGTATAGAGGTTAACAAATGAATTCAAATGCATCCATCAATTAGCAAAATCCTCTAAATTAATAATATTGAGCACTATCACAAACAGGAGTAAAATGGGTTCTAAGGGAAACAAGAAAAGTTGGTTTTCATCAATACTAAGATTCTTTACAATGTTATTTTGTGGTAATAAAAAGACAAGTACCAAAGATTCTGCAACTAGTGGACCTGAAGCATCCATAGTTGCAGCATCAAAGCATTTCTCTTCTGCCCACAAAGTGAAGTTCAATTAGTTCAGTGTATCTTTTGTGGTATATCAAAAGAGATAAACTTTTCAATCTAATCAAGTTGGTGATTGCTTTTTTCCCCGAGTTGCTCACATAGACAAAATACACTACCGGAAGATTTCATCTCCTACTAGAAAATATCTTCCGGTAAGTGGATGAGAGGATTTTGAGCAATTCAGGGGAAGAGCAATTCTCAATCAAGTTCACCTTGATATGAAATTTGTGTCATTAAAAAATATATCATGTGAAAGTACACTTCTAAAAATATTTGTGATATTATAGAAATGTGAGTGGTAGAAAATGTTACTGTAATATAAATTTTTTTACTTTTACCTTTGATTCAAAAGAAAGTCTTATATATGTTATGGGAGTAAAAAGTGATTCTCTTGATTAATATTGGTATGTTTAACTTAATCATATATTTTAGTTATTAAGGATGAACCAGTTGATATGCCTTGCTTAAAATTCCATTTTCTGATATTGTTAAGGATAAATCAAGCACACTAACATAGTAACAGTATACATTTTCATAATCTCTTGCTAATATGCTAAAAAAAATGCTATATCTTTTAGCTTATGACTGCAAAACTGTCGGAACATAAGCAATAGTTTTAACTTTTAACTTACAACTCAGCCAAAACAAATATATATTTGCAGTCCAAAATAGAGCATAACCAATAGTTATAACTTATAACTACTACCTCCTTCTTCAAAGTTCAAATCAATATATCCCCAACACATAAGACTAAAAGCACTGTTGTTTCCACCATAATTGCATCAGTTACTTAATATAATCCCTAATCTTATTGTATCTAAATTCCAAAGTCAGATTCAACTTCAAACTAAACTTCTTACCTAAACTTTGGTTTTAGGATATTACTTGTGTATTTTAGACTTACCATAACATGTAACAAAAATAAAAAGACTTACCAGATGAATATCACAAGTAAGCAACTTAGATTATTATGATTATGACTAGTATTCATAATACAATTTAGGGTCATAGAGACATCGATATCTCAAGTAAATTCAAGGCATCGAGACATCAAATATAACAAGCAGTAAAATCAAGGCTTCATTAGGGTTATCGAGGAATCAATATCGCAAGTGCATTTTATGTGAAAACAATTTAAAAGTTTACTGATAACTTGAGTGGAAATCGGGGTGGCAATATTCGGAGTCGATGCCAAAAGTGCTTTTATTCATGCTTGTTGTACAAGCAGTATTGTTAGTAGTTTCCCATTGCAACCATGGTTAGGTAATCCCATCCATCAAAACAGGAAGAGATATAGGCAACGGTGGACTGCTAGATGTTTTTGTTTTATCAGTCCTCCGATGAATGAGCTTGTGTCACTCCTTTCTCCATCGAGTGACGAAATATCCGTATCTTCAACATTTGAAATAACATCCTCAATATATCTCTCAGCCTCCTCAGTCAACCGCATAGACATTCTGTTTCTATCATTTGAAAACAGTGCTTGAAAAACAAAAATGACGCATAAAGGTTTTCCTTTTCCTTCACAATGAAAGACAAAAAATGGTTTTATTTGAATTATAAGGAAACTATTGTCAGAAACTCGGAATACCGCATAGACAGAAACTAATGATGAAAGTTTCATTAGAGAGTAAGAAAATTTTCGGTGCACAAGAAAGGGTTGCAATTATTGTGTGCATGAAAAAGAACATACAAATAGGCAGATTTACATAAAATTAAATCACATTTGACATACTAGATCAGTTTCCATATGCCTCAAAATTCTTTCCACATTGCTTTGTGCAATCAATTAGCCATGTCAGTGAGTCCAACCTAAATATTTTTAATAAACAAGATTAGAAGTGAAAATCATAAAATTCAGGCACTACTTGCGCAACTATAATTCCCCAACCTTCTTATGAGCATGAACTGCTCGTAGTTTCTCACTTCCACTTTTTTTTTTGAAGTGAGTACATGCTCCTTCATCGTCAGTTAGAATTAAAGAATGACTCTGAAAACTCATAGTCACAATCACATGATAACTATTCTACAATGTTAAAGAAAGACAATGCTATTCTCTGCAAATGTTGAAGGGCAACGACATATTAAAATTAGTTTAGCTTTATATTATCAGTTGGATAGTAACTTTGTTTACATAATACAGAGAAGACTAAACTAAGTATTGCATTGAACATGGATTTGAACAAACACATTCACATTTAGCAATCAGATGAGTAAAGCAAGTCATCTCTTAATCTACAAATGTGTATAGCATATGTGATTTAAGTTATCATACCACAGGTATCAATCATTAGTTGGTTCAGTGGTGATTGACGCTAAACTTGGTAGGGAGGACCACGGTTCGATCCCCCGCAACTGCGATCGGGAGAGGGCTGGAACCACTTGATGTCAGAACTGACCCCCGTACCAGATTAAACTGGTGGTGAAAACCAAAAAAAAAAAGTTATCATACCACAGGTGATGAAAGCACCACACGGTAAACTGCATTTCGGAAGTCATGATTTGAACCAGGAATGGCACTACTTGTATTTGATGGCATAGGAAAGTACCAAGGTTTCAGGTCTTGAATATATACTTGATCTTGCGAAGCATCTTATTATGAGGACAATATATTTTAGACATTTAAGTTTTAGATTCGCACAACATCGTTTATTTATATTCCATATTGGATGAGCTCTGTCTTAAAATTATTAACATCCTAGAGAAAGGAAATTCTTTTTTGGGATCAACTAAGAGCATCTAGGCATCAAGAAAGGCTTAACTACACATTTGGTCTCTTACGTTTTTTTTAGGTTTCAATTTGGCCCCTTACGTTTAAAAAAAATCAATTTGGTCCCTTACGTTTTCATTAGGTTTCAATTTAGTCATTTCCGTTAGTTTTGTCACTAACACCGTTTGAACTATACACGTATCACTGTGTCAAAGTGTCCACGTGTCAGTCCACATATGTGAATTGACTGCCACATGTGACAAAATTGACGGAAAGGACTAAATTGAAACCTAATGGAAACGTAAGGGACCAAATTGATACTTTTTAAACGTAAGGGACTAAATTAAAACTTAAAATAAACGTAAGGGACCAAATGTGTAGTTAAGCCCATCAAGAAACAACTAGACATCTCAACTATGTATAGCTCATAAAATATATAAAAATAGTAAATAAAAACACAAATGGGAAGCGAATCCCACCACCCGAGGGATAACAGACTATGACCGTGGTTTGCAGCTATTCCCTTCCCGGTAAATATGTGACATTGAAATGTTTAATCCTAAGGAGAAGCAGTTACTCCAACGATTTCTCAAAGTCCATGGCACAATATCCATATTTGTGATGGCACTCAACGCAACTTTAGAATCGCTCTCCAACCATATATGATTCCAACCATGTATTCTAGCGTGCAACCATGTATGCTAGCGTGCTCAAGAGCAATAATCATTCCCATAAACTCTGTATACAACACAGAATCATGTTGGAGTTTAGCAGCAAAACTGCCAAGGTGGTTGGCAGAATGGTCACGGAAAATACCTCCGCACGCCGAGGAATTGTCCAAGAAATAACCATCAGTATATACCTTAATCCAGAGGATACTCGTGTTGAGAATAATATGCCTAAATATCTTCTGAAGATATTAGATTTAAATATTATTTAGATTTATATTTAAAATATGATAATATTAGGTTTTATGATTTATATTTCTATTTAGAATATTTAAGATTTGTTTAGAATTTATTATAGGATTAGTTTTGTTTTAAAAATATATGATTTGTTTTTTATGTAGCTCTATATATAGAGCCATAAGCATAATGAATAAAACAAGAACTTTAGTATTCTTCATATAACCCTATATTTGAGGAGAGTTTTCTCCCTAAATTTATATCTTACCAAATTCCGCAATACAAAAACACAAAAAACCATATCAGTGGCATCCGAGCCAACGTTCATAAGGACCTGTGAAGATGGATTTTTCAAAGGTTGCTCCTCCGATCTTTGATGGAGAAGACTATGATCTTTGGGCGGTGAGAATGAAGGCATTCTTAGATGCTCTAGATCTATCAGAAACTGTGGAGGATGATTACGATGTTTCTTCGTTACCAAAAGATCCCACAACAGAACAGATGAAAACTCATAAAGAAAGAAAAACCAAGAGGGCAAAGGCAAAGACTTGTTTGTTTGCAAGTGTCTCACAAACCGTCTTTATTAAAATCATGACTCTCAAAACACCAAAAGAAATTTGGGATTACCTAATAGAAGAATATAAAGGAGATGAAAGGATTCGAAGCATGCAAGTTATGAATTTATTGAGAGAGTTCGAGTTGCAAAGAATGAAGGAGGATGAAACAATCAAGACATACGCTGATAAATTATTGTGTATTGCTAATAAGGTACGATTACTAGGCACTCAATTTTCTGATTCCAGAATTGTGGAAAAACTCCTTGTAACGGTACCTGAAAGATATGAAGCCTCTATAGCCGCCTTGGAGAACACAAAAGATTTGAGTAAAATCACTCTGCCAGAAGTGTTACATGCATTGCATGCACAAGAACAAAGAAGACTTATGAGGGAAGAAAGAACTATAGATGGTATATGTCTAGCAAAAGGTTTTGGAAAGAAATACCAACACAAACCATGTCCTCATTGCAAAAAGGATAATCACTCACCAAAGAATTGTTGGTGGAGGCCTGATGCAAAATGTGAAAAATGTGGTAAATTAGGTCATATGATGAAGGTATGCACATCACAACAACAACAAGGAGATGTTAACATTGCTCATGAACAATATGAAGAAGACCAGGAACTACTACTTGCAATCTCAGGTTTTACAACCAACAAATCGTCAAAAGAATGGCTCATTGACAGTGGTTGCACAAACCATATGACTTATGATCGAGATCTTTTCAAAGAGCTCAATAAAACTTCTATTTCCAAAGTCAGAATTGGGAATGGAGAACAAATTGCAGTAGAAGGCATTGGAACAATTTCAATTAAAACTCATGCAGGTATGAAACAAATTTCCAATGTTTTATATGTTCCTGAAATTAATCAGAATCTTTTAAGTGTTGCTCAGTTATTGGAGAAAAATTATAAAGTGATATTTGAACATAAAAGTTGTGTGATTAAGGATCAAAACAATAAGGAAGTGATCACATCTCAGATTAAAGGCAAAAGATTTGTTTTAGATTTAATGAAGAATGATCATATTATTGAAGAGAAAAAAGAACTTAAATTCAAAGAAGATCGCGAAGATTCAGGTATTTTGAAGAAATTTCAAGTTAAGGAGGAGAATAAATATGCTTGTGAAAAATCACCTAAAAGTCATAACAAATGCAATGTTTCTACCATGAAGTCCACAAGGCACAAAGATGCTAAAGCTTGCGATAAGAAGAAGAATCAAAACAAGAATAATTTTTCAAGAAGCTCAGATTGGATACGCACAAAAGATATTCAGTCAAGGAGGAGTGTTGAGAATAATATGCCTAAATATCTTCTGAAGATCTTAGATTTAAATATTATTTAGATTTATATTTAAAATATGATAATATTAGGTTTTATGATTTATATTTCTATTTAGAATATTTAAGATTTGTTTAGAATTTATTATATGATTAGTTTTGTTTTAAAAATATATGATTTGTTTTTTATGTAGCTCTATATATAGAGCCATAAGCATAATGAATAAAACAAGAACTTTAGTATTCTTCATATAACCCTATATTTGAGGAGAGTTTTCTCCCTAAATTTATATCTCACCAAATTCCGCAATACAAAAACACAAAAAACCATATCAACTCGTACTTTCCATAGTACCAGACTGATTGTAGGTGCGTTCTTAAGACGAATTGGCACCTGTGACGTCTGCAGAATTGACATTGACATGTTCGCACTCGACTTGCTAGACCAACTTTTCATGAGTGCAGCACTATTCACAATCAACGTTTTTATTTTCATTTGGGCAGCAAGTAATGAAATAGACGTGTTATTAAAACGGATACCATTTCGTGCCATCCATATAGTATGGAAAATATGGATAATAGCAGCTGTAGCAAGGTCCAAAGTCTGGTCGTCCCAAGCTTGATTGCAACTCGTAGAAACTGCGTTGAACGTTGTAATATCAAAGTGATGATTAAAAATACTGTCCAACCATATCCATAGTGCAGCAGCAAACAGATCAAACATTTATGTCATTGTGCTTTCTTGTCAAACAGATCAAACATGCCCTTGACCGTATACTCCCTTTGAACTTATTTATAAGTAAAAGTTAAAGAAATTTTTTGCCTTAAATATAAGTTGAGCATCGGTCTGTTTCGGGCCAAAAACCATCAAACCGATAAAAATCGTAATCATTTAATTTGGACCCAATTCCGACCGTCTAAAAGTACCCCTGATTAATTGTCACTTTTTGACATAACTGCATAGTCCCAATGCAAATTTAATGTATGTAAGGGGTAATTTAGTAAAAATAACAAATTTATTAACATCTGTGAAACAATAGAATTTTGGATATTCCGATCAAATAAACATTTTGTTCCGTGAAAAGTTCCAAATGGAATTTATTGGCAAAATATTGTGTTCTGAGGTGCTAGTTAAGAGAATAGAAAGGAAAAAAAATTGAATTGAAAAAATATTTTTTATATTTTTAAAAATTAGATTATAAAAGTTTCAAGTATTTTTTTATTATTATTTACAAATTACTAGCATTTTACAGGACTAAAAATATACTTCACCTTATTGTTATTACTTAAATTTGAATGAGATCAATAGTGTTTTTTTTTTTTTAAGCTTTAAAGGTAAATTCCAAGAAAGTGATGGACTGAACTGCTAGTTATCGAAGTTTCTTGGACAAGAAACATAAAATTAGTCAATAGCATAAAGTGAATATTTTGAATTAATAAACTTGTTGTCCAAGTTAATTATCTACTTCAACAAGAAAACTAAGTTTATATAAAGTATAGAGGTTAACAAATGAATTCAAATGCATCCATCAATTAGCAAAATCCTCTAAATTAATAATATTGAGCACCATCACAAACAGGAGTAAAATGGGTTCTAAGGGAAACAAGAAAAGCTGGTTTTCATCAATACTAAGATTCTTTACAATGTTATTTTGTGGTAATAAAAAGACAAGTACCAAAGATTCTGCAACTAGTGGACCTGAAGCATCCATAGTTGCAGCATCAAAGCATTTCTCTTCTGCCCACAAAGTGAAGTTCAATTAGTTCAGTGTATCTTTTGTGGTATATCAAAAGAGATAAACTTTTCAATCTAATCAAGTTGGTGATTGCTTTTTTCCCCGAGTTGCTCACATAGACAAAATACACTACCGGAAGATTTCATCTCCTACTAGAAAATATCTTCCGGTAAGTGGATGAGAGGATTTTGAGCAATTCAGGGGGAGAGCAATTATCAATCAAGTTCACCTTGATATGAAATTTGTGTCATTAAAAAATATATCATGTGAAAGTACACTTACCTTTGATATTATAGAAATGTGAGTGGTAGAAAATGTTACTCTCATATAAAATTTTTACTTTTACCTTTGATTCAAAAGAAAGTCTTATATATGTTATGGGAGTAAAAAGTGATTCTCTTGATTAATATTGGTATGTTTAACTTAATCATATATTTTAGTTATTAAGGATGAACCAGTTGATATGCCTTGCTTAAAATTCCATTTTCTGATATTGTTAAGGATAAATCAAGCACACTAACATAGTAACAGTATACATTTTCATAATCTCTTGCTAATATGCTAAAAAAAAATGCTATATCTTTTAGCTTATGACAGCAAAACTGTCGGAACATAAGCAATAGTTATAACTTTTAACTTACAACTCAGCCAAAACAAATATATATTTGCAGTCCAAAATAGAGCATAACCAATAGTTATAACTTATAACTACTACCTCCTTCTTCAAAGTTCAAATCAATATATCCCCAACACATAAGACTAAAAGCACTATTGTTTCCACCATAGTTGCATCAGTTACTTAATATAATCCCTAATCTTATTATATCTAAATTCCAAAGTCAGATTCAACTTCAAACCAAACTTCTTACCGACACTTTGGTTTTAGGATATTACTTGTGTATTTTAGACTTACCATAACATGTAACAAAAATAAAAAGACTTACCAGATGAATATCACAAATAAGCAACTTTTAGATTATTATGATTATGACTAGTATTCATAATACAATTTAGGGTCATAGAGACATCAATATCTCAAGTAAATTCAAGGTATCAAATATTGCAAGTAAATTCAAGGCATCAGTAGGGTCATCGAGACATCAAATTTAACAAGAAGTAAAATCAAGGCTTCATTAGGGTTATCGAGGAATCAATATCGCAAGTGCATTTTATGTGAAAACAATTTAAAAGTTTACTGATAACTTGAGTGGAAATCGGGGTGGCAATATTCGGAGTCGATGCCAAAAGTGCTTTTATTCATGCTTGTTGTACAAGTAGTATTGTTAGTTGTTTCCCATTGCAACCATGGTTAGGTAATCCCATCCATCAAAACAGGAAGAGATATAGGCAACGGTGGACTGCTAGATGTTTTTGTTTTATCAGTCCTCCGATGAATGAGCTTGTGTCACTCCTTTCTCCATCGAGTGACGAAATATCCGTATCTTCAACATTTGAAATAACATCCTCAATATATCTCTCAGCCTCCTCAGTCAACCGCATAGACATTCTGTTTCTATCATTTGAAAACAGTGCTTGAAAAACAAAAATGACGCATAAAGGTTTTCCTTTTCCTTCACAATGAAAGACAAAAAATGGTTTTATTCGAATTATAAGGAAACTATTGTCAGAAACTCGGAATACGGCATAGACAGAAACTAATGATGAAAGTTTCATTAGAGAGTAAGAAAATTTTCGGTGCGCAAGAAAGGGTTGCAATTATTGTGTGCATGAAAAAGAACATACAAATAGGCAGATTTACATAAAATTAAATCACATTTGACATACTAGATCAGTTTCCATATGCCTCAAAATTCTTTCCACATTGCTTTGTGCAATCAATTTGCCATGTCAGTGAGTCCAACCTAAATATTTTTAATAAACAAGATTAGAAGTGAAAATCATAAAATTCAGGCACTAGCGCAACTATAATTCCCTTATGAGCATGAACTGCTCGTAGTTTCTCACTTCCACTTTTTTTGAAGTGAGTACATGCTCCTTCATCGTCAGTTAGAATTAAAGAATGACTCTGAAAACTCATAGTCACAATCACATGATAACTATTCTAAAATGTTAAAGAAAGACAATGCTATTCTCTGCAAATGTTGAAGGGCAACGACATATTAAAATTAGTTTAGCTTTATATTATCAGTTGGATAGTAACTTTGTTTACATAATACAGAGAAGACTAAACTAAGTATTGCATTGAACATGGATTTGAACAAACACATTCACATTTAGCAATCAGATGAGTAAAGCAAGTCATCTCTTAATCTACAAATGTGTATAGCATATGTGATTTAAGTTATCATACCACATGTACCAATCGTTAGTTGGTTCGGTGGTGATTGACGCTGAACTTGGTAAGGAGGACCACGGTTCGATCCCCCGCAACTGCGATCGGGAGGGGGCTGGAACCACTTGATGCTAGAACTGACCCCCGTACCAGATTAAACTGGTGGTGAAAACCAAAAAAAAAAAAATTATCATACCACAGGTGATGAAAGCACCACATGATAAACTGCATTTCGGAAGTCGTGATTTGAACCAGGAATGGCACTACTTGTATTTGATGGCATAGGAAAGTACCAAAGTTTCGGGTCTTGAACATATACTTGATCCTGCGAAGCATCTTATTATGAGGACAATATATTTTAGACATTTAAGTTTTAGATTCGCACAACATCGTTTATTTATATTCCATATTGGATGAGCTCTGTCTTAAAATTATTAACATCCCAGAGAAAGGAAATTCTTTTTTTTGGATCAACTAAGAGCATCTAGGCATCAAGAAACAAGTAGACATCTCAACTATGTTGGCACCCCTAATTTCACCTATCCTATACCTATAGCTCATCAAATATATAAAAATAGTAAATAAAAATATGTGGGTGGGGGGCTAGGCCTTACCCCATCCAAAAATTAAGGAGAAAAACATTACTAGTGAAATCTAAAGGTAGGGAGTCCCAACTTGTCTTTCAAAAACTCACTCCTAACACAAATCGGAAGCGAATCCCACCACCTGAGGGATAACAGACTATGACCGTGGTTTGCAAGTTTGTCTGCGCAGCTATTCCCTTCTCGGTAAATATGTGACATTGAAATGTTTAATCCTAAGGAGAAGCAGTTACTCCAACGATTTCTCAAAGTCCATGGCACAATATCCATATTTGTGATGGCGCTCAACGCAACTTTAGAATCGCTCTCCAACCATATATGATTCCAACCATGTATTCTAGCGTGCAACCATGTATGCTAGCGTGCTCAAGAGCAATAATCATTCCCCTAAACTCTGTATACAACACAGAATCATGTTGGAGTTTAGCAGCAAAACTGCCAAGATGGTTGGCAGAATGGTCACGAAAAATACCTCCGCACGCCGAGGATACTCAGTACTTTGCATAGTACCTGACTGATCGTAGGTGCGTTCTAAAGACGAATTGGCACCTGTAACGTCTGCAGAATTGACATTGACAGGTTCGCACTCGACTTGCTAGACCAACTTTTCATGAGTGCAGCACTATTCACAATCAACGTTTTTATTTTCATTTGTGCAGCATGTAATGAAATAGACGTGTTATTAAAACGGATACCATTTCGTGCCATCCATATAGTATGGAAAATATGGATAATAGCAGCTGTAGCAAGATCCAACGTCTGGTCGTCCCAAGCTTGATTGCAACTCGTAGAAACTGCCGTTGAACGTTGTAATATCAAAGTGATGATTAAAAATACTGTCCAACCATATCCATAGTGCAGCAGCAAAAGGGCAATGGAGAAAAATATGGGAACTGGTCTCAGCAGACGCCATGCATAAAACACAATTAGAAACAACCGTACACCCACGTTTCATGAAATTCTCATTGGTAGGCATTTACTCATGCAAACATCGCCAAACGACAAATGAATTGGAAGGGGGAATATGGTTAAAACATATAGGGGCTGTCCAATTAGTCGCTGGTGCTGGAAAGAGGAACTGATACGCAAGTTTTGATGTTAAAATTCCATCGTCGAGTTCTTCCAAACAAGTCTGTCATCAAACTGCTGTGCTGGAAGCGTTACCGCAGAAATTCTGTCGGCCAATGCAGCGTCGAAATCTGTTATATAATTGGGTATGATCCATTGATTTGCCACTCGCATATCCGCAATCGAAGAATTCAGAGTTTTCAAAATCTGTCGCGGGATATGTAGCATATCTACCAATGATTCACCTAGCCAATTATCCTTCCAATATGAGATAGTATCTCCTTTGCCAATGAGCCATAATGAATGATCCACGACAGTTGCATAATGATGTTTAAGACCATTCCATATAGAAGAACGAAGGAAAGATTTAGTGGGTGTACCATTCTTAAAATAGCGAGCTCGACAGAGAATCGCCCATTGATCATTTCTTTACAGCATCTTCCAACAAAGAAGCAACATGAGAGACTCGTTAATCTTAGACGGAGGTCTTAAATCCAAACCACCAACCTCGTAAGGTGTACAAACTGTTTTCCAAGCGACCGTGCAAAATTTCTTTATATTTATATCACCGATCCACACGAAGTTGCAAATCCATGCATCAAGTTTCTTCAACATGTTCTTGGACCAGCGATAAACATGAAAAGAAGAAACCAGCATTCCATGAATTACCGAGCGCACCAACTGAACTCTTCCCATAATCAAGAGCAGAGAGCCTTTCCACGTTGCTAGCTTCACTTTAATTCTACCTGCCATTGCCTGAAACTGAATTGCCTTAGGTTTACCAACGAATATAGGGACATCCGAGATAAGTGAACGGAATGATGCCTATATTAACCTCCAATCAAGAGTATCAAATGCTTTCTTGATATCTATTTTCAATGCCAAATTACCAGCAAAGCTTCGTTTAGAAAGAACGTTTATGGCTTCAGAGGCGACAATAATGCAGTCAGCGATGCTTCTGTTTGGTACAAAGCCACGTTGATGTCGTGAAATAATTTTTGAAGCTATTATAGCCAGTCTATCCGCCAACAATTTCGTAATAATTTTAAATTGAAAGTTTGCGAGTGCAACCGGTCGAAAATTCTCTATGCGGTCAGCACATGGAGCTTTAGGAATTATGATCAACAAATTAGAATTCAAATTGTTAGGCAGCTACCATTGATGAAGAAATGTTGCACCGAGTTAATGACATCGACTGCAACAACGTGCCAGTGACATTGGAAAAAATTCCCGCCAAAACCATCCGGTTCCGGGACTCCATCACCGTTCATATTAAAAATCGTGGACTTAATTTCATTATTAGAGGGAAGACGGAGAAGCAAATTATTATCCTCAGATGTAACTAAAGGTGGGATACTGTTCACGACAATATTACTTGCAGTACTATTATTGTGTTGACAGAAAATAGCTTGGAAATATTGGAGGATATGATCCTCAATCACAGTAGCGCTAGTAATTGCATCATTACTGTTATGCAACATGTGAATTTTCTTTGTCACTTCTTTTATCTTAGCCACTCAGTGAAAATATGATGTGTTTCTATCGCCGTGCATAAAGTGTGTAACTCTTTCTTTTTCTCTCCAAAATTGGTCTTGGTCAAGAAGAGCTTTAGAGAGAATCAGTTGTGCTTTATAATCCAATTGCTGAAGGTCATCATTAACTCCATTGATGTCTATTAGGGACTGGATCCGCATTACCTCGTTCACTGCGAGTTTTACGTTAGCATCAATGTTTCCAAACACTTCCTTGTTCCATGCCCTTAATGCCACTTTCAATCTTTTAAGCTTTGTTTGAAGGTAAGCCATGGGATTGCCAACGACTTGTTTGTTCCGCTCTTCCATCATAACTCTCTCACAATCTTCATGAGATGTCCAGGCTTTACAAAAACGGAAAGTCGTAGGGTGCTGCATTTCAGATAATTCTTGACTAACCAACAAAGGATGGTGGTCAGAACAGTGCTTGTAGAGGGCACAACAGTGAATAACTTGCCAATGGGAAAGCCAAGCGTGATTACATATGGCTCTATCCAAACGAAGGGCCACAAGTATAGTTAATATATAATTATAATAAGTTGTTCCTATCCTTATGTGTTGAAGGTGTAAACCACTTTCCCTATTATTGTGTACATGATCAGCTGCTATAGTTTTGAATCATACGCTCCCTTGATGCTAGGAATTAGTTCTAAAGAACTGTATCATTTGTATATGTTACGAACCCAGAAATTATAGATGGAAATAGTGAAATGATGATGAAACAGAACAAGGAAATAGAGTTTTATTGATGAATAAAAGATGGAGAATAATACAGATAATGAGGAGATTGTGATCCTAACAATATCTGACCAGAGCTAAGCTCAGTGAAAGCAAGGTTAGACTTGCCTTTCCATTCTAACAACTTAGCTATAATCAAAAGATAATTCTCAACTCTCTATCTAGCTCCTTATATCGTGGAAGGAATGACTCTATCCTTGTACTTCTCTCTCCCCACGTCACCTCACTTGTAACTAACTCTTGACAGCTTTCCTTCTTCTAGAATAGACTAACCATTCTCTGGGTCCCACAGAATAATCATTAGCTAATGATTGGGTAGCTGAGTCATCATTTGGAGTTTGAGCCCTAACAATACTCCCTCCAGAAATCACACCCTTGTCCTCAAGGCAGAATTGAGGAAATTGGCTTCTCAACATGACAGTGTCCTCCCAAGTAGCTTCCTCTAATTTCTGTCCTTTCCAATGTATGAGAACTTGATCAACCCATTCATTCTGCACTTGCACAGATCTCCTTGCAAGAATATCTTCTGGTTCAATCAATGTACCCTGTTCACCCTCCAATTCAGGAAGCTCCTCCTCATCTTGGTAGGTCCCCACAGCCTTTTTCAATAAGGACACATGAAAAATTGGGTGTACACGTGATCCAGCTGGCAATTTCAGCTTATAGGCCACTGCTCCAACACGTGCAAGGACAGGATATGGACCATAGTATCTTGCAGCAAGCTTAGCATTGATCCTACAGACTACAGAGTGTTGCCTGTGAGCTCTAAGCTTAACAAAAACCCACTCTCCTACCTCAAACTTTCTGTCACATCTTTTCTTATTTGCCAACTGTGCCATCCTATCTTGGGCTTTTTGTAGCTGCTCTCTGAGTTGTCTAAGAGCCTCATCCCTGTCTTCAAGCTCTTTCTGTACTGCTTCCACCCTAGTTTCACCCTTTACCCAGCGTGTAATGACTGGTGGAACTCTGCCATATAACACTTCATAAGGAGTCTTGCCAGAAGAGTTGTGATAACTGGTATTGAACCAATATTCAGCCCAAGAGATCCAATTTGACCATGTTTTTGGTTGATCAGTGACAAAACACCTCAAATAGGTTTCTAAACAACGATTCACCACTTCAGTTTGGCCATCAGTCTCTGGATGATAGGCTGTACTCATCTTCAGCTGGGTGCCCTGTAACTTAAACAACTCTTTCCAAAAATTGCTCATGAAAATGGGATCCCTGTCACTCACTATGGACAGAGGGATTCCATGTAACCTTACTACTTCCCTTACAAAGGTTTCTGCAATGACCTTTGCTGTATAAGGGTGCTTCAAAGGTACAAAATGAACATACTTTGAAAGTCTGTCTACTACTACCAGAATGGCCTCATAACCCTTGGATTTTGGTAATCCAGTTATGAAATCCATGGAAAGATCTTCCCAAACACGATCTGGTATTGGGAGAGGTTGTAGTAAGCCTCCAGGTGAGCTGGTCAAGTATTTCTGTCGTTGACATATGTCACATGCTCGTACAAATTCCTGGATTGTATTCTTCATCCCTATCCAGTACACATTTGCAGCTATTCTTCTATATGTCCTGTAAAAACCAGAATGACCACCATGAGGAGTAGCATGGAATTCTGTCAATAACTGATCAATTAAAGAGGATTTGTCAGATAGCACTAGTCTCCCTTCATACAACAACACCCCCTGCCTGTACACATAACCAGGTCTGGAGTTCACATCCTTCTGCAGATCCTTAATTATTTGTTGCAGTTTTGAATCTTCTTGAATTTCTGCTCTCACTATCTCTTCATCATTCCATTGCACACTAGTAATTACTTGACACAATTCACCACTTTCTTCTACTCTAGAGAGAGCATCTGCCCCTCTATTCAGTTTCCCTGGCTTATAGATAATCTCAAAATCATAGCCAAGTAACTTAGCTGCCCAGTTTTGTTGTTCAGCAGTTACCATCCTTTGTTGCAGCAATTGTTTCAAACTTTTCTGGTCAGTAGAGACTATGAATTTTCTTCCTATGAGATAGGGTCTCCAGTGTTGTATTGCCAAAACCACAGCCATCAATTCTTTTTCATATGCAGATTTAGTTAAATTTCTGACCCCTAAAGCCTTACTAAAGTAAGCAATAGGTCTTCTTTCTTGCATAAGAATGGCACCAAGACCACACCCTGAGGCATCACATTCAATAATGAAATTTTTATTGAAATCAGGCAAAGCAAGTACAGGAGCAGTGGTAAGAGCTTTTTTCAACATATCAAAAGCAGCATGTGCTTTCTCACTCCAGATAAAAGCATCTTTCTTGGTTAACTCTGTCAAGGGTCTAGCTATTTTCCCATAGTCTTTTATAAACTTTCTGTAGTAACCAGTGAGTCCTAGAAAGCCCCTCACACCTTTTACATTCTTGGGGACTGGCCAATTAGTCACACTTATTACTTTACTAGGGTCTACAGCTACCCCTTGTCCAGTAATTAGGTGACCCAAATATTCAACAGACATTTGACCAAAACTACACTTTTTCTTGTTAGCTACTAGCCCTTGCGACTGCAGAATTTTTAATACTTCCTCTAAATGCTTAATATGATCAGACCAAGTTCTACTATATACTAGTATGTCATCAAAGAAAACTAGAACATATTTTCTTAGCAAATGTCTGAATACCTCATTCATTAAGCTCTGGAAGGTAGAAGGAGCGTTCATCAACCCAAACGGCATGACAAGGAACTCATAATGCCCTTCATGAGTGCGAAATGCTGTCTTGTGTATGTCTTCCTCCTTGACTCTCACCTGGTGATATCCAGATTTCAAGTCTAGCTTGGAAAAGTAGCAAGCTCCATGGAGTTCATCTAATAGCTCCTCAATCACAGGAATGGGAAACTTGTCAGGCACTGTAGCTTTGTTCAAAGCCCTGTAATCGATGCACATTCTCCAAGTACTGTCTTTCTTCTTAACTAGAATCACAGGACTTGAAAATGCACTAGTGCTAGGACGGATCACTCCAGCAGAAAGCATTTCTTTGACTTGCTTTTCAATCTCATCCTTGTGGTGATGAGGGTATCTATATGGCCTGACATTGACAGCTTCAGCTCCCTCTTTCAAGACAATAGCATGTTCTTTCTTCCTCTTAGGTGGTAATCCCACAGGGTCTTGGAAAACATCTGCACACAAACTCAACAAGTGTTCCAAGGCCTCAAATTGATCCACCTTTAAGGTTTGAAAGACTCCACAACTTGTCTTCTCCTCTTCCTCCTTCCTCCTGTTCGCTCTATGTCTCTTGGGTTTGCAAATTACACTGTATAGTGTATCCATCAGATTCAAATGACCTTCAATACCTCTCATGGTCACCCATTGTTTGTTATACCAGAAACTCATCGTGTGTTTCTGCCAATTAACAATCATGTCTCCCAACGTACGAAGCCATTCAATACCCAAGACAACATCCACACATCCCAATTCAAACAACTGCACATCCACCTCCACCTTCATACCCTCCACATTAATTTCTAACCCTCTGCAAGTACCCTTGGTGTTGGAACAAGATCCATCTCCCAATTTGATACTCATAGGGCAACTGTCTTCAATATCCCAACCCATTTTACGCACCAACCCTTGTGAGATAAAGTTGTGTGAAGCTCCACTGTCAATTAAAATCACTACTGGAACTTCATGAATGGTGCCTTTTAGCTTAATTACCTGGGGTTTGGACTGACCATGGCGATCGAGTTGATGCAGATTCATCATACTCATCACTCCTTGAGTCACTTCCTCTTCATCCTCCACCTCTACTGCCAACAACCTTCCTTCTGTGTCTCCTTCTTCATCATCATCCACCACCAATACCTTAAGATGTCTTTCAGGGCATTGATGTTTCAGATGATTTGCTCCTCCACACCTAAAACATAATCCCTTCTTCTTTCTCTCCATAATCTCATTATAAGATAATGAGGAGTATCCCCGATCCCTTGTGTTATTATTTCTCCTTGTGTCATTCTGATTGGGCTTATCTTTCCTAGGCCCATTTCCACTATCTTTGGACCCATCACCAGATCCAGATTTCACAAAGACCCAATCGGCCTTATCTCTGAGACCCATAACTTCCGGTTCGGTTTGAACCGTGACCCGGTTTATTAGATCTATTTAAACCCGGTCCATAGTCTTTCTTCGTCTCCCTTTCTACTGCCCTCGTCACCTGTAACACCTTCGAACGCGACAAATCACCCATCACCGAAAGACTTCGCACCTTCCCCCGTATCTCCTCCTTCAATCCATGTAAAAAGTAACCCAGAAATTGCTTATCAGGCAATCTAGGTATTTGAGCAGTGAGATACTCAAAATCATTGATGTAATCGTCCACATCTCCTCGCTGTCGGAGCTCCGTCAATTGTTCATACACATCGCCCTCCCCATGACCTCCATATCTCTCCAATAGGGCCTGTTTCAATTGATCCCAACTCAGATTCTCATTCTCATTGATTAATGAGTTGAAAAAATGAATCGTTGGTCCCTCCATACACAGTTGTGCTAAATTCACTTTCACCTCCGATCGCGTGTTCTGGACCCTGAAATAAACTTCAGCGCGTGAGATCCAACCGGCCGGATCCTCACCGTCGAAAGTAGGGAGCTCTACCTTCTTTACTGAACGACGAAACTCAGCCAACGCCTCTCCCTCGAGATGGTTATTACTCGATTGGGTGTTGCTGTGCACCGATGCTTCTCCGGCGTTCTTGATTCCTTCGTCAACGACTCGTTCATCCTCTGTGGTAACCTTCTTACCCAAACTCTTTTCAAAAAGAGCAATGAGTTTCTCTTGGTTACGTTCCATCGCCGCCATTGACGTCTTCATGCCACTGATCTCTGCTTCCAACGAAGCAACCTTCTCATCCATTCCTCGAATCAATTGAATCTGCGATGTATTCTTAGGCATTCACTGATCCACGATTCGTATCCGGCAGGTCGGACCAAATTGTTACGAACCCAGAAATTATAGATGGAAATAGTGAAATGATGATGAAACAGAACAAGGAAATAGAGTTTTATTGATGAATAAAAGATGGAGAATAATACAGATAATGAGGAGATTGTGATCCTAACAATATCTGACCAGAGCTAAGCTCAGTGAAAGCAAGGTTAGACTTGCCTTTCCATTCTAACAACTTAGCTATAATCAAAAGATAATTCTCAACTCTCTATCTAGCTCCTTATATCGTGGAAGGAATGACTCTATCCTTGTACTTCTCTCTCCCCACGTCACCTCACTTGTAACTAACTCTTGACAGCTTTCCTTCTTCTAGAATAGACTAACCATTCTCTGGGTCCCACAGAATAATCATTAGCTAATGATTGGGTAGCTGAGTCATCATTTGGAGTTTGAGCCCTAACAGTATATATAAATAGCCAACATTATGGCTTGTATAATCAATGCAATATCATTCTCTTTATGGTATCCAGAGCACAATAGCTTAAAAGCAATTATTTTTTCACGATCCTTATTCCTTACTATGTCTACAGTTGCTGAAACTGTGTCATCAGTTGACAAATTGATCGTATTAAATGCTGGTTCTCAACTCTGCATCAAGCTTGATGGAGACAATTATCCTGCTTGGAGAATCCAATTCATGGTTCTTTTAACAGGCTATGATCTTATGGGTTATGTTGATGGAAATAAGCCTTGTCCATCAAAACACCTAGCAAACAGTACCACGACTGTCAATCCAGACTTCACTCATTGGGTTCGACAAGATCAACTCATTTTACATGGAATTGTATCTTCCGTGGCTGCAACAGTGGTGACACGCTTAGGAACTGTCAAAAGTTCCAATCAAGCATGGGAGATTCTAAAAACCATGTATGCTGGCCGCTCAAGGGTGCGTGTTATGGGTCTTAAACATCGGATTTCCAATTTCAAAAAAGGAAACCAATCCATGGCTACATACCTTCAAGGCATAACGGCGATTTCCGATGAACTTTCAATCATTGATCGGCCATTTGATGAAACTGATCTTCATCCACACACTCAATGGTTTAAGTGTTGAGTATCGTGAAATTTCCGCTGCACTTAGAAGCCGAGAAAGTCCTGTTGTCTTTGCTGAACTTCATGAGAAACTAATGGATTTTGAAATGATTCATGACCAAGCCGATCCACCTGCAGTTGACAACGTGATTGCAACGGCCAATGCTGTCACTAGAAATAGAAGCTACCAGCACAAAAATAACAACAATCGCAACACTTCTCCAACTCTGCAGAATGGATAAAATAAGGTGGTATGTCAGTTTTGTGATAGGCCAGGTCACACTGCTAAAATTTGCTATCGCATTAAGGGATTTCCGAAACGAAATGGACCTAAACCAAAAGAAAATTTTGCTCAAAATCACGCTGCAACAGACATGGAAATTGGATCATGGATACCGGAGCATCACATCATATTTCTCAAGACCTGCAACAGCTAACTTTAGCAAATTCCTACCCTGGAGCAGATCGGGTGATTGTTGGTGATGGAACAGGTTTGAACATTACTCACACTGGTAACTTTATTATTCATACCTCTACCAAACCTCACCTAAAACAAGTCTTATGTGTTCCTAAAATTCAATCTAACCTTTTGTCTGTTTCCAAGTTATGTCAAACTAATGGTTGTTCTGTTGAATTTTTTTCCAAATCATTTTGTTGTCAAAGGTCCACTTAATCAATATCACAAGTAAATTCAAGGCATCATTAGGGTCATTGAGGCAACAATATAGCAAGTAAATTCAAGGCATCATTAGGGTCATCGAAGCAACAACATAGCAAGTAAATTCAAGGCATCATTAGGGTCAATGAGGCATCAAAATTAAAAGTAAGCTCAAGGCACCAGTAGGATCATCGAGCCATCAATATCACAAGTAAATTCAAGGCATCATTAGGGTCATCGAGGCATCAATACCACAAGTAAATTTGAGGCATCTGTAGGGACATCGAGAGGCATCAGTATTGCAAATAAATTCCAGGCATCATTAGGGTCATTGAGGAATGAATATCCAAATAATGCAGCTACATAGTTCTCCCTATGTATCCAAACAAGAGCTCCAAACAAGTTAAACCAATTATAATTTCATTCACAATTGAAATTATAATGAGCCTCAAAAAGCAAATCAGGCAAGTAAAATCATGGCATCATTAGGGTCATGGAGGCATCAATACCACAAGTAAATTTGAGGCATCTGTAGGGACATCGAGAGGCATCACTGTGATAAGCATCCAAGAACTTATGACAGCAAAACTATCAGAACATAAGCAATAGTTATAACTTTTAACTTACAACTCAGCCAAAACAAATATATATATTTGCATTACAAAATACAGAGCATAACCAATAGTTATAACTTATAACTACTACACCTCCTTCAAAGTTCAAATCACTATATCCCCAACACATAAGTCTAAAAGCACTATTGTTTCCACCATAGTTGCATCAGTTACTTAATATAATCCTCAATCTTATTGTATCTAAATGCCCAAGTCAGATTCATGTTCAAACTAAACTTCTTACCGACACTTCGGTTTTAGGATACTACTTGTGTATTTTAGACTTACTATAACATGTAACAAAAATAAAGACTTACCAGATGAATATCACAAGTTAGCAACTTTTACATTATGACTATAGTATTCATAATACTTAATTTAGGGTCATAGAGACATCAATATCACAAGTAAATTCAAGGCATCAGTAGGGTCATCGAGTCATCAATATAACAAGTAAAATCCAAGGCTTCATTAGGTTCATTGAGGCATCAATATCGCAAGTAAATTCAGCGCTTCATTAAGGTCATTGAGGCATCTATATCTCATTAGGGTCATCGATGCATCAATATCGCAAGTAAATTCAAAGCATCCTTAGGGCCATCGATGCATCAATATCAATATCGCATCCAACTCTTTACATTATGAGTAACATATTCATAATACTTCATTTATGGTCATTGAGACATCCAAAGCAACATAAGCACATTGATGGAACAAATAATATCCTTTTGGGTCACAAATAACATCCAGAATGAATTGCTTTGAGGATAATAACAATAAATATTCACATACATTTTGCTTACGTTTTAAGTTTAAGGCATCATTTTCCATTATGATTATATTAAAATATAATCACCAGAGCATCCCAACACTTGGGATATATTTACAAAAAGATATTTCAACACAAATATTTTTTTAGGGCAATTCACATTAAGAATTTCAGTCATGCCATAACAAACAAATATCATTTAGGGTTTTCAAGTATGCAAAAATTGCATAAGCTTCTTGGATAATCAAGAATGCAAAAATTGCCGAATAATTTATAAACCAATACCTTAGAAAAGGAATACGATGCCGATTCGCTTCTCCATTCATCCCTTTTCCAGATAACTCACAATATGCAAATCAACCAGTGAATTCATCCCATTAGCACCCACAAATAGTTTATGACCAACGACACTGCAAGTGTGACTAGGTTCGTCGCAAATCAGCAAATACAAAGGATCAATATCGAAAGTAAACTTGAGGCATCAGTATGGTCATCTCGGCATCAATATCACAAGTGAAGTATTCTTAATACTTCATTTAGACATCCAAAACAACATTGTTGGAACAAATAATATCCGTTCGGGTCAATTAGGCATCCAATAGTTTGAAAATCTTATGTTATTTCTGAGCGACAATTTATAGTTAGAATGAATTCACATACATTTTGCTTACATTCTACGTTTAAGGCATCATTTTTCGTTACTATGAATAAAAGGTACATAATATTTTTTTAGGGCAATTCACATTAAGAATTTCGGTCATGCCATAACAAACAGATATCATTTAGGGTTTTCAAGAATACAAAATTTGCATAAGCTTCTTGGATAATCAAGAATGCAATAATAACAAACAAATATCATTTAGGGTTTTCAAGAATACGAAAATTGCATAAGCTTCTTGGATAATCAAGAATGCAAAAATTGCGGAATAATTTATAAATCAATACCTTAGAAAAGGAATACGACGCCGATTCACTTCTCCATTCATCCCTCTTCGAAATCGTTTTTGAAGAATCACCAAAGCAATCATCGCTATAATTAACCGTCGCACCAACGTTCCTTAACCTATTCGACCCAAACGGCACTGTCGCAGAACTCAAGCATCGATCTTAACGTTTACCCGTTCGCAGAATCTTTTGTTACAGAACGAATGAATTTGAAACGGGTCATGGTGAATTTGAGAGATTATAGAAAGAACGAATGATTTTGGATGTAAAGAATAGGAACGAATGATTTTTATGAGTGTTGATTCTTTTTCAATACTAGTATTATTTTCCTTCTAGGATTTTATATTTGGATTGTACTTTTGGCACCCCTGAATGTATCAGTCACCCCTAAAATGACCAAATTATCCCTCTCGCCTTTTAGAAAGTGAAACACTAGTTCGCAGTTACAGAAAGTGAGTGTATATATGTAAGCTCAAATCCAACGTCTGCACCCCCATGACTAAAAATACTATTGAAAAAAAAGAGTTCGCATTCTAGAAAATGAACTCTTTTTTTCTCATTTATTGGGCGCAAATGTTGGGTTGAGCTAAAAATATTGTCACTCGCTACTTAAAGTTCGAACGAAAACACATTTCGCTACCTAAAGTGCGAACTGAAACACACTTCGCTATTTAGAGTGCGATCAGTTCGACACAGTCAATAAAATAAAGTAAGATTAATTTGATTAATTGAGGCATTTCCCTTTAAAATGATTTGACCAAAATGCAAGAAATAAATAAATAATTTATGGCTTATAATGGCAATTGTGGCTATAATGGCAATTGTTGTCAGTTTGGTTTGGGTGTGGTTATGGTGCATAAGCTTCTTTCTTATGCACCATGCATAAACAACGAAAATTATTCAACGCACCCCCCATTTAATCCACGCACCCTCATATACTACCCCATTACTCGAGCACCCCCCATTTACTCTGTGTGTATGCTACCCCATTACTTGCGCGCCCCCATTCACTTAGCGCAACCCCAATTTTTTTTTCCTTTTTCTCCCCCTAGATTTCTTACGAGCCCCTTAGTTTTTTTCCTCCCCCAAATTTCTAGCGCGCCCTCCAATTTTTTTTCCTCCTCCAGATTTCTAGCGCCTCCCCCAAATTTCTAATGCGCCCCCCATTTCCAATTAAATAATAACTTTTGTTCATTTGAAGTACATATTATAAGAATCTATTTTCAATTAATTGTGTTAGATGATTATATAGTCATATTTTAATTTAAAATTACATACTAAAACATGTACTGTAATTATGGTTTAATTTATTAGAATTAACATAAATCATTAGACGAAACCATTGGTTTTTTGTTTTATTACAAAACCATTAGACAATTATTCTGGTTTCACATAGAAAACTATCAAAACCATTAAACCATACTTGTGGTTTCAGTAATAATCGGTATTTAAAATCATTTTACAATACAAATGGTTTCGGTGTATAACTATCTGAAACCATTTAACCAACATAATGGTGTCCAGGATTTTTAAAACCATAAAAACACAATATTGGTTTCAGTAAACACATAAAACAATTTTACAATACAAATGGTTTCACTGTTTAACTCTCTGAAACCATTTAACCAGCATAATGGTTTCACAAATAATATATATGTTTCTCTCATCTAAGTATTTATAAAAAACCATTTAACAATATTAATGGTTTCAGTGTATAATATCTTGAAACCAATTAACATACCAAATAGGATGAGATTCCGAAAATACCAAATTGGATTAATATTAGTTTGTCTAGCTTTATCGTCCGATTATTTGAGGGATGAGCGGATGTAAATCCGTCGGTCCCCTTTTTAATCCAATTTCATTTGCGGAAGACAAATAACCGGTAAGCAAAGCGCACGACCAACGTTCGGTCATTTGAGGGTTTAGCGGATGTAAACCCGTCAGTCCCATTTTAAATCCAAATTATTTAATTACAATTTATTTTGTAGGTTTTTATCATTTTTTATTTTTATTTTTTGGTTTAAATTAAATAAATTAGATAATAAATAAATAAAAATAAAAAAACAAATAACATCACAAGGGTGCATAAAGTAAGCAGAAGAGGTGCATGTAGCATGAAAGAATACAGGCCCAACCCACAAGAAGGCCCAGCGCAGCAACAAACAAAAAAAAACCGGGGATGATCTGGGCTGTTTGATTAATTAGACTACTCATGCTTGATCAGGAGGGTGGAAGCACTAAGGCTGCTTGATCAAGAATCAAAGGCTAAAATGAAATGGGGCGTGGAAGTAAAGATGCGCGCATGCGTAGGGGATTAGCGCCCTGCCTTATGCACCATGTATAAGAAAAACACTTATGCATGATAACTTTTTCCTGTTGGTTTATGAGAAATAAAAGTAATTACTCCCTCCGGTCCTTATTATAAGGAATACTTTGAGAAAAAAAATTGGTCCTTTTTATAAGAAATTTTGATCAATTTTCAAATGTTTTAAATGTTCAATTTCACATATGCCCTTATTTATTAGTTGAATAAAGAGTAATTAAATAAGGGTATATATGGAATAAAATTAAATTTATAAGAGTATTAACTGAAAATGACTATGTTAAATGTGTTTCCTTGGTCTGTCTGATTTTTTCAAAGTAATAGGAATTTAAATAACAATTTTTTTCTTACTTGATTTTAGTAATGGCTATAACGGTAATTGTTGAACTATTAATGGTTAATTAACTGAAGCGCAAATTAAGGGAATGATGGAAAACAATTTTGAAATGGTGATGGAAAAATCGTCACTACAATAATATCATTTATGGTGAAACGAAAGAGAACTCAGTTAATGGTTTGCTATTTTATACACTCGCTTCCTAGAAAAGCGAACTCAGTTTGCTATCAGAGAAGGGTGAAGACAACAAAAAAAATTAATTTTTATAAGGTTCGCATTCTAGAAAGCGAACTCAGTTTACAGTTTGTTATCTAGAAAGCGAACTCTTTTCCCCCAATTTTTGCTATTTACACACTCGCTTTCTAAGTAGCGGTAATTTCGGAATATTGGAGGGTGCTCATATATACCGGGGGTGCAAAAAGTAAAATTCTTTATATTTTAACTGAATGTTTGGCCTCAGTCCAATAGTTGTTAGAGATTCTCTTTTTTTTTTTTTTGGTAGAATTTAGAGATTCTCTTTTAATAATACTCAAATTTATTTATTTATTTATGGAATAATTGTATCTAAGGTAACATAAATAACCTAGTTACACAAATCATAGTTTAAGTGCCAGAAATATGAAAATTATTACTGAGGATTGTGATTTGAACCTCGGTCACTTTACTTTGTGTGTCTGAGTTTTCAATAGTTTTGTCATTTCGTTTATGATTTTTTTTTAAGAATTAATTAAGATAATTATCTTAATAATAATAAATTTAAAAAGCAATGTAAACAATATTTGAATAAATATCGAAAAAAGATAACAAGTTGTCATCATGTTTTAACTTAAATAAAAGTGATAATTAAATTGAAAAAAATAATAAACATGAAACAACTTCAACTTTAACTTAATTTTTTTATTTTCAACTTTATTATTAAAGTAACTTTTAAGTCTTAAAAAAGTAGGGTCAAACGCAATCTTCAAGTAGCGTTTAAGCTTATTGTTTATAACTTATAGTTTTTTACCTTTCATTCCAATTTTAAGTTTATTATTTTAATTTTTTCTTATAAAAAAACTGTCTAATCACAAAAATAACTACCACTCACATAAAATAATTATGTGTGTGTTTGGTTATGCGGCGAAAAGAATTGAGTTTGAGAGAATTGATTTTGGTTAAAAGTGAGTTGAATATAATTGATTTATGTTTGGATACATTTAGTAAAAGTGATTCTTACCAATTTATATTGTTTGGATAGTTTAGATGAAAATTGCTTTTAGGTGTTTAATTACCAAAATAGGGTTTTAATGTAACTAACAATTAAAAGTAAAAAAACTACATTTAAAAATTTATGAACAACTAGTCCCACACCCGTGCGATGCACGGGTGTTATGCGGTATTTTATATTATAATGTTGAAAAATCATTCGTATAAATTGAAACAATAAGTATTATGAAAATTATAATAGTAACATCAACAACAACAAAATAATAATAATAATAATTAAAAAAGTTATGTAAATATAAGATATATATTAAAGATGTATTTATACATTTCGAAAAGATTACAATGGATCCTATTGCATCTATCAAAATAAGTTGGTAATTCATAAATTGTCATGTCACTATGAAAACGGTTTGTGGTCATACTCATACACTGTGCATTTGATTCTTAATTGGACACTATAATTCAATATATAGTATAAAAGATTAATTAGTGCGTATAATTTAGTAAAAACTATTATTATTAGTTGAGTGAGTGTATAATGAAAAGTCATAGGTATATAAATGTAGACATATGAAAAAATGTATAGAGATGACAATGATGTAAGTAGAAGTGATGTGGCATTATTGAGTGATTTAATTGGATATAAGTGGCTGACGTGGATTAGAGTTAGATTAGTGGTTGCACAACTATCTATGAATTTTATATATAGACATTTATACATTTAAAAAACTTATTTATACATCACTTTTGAAGTTACTTTGGTATCTTCTTCATTAACATTGATTAGCAATATCTTTAACTCATTCTTCAAAATAACTATGGAAATGACAACATATAATTGACAATGATCGATGTTGAAACATAAGTTTTTATTTATATTATAAATCTCATTGGAGGATTCTGAGTTGGATAAACTACTTCAATATCTCTTACCAAAAAACTATTGTATTATCGAATTTGACATTTATATTAATTTGAAATTTATTGGAGCAAAGATAAACCAACTTAACTCATACTCAAATATCGAATATGATAAAAATCATACAGGGCATAACAACCATTAGTAAATTTATTTTTTATTTTTTTTACTAACATTATAAAGTGGTTCTGACAATCGACCAACTCTTATATTTACAAAGATTGGACAAAAGATTATTAGCAAAAACATTAACTTTTTTGAAAAAAAACAATAAAATACACAAAATAATAAAATGAACATAAAAAATTTAAAATGAATAATAACCCAAAACAATAATAATAATAATAATAATAATAATAATAATTATTATTATTATTATAATTAGTACCCCACATTAAATAGATGTAAGTGGATGATGTGGCTAAATGAAAGGTTTTCATTGGTTTGTGGATTAGGGTTTAGATAAGCAATTCCACAACTATTTAGGATTTATATATATAGATATAAAATCCTCCAACCCAATATTTCCGAAACCTGTTTGCGTAGGAAAAAAAATTTATATTTAATGACTCGTTCACCCAACATAAATCAATATTCTTGTCACCTAGTTGAGTCGTTCAGATTTAAAATAAAATGTATGAGTTTTACACCCAACCTAAACCACTTAAATTTGATTGGCTCGGGAAACAGATTTAACCAAAATTAAAACAATCCGACCATCGAACACCCCTAATCACTTACTAGTAAATTAACCTATGCTTATATCCCTTACCGGCAAATAAGTTATCACAAAAACAAGATTTTTTCATTTTTATCGATGTTTAAAATCCGAACTATTCACAACTTTTACGAGAAAAAATCCGATAAAAAAATACCCGATTGTTGTGATTGGGGGTAAAATGGTAATTCACTAAACAATATATTAAAAAAAATATTAGAGCAAAGCAAAAAGGGTTTATTGCGAAATGAAGAATAGTCACGAGACACACATGAGTTCAACCACATGCTAACTTCCCTCTTCTCTCCGGTGGTGGTCACTCATGTCCTTTGCCGGAGACACTCACTCCCATTTCAACGCCGGCGTAGATCATCCTTTAAGGTTCGGTTTCATTACCCAATTTCGTTTTTTTCTTTTCTCTCTCAATTTCTCATCTGGGTTGTTCCCTTTTCGCTCAAAGTTTTCATTTTTTTTGGGATTCAGAATTGTTGAGTGATACTCTTTGCGTACAACAATGAAAGCAGGGAAATTGAACCATGATGAAGATGAGTATGATGATGAAGATTTCAATTCTTCCAAAAAACAAGGCACTTCTTCTGCCCCTAACACCAATAAAGGTACCTTTTTTGTTTTGTTTGTAAAAAACATGTTTGTACCATTTTCTTATGTTGTTTTTAGATCTGGTTTTTGTTACTCAAGAAAGATAACATGATTGTAAATAATTTTGTATTGTATTGATTTTGGAAAAGTAATTGAATTTGGTGGATTAATTTGTTTGGTGTTGGTTGTGATAGCAGATGGGAAAGCTACTGATAAGGCTAGTGTAATAAGATCGAAACATTCTGTAACCGAGCAGCGAAGAAGAAGCAAGATAAATGAGAGGTATGTGAGATACATATTGGTAAAATAATGCTGGAATTTGCTTGGTGTTATAGTGTATATTTATTGTAAATGAAATCGGAATCTAGCTCATAGAATTATTCGGACTGGATGATTTAAAATCTATGAAGCACAGACACTGACACCAGACACAACATGGTGTCCGACACGGGACACGCCTAATCCGAGGAGTGTCCGCACTTCATAGTTTAAAATCGAATGTAATTGTTCATTCTTGTATGCATGTTTCCTTTTAATTGTTAGATAGTAATAACTGCGAATCTGTGATAGTTGATAGATGTGATTGTGAGCATTTTGGGAGTTTAGTTCGGTGTTTCTTAATCTTCATGTTAATGAATGTGAAAGTTATGTAAATAAAAATCTGAATTATTACATAAGTTCATAATCAATTTTTGAGATCCATTTTATTATTTTTTCACTAAGTTTTTGAGAACTTACCCTCAATATATGGTGGGAAGGGCTTGTGTAGTTGTTAATGCAATCGTTAGAGAGCTTGGGAATTTAGTGCTTTCAATTTAAGTTTTTATAATTTGTCACCTAAGCTATAGAGATTGATGATTGGTGATCTTTTGCTTCAGATTCCAAATATTGAGGGATCTAATACCTCAATGTGATCAAAAGAGGGACACAGCATCATTCTTATTGGAGGTACATTTTGTAATCTAAAAAATAGTTATCATTTTCATGTTTATCAATAGTTGAAATAAATCTCAGAACCTGTTGATTTATCATTGGATCTTTGCAGGTGATCGAGTATGTTCGATACTTACAGGAGAAGGTACAAAAATATGAAGGCTCGTATCAAGGTTGGAGTCAAGAGCCATCAAAGTTGATGCCTTGGGTAAATTTAGATAAATCATACCTTTAGGATCTTTTGCTTTTGACTATGCAAATCCTTAATTCCATAATAATTGTTAGCCAAAACTAAACACTTATTAAGACTAATGCTAAAATGATGACAAAATTTGGCTAACTAATTGAGCGCACAGACACAGGACCAACTAGATGGAGTGATAAAAATAAAAACCAATGGAATATGAAGTATAGAGTAAAACCGTTCATTATATCTGGCTAAATTTCATTTTGGAATCCTATTTTCAAATATATTATTTTCCACATTGGTCGCAATTATTTGATTTATTATCGTTCTTGCATATTTGTCAAAATGACTATTGATTGATTTCCTTGTAAGTTTTATTTACATAAATTTTTAATTTATATTTTTCCCTTCCCATCTTGTTGCAATTGGTTAAACTTATCAACTTGAGTAGTTAACTACTTATATAGAGTAACATGCGTGTTTAATTGGAACCAATGCCAGTTAAAATTGTTATTTCCATAGAATGCTTATCGACTGTAATGTTACAGAGAAATAGCCATTGGCGTGTCCAAAACTTCGTTGGTCAACCTCCAGTTGTAAAGAATGGTTCAGGTCCGGTCTCACCATTTCCCGGAAAGTTTGACGAAAGCAATGTTAGTATCTCTCCAACTATGCTTAGTGGCACTCAGAATATGATAGATCATGATCTGAGTAGGGATATTATCGGAAAAACAATGGAGAGGCAACCCGATTTAGCAAGCAAGGGAATTCCTCTGCCCATGGCTATGCAATCAAACATGTCTGTTCCTGTCAGAAGTGATGGTGTACTTTCCCATCCTCTTCAGGGAACTGTTTCCGATGCACAATCAATAGAATGTCCCGCAACTAGTGAACAACTGAACCAGCAGGATGAACTGACGGTTGAAGGAGGGACAATCAGCATCTCGAGTGTATACTCCCAAGGGTGCGTAATTACTTTAATATTATCTCTTCTATTTCACTGAAAATATCAATGATTGTCTGACTTTTCTGATATCAATGTTTTTCCACAATCTATTAATTCCTCGTTTCTAAAAATATTTCCTTTTGTTATGGATTTAAAATTCTAATCATGCATTTTGAATTTGTCAAATTTTCAATCTGCTAGTTGTTGGTTTGAGCTATAATCTAATGCTTTCCATTTGTCATTTTGTTCGTAAAGATCTCAATAATGGTATGAAATTTGACTATTTCAAGATTTCATGCGTGTTGATTTTGTTCTGTTTATGATTCATTATCGTGTGTGATTATCTTTCTTTATGGAATAAGGAAACATGTCAGATCCACTAGTTGCTCTGGAGCAATTAGCTAATAAATTGAATTGTTTGTACCAGTTCTTTTATTACTTAATGAGTATTGAATCTAGATGCTAGGTTATTGTATTCCGTTGGCTGCTTGTTAATATTTATTCTTATGCATCAAAGAAATCTTGAAATGCTAGGGATGCCATTATTTTTTTCTTGTCTTAAAAGCTTGAAATGTAAGTTACATTTAGTCAGGTTATAAAAACTCAATTACATGTTGACATGATGTTGCGTTTAGTAGAGAAAGACTTCTCATTTCTAATGATCTTGAGCAAATAAGTACAAGCTGTAGTTATCGATTCTGATGTTATTACTAATATTGACTTAGTGCGGATAGTACCTTATTTTACTCTTTAGACATGGTCGTTAAAATCTCAAGTTGGCTTAAAGAATCACGTGTTTATGACTCTAGGTATCCAAATTTAGTTAACTTGCTTACAATATCATTTGTGTAAACTCGTGTAGACTTGGAAATTTTATGAGGATGATTGAATGAGTCTATTCATAATAATAATAATTTTCTCCTAGGCATACCTTAGATGACAGCAGTTTAATGTTTTTTAAAAACCAAAGTAAAACTACTGAATAACAAGGCTCCGTAGTGCATGAAACATTAGCCTCACAAATGTAGTACTGCATCTAATAACCTCAACCCAGCTGCAAAGGCATGATGTATTCGGTTTCAACCCCATAGCTCCCTACATTAACGAAGTAAGTCACAACCTAGAGAACTTGAACACACACTTAATTACAAGTTCGCAATGGACCCAAGAGGCCAATGAGGTGAATGAACCAACCTAAGTCTGATGAATTGAAATTGAAACCTACTTGTATCGAGCTGAATGCAACTCCACCGAGGGGAACCTAGACCCACAATTTTTTCACTCTTTAGTAATTTTGAACCTCGCGATTTGTCAATTCATCCATTGTTAGGAAATAGAATAAAGGGGAATTAGAGTAGTTAAGAGCTTTGCTAATAGTCGCGTGCGCTTATAGTTATTATTTCAGTCATTCTTAGTAATCTTATTTAGTCTTTAAGGGTCTGTTTGGTTCAACATAGGGGGAGGGGAGGGAAATTTTTTAATTACATATGTGTTTGGTTCAAAAGAGAGGAGAGGAGGGGAGGGAGGTATTTTAATTAAATATATGTTTGGTTCACAAGGGGCGGGAGGTATTTTAAAAATAATTTACTTTTTTACCCTTAAAATCTTATAACACTCATTTTAAAAACATACTATATTTCTCTTTATTATTTACAAAACATATAAAAAAAAAAAAGGAATTTGATGATGGCATAAACGTACTAGTATGGTAGTAACCCCCAACAAAAACAAATACCACACAGAGAAATTATGTTGACCCCTACTCACCAAGAAACTCACTACTACCCCAGCAAAAGCCACCAACACACTTGGCTTCAGTGCACCTTTGGGTGATGTATATGCATAGTGTGGCGTCAGTGCACTGCTATGACTACACTTGGCCACTAAAACCACAATCAGATTCAAACAAAACATGTTGACACAATATTAATAGAGAAGGTCGTAATTCTACCGGAGAAAATATCATAAATAAAGCAAAGTGACAACGACGAGAGAAAGAATTGAACAAAGTTTCTCAAAGAAAGTAGCAACAGCACATCACGTTAGATATGGCAGCAACACAACAGATAGCTTTCAAAATTTCAATTAGGATATTTTTGGGTTTTAAAATAAAACTGAGGGTAATCTCGTCAATGTACTAAAAAAAATTGTGCATATCACCTCCCCTCCCCTCCCCTCCAAATCCCCCCAATTTGGGAAGCAAAAGGTGTTTCTAATCCCTCCACTTCCCTTCTTAAAAATTGAACCAAACATAAAAAACATAAAATATCACCTCCCCTCCAAAACCCCCAAACCAAACAGACCCTAATGGGTTGATATGATATATTTGAATAAATAAGTTTTATGACCGGTAACCCAGTGTCAAAAGAGAGTGCTTCTTTGATAATCTTCTGCACTTTTATTTCCGTAATGTCATTGAATAAAGAATTCTAGTCATTCTCTTGCAATCTATATTCTTTTGATTACTCAGAACGAAATCCTAACAACCATTGATTCTGAACTTCTTTATACTCCTTCGGTGTGCTAACTTGTGAACCTATTTTGTCTAGTGACCGTTGAATTTGTCCATCAATTTTCAATTGTGATGCTAGTTTATTTTGGTCTGGTCTAAACCTAGGTAGTCAATCCTGGATAGTGGCGCTGAGCGGCCGACCACTAAAGTGGGATATCGGGATAGCCGCTATTTGTTCATTTTTAGGACAAAATACATGAATAATACTATAAATACATAGTTAGCAAGGGAAAAATGAAAAACAGAGAGGGTCTGAGAAAAATAATCAAATTAGAGGTAAATAAATCAAAATAAAATAAACAGGAAGAAAAACTGGGTAGAAAATAGAAACAGAGCAGAGTGGAAATATATAAAACAGAGATGAAAAAAAATAAGAATAAAAAACAGAACAGAGAGGAAAATAAATAAATCTTCCTCTGGTTGTTATTTTAAACGAATAGGTCTCTTCATTTGCAAATAAGTAGAGTTTTCTTGTGAAATACCTAGAATATGTGATGCATTGTCTTCTCTGCGAACCTATGAAACCCAAATACGTAGTACGGGTGTGGTTATGATACAAACACACAGATGCACAGAATTTTTAAAATTCAGGATACGATACAATACAACTAAGATACATAAATAAATTTTTTGTAATAAAACTTATATGTAAAATACATGAAAGAAATATGCATTGATCATTCTTAGTTAATATATAATTATAAGGATCACAATTTACAAAAATAATACTTGGGATCAAAACATAAAGTGCAGAGTTTTCGTATAAATCATAATCTATTTTCATCCCTATGTTAGGATATCAACAAAAACATTAAAAAAAAACTCGTAACAAGTTTTGTCTTATGTTGATTGATTAAGTCTCTTCTCTCTCATTACCGTCATCCATGAAATGCTAGGGATGACATTATTTTTTTCTCATCTTAAAAGCTTGAAATGTAAGTTACATTCTAAAAACTCAATTACATGTTGATATAGTGTTGCGTTTAGTAGAGAAAAAATTTCTCATTTCTAATGATCTTGAGCAAATAAGTACAAGCAAATAAGTGCGGGTAGTACCTTATTTTACTCTTTAGACACGGTTGTTAAAATCTCATGTTGGCTTAAAGAATCATGTGTTTATGACTCTAGGTATCCAAATTTAGTTAACTTGCTTACAATATCATTTGTGTAAACTCGTGTAGACTTGGAAATTTGAAGAGGATGATTGGATGAGTCTATACATAATAATTATTTTCCCTGAGGCATTCCGTAGATGACAGCGGTTTAGTGTTTTTTAAAAACCAAAGTGAAACTACTGAATAATAAGGCTTTGTAGTGCATGAAACATTAGCCTCACAAATGTAGCACTGCATCTAGCATCCTAACATCAATCCATCTGTAAAGGCAGTGAATAATGATGTATTCGGTTTCAACCCCATAGCTCCCAACATTAACTAAGTAAGTCGCAACCTAGAGAACTTGAACACACACTTCATTACAAGTTCGAAATGGACCCAAGAGGCCAATGAGGTTGATAGAAACCCAAAAACAGAATAGTGTAGAATGAGTGTATTATTATTGATTAATAGAAAATGATTACAAGAGTTTTCCTCCCATAACCCCCAGAGTACAAACAGAATACAAACAGTTTGATAACCGCCTCATACACTCCTCTATTTATTTCCATCCATTGTCTAGTTCGCCCCCTGCACTACTTCTCTAGTTATTGCCCACCGTTGTCTATTTCTCTCCCTGGCCCCACTTTCTTTCTTCTAGAATAAACTTTCCAAGTAACAGGCTTCTTTGTAATAAGGCCTATATCAGTTATGACATCTGGCCCATTATTCAGGTTCCTATCATTGCCCTCCCCTGCAATAACAGCCATGTCCTCAAGGCTGACATAGGGAAATTGGCTCTTCAGCAACGTTTCATCCACCCAAGTAGTATCCTCCACAGTTCGTCCCTTCCATTTGACTAACCATTGCTTCACCAACAAGTCACCTTCGCGAATTTCTCTAGAGGCCAACAAGGATTCAGGTTCATCCAAGTCCTCATCTTCAGTTTCCAACCCGACAGGCAATTCTGGTTCAACGGTGTAGTTTCCAATTGCTTTCTTTATTCGAGAGATGTGGAAAACCGAATGAATCTTGGCAGATTCAGAAAGCTTTAGTTTGTAGGACACTGCTCGTACTTTTTCCAGTATCGGATATGGTCCAAAAAACCTCGATGCTAGCTTTTGATTAATCCTTCTTGCAACTGTTTGTTTTATATGAGGCCTCAACTTTAGGAAGACCCATTCTCCTACTTCAAAAGACACATCCCTTCTGATTTGTCAATTTTTCCATCGACTCTAATCTTGCTATGCTCTTTCTGAGTTGTGACCCTATCTTGACATTGTGAATCTGTCCATCAACTTTGAATTGTGATGCTATTTGTGTTTGTATTGTGATGCCTGTTATACATCTTTTAGTATATTAAGTAAACTCTTAGGACTTTACCAAGTTTGGCAACCTTGCATAGTGTTGTCAATTGTGGATTGCAGAAAATAGCGTTTTGTTCAAAATCCGCTATGCTATGCTAAGTGCTATAGCCGCTATATTATAACACTATGCACGAAACCACATCTCACAAAATAATAGTGGTTTGTTAAAATTCCACTACACTATATTGCTATAGGGCTGCTATGTTCTCTATTTGACAACACTGACCTTGCCTCTTGATGTTTTTTCAAAATGTCTTAGATGGATATGTATCTGCAAATTCATTCCTATTAAGATAGTTTTGTAGCTTGTGTTGAAGTCTTTGACCTCTTTAATGAGACGTATAAAATCATCTGTAAAACAGGTTGTTGAACAATCTAACTCAAGCGCTCCAGAGTGCTGGGCTAGATCTGTCAAAGGCTAACATTTCAGTTCAAATTGATCTTGGGAAGCGTGCAAACAAAGAGCCAGGTGGCACCTCTTCTCCGAAGGTATACATATATGGCCTTTTGTCTACATTAATATTTGTACCTTTTAACTGGCCAGACGTCTAAAAAGAAGAGTTTATCACACTATTAGAATATATAGATATGTGGTATAAAATATGATTTTTTGTTCTCGACTTTTTAATATATAAACTTGGAATACATTATATATTTCAGAAAGATTACTATTAATGAATTTAAGTGATTGATTTGACAAATGTCAGCGTCGAAGATTCATTTGTCAAATATTAGTGTTGAAGTCTGATTTTTAATAACTAGATATTCACTCATAAGCATAATTTAGTTTATTGCATGTAATATTAGTTTTGAAGCCGTTACCAAACAATGTTTTAAGACCTTCTAAGAAAATTTTAGTGTCATGTCACATGAATAATAATGAAGATTGACATTGACTGTGCATAGACAACCATCGTAATCTTATGTACTACAGTTATCCAGTGCCAGTTCAAACATAAACTCAGGCTGCATGAGAGTGAATACTTTATCAACATTTTACTTTTGGTCCCTTTAGATTGGATTTCGAGTTATTTTGATCTCTCAAGTTTTTTTTCTTCTTTCTAGTTAGTCTAATAATTTTAAGCAAGTATGGTCTTTTTGCTGTTTTTGTTTTATCTATAACCTTAAAAAATCACCAATATGGTGTTAGAAGAGTTGGTAATACGACTCTCCCTCAAAAAAAAAAAAAAGAACCCGGAGTTGATTCCTGGCAGTGGCGGATCCACCGCCCTATCACTTGCCCAGACTCTGCAACTCTGGTAAATTTTTTTGGTATTTTAGGGGTTAGTTTAGGTCAAATTGAGTTTTTTTTTTCAAAACAGAGATTTTTCACTGCAAAACTGAGATTTTTGTTTAAAATTGAGATTTTGCCCAAACTTTATAAATTTTCTGGCTCCGCTTCCTGGAGTAACTTATTTGGGAGACAGTTAAAGCGTTTAATTTAGCCTTAAAAAATATAGGGTTCTTGTTGATATGCTCTTAAATGTTCAAGCAAAGCATTTTATTTTTGTAATAATCAATTTAATGGAAGCAATTTCCTTTTAGGGCTAATTGTTTTGTTTATTTATCTTTATTATTCTGCAGGATCATGATAACCCTCTTTCTAGCAATCAATCAATTGCACATTTTAGAGATGCTATCATTAGAGAGAATTCAGATCAAGCTCAAAAAAGAATGAAAACATACAAGTGAATGATTCATGTGGCTTTTTTATGAGCCTACATTTGCATGCAGTTTTCTTCCCTTGTGGTGGTGATTATTGTGTACATCCTCCCCCATTTGTTTGAGTTTAATTCATCTCATGAAGGTTATTTTAAAGCTGGAAAAACCTTTACTACATAATTATTTGTGGAGATTATTAGGTTTCTGCTCTATTGCCTATGTCATTTATTTTGATTGTATCTTTACTAATTATGATTATTCAGTTTTATTAAGCTTTTTTGGTTGCAAATTAATGTAAATACTTGGTTATTTGGTGGGTGTATCTGGAAAAACTTTGAAGAAAGCATTTTTATGATATATTTCTTTTTCAAATTTTTTACTTTTGCATTCTTCAAAAAAAAATAATTTACTTTTGCTTGTAATAAAAACACACTACATGAGTTAACATTAAATTGATTAAGTGGTTCTTACCAAAAAAAAAAATTGAATGGTAAGAGATTTGTTCCCCTAAAACAAATGGCATGAGGGAATTAGGTCATGTGACCAAATATCCTTCTTAGTCACACTCACAACATTTACTTCTTCATTTGATTTTTTTAATTATTTCATAAATAATAAAAAAAATCATGTGAGTGTGTCTATAAGGTCACGTAACCATGAAAGTCTTGTTATGGCAGGAGGTTCGATTCTTGTCTTTTGTGTACGAAGAAAATTCAGTTGAGAGGGATCTACCTTGTGTGTCAAACAAGTTCTTTGACGAAGATTGTCCACCTTTCTCTGTTACCATCTCATTTCTATTACACTGTTATAAAAACTTCCATTTTTTCAAGGAAAGTTCAAGCACAACATTTGTGTTAGAGGCAAAAACTGTTGTAGTCATAATAGCAACACAACGCGAAAAAACACATTTTGCATTATTCTTAGTATTTGGGACAATAATGTTGTCGTTATCGGCCAAAAACATGCATAACGGAAGAGTATTTGGCACAATAATGTTGTCGTTATCCTCTTCGCCAAATGAATTTTAATAACATTTTCATTTTTTAACAGATTGATAACTGAAGAGTAACAATGCAATGATTAAAAAAATAAAAAAATAAAACGGAAAAGAAAGAAGATAAAGAACAAAATTGTTATCTTAAGTTAATTTAAGGGACTATTTATATTTCTTTTCTTGATAAAGATCAACTAATTATGGTGGAAAGCAGTGGAGACGAAATCCTATAACTCAGTGACTGAGCCAAGACCCTCAGGGAGAGCAAACTTTTTAAATTTAATTAATAATTATTATATATAGGTCTTGAGTTTGATCCTCAACTCATTGTAAACAAAAAAAAAGTAAGAATTAATTCTAGAAACAAAATAAATGTTAATCATTATCATCCAAACATGTGAAAATTATAAGACCTATTTTAAAAAAGGGTCATGCTAATCGGTGCCTCTGGGGCACTGGTTAAAGAAACCAAAAAAATAAAAATTTGAATTAAAATAGTTTTTAAACTTTTGAAGAGTTGGTTGCACAAGTTCCAATGTTATATTACTATATTTGTATCTTTTAATAGTACCTCGGAGTATTGGTTAACATTTTCCTTTAAAAAAATCAAACTAATGAGGCTTTAAATGAGTCAACTCCTGTATGTATGGTAGCTCAAAAACACAAGCTTATTTAAACGAATTTATTGCAGGTTCAATTATTCTTTTTTTTTTTTACTCCCTTCGTCCCAAAATGAGTGAGCCATTTTGACTATATATACTATTCACATATCTTACTTTGATCCTATTTTTTACTAATAAATAAAATCACATATTAGCATATAAGATGTTGGATTCATCTCGATGACTATTTTCAAAATATCATATTTTTATAATTTTTACTATTATACAATTAAAAATATTAATCGTCAATCAAAGTTATGCATTGGCATGCGTGACACAGTCATCTGGCTCACTCATTGTGGCACAGAGGAAGTAATATGAGTTTCTATTTATTTTAACTTCAAAGGAAACAAGTCTACCAGCTACACACAATCTATAAGCAACAATACAATCACGTTTTAATGTTCCCAACCCATTAAAGTCTAAACTCTAATGCATGATTAATATCACTCATTTTGAATCCTCATGACATCAATGTATGATTTTCCTTCAAGCTGGCGTGAGAAATATCCTTTATAGAAATCTTTCACACTAATATTGTTGAACACTGCAGAGCTTTTAGGAGTAACAAGGCTTGGTGTTGGACCAATAATTGCATCCAATTTAGGACCGTGAAATGTGGCAATAGAAATCCTCTCCTTCTCTGAGTTAATTGTTGCTCGATGTTCAATACTTCGATAAATACCATTGGTCATTATCTGTCAAACAATTTAAGATATATGCTAAATCAAAATATTTACAATTAATGTCGTCTGATTTTACTTTTTTTTTTTTTATTGTTTTATAGTTTTCTTCATATACATCGTCAGTATAAATAAATTTTACATTGTCAATCAATTATAGTTAACAATAACAAATTATTATAAACATTTTACTTTTATCATAACCATTTTGTAAAGTCACATGTATGATCGATTGTGATATATTAACAGTATAAAACATTTTTTTTTTTTTTTTGGTTTACAGTATAAAACATTTTTACATTGACATATTGCATGAAAATTTAAACCTTTTGGTTTGAGTTGGTTACCTCTAGCATGTCTCCAATGTTGACGACAAAAGCATCTTTGAGAGGCTTAATAGGAATCCACATTCCATCTTTTCTAATTTGAAGGCCTTCAATTTCATTATTGACTTGGAGAAGGATTGTAAGACAACCAGCATCAGAATGAGGATTGAGTCCAATAACTTGTTCTGGATAAGGACATGGAGGATAGTAATTCATCCTCATTGCTTGAGTTCCATCTTCAACAAACTCTAGCAATTCACTTGGTTGGATCTTTAATGCTTTTGTCATAAACTCAATGATTGTCACACTTAGTTTTTTCAGTTCTAAAGAATACATCTCTAGATTTTCTCTGTAATGGAAATTTTTTTGTTGAAATTTAAGTTTTAAGAAAATATTAGGGATAATATATAGGTGTTTATCCCTGCAATGTGGGCGAGTTTTGGTTTACTCTTGTAATATTTTTATTCGATTACTCGACTGTAATGTGAAGATTTTGTCGTTTACCCTATTCATGGAATAGGCTGACTTAAGATTCCACATAAATGATGACGTGACGTGACATGACCGGTGAAGGGGTAAAACAAAATTCCTTAACATTACAAGGAGCAAAAAAAAGGAATCTTAGGTCAACATATTATATGAGAGGGATAAACGACAGAATCTTCACATTACAGATGATAATCGAGAAAACAAATACTACATGAGGGTAAACCAAAACTTGTCCACGTTGCACGGGAGTAAACACATATTAACCCAAAAAAATAAAATAAAAAATAAAAGGAAGATGGAAAGAACCTGAATGGTTGGGGAATACTAGGAAATAAGTGTGGATTTCTTCTGTATGATGGAAGTGTGAGTAGGTAGAATAAATCAGCCCATTCAAGTTTGTGTTCATCTGATACAACAAACATCTGACCAAAACCTTCCATATCTCCTGGTTTCTGTGCAAATACTTTCTTCTCTTCTGCTGATAGATTGAAGAAATCTTGAACAAGTATTTTGAAATTTTCCACCAATGAAGAATTCACTCCATGATTGATCAGCTGGAAATTAATTTCACAATCATGTGATAGCATTGTTTAATTTACATTCTCAAATTGCAAGGAACTAATTTAAGTTTTGAACAACTCAAATAAATAAAAGTACTAAGAACGTTATCCATACATACCTGGAAGAAACCCCATTCTTTGCAGGCATAATCAAGTTTGTCTAGTTCAGTTCCATCTTCTTCAGTCAACAACTTATTCAAATCGATGACAGGAACTTGTGGTAAAGAGATTATGCTAGAAACAACATGAGGATCTTGGTTTTGTTGAACATATCTCTCTGGAACTTTTGTTATGGATTTCTTTACTAGCTCTTGAACAGAAGGTACTATTAAAGAAGTTCCAAGCTTCTTAGTCATTTCTGAATCCATTTTTGTAAAATAAGTCTAGTTAGTATTTTTCCTTATTTGGATAAGTTCGATGACTTATTTATGAAGCATAAGGCTGTGATTCATTTTCAAAATTATGGGAGCCATCAAAGCCATGAATATATAAGCCAACTTTATCGTGGAAGACTTGGTCAATTGTTTCATGGTGCACAAGTTGCAATATTTTTGTAACGAATACGAATTTATAAAATCGACGGTTGGATTGAAAATTTATATCATATAATTCATTCATATTTTTTTAAAAAAAATAAAAAATTATTTAATATATTATTGCGTACAAAAATTGACCCGGTGAAATAAATATTAACAATTGCACGACCACTTGGTTGCTGTTAATTTGAGATTTTATTTGTGAGTTAGGTCGGGGTGTTAAGATGTCCTTGCATTGTAGGCACCGACTATGCTACATCTTTATAAATGACATTATTTTTAAAGAAATTCTTACATTAAAAAGTATAAATAATATTTATTTTGAAACAATTTTTTTTTGTTAAAGTGACACTAATTTTAAATAGATGGAATATTAAGCAAAGCAAATATTGGAGATTTTATATATTCGAACTCATGTCCTGAGCTTCAAAAATAGATATACAGTTAAGCACAATAAAAAAAAAAATACGGATACGTTAGTGTCGTTTTTATGCTAGCATATTATGGCATCATTTGATCGAACTTATTTTCGACTTTTTATTCCAAAAAATAGAAGTCGGGCCAAACAGTTTTTTTTAAGTACTTAATAAAAAAAAAAGTAGCTTAATTTTTATGTGTAAAATACATTAATAATGAGCTTTTGGTAAAATTAATATATGCAACTTTTTTTTGTGGAAAATCAACTTTTCGGCTGCTCCCGTCTTTGAATCCTCACAAACGCACATATCCTATATTTAACTGATATGTTCATATGCACTATTATTTAATCACCCTCATGTCATGTGGACTATTACTATTATTATTATTATATTATTCTCATAAAAAAAATATTATTATATTATTATTACTATTATTATTATTTTTAAAAAGTGCACTATTATTTTTTTTATCTAAAAAATGCACTATTATTTTAAAAAAATTATAATAAAAAAGGCATTATTATTAGTTTTCATTGTACTATTAATTAAAAAAATAAGAACCCTGTAGCATTTTCTTCTTCAAAATATGAAATTAATCATTTCAATAATTATATATGTATTTGGATAAAATTACACCGATAGTTCATAAGTCCTAGCGCAACTGACAAAAAAATGTTAAAATTGTTAAAATTGTTAAGTTTGAACTCCGACTCCCTCACACCGATAATGTTACGCCGTGTAATAATAGTTTAAAAAATATAAATTTTACAAAATATTATTTACAATGGATTTAAAGTTTATGTCATTTAAATTATTTATATAAAAACTTACACATATATAAAATTATTTGATATTTTATTGAGACCTACTAAAATTTAATTAAAATCTATGCACTTTACTGAACATTTTTTATTTTTATGAATTTAAAAAACATATCAAATTGTTTTAAATTTGTGTAAAATTAATTTTACATAGATGATCTAAATAATATATACTTCTAATCAAATGGTAGATTTTATAATATATTAATAGTTAAAATGTTATATTTAGACACACAAAAATTAAGATAAAATGTTGCACACAAAATTTTAATATTTGTTTATTATATTTTTAAAATATAATATCCCTAAATATAATATATTTAATAAAATATTTTATCAAACAAATATAAATTAGAGTTTACTTTAAGTTTTTTAAAAATGAAATCACCACCAAACAACTTTAACATTTTTTTCTAAAGCACTTATTTTAAACTTTATTTTAAAGTAGCTTTTAGACCGTAAAAAAGTCGGGCCAAACGGTACCTAATAAATGTTGGGTGAGATAAGAGTCTTACGTTAAATGAAAGACAATCTAAAAATATTATTATAAGTGCAGAAAATTGTCATCTTACAAGCTGATTTTGTAAGCTTAAAGCTCTAAGCTCTGAATCTGAACCTTCTTCCTTCAACCATGGTGTGCAACAATAATCACATCAATTTAGATGAAATTCTCCCTCGTAACGAAGTTCCACTTATGGCCCAATTATAGTTAAAGGACATCCCTCATCCTAGAAAATTTTACCTTTGATCATACCTGATCAGAATGTTGACTGCGTCCGGTGTTACTTCTCCTCTATTCCGGTGAATGGGAGGGGATCATACCATGACTTACAAAATTAATTACAGAGACCATAAAAAATTCTAATTTTAATGAATTGGTTAAATTTTCAAACTTGAATTTTACTATCTGAATAAGTAATATTTAATTCACATATGTATTATGTGGTAGCAATGTTTTTGGTTTACAACGGAGAAGGGATCCTCATGCATACTATATTACACAAGTCCCTTACCATTAGACCAAACTAAGTGGCTTAACAATGTTGAACATAAATTACAAAATTTATTACAATATACAATTAAAAACTATTTTTCATTAATTGGGTCAAAACAAAATTCTAATTTTAACCTTACAATTGACAAAAAAATAATATAAATGATTTAAGTAACATATATGTGTTATCTGTAAAAATTGCAGACATTGACTTGTAAAATTTATTATATTATACTATTAAAAATCAAATTTTTAATTAATTGGGTCAATTTTTTCTTCTTATAATTTTAATTAATTATTCAAAAAAGAAATATCTAATTTACATATGCTTTAAAAAATAATAAATTAATAAATACTTTCTTAAAAAACCAAAAAAAAAAAAAAACTTTCTTAGAGTATTATAGGATATAAAATAGAATAAAGGTAATGATTCAAATTTCAAACCCAACAAAGTAAGAGTGTATTTCAAATTTCAAGCACTAGACTATACTCAAGTGTATTAAGATTATTGAACTCTCAGGTCAATATTATCATTTTTTTTTACAGTGTTATTCTTAATGCAATCAATCAGTTCATTATAATGCAGTAGCTTGATGCTAATTTCTTTTACTATGTTAAAAATAACTCATACTATTATAGTCTTTTGCTTAAGAATATATTTTTGGATTAAGAAGTAATTGCATTTTGTTTGAAGGACCAACAAAAGTTAAAATATTTATAGCTAATTAAACTTATATGTAACAATGACTAAAGTTAAAGTGGTATGTAACAAAACTCTATAGAATTTAATTTATATACACTATCAGTGTAAAGTTATTTTACACATGCGTCAATTAATATACCGACACATCATGTATTGTGTTAAAAAAACACATGATGTGTCACATTCATTAAATGATATGGCAACACATCATTGGATGCACGTGTAAAACATCTTTACACTGACAGTGCACATCAATTAAACTCAAACTGTATATAGCTAAATAAACTTATATGTAACAACTAACAAGACTGTAGGTTAGAATTGGTCAGAGATACTGGCTTCACAAAGTTTGATTCAATGGAAAATTGAGTTTATGCTCTCTGCTAAAAATTCTGAGCTGGTGAACATGTGAAAGACAAAGTTTAACAAATGGGTCTAAATGTTGAATATAATTGTGGTTTACCTCACAAAGTGGTTTATCTCATTACCAATTCCACGCGAAGGTCATCATGGTTGGTAATGTTTTCAATGTTATATTTGAATTCAAAATACATGTACTTTTATCTTTATGAAATTTTGTATTAGCATATAGGTATTATTAGACTAATGTTTAGTAAACATATATTAATTTTTTCCTCTATAATGCATATATTTTTCAAGTAAAAACATAAGCTTCTGTCCAATCTGTAAAAGAGTATACCAATTAAGTAAAATAGTGATTTATTGCTTAATAGACCATTAATTTAGTTGGTTGATGAGTCACATCTAGGTTAAAAAAAAGCAAAACAAAAATTGAAAAACTGCTGATAAAATTGTAATATAATGGGAATGTCACCGGAATTAAGTATTAATTAATAGTTGATTTTAAATAATAGTTTTTTTTATGTCATTTTACATTTTTATTTATTTTTTAGGGTTGTATTTAAAGGCATTGTGCCTCACTTTGAAAAACAATCAATATTCAAAAAAATTATCTTCTTCTCTAAAAAAACTCTCTCATTCAATATTATACTTTGCATAATCTCTCTTTGGTATCGGATTCTATTCTAGATCATTGGAATCCCTACTTTGAGAACTTGATTCTACCGGTTTGTCCCTACAATCTATTTTATCGGTCACGGGAAAAGATGAAATCTCTTCCCTTATTTGTGATGTCCTTGATATGCATATGAAAATTGTCATATAACACCACTTCGAAAAGATGGAATCTCTTCCCTTATTTGTGATGTCCTTGATATGCATATGAAAATTGTCATATAACACAACTTTGGAAAGATGGAATCATTTATCACATGATGTACTTAAGAGATATAATTATGCTAACTCTATTTGGCTGTAAGAAAAAAGTAGTTGGACGATCTTTCATCTTAACTTCTTATGTTGAAGTGAAGATATAGTCATTGATCCAACGGTTGAAATACCTCTTATATTTACATTTACATTAATAATTAAATAGAAAAAATATATACATACATTATAGGAAAATATAATGTCTAAATGGTTGGAACCACTACTTATTGCTCTTCACTATATATAAATCACAAACGAAAGTTGAATATCCTTAGAAACCACTTTATTACATTTAGATATTTGTGTCACAGAAAATGAATATCATGTATCTCACTCTTACTACTAATGTGCTAGTAACATTACTTTTACTCTTACCATCACCAACAAACCCAAAACAAATTCCAGTTCCAGTCTTAGCATCACCCACAAACCCAAAACAGATTCCAATTCCAGCAGTATATGTTTTTGGTGATTCACTTGTTGACAGTGGTAACAACAATTATCTTCCAATAGAATCAAATGCAAAATTTCTTCCTTATGGTATAGACTTTGGTGGCAAACCTACTGGTCGATGCACTAATGGAAAAACCGTGGTTGATTACTTAGGTGAGAAAACACAATTTACATTCACTCTTTGCTGATCAATTTTTGTTTCATATATAAATTCTTAGTTCATTCATTCTGATAAAACAAAATCATAGTCCCCATTAATTAATTAATTAATTAGTTCCTGTTTATGCAGCTATACATCTTGGACTACCTTTTATTCCTCCATATTTGGGCCTTACAAAGATACAAAGACACAAAATCAAAACTGGCATAAATTTTGCATCTGCTGGTTCTGGCATTCTTCCAGAAACCAACAACAATGTAAATTTTTTAACTACATTACATTCTCAAGTTAATCATATTGAATAGGGCAATTTCCTTTTTATTATCATGTATAAGGATAATACAATATATTTCTACATATTGAATAGGGCAATTTCCATTTTGCAGCTTAGTTTGCCTCTTGACAAACAGATAAAATTATTCGAAAAGTTTATTAAGAATAATTTACCAAATATGTTTGCTGATAAAGTAGAGAGGCATCTATCTGAATCACTGTTTGTTGTCTCCACTGGTGTGAATGACCACTTCACTGCTACCAGAAATTTTCGTGGCTCTAGAAAATTTGACTCCTATCTGCTAAAGGAATTTTCCCTACGCATTCAGGTATATATATATATGTGTGAGTGTGACATTTAGAAATAATAGATTAGACACACTGTATAATTGTTAAACTTTATTTTGAAATTAATGCAGAAAATGTACAGCCTAGGAGTTAGAAGGGTTTTTGTGAATAATTTGCCACCAGCTGGGTGCTTTCCATCAAGAGCTGCAAAATCAAGAGCAATAGGAGAATGTAATGAGAAAATAAATAGGGCAATTTCCATTTACAATAGTCATTTGCCGAATTTACTTGGAAAGCTGCAGTCCCAACTTCCGGACTTTACCTTTATTCATTCAGATCTGTATGAGCACCTTATAGGATTAAGGAAAACTGGATATAAATATGGTAAGACATTGATTTATATATAATGACTTGTGTTGACATTGTTGAATAATATATAATTTATTTAATTTTCAGGGATATCGGAAATATGGAGACCTTGCTGCCCAAATAGCATTTCCGGTGATCTCATATGCCATCCGTACAATGCTACTTGTGAAAACCGAAATAACCACATCTTCTTCGATGACCACCCATCACAGATGGCGAACCATATATATGCCAGACATTGCTTCGTTGAGAAGACAATATGTAAGTCATCGGGCATCATGATGTGATGTGATAGGAGGAAGGAATAGGATCCTTGCTATTATTAGTACTAATACTATGAAGGGATGACCATATGTTGTTGTCTCATGATGTTTGTAATTGTTAGTGATAATATAAAACAAACTAAAAAATAAAATAAAATTATGTTGGCTTTGTGGGCAAATTCAAAACCTATAAGAAGCACTCTTGAGCATTAAAGATGCAATATATCCTTAAATTATTTATCTTTATTTAACATATTATTCTCATCCATACACCGACATTAGATTACAATAAACATTCACAAAACTCAATTTAATGGACTATGAACATTATTGATTTGATTGATCGGTGGAATTAATATACATGTGCATCCATCTTTTCTACAAACAGGAATACCCCTAACACCAATAAGACAACGATAACAATTTAAACACATATTATCATTTTGACATAAGTTTGGACAATCTGCCTTACAATTTGTAACTCTTTGTGAGGTTACAATCTCAGCATTGATCCGTCCTTTTTCGATGGAAAAATTTGTAAACATAAATAATATATGAAATTAAGAATAATATTTTATGTTTATTAAAAATAAAAACAATGTTTTATAGTGTAACAAAATTTAGATTTAATGGATGAGGGAAATTAAAATAAAGATATGATCAATAAGATATTTTCTCAAACCTGAAATGATCAATAAAGCAACCAATAGTGTAAATTTGGGAATAAAATGTCTTGTTGTTTCCATCTTAATTAATTAGTTATAAAATATAATATAATGCATATGTTCGTTCTCTGGGCAAATACTTGTATAGGCAAATTGTATTAATTAATGCTTGGATAAGTAAAAGATTAAATTTCAGCCAACCATAAGAAAAAAACAATGCTCCCTCCTTATATTTAATAAATTTGGTTATATTCACTTTTTAGGTTCATTTTATATTTAATGAATTTGGTATATATTATAGACTAGATTCATTAATTTTTTTTTTATGACAAAAAATTCATTAAATATATAATAAACCTAAAAAGTGTATTTTTGTTTATAAAGTGTTAGTAAAAGATTAAATATACTCCCTCCGTACTTTAATATACTCCCCCGTCCCAAAATATAAAGAAAAAAGAAAGTTAATGTATTTGGTTAAGATTTTGGACTAAATACATCAAAAAAATTTGACCATTCATTAAATTTTGAGTACGTCACTTTGACATTTTTACACGTATTAAGAAATGTAATTAATGTTATATGAAAAAGAGAAACTATGAGTTATTTATAAAATTGTGCAAGAAAAAATAAATTGAAGAATTGATGAAAAAAGGGAGAGTAATAAATAGTTGAAAGTATAATAGAAAAAATAACATTAAATAATTCATTAGTAATGTAAAGTGACATATAATTTGGTATAATTTTTTTTTATCAAAGTGACATAATTTGGTACGGAGGAAGTGAAATATTTGTATTTGTATATAATTCTAGGATAAAACTAATTTGCAGATGTAAGGACGAATTTTATAGTAGTAGTTAATGTAGTCAACTATATTATATTTACTCTTTCATATTTTTTTATGCATTAATTAATACAATATATATTTATATTACATGTATCAATAAAAAATACTAGTAATTGAGTGGTTACTGGTTAATGATCGATGATAGTTAATTATAGGCTAAATTGCACTTTTGGTCTCCTAAGTTTTAGAAAGTTGCAATTTTGGCCTTTATATGTTTCAAAATAGAAAGTTGCAATTTTGGTCTCCTAAGTTTTAGAAAGTTGCAATTACGGAGGAAGTTTTGACCCTAATGTTTACTTCCTTTTCCAAAATGTCAATTTTGACCAAGTCAAAGCTGATGTGGCAAGTCACGTGAGTGACTCAGCTGCCACATCAGTTTTTTTTTTTGTTTGTTATCTTATAATTAAAAGAAGAAAAATGCTAAACAGTGCCCCGGGGCGGGGACACTGGTTAAGCATGTTAAAATAGAAATTTTTTCTCGAAATGCGCGTATTCAATGCCTCAAAAATACAAAAAGTTATCTTTTCAATATAAATTTTATTTTTTATTACCTTTTTAAGTATCCTTAACAAGTGTCCCGGGACACTGTTTAACATGACAAAAAAAAAAACATAACACCCAAAATTGCAAAACCTTTACTCTTCTCAATCGCACAAAAACTTCTCTTCTCAATTGCAAAACTCAAACAAATTCTATTGTTCGATTTCGACTGTGCTGCAAGGCTTTTCTTTTAAAATTGACTCCCCCGAGTAAACTTCCGAAGAAACTGCTAGCAAAGAAATGAAAATTACTTTGATATGCATCTATCATCCGTGAAGCAATTTATTCTCTGTACAATATTTTATAACCGGTCCTATGTTTTTCTTTAGCAGTTAATTGTGTATTGGATTGCAGAACAGACTAATGCCTGCATTTTTTTTTTCACTGTAATTTGTATTTGATGCAATAATACTGTTATAATTTTGAGTAGTGTGTTGTTAGCTTCTTGCATATGTTTTTATGGTTCCACTTAGTGGCTGATTGTTTGTTTTTCAAGTCCCTAGAGTTTGAGGTGTGCTTATAGGTGTTTGTTTTTCCGTGTAGTTTTAGATGATTGTTTTTGTTGTGGAGCTGGCCTTTTGGCTTTAGTGTGTTTAGATGCTAAGTGCCCCTTGTGCTCTGTTTCTTATATTATGAATGGTTTAATTTTTGCTTTGATTTATTAGATGGTAAAATAGTCGTAGATGTCAGTTTAATTTTTGCTTCAATTAAATCTTGTTCCATCGTGCTGCGATGGTCTTCATCGTGGCGCGACAGTTCTGCTTGATTTCTTCATTTTTTGCTCTATGCAATTTCTTCTTTTGCTTCTTGGCAAAAAACTTGATAACTTTAGGTATTTTGCCTGATTTTGGTCTTCAAAAACTATCCTAAAGAATAGCTAAAAACATCATATAATTAAGTTGGAGTGAAGTAGTGTTTGGCATGTTCAAGGTATTCACATATAACAATTGGTCTTAGACTTATTTTTATCCCTCTTGTTCTTCCATCGTGCTGCGATGGTCTTCATCATGACGCGACAATCCCTTAACCAGTGTCCCGGGGACATTGTTTAGCACTTTCCTTTTTTTATTCATTTATACTGATTTGCAGGGGTTCTAAACCCCTCGGGGATTCGACTTCCCCTGGGGGGTAGGGTACTACGAAATGAAATGGATCGGGGATTATCAATAAAGACTTCAACATAACCCCCGCTACTTGAACGCTATACCAGCGGTCCGCAGAACTCCCGCAAACATTTTATGGGAATCGATTAATTGGCAGTTTTTCAAACTCCCGGAAAATAAGTTGCGGAGGTTGAAAACCCCCTATATGGATAAATTACCCCCGCAAAATAGCATGTTTTTTTGTAGTGTATTGCTTTTGACACTGCAACTGATGCTGCAAAGGTACACTCAATTGAATACCATTTTAATTATGATCAAGCTGTTAAATAAATAAATGGTTAATTATTATATATTGGCTTTAATATAATTTATTTTGTTAAGCTAGCAATGGGGGACTCTGATTTGGTGGAAGCAAGGTGCATTAAAGACATTGAAGACACCCTCAGCATAATTCGTCTCAGGTTTGGAGATAATTCAAAGCCTCTCTCTTTAGTAATAATAATAATTTCAAGAAAGAAAAAAAACCTTAATTAATATTTTAGTTCGTCCTTCAAAAATGTTAATCGGGCGTGTAACTTTGTAGGTTGTAGCAGTTGCTTCACCGCCAAAGGAAATAGCTTGCTGGGTTACATCCAAAGCAAAATAATTCAATCAGAAGATAATTCATGTGCCGTTACTTATATTGTTCAGGTATGTATAATTTTAAAGTATTTACTTACTTTACGAGATCTTTTTTTTTTGAATCATACTTTACTATCATCTTAGATTATTATGGATAATTTCAATATTTCCATCTTTTCTTTGTTTCTGATCATATAAGGTATACATATTTCTCTGCAGACTAGTGGCGTTATATTATTTCCCAGGTGTCAAGAATGATAAGAACAAAAGACAAACGAAAGGACTGACTGGGGCTGATGCAAGAAAAGGTACTAATTATGGTATTGGTATAGTTACCTTTCCAAATTGTTTCTGTTTGGTCCATCATCATTTACTTGTTTTTTACAGTTTTTTCCAGGGGCAATTTAGTTTATTTTTTTACTATGTTTTAAGAAATTTTTGGATCAGAAGGATATTGTATCTATTCCTAGGTTTATGATATTGATGATGACAATGTGTTTTAGGTTTTGACTGTATGAATTTCTTTAATCATTTTTATAGGACTAACTAATTCAAATTTTAGAAATTTGAGGGACCAACTTGAAACTTTTAAAACATAAGGGACCAATTTGAAACAAAAAAAACATAAGAGACCAACTTAAAACCTAAAATAAACATAAGGGACCAAATGGTGCGGATCCAAAGAAACTTTCTTTGGGGAGGAAGTGCGGAGGACAAAAAAATGTGCTGGGTAAAATGGGCACAAGTGTGTTTACCCAAAGAGAAGGGAGGATTGGGTGTGAGAGATTTAGATATGTTCAATTTGGCTTTGTTGAGTAAATGGAAGTGGAGGTGTATAGATGAGAAACATGCACTCTGGTACGATTTATTGCAGTTCCGTTACGGGCCTCTTTCTATTAAAATTCTTAGCCGGGAAGCAGTAATTACGGGTCCTAAGGATTCTCTTTGGTGGAGAGATGTGGTAGGAGTCGGGGGGAAGGATGAAGACTGTTGGTTTCCTTCACAAGTCAGCAGCAGGGTGGGTAATGGTAAAACTATTAGTTTTTGGAAAGAGAAATGGTTTGGGGCTACGCCGTTAAGGGACCTTTTCCCTAGTTTATTTGCGAAAGAGCTTCACAAAGACTGTGTGGTATCAGACATAATCCAGCTGGACATTTTTAAGCTGAATTGGACTAGAGATTGGTTGACATCTTTGACGCACGCCGAATCTGTAGAGAAGGCAGAATTAGAGCATCTTTTGTTCGGTTTGGTTCTTCAATCGGACATAGCAGACCGGTGGCGATGGAACACTGCTGTGACAGGTTTGTTCAATGTAAAATCTGTGTATTTTTTTCTGCAATCTCGCCTTGAGTCGAATAATATCGATCCAGATATTTTGACTGCTTTACACAAATTATGGAAGAATAATGTTCCATCTAAGGTGGGAGTGTTTGGTTGGCGGTTGCTTCTTGACAAACTACCGACAAGAGCGAATTTAGCATCCAAAGGTATTTTATCCAGCCCACATGATTTACCTTGTGTCTTTTGTTTTCAAGTTGCGGAGGACTGCAATCATCTTTTCTTCAGTTGTAATAAAGTTACTGAACTTTGGAGACAAGTTTGTTTGTGGCTGGGCTGTGATTATAACTTACAGGAGGTGGGTTGTAAACATTTTTTGTCTTTTGGTTTAATTATTAAATCCAAGAAAGGCAAGAAGGTTAGACACTTGATTTGGTTAGCAACAACTTGGTGTTTATGGCGTACGAGAAACAATATTCTGTTTAGAGGTGACAAGGCTGATTTTTCTGCACTGCTTGATCAAATTAGATTCATTTCTTGGCTCTGGTTTGGTGGTAGAGCGGGACGCAAAGCAGGATATTCGTATTCCAATTGGTGTATTAATCCACTATGTTGTTTACAAAGCTTTTGAAACTTTTTAGTTTCCTTTATGTATTGTAAGGATTGAGTACTCCTTGTACTTCTTATTAATACAATCTTTTGCTTATAAAAAAAAAAATACATAAGGGACCAAATATACAATTAAGTCAATTATTTATTAATTGTTTTGGTCAAAATTATATATTTATTGAAAAAAAGTTATATCAAAAAGAATCATCAAACAAATCATATGGATATCACCATAAGAAAATATTTATTATTTTCAAGCTTGATATTGAATACATGATCATTTTTGTAATTTATTTCTCAACATTGATTTTTGCATAAAAATAAAACTATGGTCGAGTCTTTCCATTGCACTCACACTCTCCATTAACGCAATTTCCAGTAAGACCAAATTTCCTTTCACATGTTACAATGCATTTCATCCGGTCGCATGCAGGGCCGATCGTGATTCTTTGGATATCCTGTTTGAATATAAAAAATGACCCTTAATAAAATAAAAATAAAAAATTCAAAATAAAATCATTCATATTTAAATTGTAAATCATTTGAGTATCCCTTGTACTTCTTATAATTCAATTTTGCATATAAAAAAAAAATTGTAAATCACTTGCATGTATCACTCACTATGGTTTGTTCCGCAGAATCAGAAACTTTATGCTCAGCCATTACCTCACCGTTTGCACTGCATCAAGTAAATTAAAATCCATAGATAAACGAAAGACAAAAACCATGAGAATAAGATTAAAGAGAATATATATTATAGTAAAAAGAAAGAGAAAATTGGTTATGTACCATAGCAACAATATGAAGAGAGAAAGAAGAATAGAGAGAAAAATAAGATTTTGATTTCTCATTTTGTTTAGCTTGAAATGGATTGCCACAATGTTGTATGATTTTCAGCAAGTTGGTGTTTACATATATATTACTATCAAGGGAAAAAGTTGCATATTTGGCAGTAAAGAACAAGATTACAAAATTTATTACATTACCATTAAACGTTATATAATTAATGGGTCAAATATCTTATAGTTTGAATTGAACTTTTTTCACATGTCTGAAAGAACCTTAAAAGTCTACGAAGTGTGTGGAATCAAAAACACCGAAACCAGGGACGGATCCAGGAATCTATAAAATAGGAGGTCGGAATAATTAAATAATAAATATTTTACGTCTTAACCCGCGGAATAACTAAATAATAAATATGTGGAGAATTATGCATAATAGATTACCTACAGATAATCTTCTCTCTCATAGAGGTAGGGATGGCAACGGGCGCCCATGGGTACGGGTTTGACACTTACCAAACCCACACCCGAAATCATCACTCAAACCCAAACTCAAACCCAAAGGCTGTTCGGGTAACAAAACAACACCCACGCCCACACCCATTGGGTTCGGGTTTTTTCCACACAAACCCGCATCACATTTGAAAATAATTTGCATATTTAAGAAATTAAATTCCAACATAGACTTTGAATTAAATTACAACTAAAATTAAGGTCTTCCAAGAAAATTCAAACATAGACTTTCAAGAAATTAATTACAACATAGACTTTCAAGAAATTAAATTACAACTAAAATTAATGTCTTCCAAGAAAATTGAGAGACTATGTGGGGTAATTAGGTAATTATAAAATATTTTGGGTGGGTGTATGGGTTTCGAGTGTGGGTTTGACTGATACAAAACCCACACCCATATTATTGGGTGTCACCCGAACCCAAACCCAGTCAAATCGGATTTCGCCCGTTGACTTGGGTTTGGGTTCGGGTGGGTCTCTCGGGTTTGAGTTTTTTTGCCATGCCTACATAGAGGTTGTTATATTGTCTCAAAATGCGATCTTTGTAGGGAGGATGCTGAAACCATACATCATATTTTTTGCGATTGTCGTTTTTCTAAGGCTATTTGGCATTGGTTTGCCTCTGTTATTTCTCTGCAAATTGACACGAGTACTGTTAATTCTATTTTTGATATTTGTAACATATTGGAATTCTCAATGTAAAGTTGTTGTTATTGCTGCAGTTATTAATATTTTTAATACTATATGGTGGTGCAGGAACCAACACAGGTTTGAAGGAAAATCTATCTATTAGAGATCTGCGGTCAACACAATAATCTTCAATATTTCTTTATCTGGCAATTTATCTAAAAAAGCTTCTTTCATTTCTATGCAGAAATTCGTCATTTTGAAAGCTTTTAATGTTAGTGGTCATCATCCCAAAGCACCTGTCATTAAAGAAGTATGGTGGCATCCTCCGCTTTATAATTAGGTTAAATGCAACACAGATGGTTCAGCGCTGGGTAGCCCTGGTCTTGCTTCTTGTGGGGGTCTTTTTAGAGATTACAATGCTACTTTTCTTGGAGGTTTTTCTATTAATATTGGAATCTTTTACGCCCTCCATGTTGAACTTATAGGTGTTATGAATGCTATCGAGATCGCTCATTCAAAAGGGTGGAACAATCTTTGGCTTGAATCTGATTCACATTTGGTTAATTTAGCTTTTAAGTCCTCCCTCATTGTTCCTTGGAAGCTTTGTAATAGATGGTTCAATTGCTTGGAGTTGACTAAAACCATGCATTTTAGAGTCACTCACATTTATCGTGAAGGGAACTGTTGTGCAGATAGAATGGCTGCTCTAGGCATCAATGTTAATGGTTTTTTCTGGTGGGATAGTGTTCCTCCTAGTGTTCAAGGAGATTATATTAATAATTTAATAGGTCTTCCATCTTTTAGATTTCATTAAATCCACTACACTCTTTTTCCCTTATCCTTGGTTTTATCCCTTGGGGTTTTTCAGGAAAGGTTTTTAATGAGGCAGTGGCAGGTTCCCTATATTATTGTTTCCTTGGGTTTTGGTCTAGTCCCCCCAAGTTTGTATTTTTTTACTTTCTTTTTAATAAATTTATTAGGGTGCTGCAAATGATAGGTGATGATTATGGGGTGCCAACATAGTTGGGATGTCATAGTTATCATGTGATGCCTATGCACGCTAATGTTTAAAAAAAAAGTGTGAGTCTTGTCATTAAGCTACTTGACAAAAAAAAAATTCTTCCTCTTTACCAAAAAAAAATAATTTTTTTTTTTTTTTGGTTTGCAATGTTTGTAATGAGAATCAAACCTAACACCTCATGCATATTACTCAAACCCCTCACCACTAAACTAAACCTAATGACTTTAAAAAATATTCTTCCGTAAACTATACATATTTTGTTCAGTTTATTCACTCTTTTGGAGGATTGCGAGCTCTCCACTCTTTCATGTTGCTTATTTGGTTTTGTTGCATTTGGGTTCTCTCGAATGAGGGTAACAATAGTTTTCAATGCAAAGGAAGCTACTACTCACCAAATGTTAAATAAAGTTAAATTACATTTGTTTTGGTGGTTGAAATCAACCAATGTTGATCTTGGCTTAAACTCTAACATGTGATGATCGAGCCATTTAGTTTGTATGTGCATCGACTAAGCTTTTTGTTTCGGTCGGGGACGGACATAAGGGGGGGTAAGTATAGGGGCTGAGGCCCCCTCCTCTTGTCGTATTTTTTTTTTTCATATACTTGTTCTAGATACATATATACACATAAATTGATATTTGAGATATGTGTTTAAAGATTAGTAACTACCGTTTGGTGCAAAACATGTACCCACAACATAGTATTCGTAACAATTTACTTTAAAATATTTTGATAATATATATTATACACTACTAAAGTCCAAATTCAATTAAGTTAGTTCTGATTGTTTGCTACAAGTGAGAGATTATTTTCTGCTATGAAGATTGTGAAAAATAGGTTGAGAAACAAGATAGAAAATGAATTTCAAACTAATTATGTGATTACTTACACCGAGAGAAGAATTATTAAAAAATTTAATACAAATTCAGTTGTTGATGAATTTTATGATATAGAGCAATGTCGTGTACAATTTAGATAAGCAATGTGATGTATTTTTTATTTTTTATTGAGTATATTTAAATACTATTATAATTATTATTTATTTAATATTTATTATTTAGTTATTCCGGCCCCTTGTTTTATAGATTCCTGGATCCATCCCTGATTTCGGTGTTTTTGATTCCACACAGTTCGTAGACTTTTATACATGTGAAAAAAGTTCAATTCAAACTATAAGAAATTTGACCCATTAATTATATAACGTTTAATGGTAATGTAATAAATTTTGTAATCTTGTTCTTTACTGCCAAATATGCAACTTTTTCCCTTGATAGTAATATATATGTAAACACCAACTTGCTGAAAATCATACAACATTGTGGCAATCCATTTCAAGCTAAACAAAATGAGAAATCAAAATCTTATTTTTCTCTCTATTCTTCTTTCTCTCTTCATATTGTTGCTATGGTACATAACCAATTTTCTCTTTCTTTTTACTATAATATATATTCTCTTTAATCTTATTCTCATGGTTTTTGTCTTTCGTTTATCTATGGATTTTAATTTACTTGATGCAGTGCAAACGGTGAGGTAATGGCTGAGCATAAAGTTTCTGATTCTGCGGAACAAACCATAGTGAGTGATACATGCAAGTGATTTACAATTTTTTTTTTATATGCAAAATTGAATTATAAGAAGTACAAGGGATACTCAAATGATTTACAATTTAAATATGAATGATTTTATTTTGAATTTTTTATTTTTATTTTATTAAGGGTCATTTTTTATATTCAAACAGGATATCCAAAGAATCACGATCGGCCCTGCATGCGACCGGATGAAATGCATTGTAACATGTGAAAGGAAATTTGGTCTTACTGGAAATTGCGTTAATGGAGAGTGTGAGTGCAATGGAAAGACTCGACCATAGTTTTATTTTTATGTAAAAATCAATGTTGAGAAATAAATTAGAAAAGTGATCATGTATTCATAAATTAGAAAAGTGATCAAGCTTGAAAATAATAAATATTTTCTTATGGTAATATCCATATGATTTGTTTGGTGATTCTTTTTGATATAACTTTTTTTCTATAAATATATAATTTTGACCAAAACAATTAATAAATAATTGGCTTAATTGTACATTTGGTCCCTTATGTTAAGAAAATTGTAGACTCGATCCACACTTTAACATATTGTCTTTATCAAAGAATATTTTCTTGCTCGTCCCATAAGTGTAGCTCAAATGGTAGCTACTAGAGACATTATTAGAGTGGTCGGGGTTCGAATCCTGTATTCCAAGTTTCTTCACATTTAAATGTGTGAGTCTTGTCTGACAGTATAAACTCGCATATTAAACGGGGCGAACAAGCCCATCAGCAAATAAAAACAAGTTATAATATTAAGCCCGCGAGTCCGGTCCGCATAAGCCCGCGGGTTAAACGGTTAACATGCGGACTATTACCAAAAAAAATAATAAATCACTTTTTTCAAAAAAATAAACTAAATTAGTAAAATATTGATATAATGAAAGCTTAAAAAAATATATTATTAATAATTTTATGTTATAACATATAAATTGTAACTAACAAATAAAAATAAATAAAGTTTGTGATATCATTGAGTTTATCTATCTTCTCTTTGTATGTAAATGCAACCAAAATCAAATTCAACTGATTCTTATCGTCATTTTTGTACCGTCTGAAATTCTGGCAGGCTGGTGGAAAGATGCTGCGAAAGATGCTACAGCATCTCGTACCAGTACATAACACAATAGACAAGTTAAAAATAAAGTGCAGGAAGATAAATAAGACAGGTCGTTTGTTAACCCAATTCGGTGCAACGTCACCTAATCTGGGGGATACCAATCCAAGAATGAATCCACTATAATAGTTCTAGTTCAAAGCCCTCGACCAACACCCGGTACTTGACTTATCGCCTAGACAGTACCAGCTGTGCAATCCTACCTAGGAACCTCCTAGATATGAGACCCCGTCCCAATTCCCTCTAATAATATGTATTGTGTTGCTGTCAACTTTCTAACGATCAAAGATGGAGACACTCTCCTAAGAAACTAATATCTAGCCAACACTTGACTAAGTTTACAATTTGGAGTTGCTTACAAGCTTCCTCCAAGTACAATACTTAACTCGTTCCCTACAGGTTTCTGAGTGAGAACATAGTGACCATCTCAGAACCCGAGTGGTTCACTTACACCAACTCTCCTAGAGAGTGGCTCAAAGACACGAAACCCTAAAGACTACTTCTTTGATGAACAATGGCTTCGGTGCCAAAATAGGTCTGAGTCTTCAAGTATTTATAACCTGAATTTGTCTTGATACGCAAGCTAGGTTTCTAGACCACAGCTGGAGAAATTTCGGCCAGCCCTAGATTGTTTTAAAAATAAAACAATATTTGATTTAATACAAAAATATATCACGTTATATTTTTGTTTCAAATAATAACACATAAACCGCCTTCAGAACCTTCAGAGACTTGGAGAACAAGGCGCGGTTTGGCTTGGCTCATAAGCTTGAACATAAAAACGAAATAAATCTTCCTGCGATATGTTTTAAAATTTCTGCGCAAAACAGAGCAGATAATGTTGTACTCGTTGTTGTACAACATCTTGTCCAGCATTTGGCTATAACTTGTTTTTGCAAAATGTAGCCAACATAAAAACGCTAACACCGCCCATTTTAGTGAGAAAAACTTTCTACATGTACCCAAAAAAGCATAAAAAGATTAACAGATTCAACTTAACTAAATCACATCAAGGTAACCAAATTATTCAAAACATAATAGCGGAAAATACCCCCCAAAAAACAAACTACCCATTTGGACATGTATCTTTTAAATACTAGCAAATGTATATACAACTAAGACAAAGTAAAAGATAGTGAAAAAGAACAAATGATTGATGATAAATTTCGCAAGTGTACGAAAATCACGTAGTAATAAAATATCGATCCACAGGGATTGTGTGATCAAACTAGTCGAACGGTGTTCATAGACATTATACAAAAAATACACATGAATTGGGGGTATGTTGAGTAATGAATTGCTAGAAAATGTGCTTGATAATATGGAAAAAGTGAGGTAGAATCATCGGAATCATCTAGGCTATAGCTAACCGCATGCAACCTACAATGTATAAGAACTACTCAAGTATTCACAACTAGATCGACAAAATAGTGAATCGCAATCTCTTGTCAAAATCCACTCTATTCGTTGTCGATACTCCCCCGATCTCTCGGGCGGAAGCTACCTACAACGAATGATATTAACGCACGTCAATCGTTTGCTACACTCTATGCCTCAATCTCTCGACCGGAGACACTCGAGCGCTCAATTCAATTCAGTTCAGACATTAAATCAATACTCTCGCACGTGACTTAACTCAAAATCATTACAACACTAATGAAGGATTGTAAAGCATTAGAAACAGACTTGAATTGAATGAATACTATAAAGAGAGTACGATCTTACACAATTGCAGGTTACATTCAGATGAACTACATCCTAAACTACCTAGATTCTACCTCCGAGGGAGTTTAGCTCCTCATCGTTCTTCGTACGCTTCCTCGCTTCATCGCCACGGCTTGTGAATCCATGATCTGATGCGCTTGGAGCTCTCCGCTGGAGTGTGAATCACGATCTTCAAGTTCCAAGATCAGAATGTAGTCCAATTTCGCAGAATTTTCCAACCCAAAAACAGAATTATGCAGAAAATATATATACAGCAGGCAACCACGCCGCGCGCCAGATCCATCACGCCGCGCGTGGTTGCAATTCCATCAACTACGCCGCGCGTGGTAACAGAATCACGCGGCGCGTGATCAAGTCAGAGGCAATCTTCATCTTCAATCAAGACTTCACGCCGCGCGTGGTCAAGTATCACGCGGCGCGTAGTCAAGTCAGAGAGCAATCCAGTTCCTGCACAAAGCTTCACGCCGCGCGTGGTCAAGTATCACGCCGCGCGTGATCGGAGTGAAAATCCTTGCTCCCTGTGAGCTCCATCACGCGGCGCGTGATGGGCTACGCCCCCAGCGTAGTGAAAATCCTTTATTTCCTGCAGTTTTTCCTGTTTTCTTGCAAAACAAGTAATCAAGCTAATGGTTAGATTTCTCTCATATTTATTGCTAAAAACCTACTAAAATGTATCTAATGTTGCTAAAATAGGCATGGAATAGAGAGTGTGACGATTTGTCATCACAACCCCAAACTTAAACCTTTCCTTGTCCTCAAGGAAACAACTTTTACCTCAAGCTTTTGTGTCAAGACCTTGGCATTTTCCTTAAATTCACTCGAATCATACATACGTGAGACTCACCTGATGATCAATGATCCACCTGCAAACAATGCTCAATTGCACAATCGGTCCCGCAAGACATTTTCAAGTAGTTCACACTTTTTGACCAAAGCTCTATGATTTCATCACACTACTCACATGCACTCTTCAATTTTGGTAATACACTCAAATCAACACATCAATGCAAGTCAACAATAATTTTGCAAGTAATCTAAGAATTCATTCGGTTCACTTTGTGCACACACATTAGAGGTCTTTAGGGTTATAACGTGGCTTGGCTAGGGTGGATGGTGACATTTTTGGATAAGTAGTAGAAAAACTTGGAGTTAGATCCCCCTAAGGTCAACAAAATTTCATAAACCAAACCCCCTTTTGAACTATAGTGGACTAGAGAACTTTTTCATATCAACAATCAAAGTTTTGCAATTCTTTGAATTCAAGGCTATCACTTCTTTTGTACTTCTTTTCTATTTTTCTTTCACAAACATCTCTTTTTTTTTTCTTTTTCATCTTTGTTTTTTTTTCTTTGCCTTGCAAAATTTGAAATTTTTCTCAATTTTTCAAATCAAAACTTTTTGTAAGTTCTCTAGTACCCTCACCCCAAACTTTATTTGTTGCTAATTCCAAAGAGCAACCCCAAACTTAGTAGTGAGCAATGCGCATCAACCACTAATTAGGTGCCTAACCTCCAAGAAAGTCATTCCTTTTTTCATCAAAAATTTCTTAAGGTTTTGCAAAAACATTTTCTTTTTCAGCTCAAATTGGTTAAGCAAAGGATAATTATAAGTAAGGGTGGATAGAAAGGCTCAAAGGTACCAAGAAACATGCCTCGTGTGTGCTACAAAAGTACCAATCAAATACAAAGGCGACAAGCAAAATCGAGAGACAATACACGAGTGGATATCACACATAGAAAGAATGAGAAGTGTTTGGCTCAATACCTCACGGTTGGGTCGAACCAAAGAACCGGTCAAAAAGTGTGCGTTCCCTTCCTTTGCCTCTTGATCACATGAGTGCAACAAGCTATTGCACTGCAAGTTTCACATATCACACACGGAGAAAATCAAGTAATTGATACTCAAGTGACTAGAAAGAACATGCCAAAATATTGAAACAAATTCTAAAAGTAAACACTGTTCCACAATTAAACAAAGAAGATTCAAATTCAGAGTACACAATTAAAATATCCAGCCAATATCCAAGCAACATCAAATATTATTACACACCAAAGCAAATAAAAGACAAAAAGTAAAGATAGAAATAGAGTAGTAGAACAGTAGCAGCAGCAGCACATCATGAAATACAGAGATAGATGGGTGGATCTGAGGCCTAAAACCAAACACCAGACTGTATACCTTAATACCTGCAAGAACCCTCATGAGATTGAATTAATGAAATGAAAGTTACTGGATTCACTTGCACTGATTTTAGGCTTCACATCGCACTTAAGGACTTAAGTGAAATTGATAGATCTGAAGCCTAAAACCAAGCAGATGAATCTGAACCTTGATGAATGGTGAGTCTTTTAGCTAAAACTTGAGGGTTTAAATAATCAGAACAGAGTCACCTGATCACGCCGCGCGTGACTTACTCCACGCCGCGCGTGATCTATTTCAAAATTTCTCTCTGGCCCTAAAATCCAACGGTCATGTTGACCAAATTCAAACAGTCAAGTTGACTTGATCACGCCGCGCGTGGCTCTCCTTACGCGGCGCGTGATCACTTTAAGCAAACCATTTTCCTCTCTGCCTTGTTTACGCGGCGCGTGAAAGATACCATGCCGCGCGTACTCACTAGTCAGAAAGCTCACTTACCTACTTCCATCATCACGCCGCGCGTAGGAAGCCTCCACGCTGCGCGTGATCGATACTCCAGAGGCACCTCTTCCTTCCATTTACACGACGCCGCGCGTGACTGCACCACGCCCCCAGCGTAGTTCACTTCCCAATGCTCTGTTTCTGCTCTGTTTTTGCTTCCGTCCTTGCTTCTGCTGCACACCTACCTACATACTTCAAAACAAACAACTAATCATTAGAAACCGTTGGGTTGCCTCCCAACCAGCGCTTGTTTAACGTCCCGATGCTTGACGTTCCATGCCCCTAAGGGTCTTGGAAGAAAAGAGCCACATTGTGCCGAACGAGCTCTCCACCACGATAAACTTTCAATCTTTGACCATTCACCTTAAAACTCTGATTCTCCTCCCCTGATTTGAAGATTTCCACAGCCCCATGTGGAAACACCTCCTTAACTATAAAAGGACCAGACCACTTGGACTTGAGTTTACCGGGGAATAACTTGAATCGAGAGTTAAATAGAAGCACCAACTGTCCTTCGTGAAACTGTTTCGGAACTAATTGCGCATCATGATAGCGTTTAGTCCTTGCCTTGTACAGCACTGCATTTTCATATGCCCTTTCGCGCCATTCCTCTAACTCGTTGAGCTTCAACAACCGAGCTCTACCGGCGAGTGCGGCATCCATGTTCAGTTGCTTAACAGCCCAATATGCCTTATGCTCAAGCTCCACGGGTAAATGACATGCTTTTCCATAAACCAACTGATATGGGGAAAAACCGAGGTGGGTTTTGAACGCAGTACGGTATGCCCATAACGCGTCGTCCAGTTTGAGTGACCAATCCTTTCTTGATGACGAAACCGTCTTCTCAAGAATCTGTTTCAACTGGCGATTGGACACTTCAACCTGTCCGGAAGTTTGAGGATGATAAGGAGTAGCAACCTTGTGCTTAACGTTATACTTCCTCAACAAGTTTTCCAGATGCTGATTAATGAAGTGCTTCCCTCCGTCGCTGATTAAGATCCTCGGCACCCCGAATCTTGTAAATATGTTCCTTTTAAGAAACCGCACCACAGTGGCTGAATCATTGGCTTGGCAGGCTGTAGCTTCGACCCACTTTGTAACATAATCCACACAAACCAAAATGTGCACATTAGATTGAGACGAAGGAAATGGTCCCATGAAATCGATCCCCCATACATCAAATGGTTCGACTTCAGTTAGGCCATGCTGCGGCATCTCATCTCTCTTAGACACACCCCCCGATCGTTGACACGCATCACAAGCCTTTACAAACTCCATGCAATCTTGAAAGATCGTTGGCCAAAAGAATCCACATTGTAAAACCTTCGCAGCTGTTCTTGGGCCACTATGATGCCCGCCACAAGGCGAGTTATGACAATGCCACATAATACCTCGGATCTCACTATCAGCCACACATCGACGAATCATGCCATCATTACTCATCTTGAACAAAAATGGATCATCCCAGAAATAATGTCGCGAATCCGCGAAGAGCTTCTTCTTTTGTTGTGCCGTCATTTCTTCCGGAATGAATCCACTAGCTTTGAGGTTAGCAATGTCACCGAACCATGGAAACTCAGATACGGCAAGCAAATTTTCATCCGGGAATTCACACTTAATAGCTTCTTCCTTATTAGTAATATCCGGATTGCTCAGCCTTGAGAGGTGGTCAGCCACCACATTCTCTACCCCCTTCTTGTCTCGGATTTCCAAATCAAACTCCTGTAAAAGCAACATCCATCGCAATAACCGCGGCTTGGAATCGCCCTTTGTCAACAAATACTTCAAAGCTGAATGATCTGTAAAAACAATCACTTTTGACCCAATTAGATAGGAACGAAACTTTTCCAAAGCGAATACTACCGCTAGCAATTCCTTCTCCGTTGTGGTGTAGTTAATTTGATTCTCATTAAGGACCTTGCTAGAGTAGTATATCACATGGAAAAGTTTGTTCTGGTGTTGGCCTAGGACTGCACCAACCGCGTAATCGCTTGCATCGCACATCAATTCAAAAGGGAGATCCCATTGTGGCGCAACGATCACGGGGGCAGTCACCAACTTAGTTTTAAGACAATTAAACGCAGTCACACAAGCCTCATCAAAAAGAAACACCGTATCCTTGACTAGTAAAGATGATAAGGGTTTTGCAATTTTTGAAAAATCCTTAATGAACCGCCGGTAGAACCCGGCATGTCCGAGAAAACTCCTTACCCCCTTTACATTCAACGGTGGAGGTAGCTCTTTGATTACCTCAATTTTGGCTTGGTCTACTTCAATCCCCCTTGAGGAGATTTTGTGACCAAGAACAATCCCTTCTCTTACCATGAAGTGACATTTTTCCCAATTTAAAACCAAATTGGTACTTATACATCTTTTCAGCACATCATTCAAATTAGAAAGGCAAAAATCGAAGGACTTACCGAAAACCGAAAAGTCATCCATAAATACCTCCATGGTGTCCTCCATCATATCGGCGAAGATGGCAAGCATACATCTTTGAAACGTCGCTGGGGCATTACATAATCCAAATGGCATTCTTCGATATGCAAACACCCCAAAAGGACAAGTAAACGCTGTTTTCTCTTGATCTTCCGGATCGACGGTGATCTGATTGTAACCTGAGTAGCCATCAAGAAAACAGTAGAACTCTTGACCCGCTAACCGTTCCAACATCTGATCCATGAATGGCAAGGGAAAGTGATCCTTTCTAGTAGCGGTGTTGAGTCGACGGTAGTCAATGCACATACGCCATCCCGTGACAGTCCGAGATGGAATAAACTCATTCTTATCGTTTTTCACCACCGTCATTCCCCCCTTTTTCGGCACCACATGCACCGGAGATACCCAAGCACTATCGGAGATAGGGTATATCATGCCGGCCTCCAATAGTTTCAGCACCTCTTTCTTCACAACTTCCTTCATGGTAGGATTAAGTCTTCGTTGGGGTTGCACAACTGGTTTAAACTCAGCTTCCAACTTGATTTTATGCATGCAAAAAGTAGGACTTATTCCCTTCAGATCAGAGATAGTCCACCCTATTGCGGCTTTGTTGGACTTCAAGACTCTCAACAGTTTCTCTTCTTCCAAATGAGTGAGTTTGCTGCTAATGATGGCTGGAAACGAAGCATCATCACTTAAGAACACATACTTCAGATGTGAAGGGAGTTGCTTCAGTTCGGGAGCTTTCCTTTCTTCTTCCGTTTGATCCTTATCATTCATTTCAAGGAGGTTTTCAAACTTAGGACTTTCATCTATCCGATTAGCATTCAAATTGCTAAGACATAGCTCAATTTCTCGCTCCCATTCGTCTTCCACATTATCCAATGAGTTAACTAACACCTTTTCAAGAGTAGAGGAAGAGTGTTGAACCTTAAAGATATCCTCAATGACCTCGTCAACCAATTCAATTCTGAAACATTGAGTGTCATCGTCGTGTTGTTTCATAGCTTCAAACACATTAAAGAGGATTTGTTCACCGTCAGTCCGGAACATTAGTTCTCCCAACTCCACATCAATAAGGGCGCGTCCGGTAGCTAAGAATGGTCTTCCTAACAGTAAGGGTTCCCAATTCTTATCTTCTTCCATGTCTAAGACAACAAAATCAGCTGGAAACACAAATCCGCCGACTCGCACCAGAACATCATGTAAGATACCTTCCGGATACACGATGGATCTATCCGCCAAAGAGAGACTCATCTTTGTCGGCTTCGCTACAGCTCCCGGTATCTTCTTCATCATTGATAACGGCATCAAATTCACACTAGCACCCAAGTCACACAAAGCCTTTCCAATAGTAAGATCCCCAATGGAACAAGGAATTGTAAAGCTCCCCGGATCTTTCTTTTTCTGCGGTAGCTTCCGTTGAATGAGGGCGCTGCACTCTTCCGTCATACTTACCATTTCGTCATCTAATGGTTTTCTTTTCTTTGTGAGCAGCTCCTTCAAAAACTTTGCATAACTCGGCATTTGCTCCAAAGCCTCAACTAAAGGTATAGCCATCTCAAGCTTGTTCAACACTTTCATGAACTTCTTGAACTCCTTCTCCCGCTCAAGATTCTTCACTTTCTTTCTCCTAGGAAAAGGCATCCTAGCATATGGCGATTCATCAACTCCTTTACCTTTCTCAACCTTCTTACTCTCTTTTTCTTTTATCTCCCTCTGTTTTTCAACTTCTTCTTTCTCATCCTCACTAATCTCAACTTCCTTGGTCATAGTTTCCTTTTCTACTTCTCCCTCATATCTCTCATTTTCAACCACAACTTCTTGCTTATTTTCAACTTCTCCCTCAATGACCTTCTTTTTCAAGGGTTTCTCCACAGCTGGCCTTTCCGGTATCTCTCTACTCCTCAAAGTGATTCCATTGCAAGTTTCATTTTTCGGATTATCATGAGTATTTCCACCGAAACCTCCTTGGTTTTGCAACATAGAAAACTGCCTTGACAGCTGCCCCATTTGCACCTCAAGATTCTTGATAGAAGCTTCATGATTCTTGTTAGAGGTTGCTTGACTCGATTTCATCGCTTCAAAGTTGCTTTGAGTCATGAGCATGAACTGATTTAAAGTCTCTTCCATCCTTGATGGAGGCCTTTGCTGCTGTTGCGGTGCACCTTGACTTTGCATACCATTCCCCCATCCGGACCCGTTGTTATTGTTGTACGGCTTCCGAAAATTGGCCAAGTAGCGAGCCTCCTCTGAACCCTCCGGGAAGCATCCGCCATTAGGGTGGTCCTGCAAACAAAAATCACAGCGCACATTGTCAACTTTACCTATTGGAGAAGATTGAACTTGTGGATTGGACAGCAGCTTCATCATTGCTTCCATTTGGCTAGTCATGAGCTTTTGCTGTGCCAATAGTGCTGATTGAGTATCCAATTCCAACACTCCGCCTTTCTTTTTGGCTCCTCTATCATTAGTAGCTCTATACTCGTTTTGAGCCATGCTTTCAACCAATTCTCTTGCTTCAGTTTCATCACGGTTCTTCAACGAACCACCGGCTGATGCATCAAGTATCATCCGCGTTTGAGCCCTCAAACCTTGGGTAAACATTTGCATCTGATTGTGGCCATCGAAACCGTGATTCGGACACCTTTTAAGACAGACTTTGAACCTTTCCCAAGCATCATACAACGTTTCACCATCCGCTTGTTCGAAGTTGCTAATTTCAGCCCTTCTTTCTAGAAACTTATGAATAGGAAAGTAACGATCTAAGAACTTCCGCTCCAGCTGTCTCCAAGTCTCAATAGTTCCGGCGGGTATCGTGTCTAACCAATCTTTAGCACGGCCGGTGAGAGAATGCTTGAATAGCCTCAGTCTTTTGTCCGATTCGCTCACCCCCGGTGGATCGGTATAGTCGCATGCTTCATAGAAGTGAGACAAGTGTAAATTCGGGCATTGAGCTTCCGAACCTGAATACGGATTCTCTTTTAAAGCGGAAAGGACCGTGTTCTTGATGTCGAATGAGACGGGATTCGCCGGCTGAAAACCTTGGTTTGCCAACGCGTCATTGTCTCTCCTTCCATAATCACCAAGGGTACGCCTTGGCGGTTGAGGAACCGGTGGAACCTGTTCTTCCTCCATTGTTGCTGCAGTCCTTCCTTGACAGTCCGGTGTATCACTTAGCAAAGCTGTTCCCCTTGAAGCTTGAGCTTCCCTTGTTGCCTTTCGAATTGCGCGAGCTGTCTTTTCAATCTCTGGATCAAAGTGCAACTCTTGAGGACCTGTTCTCCGCATGCACAATGAAACACACAAGTAGAACGCTCCGGGAAAAAAAAATATAAAACAGAAAATAATCACACAAACACAGAAAATATGAACACTATTGCCTAGTTGAATCAATCACAATCCCCGGCAACGGCGCCAAAAACTTGATGATAAATTTCGCAAGTGTACGAAAATCACGTAGTAATAAAATATCGATCCACAGGGATTGTGTGATCAAACTAGTCGAACGGTGTTCATAGACATTATACAAAAAATACACATGAATTGGGGGTATGTTGAGTAATGAATTGCTAGAAAATGTGCTTGATAATATGGAAAAAGTGAGGTAGAATCATCGGAATCATCTAGGCTATAGCTAACCGCATGCAACCTACAATGTATAAGAACTACTCAAGTATTCACAACTAGATCGACAAAATAGTGAATCGCAATCTCTTGTCAAAATCCACTCTATTCGTTGTCGATACTCCCCCGATCTCTCGGGCGGAAGCTACCTACAACGAATGATATTAACGCACGTCAATCGTTTGCTACACTCTATGCCTCAATCTCTCGACCGGAGACACTCGAGCGCTCAATTCAATTCAGTTCAGACATTAAATCAATACTCTCGCACGTGACTTAACTCAAAATCATTACAACACTAATGAAGGATTGTAAAGCATTAGAAACAGACTTGAATTGAATGAATACTATAAAGAGAGTACGATCTTACACAATTGCAGGTTACATTCAGATGAACTACATCCTAAACTACCTAGATTCTACCTCCGAGGGAGTTTAGCTCCTCATCGTTCTTCGTACGCTTCCTCGCTTCATCGCCACGGCTTGTGAATCCATGATCTGATGCGCTTGGAGCTCTCCGCTGGAGTGTGAATCACGATCTTCAAGTTCCAAGATCAGAATGTAGTCCAATTTCGCAGAATTTTCCAACCCAAAAACAGAATTATGCAGAAAATATATATACAGCAGGCAACCACGCCGCGCGCCAGATCCATCACGCCGCGCGTGGTTGCAATTCCATCAACTACGCCGCGCGTGGTAACAGAATCACGCGGCGCGTGATCAAGTCAGAGGCAATCTTCATCTTCAATCAAGACTTCACGCCGCGCGTGGTCAAGTATCACGCGGCGCGTAGTCAAGTCAGAGAGCAATCCAGTTCCTGCACAAAGCTTCACGCCGCGCGTGGTCAAGTATCACGCCGCGCGTGATCGGAGTGAAAATCCTTGCTCCCTGTGAGCTCCATCACGCGGCGCGTGATGGGCTACGCCCCCAGCGTAGTGAAAATCCTTTATTTCCTGCAGTTTTTCCTGTTTTCTTGCAAAACAAGTAATCAAGCTAATGGTTAGATTTCTCTCATATTTATTGCTAAAAACCTACTAAAATGTATCTAATGTTGCTAAAATAGGCATGGAATAGAGAGTGTGACGATTTGTCATCAATGATCATAAGTAGAAGAACATGCCTGAATCCTGATGTTTTGTGTTGTTGTCTACTTGATTAAAATTGGAGTGTGTTGTTGCTTTTTATAATTAGGGTTTAACTAAGTCTTTTTTTTTTGTGGTTAAAAAGTAGAATTTGGACATGGACCAAGTTATTTATATCCGATAAATTTTGTAATTAATTATATAAAAAAAAGAAGGCGGGCCACGGGCTAACCCGCGGATTTAACCCGCATAACCCGCGGTTTTAACGGTACAACCCACACGGGCAAAAATGTAAACGGGCCAAAAAAATTTGGTCTTAAGTCCGTGGGGCTGCGGGTTAAACAGGTCGGCCCGCGGACCTTGGTCCGTATCTAACTATAACTACTCATTCTCGCCGCGTTTTATATTTGCTGACTTTAGTTCATTCTTTTTTAACAAATAACATCATTGAATCCAAATCCAATAACTGACTTAGAAAAGTACGTCAATCATTATCGGATCAAATATCGAACATATTATGTTGAGTTTCACCTTGATGAAGTAAGTATACATATTATTTCAAATGAATGCATTTGATTGTATTTGAGCATTTGACATTGGTAAAAATCCATCAGTTTTATTATTTTTATTTTAAGGCGTAGTCATGTTACCAAAATTTTTGCAAATATATATATTTAACACATGGATGGTCCGCGTTGCGTGATTTTTATAATATCTGGTATGATGCTTGGGTGATTTTGTTATACACTAGGATGAGACATTTTGGACTGATTTTAAATGACAAATTTGATTGTGTCACTCATCCTCCTAAGTTTACTCCTCCTATGAAATTTATTTAATTTAGATAAATGTAATGTTCCTTCATATTTTTTTGATGATATGCAAGAATCAACTGACCTCCTATACTTTTCTCACAATGGCTCCAAATTTGCGTTAAAATTATAAAAGAAATTGATTGAATACGAAGTGAAAACCGGATTTTTGGTGAGTCGTTTATATATATTTTTTTTCAATTTTTGTTTTTATTATATAAATTTATTTACCAACTTCTTAGTTGATGATAACGACAACAAATTGAACTGCATTCTTATTTTTGGATTTGTGTCATTTCATTATTGACTTGGAGAAGGATTGTAAGACAACCAGCATCAGAATGAGGATTGAGTCCAATAACTTGTTCTGGATAAGGACATGGAGGATAGTAATTCATCCTCATTGCTTGAGTTCCATCTTCAACAAACTCTAGCAATTCACTTGGTTGGATCTTTAATGCTTTTGTCATAAACTCAATGATTGTCACACTTAGTTTTTTCAGTTCTAAAGAATACATCTCTAGATTTTCTCTGTAATGGAAATTTTTTTGTTGAAATTTAAGTTTTAAGAAAATATTAGGGATAATATATAGGTGTTTATCCCTGCAATGTGGGCGAGTTTTGGTTTACTCTTGTAATATTTTTATTCGATTACTCGACTGTAATGTGAAGATTTTGTCGTTTACCCTATTCATGGAATAGGTTGACTTAAGATTCCACATAAATGATGACGTTACATGACCGGTGAAGGGGTAAACCAAAATTCCTTAACATTACAAGGAGCAAAAAAAAAGGAATCTTAGGTCAACATATTATATGAGAGGGATAAACGACAGAATCTTCACATTACAGAGGATAATCGAGAAAACAAATACTACATGAGGGTAAACCAAAACTTGTCCACGTTGCACGGGAGTAAACACATATTAACCCCAAAAAATAAAATAAAAAATAGAAGGAAGATGGAAAGAACCTGAATGGTTGGGGAATACTAGGAAATAAGTGTGGATTTCTTCTGTATGATGGAAGTGTGAGTAGGTAGAATAAATCAGCCCATTCAAGTTTGTGTTCATCTGATACAACAAACATCTGACCAAAACCTTCCATATCTCCTGGTTTCTGTGCAAATACTTTCTTTTCTTCTGCTGATAGATTGAAGAAATCTTGAACAAGTTTTTTGAAATTTTCCACCAATGAAGAATTCACTCCATGATTGATCAGCTGGAAATTAATTTCACAATCATGTGATAGCATTGTTTAATTTACATTCTCAAATTGCAAGGAACTAATTTAAGTTTTGAACAACTCAAATAAATAAAAGTACTAAGAACGTTATCCATACATACCTGGAAGAAACCCCATTCTTTGCAGGCATAATCAAGTTTGTCTAGTTCAGTTCCATCTTCTTCAGTCAACAACTTATTCAAATCGATGACAGGAACTTGTGGTAAAGAGATTTTGCTAGAAACAACATGAGGATCTTGGTTTTGTTGAACATATCTCTCTGGAACTTTTGTTATGGATTTCTTTACTAGCTCTTGAACAGAAGGTACTATGAAAGAAGTTCCAAGCTTCTTAATCATTTCTGAATCCATTTTTGTAAAATAAGTCTAGTTAGTATTTTTCCTTATTTGGATAAGTTCGATGACTTATTTATGAAGCATAAGGCTGTGATTCATTTTCAAAATTGTGGGAGCCATCAAAGCCATGAATATATAAGCCAACTTTATCGTGGAAGACTTGGTCAATTCTTTCATGGTGCACAAGTTGCAATATTTTTGTAACGAATACGAATTTATAAAACCGACAGTTGGATTGAAAATTTATATCATATAATTCATTCATATTTTTTTAAAAAAAATCGAAAATTATTTAATATATTATTGCGTACAAAAATTGACCCGGTGAAATAAATATTAACAATTGCACGACCACTTGGTTGCTGTTAATCTGAGATTTTATTTGTGAGTTAGGTCGGGGTGTTAAGATGTCCTTGCATTGTAGGCACCGACTATGCTACATCTTTATAAATGACATTATTTTTAAAGAAATTCTTACATTAAAAAGTATAAATAATATTTATTTTGAAACAATTTTTTTTTGTTAAAGTGACACTAATTTTAAATAGATGGAATATTAAGCAAAGCAAATATTGGAGATTTTATATATTCGAACTCATGTCCTGAGCTTCAAAAATAGATATACAGTTAAGCACAATAAAAAAAAAAACGGACACTTTAGTGTCGTCTTTATGCTAGCATATTATGGCACCATTTGACCAAACTTATTTTCGACTTTTTATTCCAAAAAATAGAAGTCGGGCCAAACACTTTTTTTTAAGTACTTAATAAAAAAAAAAGTAGCTTAATTTTTATGTGTAAAATACATCAATAATGAGCTTTTGGTAAAATTAATATATGCAACTTTTTTTGTGGAAAATCAACTTTTCAGCTGCTCCCGTCTTCGAATCCTCACAAACGCACATATCCTATATTTAACTGATATGTTCATATGGGGAGTGGTTATGGTGCATAAGCTTTTTCCTTATGCACCATGCATAAATAATGAAAATTGCTTAACGGACCCCCAAATTGCTTAGCGCCCCCCATATACTTAGCGCACCCCCCAGATTTTCTCGTGCGCCCCAATTTTTCTCACACACCCCCCAAATTTTCTCGCGTGCCCCCCAAAACCATTTTTGTTGTGGAATGGTTTCACATTAGATGTACTTATAATGCCAAAACCATTTTTACCGTCGAATGGTTTTAAAGGATCGTAATCCAAAACAATTCTGCTTGTGGAATGGTTTTGTGTGTTATTTATGTTGGGGGTGGGGGCGCGCTTAGCAATTTGGGGGCGCGCTAAGCTATTTGGGGGCGCGCTAAGTAAACTGGGGGTGATAAGCAATCTAGGGGGTGCGCTAAGCAATCTGGGGGCGCATTAAGCAAACTGAGGGGTGCGCTAAGTAATCTGGGTACTTATGCATGGTGTGCTAAGTAAACTGGGGGGTGCGCTAAGTAGCCTTGCTTATGCACCATAACTTATGCCGTTCATATGCACAATTATTTAATCACCCTCATGTCATGTGTACTATTACTATTATTATTATTATATTATTCTCATAAAAATAATTATTATTATATTATTATTACTATTATTATTATTTTTAAAAAGTGCACTATTATTTTTTTTATCTAAAAAATGCACTATTATTTTAAAAAAATTATAATAAAAAAGGCATTATTATTAGTTTTCATTGTACTATTAATTAAAAAAATAAGAACCCTGTAGCATTTTCTTCTTCAAAATATGAAATTAATCATTTCAATAATTATATATGTTTTTGGATAAAATTACACCGATAGTTCACAAGTCCTAGTGCAACTGACAAAAAAATGTTAAAATTGTTAAGTTTGAACTCCGACTCCCTCACACCGATAATGTTACGCCGTGTAATAATAGTTTAAAAAATATAAATTTTACAAAATATTATTTAAAATGGATTTAAAGTTTATGTCATTTAAATTATTTATATAAAAACTTACACAAATATAAAATTATTTGATATTTTATTGAGACCTACTAAAATTTAAAATCTATGCACTTTACTGAACATTTTTTATTTTTATAAATTTAAAAGACATATCAAATTGTTTTAGATTTGTGTAAAATTTTACATAGATGATCTAAATAATATATACTTCTAATCAAATGCTAGATTTTATAATATATTAATAGTTAAAATGTTATATTTAGACACACAAATATTAAGATAAAATGTTGCACACAAAATTTTAATATTTGTTTATTATATTTTTAAAATATAATATCCTTAAATATAAAATATTTAATAAAATATTTTATCAAACAAATATAAATTAGAGTTTACTTTAAGTTTTTTAAAAATGAAATCACCACGAAACAACTCTAACTTTTTTTCTAAAGCACTTATTTTAAACTTTATTTTAAAGTAGCTTTTAGACCGTAAAAAAGTCGGGCCAAACAATACCTAATAAATGCTGGGTGAGATAAGAGTCTTGCGTTAAATGAAAGACAGCCTAAGAATAATATTAGAAGTGCGGAAAATTGTCATCTTACAAACTGATTTTGTAAGCTTAAAGCTCTAAGCTCTGAATCTGAACCTTCTTCCTTCAACCATGGTGTGCAACAATAATCATATCAATTCAGATGAAATTCTGATGATCCTTGTAACGAAGTTCCACTTATGGCCCAATTATAGTTAAAGGACATCCCTCATCCTAGAAAATTTTATCTTTGATCATACCTGATCAGAATGTTGACTGCGTCCGGTGTTACTCCTCCTCTATTCCGGTGAATGGGAGGGGATCAGACCATGACTTACAAAATTAATTAATTTAAAACCATAAAAAGATTTCTAATTTTAATGAATTGGTTAAATTTTCAAACTTGAAGTTTACTATCAGAATAAGTAATATTTAATTCACATATGTATTATGTGGTAGCAATGTTTTTGGTTTACAACGGAGCGGGATCTAAGCCCCTCACCATTAGACCAAATTAAGTGGCTTAAGAATGTTGAACATAAATTACAAAATTTATTACAATATACAATTAAAAACTATTTTTCATTAATTGGGTCAAAACAAAATTCTACTTTTAACCTTACTTGACAAAAAAATAATATAAATTATTTAAGTAACATATATGTGTTATCTGTAAAAAAATTGCAGACCTTGACTTGTAAAATTTATTATATTATACTATTAAAAATCATATTTTTAATTAATTGGGTCAATTTTTTCTTCTTATAATTTTAATTAATTATTCAAAAAAGAAATATCTAATTTACATATGCTTTAAAAAATAATAAATTAATAAATACTTTCTTAGAATATTATAGGATATAAAATAGAATAAAGGTAATGATTCAAATTTCAAACCCAACAAAGTAAGAGTGTATTTCAAATTTCAAGCACTAGAGTCTAGACTATACTCAAGTGTATTAAGATTATTGAACTCTCAGGTCAATATTATCATATTTTTTTTACAGTGTTATTCTTAATGCAATCAATCAGTTCATTGTAATGCAGTAGCTTGATGCTAATTTCTTTTACTATGTTAAAAATAACTCATACTATTATAGTCTTTTGCTTAAGAATATATTTTTGGATTAAGAAGTGTTGGAACATTGTTGAACAAGTTAGCAACTTCGCTACTTGTATGATGAACTTGGCATAGATGTAAACACAAGTGAAAGAACTAAAGTTGTGAATTTGAAAAAAGTTCACATTTAAGTCCCACATTGGATGGGTCACTCACTTTAGTAGTGTTATATACCACAAAGTGGCAACCAAGGGTGTGCCCTTGGGGTACCCACTTTTGTAAGAAAGGGAGACTGCACACAATGTCGAATATCACACACGCGCGCCGCCGTCCGGCTTGGGCCGGGCCTGAGCTTGGTGATATCTTAATTTTTAATACCCAGAAGTGAAAAAATTAATTAATAATTAATTTTCACTAAGTGTGCTGATCGTTTCAAAAACGCACATGTTCTGTGTGCTGAATGTCAAGTCAAACGGAATTATTACCGTTATTATTTTGAACTCAGTCATAACTTGGCCACGTTTTTGATGTGCTGGCCCTGATTCTCTCCCACTTCTTGCTCCACATCAGTTGCATTCTTTCTCTATAAATACACATCAGTTCTCACAATTATATTTCACGTTAAAAAAAAACTGCAACTCTCTTCTCTCTCTCTCTCTCTCAATATTCTTACTTCTAAATTTATTTCCTTGTTGTTTCAGAGAAAGTGGTTTACCACTTCGAATTGATATTTGTATATCAATCTAGACTGGTTCGTAGTAGCCATCGGAGGTGTTTTTCTGACCGCTTTCTACAGTGCAGTAGTTAACGGTATTTCGCTTGAATTGGCTGTTTTATCCTGGGGACTTCACGGTTGATAGTCTACCTTGCACAATTTGGGTAGTGCCGTGAAACGTCTTAAAGAGAGCGTATCGAACCGCGACTCGGCCGATAAATTCACAGTTGCTGTTATTTTCAAAACGATTTTTAAAACCGAAAAATAACAAGAAGTAATTGCATTTTGTTTGAAGGACCAACTTCTTATCTTACTAACTTGCACTGGACTCTATCTACACTTTTCTAACTTGATGACAGATTAGTAAGAATAAGCAATGTCAAGACAGAGCTGTGACATTGAAGCAATTAATGTCAATGACAAGAAAAAGATGGAATTGGTTTAAGTAAAAGTTATCTTTGGTACCATATTGTATTCTTATTGGTAAGGCAACTAACAAAACTAATTAATTAAGATATTGTTTATTCCTTCTAAATCTTGCTAAGAGTCTTATGCATAATTCTGCAATGGACAATGCAGCTAAGTGTCTTTGAAACTTGATTGAAGCTCTTTAGGAAGTATACAAAAGCTGAGCAGATGAGAGACATGGTATAGTAATCACGATGACAGAGTTGTCAAAATCCTTATTCCTGACGTTTTTATGTCTATATAAAAGAACCAATTCAACTTAATGAATCACTTTTTTTTTTGAGTTAACTACTTGTCTTTAGTATATAGTTAAAATATTTATAGCTAATTAAACTTATATGTAACATGACTAAAGTTAAAGTGGTATGTAACAAAACTCTATGAATTTAATTTATATACACCGTCATGTATTGTGTTAAAAAACATGCACGTTAAAAAATATACCGACACATTATGTATTGTGTTAAAAAACACATCATGCGTCCAATAATATACCGACACATCATGTATTGTGTTAAAAAACACATGATGTGTCACATTCATTAAATGATATGACAACACATCATTGGATGCACGTGTAAAACATCTTTACACTGACAATGCACAACAATTAAACTCAAACTGTATATAGCTAAATAAACTTATATGTAACAACTAACAAGACTGTAGGTTAGAACTGGTCAGAGATACTGGCTTCACAAAGTTTGATTCAATGGAAATTTGAGTTTATGCTCTCTGCTAAAAATTCTGAGCTGGTGAACATGTGAAAGACAAAGTTTAACAAATGGGTCTAAATGTTGAATATAATTGTGGTTTACCTCACAAAGTGGTTTATCTCATTACCAATTCCACGCGAAGGTCATCATGGTTGGTAATGTTTTCAATGTTATATTTGAATTCAAAATACATGTACTTTTATCTTTATGAAATTTTGTATTAGCATATAGGTATTATTAGACTAATGTTTAGTAAACATATATTAATTTTTTCCTCTATAATGCATATTTTTTTCAAGTAAAAACATAAGCTTCTGTCCAATCTGTAAAAGAGTATACCAAATAAGTAAAATAGTGATTTATTGCTTAATAGACCATTAATTTAGTTGGTTGATGAGTCACATCTAGGTTAAAAAAAAGCAAAACAAAAATTGAAAAACTGCCGATAAAATTGTAATATAATGGGAATGTGACCGGAATTAAGTATCAATTAATAGTTGATTTTAAATAATAGTTTTTTTTATGTCATTTTACATTTTTATTTATTTTTTAGGGTTGTATTTAAAGGCATTGTGTCTCACTTTGAAAAACAATCAATATTCAACAAATTATCTTCTTCTCTAAAAAAACTCTCTCATTCAATATTATGCTTTGCATAATCTCTCTTTGGTATCGGATTCTATTCTAGATCATTGGAATCTCTACTTTGAGAACTTGATTCTACCGGTTTGTCCCTAGAATCTATTTTATCGGTCACGGGGGAAAGATGAAATCTCTTCCCTTATTTGTGATGTCCTTGATATGCATATGAAAATTGTCATATAACACCACTTCGAAAAGATGGAATCTCTCCCCTTATTTGTGATGTCCTTGATATGCATATGAAAATTGTCATATAACACAACTTTGGAAAGATGGAATCATTTATCACATGATGTACTTAAGAGATATAATTATGCTAACTCTATTTGGCTGTAAGAAAAAAGTAGTTGGACGATCTTTCATCTTAACTTCTTAGGTTGAAGTGAAGATATAGTCATTGATCCAACGGTTGAAATACCTCTTATATTTACATTTACATTAATAATTAAAAAGGAAAAATATATACATACACTATAGGAAAATATAATGTCTAAATGGTTGGAACCACTACTTATTGCTCTGCACTATATATAAATCACAAACGAAAGTTGAATATCCTTAGAAACCACTTTATTACATTTAGATATTTGTGTCACAGAAAATGAATATCATGTATCTCACTCTTACTACTAATGTGCTAGTAACATTACTTTTACTCTTACCATCACCAACAAACCCAAAACAAATTCCAGTTCCAGTCTTAGCATCACCAACAAACCCAAAACAGATTCCAATTCCAGCAGTATATGTTTTTGGTGATTCACTTGTTGACAGTGGTAACAACAATTATCTTCCAATAGAATCATATGCAAAATTTCTTCCTTATGGTATAGACTTTGGTGGCAAACCTACTGGTCGATGCACTAATGGAAAAACCGTGGTTGATTACTTAGGTGAGAAAACACAATTTACATTCACTCTTTGCTGATCAATTTTTGTTTCATATATAAATTCTTAGTTCATTCATTCTGATAAAACAAAATCATAGTCCCCATTAATTAATTAATTAATTAATTAGTTCCTGTTTATGCAGCTATACATCTTGGACTACCTTTTATTCCTCCATATTTGGGCCTTACAAAGATACAAAGACACAAAATCAAAACTGGCATAAATTTTGCATCTGCTGGTTCTGGCATTCTTCCAGAAACCAACAACAATGTAAATTTCTTAACTACATTACATTCTCAAGTTAATCATATTGAATAGGGCAATTTCCTTTTTATTATCATGTATAAGGATAATACAATACATTTCTACATATTGAATAGGGCAATTTCCATTTTGCAGCTTAGTTTGCCTCTTGACAAACAGATAAAATTATTCGAAAAGTTTATTAAGAATAATTTACCAAATATGTTTGGTGATAAAGTAGAGAGGCATCTATCTGAATCACTGTTTGTTGTCTCCACTGGTGTGAATGACCACTTCACTGCTACCAGAAATTTTCGTGGCTCTAGAAAATTTGAATCCTATCTGCTAAAGGAATTTTCCCTACGCATTCAGGTATATATGTGTGACTGACATTTAGAAATAATAGATTAGACACAATATATAATTGTTAAACTTTATTTTGAAATTAATGCAGAAAATGTACAGCCTAGGAGTTAGAAGGGTTTTTGTGAATAATTTGCCACCAGCTGGGTGCTTTCCATCAAGAGCTGCAAAATCAAGAGCAATAGGAGAATGTAATGAGAAAATAAATAGGGCAATTTCCATTTACAATAGTCATTTGCCGAATTTACTTGGAAAGCTGCAGTCCCAACTTCCGGACTTTACCTTTATTCATTCAGATCTGTATGAGCACCTTATAGGATTAAGGAAAACTGGATACAAATATGGTAAGACATTGATTTATATATAATGACTTGTACGTGTTGACGTTGTTGAATAATATATAATTTATTTAATTTTCAGGGATATCGGAAATATGGAGACCTTGCTGCCCAAATAGCATTTCCGGTGATCTCATATGCCATCCGTACAATGCTACTTGTGAAAACCGAAATAACCACATCTTCTTCGATGACCACCCATCACAGATGGCGAACCATATATATGCCAGACATTGCTTCGTTGAGAAGACAATATGTAAGTCATCAGGCATCATGATGTGATGTGATAGGAGGAAGGAATAGGATCCTTGCTATTATTAGTACTAATACTATGAAGGGATGACCTTATGTTGTTGTCTCATGATGTTTGTAATTGTTAGTGATAATATAAAACAAACTAAAAAATAAAATAAAATTATGTTGGCTTTGTGGGCAAATTCAAAACCTATAAGAAGCACTCTTGAGCATTAAAGATGCAATATATCCTTAAATTATTTATCTTTATTTAACATATTATTCTCATCCATACACCGACATTAGATTACAATAAACATTCACAAAACTCAATTTAATGGACTATGAACATTATTGATTTGATTGATCGGTGGAATTAATATACATGTGCATCCATCTTTTCTACAAACAGGAATACCCCTAACACCAATAAGACAACGACAACAATTTGAACACATATTATCATTTTGACATAAGTTTGGACAATCTGCCTTACAATTTGTAACTCTTTGTGAGGTTACAATCTCAGCATTGATCCGTCCTTTTTTGATGGACAAATCTGTAAACATAAATAATATATGAAATTAAGAATAATATTTTATGTTTATTAAAAATAAAAACAATGTTTTATAGTGTAACAAAATTTAGATTGAATGGATGAGGGAAATTAAAATAAAGATATGATCAATAAGATATTTTCTCAAACCTGAAATGATCAATAAAGCAACCAACAGTGTAAATTTGGGAATAAAATGTCTTGTTGTTTCCATCTTAATTAATTAGTTATAAAATATAATATAATGCATATGTTCGTTCTCTGGGCAAATACTTATATAGGCAAATTGTATTAATTAATACATGAATAAGTAAAAGATTAAATTTCAGCCAACCATAAGAAAAAAACAATGCTCCCTCCTTATATTTAATAAATTTGGTTATATTCATTTTTAGGTTGATTTTATATTTAATGAATTTGGTATATATTATAGACTAGATTCATTATTTTATATTTTTTGACAAAAGATTCATTAAATATATAATAAACCTAAAAAGTGTATTTTTACTTATAAAGTGTTAGTAAAAGATTAAATATACCCCCTCCGTACTTTAATATACTCCCTGTCCCAAAATATAAAGAAAAAAGAAAGTTAATATATTTGGTTAAGATTTTGGACTAAATACATCAAAAAAATTTGACCATTCATTAAATTTTGAGTACGTCACTTTGATATTTTTACACATATTAAGAAATGTAATTAATGTTATATGAAAAAGAGAAACTATGAGTTGATTTATAAAATTGTGAAGGAAAAAATAAATTGAAGAATTGATGAAAAAAGGGAGAGTGATGACTTCATGTCATTACTATGTTTTTTTTAGCAAATGCAAGCAAACAAGTAGGTTTTTACCATGTTTTTAGCAATTAAATAAGAAGAAATTGCATGAAATATGAGATAGCATGATAACAAGAAAAGATGAAAAATTGCCTAGCTTCTGCCTTCTGCGCCCAGCTTAGGGGCAGCTGAGCCCAGCTTGAAAATTGAAGAATTGCTCTCTGCCTTCTGCGCCCAGCTTGGGCAGAGCCAAGCCTGGCTTGGCACGAATTCTGCACTATAAATTGAAAACAGTTTCTCATTTTAGGGATACAAAATTCTGGATCAAGAACTGATTTTTGACGGCTATTTCAGAGGATCAAAGAGGCATTCAAGCAAGGATTCAAGGGTGGAAACACATCTAATCCCTTCTTGTAATGATGATTTCTTTCACTCATGTTAATGTAATTTCTTATTTGAACATGTTTGGCTAAATCTTTATGATTGATCCTTAGGGGATTCTAATTACTTTTGATCTTGAACAATGTGATTGTCATTTGATATGATGAATGAATTAAGAAGTTAGTTTCTATTGATTATTCTTTATGCTTAATGCTTTATATGATTTGGCCAATTGTATGATGATTTCAATCATTTGTTTTACTATGAAAATAGGAATGAATCATCGATCTAGGAATAATTGATCAATTGACTTTCACTTAAGACATTTTGGATTGTTAATTGAGATTTAAAAGATTAAAGTTTTTATTCCTCAATTGATCATCGATCATCCTAAGAAATTAGGAATTAATGATCAAGGGAGAGGATTATGTTACCAAGACATTGGGCATAATCAATTATGTTTAATCTAATCATGAAACTAAATTGAGTAATTTGTTATCATACATGAAATTACCAAGAGAAATAGTAATTAGATGAACCAAAAGGATCAATCGCTTTTCTTTATCAATTTGAATTTTAAGTCATTTCTTAAGTTTATGATCAAAACTTTGAACCAAGCAAACTCCCCCCTTTGTTACTATTATGTCAATTTCCTTAAGTATGCCTTCAATTTCCATTTGAATTACAACAATCCCTGCGGAAAGAACGATTTATTATACTACTTTTCGGCGATTTAGTACACTTGCTAAATTTCTATCAAGTTTTTGGCGCCGTTGCCGGGGATTGTTGATTAATTTCAACAAGGCAATTAGTTTTACTTAGGAATTTAGTACATAATTTTTTTCTTTCTATTAATTAGCTTTATTAGTTTTTCTTTTATATTGTTTTGCTACTTGGGTATTTGTTTGTTTGTGTTTGCTCAGGTACAATTGAAATGGCGGAGGTGCAACCACCGCCACCACCAAGGAGAACCTTGGGAGATTATGGTAGAGGAGCAAATGGAGATCAAGATCTTAGAGGGTTTCAACCGACAAACCCTGTAGCTTTTGATATCAGAAGTTCCGTCATAAAAGCTTTAAAGGAGAACAAATTTTCTGGGGCCGACTCAGAGTGTCCAAATCTGCATTTGAGTAACTTCTTAGATGTGTGTGATTACACCGACCCTCCGGGTGTCTCGGAATGTGCAAAAAGGTTGAGACTATTCAAATTTTCTCTTACCGGAAGAGCCAGAGATTGGTTGGATACCTTGCCTAACGGGACTATCAACACATGGAACGAATTGAGAGTCAAATTTTCGGAGCGCTTTTTCCCAATTTACAAGTTCCTAGAGAAAAAAGCTGAGATCACAAACTTTGAACAAGGAGATTTCGAGTCTCTTTATGACGCATGGGAAAGGTTCAAACTCCTCTTGAAGAAGTGTCCCGATCATGGTGTGGATAATTTGGCTCAAATGCAATATTTTACTCAAGGTTTAAGAGCACAAACTCGCATGTTACTTGATATATCTGCGGGTGGTTCCATGAATAACAAGGTTGCAAATGAGGCTAAAGAGCTTGTGGAAGCCATGGCGCAGAATGAATATAGAGCTCTTAATGAGAAAGGAGCTAAAAATAAAGTGACTACGTTGGAGCTTGACACTCAAAGGGCTTTGTTAGCAAATTTCAAGCTCATGAATGTTCACATGGAGACTTTTATAAAACACTTGACCACCAACAAGCTTGTTCATGCTCAAGTACAACAAGTGTCAACATCACAAGTTCAACTTCCACCAAGTAGACCTTCACCATTGGAAGAAACTCTTTCTCAAGTCATGAAGATGATACAAGTAAATTTCGAGGCTATGAAGACAAGTCAAGAAGCTATGAAGACAAGTCAAGAGGCAGCAAATAAAAATCATGAAGCCTCCATCAAGAATTTAGAAACCCAATTGAGACAATTGTCAAGCCAAGATGCGTCATTATCTAATGGCAGATTTGAAGGAAACACATGCAATAATCCTATAAAGAAGACTTGTAATGCAATTCACTTGAGAAGTAGAGTGATTCCTACACCGGTAAGTGAGCGACGTACAAAGGAAAATATGGCAAATGAAGTTGAGGAAGAGGAGGTAGAAGGAAGGAGTGGAAAGGAAAAAGATCATGAGGGAGAAGTGGAAAATGAGAGAAATGGTGAGCTTGAGGAAGAAGTCGAAAATGAGAGTGAGGAAAAAAAAGAGAAAAGTAAGAAAGAAAGACTTATTGATCCCAATTCAATGTTAAGGAAGATAAAAAGTCAACTTTTGAAAGAGGGACCTCAAAAAATTCCTTATTATGTGAACTTACCTTATCCACACATAAGGAAGAACAAAAGTAGTGTGTCTAGTGAGAGTGAGAAGAAGGTGGTAGAAGGGAAGAGTGAAAATGAAAAAGTAGAAAAAAGTGAGAAAGAAAAAGAAAAAGAGGGAGGAGTTGAAAATGAGAGAAAGGTGGAAGAGAAGAAAAAAGATGATGCAAGGTTTGTCGATAACGACTCAAATTTGAAGAAAATTAAGAGTAAAATTTTGAAAGATGGAGAAAAAGCTCAAGTAGTTCTACCTCGTGAGAAGTTACCCTACCCTCACAAAAAGAAGAGTAAGAGAAAAGATATCAACTTTAAGAAGTTCATGGAGATGTTTAATAGCCTTCAAGTCACAATTCCGTTTATGGAATCTTTGGAGCAAATGCCTATGTATGCCAAGTTCATGAAGGAGTTGTTGACTAAGAAGAGGCGGCCTAAAGAGGATGAAACTGTGTTGTTGATGGAAGAGTGTAGTTCAATTCTTCAAAGAAAACTCCCACAAAAGAAGAAAGATCCCGGTAGTTTCACTATACCTTGTTCTATTGGGAATTTACATGTTGGGAGAGCACTTTGTGACTTAGGAGCAAGCATCAACTTGATGCCCCTCTCTATGATGAAAAAAATACCCGGTGCCGTAGCTAAACCCACGAAGATGCAGTTATCTCTTGCGGATCGGTCCATCACGTACCCCTATGGTATCTTACAAGATGTTTTGGTAAGAGTGGCCGAATTTGTCTTTCCGGCGGATTTTGTAATTCTCGATATGGAAGAAAACGCCGAAATGCCTTTGTTATTGGGAAGACCCTTTCTAGCAACCGGGAGAGCTCTAATTGATGTGGAGATGGGTGATTTAATGTTGAGGCTCAATGATGAGCAAGTTAACTTCAATATCTTTGAATGTATAAGAAATCAAGATGTGACTCCACAATGCTTTAAAGTGGATGTCATTGAAGATGAGATTGGGAACTCAAAGAAAGAAGCAACAAAGTCAATTTCTCTGGATTTGAAAGCACTCCCTCCTAATTGGAAATATGTATTTTTGGGAGATGGTTGTAAGCAACCTGTGATTATTAGTAGCTTGCTCACTCCTTTGGAAGAAGAGAAAATTTTGAAATATTTGAAAAAGGATGATGGTGTCATGGGTTGGGAATTGAATGGTGTAATTCCAGCCTTTTGCTTGCACAAGCTGAAGAATGAAGAGGATTCCAATTCGGTGGTCCCATCTCAAGAGCTCCCGACTACAACATTGGAAGACTTGGTGAAGAATGAAGTGATGAAGATATTTGAAATTGGTTTGATGAGTATTATTTCCGATAGCTTTCAGGTAAATTCGGTTCATGTGGGTCCAAAAAGGGAAGTTAGTATGGAAGATTCCAAGGAAGCTCCTAAAAGGCTAAAGAAGAAGAAAAGAAAAAAATGGAAGCACAAGTGGATAAAGTTTGTGAGTCATCCGGTCATCAAAAAATTGTTGCTTTGTGATCGCAATGTGACCCCATTGAAGAAGGAGGAAAAGAGGAGACGGGGGAAATTAAATTTGAAGTATCCTCCCTAACTTGGATGATGGTGCGTCAAGCTCAGGACGTTAAACGAGCGCTGCTTGGGAGGCAACCCAATGTTTTATTTATTAACATCTGGTTTTTGCTACATTTGTTTGTGCTTGCAGGTTAAGCAAAGGAGTAGAGTGGAGTTTAAAAAAAAAAACATGAGAAAAAAAAAATTGGTGTTGCGCCCGACTCAAGCCTTACGGATCCCCGCGCCAATGTTAAAAAAAAGGGGTGGTTCTTCCCACTTTTGACTGCTCTACTATTGGTTAGTATCACTTCCCTTGAATTTAATTTTGTCTTTTATGAATGTTTTTGTCTATTTGAAAACTTGTACATTGTTCGAATAGTTTTGTTTAAATGCCATTAAAAGTCATCTATGTTAGCATCCATGAGACATGAATTTGTGATTCCCTTGTTTGATTGCTTGTCATATTTGATGATAATTAGAAAAGTTGAGGAAATTTCTCAAACATTGACCACTCGATAATCCGGCCAAGCCGTGAGATTTCGAGCCCAAACACATAAATTTTCTTGTCATGAGAGATTCCACAACTTAGCTAATTCTCTAGAACTTGCTTATGTTCTTTTAATTGATTGATTGCTTTGAATTATACACTGAGGCATGTTGTTTGTACCTTGAGCCTTTTTGAAGCCACCATTCCTTATCTTATATCCTTTGTTAACCCCGTTGAGCCGAAAGAAAAATATTCTTTGTTTGATAACCCAAGTTTGAAAACATATAAGAAAAAAAAGATGATTTTCTTGGAGTTAGATCACTTAACTTATGATTAGAGCACATTGTTCATCATTAAGTTTGAGGTTGCTTTTGGTATTTGCAACTGATTAAGTTTGGGGTGGGGTACTAGAGAATTTATCAAAAAAAATAAAGAAAAAAGAATTAAGTAGGGAGAGGCATTATTACCTTGTGAAAAAAAAATGGTGTTTATAAAAAAAATAACAATAACAAAAACAAAACACCAAATAAAGAAATGCCAATGAACCTCTCCGCAAAAAAAAAAAAAATGAAAAAGAAAGAAAAGTTTGACAAATAAATTCTCTAGTATGACGATGTTTGAATTTTGGGGGGATGTTTGAATAATCTAATTCTTTGTTAAATGAGTGATCTTTAAAACTCCAAGTTTTTCTCCTTACCATCCAAAAATATCCACCCTAAAACCTTAGCCCCGTTATAACCCTCAAGTCCTCTTAAAGTGTGAACTCTTATGCATGTTGATCGATTGTTAGAATGTTTGCAAGCTTATGGTAGAATGGCTATGTTTGTGTTGATTGAGTGAATATACCAATTTAAACAGGAGAGAATGTGAGGGAGTGAAGTGATTATGGTTTGGTCAATATTTGTGAAAAGTTCTTGATTTTTCGGTATTAATCTGTGTGCAAGTAAATTCATGATAGGGATGATCATTGAAATGATAATTGTGATGTTCTAACTTGACTGACTTTGATGGCTTTGAATTAGACTGTTTGATAGTGCCAGGTTTTCCGATGGATGAAGATATTCCTTGAGGACAAGGAAAAGTTCAAGTTTGGGGTTGTGATGACTTCATGTCATTACTATGTTTTTTTTTAGCAAATGCAAGCAAACAAGTAGGTTTTTACCATGTTTTTAGCAATTAAATAAGAAGAAATTGCATGAAATATGAGATAGCATGATAACAAGAAAAGATGAAAAATTGCCTAGCTTCTGCCTTCTGCGCCCAGCTTAGGGGCAGCTGAGCCCAGCTTGAAAATTGAAGAATTGCTCTCTGCCTTCTGCGCCCAGCTTGGGCAGAGCCAAGCCTGGCTTGGCACGAATTCTGCACTATAAATTGAAAACAGTTTCTCATTTTAGGGATACGAAATTCTGGATCAAGAACTGATTTTTGACGGCTATTTCAGAGGATCAAAGAGGCATTCAAGCAAGGATTCAAGGGTGGAAACACATCTAATCCCTTCTTGTAATGATGATTTCTTTCACTCATGTTAATGTAATTTCTTATTTGAACATGTTTGGCTAAATCTTTATGATTGATCCTTAGGGGATTCTAATTACTTTTGATCTTGAACAATGTGATTGTCATTTGATATGATGAATGAATTAAGAAGTTAGTTTCTATTGATTATTCTTTATGCTTAATGCTTTATATGATTTGGCCAATTGTATGATGATTTCAATCATTTGTTTTACTATGAAAATAGGAATGAATCATCGATCTAGGAATAATTGATCAATTGACTTTCACTTAAGACATTTTGGATTGTTAATTGAGATTTAAAAGATTAAAGTTTTTATTCCTCAATTGATCATCGATCATCCTAAGAAATTAGGGATTAATGATCAAGGGAGAGGATTATGTTACCAAGACATTGGGCATAATCAATTATGTTTAATCTAATCATGAAACTAAATTGAGTAATTTGTTATCATACATGAAATTACCAAGAGAAATAGTAATTAGATGAACCAAAAGGATCAATCGCTTTTCTTTATCAATTTGAATTTTAAGTCATTTCTTAAGTTTATGATCAAAACTTTGAACCAAGCAAACTCCCCCCTTTGTTACTATTATGTCAATTTCCTTAAGTATGCCTTCAATTTCCATTTGAATTACAACAATCTCTGCGGAAAGAACGATTTATTATACTACTTGTCGGCGATTTAGTACACTTGCTAAATTTCTATCAGAGAGTAATAAATAGTTGAGAGTATAATAGAAAAAATAACATTAAATAATTCATTAGTAATGTAAAGTGACATATAATTTGGTATAATTTTTTTATCAAAGTGACATAATTTGGTACGGAGGAAGTGAAATATTTGTATTTGTATATAATTCTAGGATAAAACTAATTTGCAGATGTAAGGACGAATTTTATAGTAGTAATTAATGTAGTCAACTATATTATATTTACTCTTTCATATTTTTTTATGCATTAATTAATACAATATATTTATATTACATGTATCAATAAAAAATAATTGAGTGGTTAATGATCGATGATAGTTAATCATAGGTTAAATTGCATTTTTGGTCTCCTAAATTTTAGAAAGTTACGATTTTAGCCTCTATATGTTTCAAAATAGAAGTTTTGACCCCTATGTTTACTTTCTTTTTTTGTTATCTTATAATTAAAAAAAGGAAAATGCTAAACAGTGCCCTCGAGGGCATTGTTTAGCATTTTCCTTTTTTTGCGGGGGTTCTAAACCCCTCGGGGATTCAACTTTCCCTAGGGGTAGGGTACTACGAAATGAAATGGATCGGGGATTATCAATAAAGACTTCAACATAACCCCCGCTATTTGAACGCTATACCAGCGGTCCGCAGAACTCCAGCAAACATTTTATGGGAATCGATTAATCGGCAGTTTTTCAAACTCCCGGAAAATAGGTTGCGGAGGTTCAAAACCCCCGCTAATGGATAAAATAACCCCGCAATATAGCACGTTTTTTTGTAGTGTTTTTTGACACTGCAACTGATGCTGCAAAGGTAGTCAATTGAATACCATTTTAATTATGATCAAGCTGTTAAATAAATAAATAAATGGTTAATTATTATATATTGGCTTTAATATAATTTATTTTGTTAAGCTAGCAATGGGACTCTGATTTGGTGGATGCAAGGTGCATTGAAGACACCCTCAGCATAATTCGTCTCAGGTGTGGAGATAATTCATATCATAGGCTCTCTCTTTAGTAATAATAATAATTTCAAGAAAGAAAAGAAACCTTAATTAATATTTTAGGTTGGGGCTATTGTTAGAATCAGGTTGGGGCTGATGCAAGAAAAGGTACTAATTATGGTATTGGTATAGTTACCTTTCCAAATTGTTTCTGTTTGGTCCATCATCATTTACTTGTTTTTTACAGTTTTTTTCAGGGGCAATTTAGTTTATTTTTTTACTATGTTTAAGAAATTTTTGAATCAGAAGGATATTGTATCTATTCCTAGGTTTATGATATTGATGATGACAATGTGTTTTAGGTTCTGACTTGAGAGATCAACTTGAAACTTTTAAAATATAAGGGACTAATTTGAAACAAAATAAACATAAGAGATCAACTTGAAACCTAAAATAAACATAAGGGACCAAATGTACAATTAAGCCAATTATTTATTAATTGTTTTGGTCAAAATTATATATTTATAGAAAAAAAGTTATATCAAAAAGAATCATCAAACAAATCATATGGATATCACCATAAGAAAATATTTATTATTTTCAAGCTTGATATTGAATACATGATCATATTTGTAATTTATTTCTCAACATTGATTTTTGCATTAAAATAAAACTATGGTCGAGTCTTTCCATTGCACTCACACTCTCCATTAACGCAATTTCCAGTAAGACCAAATTTCCTTTCACATATTACAATGCATTTCATACGGTCGCATGCAGGGCCGATCGTGATTCTTTGGATATCCTGTTTGAATATAAAAAATGACCCTTAATAAAATAAAAATAAAAAATTCAAAATAAAATCATTCCTATTTAAATTGTAAATCACTTGAGTATCCCTTATATTTCTTATAATTCAATTTTGCTTATAAAAAGAAATTGTAAATCACTTGCATGTATCACTCACTATGGTTTGTTCCGCAGAATCAGAAACTTTATGCTCAGCCATTACCTCACCGTTTGCACTGCATCAAGTAAAATCCATAGATAAACGAAAGACAAAAACCATGAGAATAAGATTAAAGAGAATATATATTATAGTAAAAAGAAAGAGAAAATTGCTTATGTACCATAGCAACAATATGAAGAGAGAAAGAAGAATAGAGAGAAAAATAAGATTTTGATTTCTCATTTTGTTTAGCTTGAAATGGATTGCCACAATGTTGTATGATTTTCAGCAAGTTGGTGTTTACATATATATTACTATCAAGGGAAAAAGTTGCATATTTGGCAGTAAAGAACAAGATTACAAAATTTATTACATTACCATTAAACGTTATATAATTAATGGGTCAAATTTCTTATAGTTTGAATTGATCTTTTTTCACATGTATAAAAGTCTACGAACTGTGTGGAATCAAAAACACCGAAACCAGGGATGGATCCAGGAATCTATAAAAGGGCGGCCGGAATAACTAAATAATAAATATATTAAATAAATAATAATTATAATAGTAATGTTAAAAAAAAATTCTTCCTCTTTACCAAAAAAAAATAATTTTTTTTTTTTTGGTTTGCAATGTTTGTAATGAGAATCAAACCTAACACCTCATGCATATTACTCAAACCCCTCATCACTAAACTAAACCTAATGACTTTAAAAAATATTTTTCCGTAAACTATACATATTTTGTTCAGTTTATTCACTCTTGGAGGATTGCGAGCTCTCCACTCTTTCATGTTGCTTATTTGGTTTTGTTGCATTTGGGTTCTCTCGAATGAGGGTAACAATAGTTTTCAATGCAAAGGAAGCTACTACTCACCAAATGTTAGATAAAGTTAAATTACATTTGTTTTGGCGGTTGAAATCAACCAATGTTGATCTTGGCTTAAACTCTAACATTTGATCAAGGTTGTCAGAACCGGACCGGTCATCGAACCGGAGAGCTTACCGGTTCAAGGTTCAATTGGTCAGACCGGGGTTCAACCGGGTCAGACCATTTTTAATTAAATATATATTTTTTATTTTGAAATGATATTTAAAATTATAATAACAAACTAAAATTCCTTAAAAAATTATTACTCTTTTATATTGAAGTAAAAGTTACATAATACTATTTATAGTTTCACACTTAATAAAAAAACATAAAAAATTGCTCAAAAAAATTCACATCATTCATGCAATTCACGATTCATTTAAAATTGGTGTTTATATTTTGTTTTATTTAATTATTGAAGCAATATGACCCATTTAATTTAATTAAAAGAAGTTATTGGGCCAAGAATAGTGAAAGCCCATACATATATTATATACTCTTGTTCCTTTGTTACCCTAATCTTTTGAAAACCTCTGTTTCATTCTTCCAGCCGCCGCCTCTCATGTAGATATCAGTTGTTCTCTCTTTCATTGTTACTCTTCCTTTAATTGTTATTGATTAAAATTTCTCTTTCATTGTTACTCTTCCTTTCATTGTTATTGATTCAAATATTATGTAAACAAATCTTTTAGAAGTCAACAAAGAAGATAGCTTCTCCTTTCCTCCTTTGTGATAGATTTTTCAGATTTAACTTCTCTTTTACACTGGAACACCGATAAGAACAAAAAAAAAATTCAATTCTTCATCTTTTCCATACAAAGTAAAACTATTTCGTTTTCCCGTTTTCAATAAAAAAAAATTAAAACATGTTTTGACGCAAAAAAAAAATGCAGAATTTTGAAGCAAAAAAAAAAGAAAAGAGCAGAACCGTCCAACCGCTCGAACCGGTTCACCCGGTTTACCAATTTTTGCCGGTTCAGCGCCGGTTCGCCCAGTTTTTTGCTGGTTCGGGTTCTCTCCGGGTTTTAGGCCTAACCGGACCGGATTGGTGTCCGGTTCACGGTCCGACCGGTTGGACCGACCAGTCCGGTCCGGTTTTAACAACCTTGCATGTGATGATCGAGCCATTTAGTTTGTATGTGCATCGACTAAGCTTTTTGTTTCGGTCAGGGACGGACATAAGGGGGGGGGGGGGGGGGGTAAGTATAGGGGCTGAGGCCCCCTCCTCTTGTCGTATTTTTTTTTTTCATATACTTGTTCTAGATACATATATACACATAAGAGGAGTGCTAGCAACACACTCCAATAAGAAACACACTCTAACACACTCTATTCTATTTGTTAAAATTTATATGGGTCCCATAAAAGTTATATGGGTCCACATTTTTTTATGGGACCTATGTGAATTTCAATCAATAAAAGAGAGTGTGTTGGAGTGTGTTTGTTAAAGAGTGTGTTGCTAGCATTATTCATACACATAAATTTATATTTGAGATATGTGTTTAAAGATTATTAACTACCGTTTGGTGCAAAACATGTACCCACAACATAGTAATCGTAACAATTTACTTTAAAATATTTTGATAATATATATTATACACTACTAAAGTCCAAATTGAATTATTGATTGTTTGCTATAAGTGAGAGATTATTTTCTGCTATGAAGATTGTGAAAAATAGGTTGAGAAACAAGATAGAAAATGAATTTCAAACTAATTATGTGATTACTTACACCGAGAGAAGAATTATTAAAAAATTTAATACAAATTCAGTTGTTGATGAATTTTATGATATAGAGCAATGTCGTGTACAATTTAGATAAACAATGTGATGTATTTTTTATTTTTTATTGAGTATATTTAAATACTATTATAATTATTATTTATTTAATATTTATTATTTAGTTATTCCGGCCCCCCCTTTTATAGATTCCTGGATCCATCCCTGGTTTCGGTGTTTTTGATTCACACAGTTCGTAGACTTTTAAGGTTCTTTCAGACATGTGAAAAAAGTTCAATTCAAACTATAAGAAATTTGACCCATCAATTATATAACGTTTAATGGTAATGTAATAAATTTTGTAATCTTGTTCTTTACTGCCAAATATGCAACTTTTTCCCTTGATAGTAATATATATGTAAACACCAACTTGCTGAAAATCATACAACATTGTGGCAATCCATTTCAAGCTAAACAAAATGAGAAATCAAAATCTTATTTTTCTCTCTATTCTTCTTTCTCTCTTCATATTGTTGCTATGGTACATAAGCAATTTTCTCTTTCTTTTTACTATAATATATATTCTCTTTAATCTTATTCTCATGGTTTTTGTCTTTCGTTTATCTATGGATTTTACTTGATGCAGTGCAAACGGTGAGGTAATGGCTGAGCATAAAGTTTCTGATTCTGCGGAACAAACCATAGTGAGTGATACATGCAAGTGATTTACAATTTCTTTTTATAAGCAAAATTGAATTATAAGAAATATAAGGGATACTCAAGTGATTTACAATTTAAATAGGAATGATTTTATTTTGAATTTTTTATTTTTATTTTATTAAGGGTTATTTTTTATATTCAAACAGGATATCCAAAGAATCACGATCGGCCCTGCATGCGACCGGATGAAATGCATTGTAACATGTGAAAGGAAATTTGGTCTTACTGGAAATTGCGTTAATGGAGAGTGTGAGTGCAATGGAAAGACTCGACCATAGTTTTATTTTTATGTAAAAATCAATGTTGAGAAATAAATTAGAAAAGTGATCATGTATTCATAAATTAGAAAAGTGACCAAGCTTGAAAATAATAAATATTTTCTTATGGTAATATCCATATGATTTGTTTGGTGATTCTTTTTGATATAACTTTTTTTTCTATAAATATATAATTTTGACCAAAACAATTAATAAATAATTGGCTTAATTGTACATTTGGTCCCTTGTGTTAAGAAAATCGTAGACTCGATCCACACTTTAACATATTGTCTTTATCAAAGAATATTTTCTTGCTCGTCCCATAAGTGTAGCTCAAATGGTAGCTACTAGAGACATTATTAGAGTGGTCGGGGTTCGAATCCTGGATTCCAAGTTTCTCCACATTTAAATGTGTGAGTCTTGTCTGACAGCATAAACTCGCATATTAAACGGGGCGAACAAGCCCGTCAACAAATATAAACGAGTTATAATATTAAGCCCGAGTCCGATCCGCATAAGCCCGCGGGTTAAACGGTTAACCAGCGGACTATTAACAAAAAAAAATAAAAAATCACTTTTTTCAAAAAAATAAACTAAATTAGTAAAATATTGATATAATGAAAGCTTAAAAAAATATATTATTAATAATTTTATGTTATAACATATAAATTGTAACTAACAAATAAAAATAAATAAAGTTTGTGATATCATTGAGTTTATCTATCTTCTCTTTGTATGTAATGCAACCAAAATCAAATTCAACTGATTCTTATCGTCATTTTTGTACCGTCTGAAATTCTGGCAGACTGGTGGAAAGATGCTGCGAAAGATGCTACAACATCTCATACCAGTACATAACACAATAGACAAGTTAAAAATAAAGTGCAGGAAGATAAATAAGACAGATCATTTGTTAACCCAGTTCGGTGCAACGTCACATAATCTAGGGGATACCAATCCAGGAATGAATCCATTATAATAGTTCTAGTTCAAAACCCTCGACCAACACCCGGTACTTGACTTATCGCCTAGACACTACTAGTGCAATCCTACCTAGGAACCTCCTAGATATGAGACCCCGTCCCAATTCCCTCTAACAATACGTATTGTGTTGCTGTCAACTTTATAACGATCAAAGATGGAGACACCCTCCTAAGAAACTAATATATATAGCCAACACTTGACTAAGTTCACAATTTGGATTTGCTTACAAGCTTCCTCCAAGTACAATACTCAACTCGTTCCCTACAGGTTTCTGAGTGAGAACATAGTGACCATCTCAGAACCCGAGTGGTTCACTTACACCAACTCTCCTAGAGAGTGGCTCAAAGACACGAAACCCTAATTAAAGACTACATCTTTGATGAGCAATGGCTTCAGTGCAAAAATAGGTCTGAGTCTTCAAGTATTTATAACCTGAATTTGTCTTGATACGCAAGCTAGGTTTCCAGACCACAACTGGAGAAATTTCGGCCAGCCCTAGATTGTTTTAAAAATAAAACAATATTTGATTTAATACAAAAATATATCACGTTATATTTTTGTTTCAAATAATAACACATAAACCGCCTTCAGAACCTTCAGAGACTTGGAGAACAAGGCACGGTTTGGCTTGGCTCATAAGCTTGAACATAAAAACGAAATAAATCTTCCTGCGATATGTTTTAAAATTTCTGCGCAAAACAGAGCAGATAATGTTGTACTCGTTGTTGTACAGCATCTCGTCTAGCATCTGGCTATAACTTGTTTTTGCAAAATGTAGCTAACATAAAAACCCTAACACCGTCCATTTTAGTGAGAAAAACTTTCTACATGTACCCAAAAAAGCATAAAAAGATTTAACAGAATCAACTTAACTAAATCACATCAAGGTAACCAAATTATTCAAAACATAATAGCGGAAAATACCCCCAAGAAAAATAATTACCCATTTGGACATGTATCTTTTAAATACTAGCAAATGTATATACAACTAAGACAAAATAAAAGATAGTGAAATTGAACAAAATATTATAAGTAGAAGAATATGCATGAATCCTGGTGTTTTGTGTTGTTGTCTACTTGATTAATTGGAGTGTGATGTTGCTTTTTATAATTAGGGTTTAGACTAAGTCTTTTTTTTTTTGTGGTTAAAAAGTTGAATTTGGACATGGACCAAGTTATTTATATCCGATAAATTTTGTAATTAATTATATAAAAAAAGAAGGCGTGCCACGGGCTAACCCGCAGATTTAACCCGCATAACCCGCGATTTTAACGGTACAACCCACACTGGCAAAAATGTAAACGAGCCAAAAAAATTTGGTCTTAAGTCCGTGGGGCTGCGGGTTAAACGGGTCAGCCCGCGGACCTTGGTCCGTATCTAACTCAAACTACTCATTCTCGCCGCGTTTTATATTTGCTGACTTTAATTCATTCTTTTTTAACAAATAACACCATTGAATCCAAATCCAATAACTGACTTAGAAAAGTACGTCAATCATTATCGGATCAAATATCGAACATATTATGTTGAGTTTCACCTTGATGAAGTAAGTATACATATTATTTCAAATGAATGCATTTGATTGTATTTGAGCATTTGACATTGGTAAAAATCCATCAGTTTTATTATTTTTATTTTAAGGCGTAGTCATGTTATCAAATTTTTTTGCAAATATATATATATTTAACACATGGATGGTCCGCATTGCGTGATTTTTATAATATCTGGTATGATGCTTGGGTGATTTTGTTTTACACTAGGATGAGACATTTTGGACTGATTTTAAATGACAAATTTGATTGTGTCACTCATCCTCCTAAGTTTACTCCTCCTATGAAATTTATTTAATTTAGATAAATGTAATGTTCCTTCATATTTTTCTGATGATCTGCAAGAATCAACTGACCTCCTATACTTTTCTCACAATGGCTCCAAATTTGCGTTAAAATTATAAAAGAAATTGATTGAATACGATGTGAAAACCAGATTTTTGGTGAGTCTTTTATATATATTTTTTTTCAATTTTTGTTTTTATTATATAAATTTATTTACTAACTTCTTAGTTGATGATAACGACAACAAATGGAACTGCATTCTTATTTTTGGATTTGTGTCATTTAATCACCGCAAAATTGGGGGTGAGGGGAAGTGTTTGGTTTCGGCACAGAGACTACATGAGGGTATTCAGTTGGGTGTTCCTAAAGTTTTCAATAGTCAAATTGTCTAACGTTAAAACCATGTTTTTTCAATTCAGTAATACATAATAGGTTGATTTATGATGAGTTGAACTATGACAGGCAGTCTGGCGGCTGAACAGAGAAGTATATATGAGCGGATTATGAAAAGGGTTGACGAAAAAAGATCGGTAATGTTGCTCAAAAACATTGAATAATCTTTCGAATTATGCAATGGTACACAATTGATAGTTACAAAATTGGGAACAAATGTCGTTGAAGGTAGAGTGATATCTGGCACCAATATTGGAGAGAAAATTTTTATTCCTAGGTTATCGTTGACTCCTTCAGATAAAAGAGTCCATTTTAAGTTTCAACGTAGACAGTTTTTATTGGTTATTTCATTTACTATGACTATCAACAAGAGTCAGGGCCAATCACTTAAACATGTTGGTGTATATCTTTCACAGTCAATTTTCTCTCATGGGCAACTAAATGTTGCAATGTCAAGAGTAACTTCATGGAAAGACTTGGAAATATTGATAACCCATGAAAAAGGAGAAGATATGGATGTGATTTATAAAGAAGTTTTTGATAATGTTTAGTAGTTAATTCGTAAACTATTTATCTAAATCTATCTTTGCACTTAATATTATCATTTTTATCATCACTATATTTTGAATTCTTTTTATTTTTTTCAATTTTTATTTTGAAATTATTATTATGTTTCTTTTAATATCATATATGGTTGTCTACGAAACTCGTGCGAGTCACGTCTAGTATTAAAAAAACAAAATCATGATTTTAAAGAGTACCCTAAGATACTCATTAGAATTTCTCTTTTCTTTTTTAGGTAAAACATTTTGACTTCACCTTTGGTTGGTCCAATCTCTTAAAATTAGGAGTCGAGTATAACTCATCCTTACAAAACTGGCTAGTAAGATGATTAATGTCTCTCCTTTATAAACATATATCATGCATGTCATCTCACATCTGATGTGTGACTTCTTAACACGCTCTCTCACGTCCAATACTATTGGGTTTGGTGCGTAGAAATAAACGGTGGGTGGCCTGATAGCGAAAACCTGATAGCAGGTGGCCCAACGAATCTTGGAAAGACTTTGATACCATCTTAGAATCAAGTATGGGGTATAACTCAACCCTACAAAACTGATTTGTAAGGTAGCGATTTGCCCTCACTTATAAGTACATATTTAGGCTATCTGACAACAGATGTGGAACTTCTTAACAAAATCCAGCAACTTGGCCTGTATTTCCTCCTTATTGCCATTATGATTTTGTAACTCTTAGCTATTGTAAGGCCACAAAAATTAAGTTTCATATGCCTATATAAAGGCCTCCTTCCTTTGTAAAAATCATCAAGCAAAACATTGTAAGCTTTCCTTCATATCAATAAAGTTATTTTCATATTTTCTGTTTTTGTTCTTAGTTCTTAGTTTAGTTTATGCTTGTGCTTGCCCACCATTACCAAGAGTGAGTAGTCCACTTGGCCTTGGAGTACCAAGGAGTTCCGTGGTAGAGGTTATATGATTCCTAGTCCCTCTTGATCATGTCTTTATTGATTGTCATTACTAACAAGTTATATCATATGTTTGTAGTTGTGTATATTGTTTATCTTAGGACAACGACAAAGAACCAGATCAGAGAAGTCGATTGTCTTGGCGAAGAAATGAAGAAGATGAAAGCAAAGACAATTGTATATTCTTGATTCTCATATTTTGGGATTTTACTTGAGATGTTATTTATCGGTAGGAATAAATCGGTTCGTGCGTTGTAGAACCGCAGGGGTAGTCTATTCTTGAAAAATGCATGAACTGGTTCATGATACACATGCATCAGTTCAGTTGAACCCACTGTCTTTCCAATGAACCGGTTCAAATAAATTGAATGCTCCGGTCTATGTCTTAAAAACACTTTATAGAACAACCTCGGTCTATTTTTTGAAATGTATGAACCGGTTCATGTTATACACGCACCAGTTCATTTGAACCTCCAGCTGCCTTAATTTCCAATGAACCGGTTCAAATAAATTGAATGCACCTGTTCTTGTTTTATAGAACTGATTGGGTCTATTTTTTAGAAGAGCACAAACCAATTCATGTGAACCCAATGCACCGGTTCATGTTTTTTAAAACACTTAGAAAATATTTTGAAAAACTTCTTTTTCAATGCTTTGACCATTTCAATTTATTTCTATCCTAGTTTTTACATCGATCAAAATCAAACGAGAATATATGTGCGCTCACACCCCAATAGTGGTGGTGGCGAAGTACAAAATGAAGAATTTAAAAATTGGTTTTCACATTTCTGAACTTTAAATTTAGTCCTTAGGCAAATTTGTTTTTATCCCTATAATTTAAGCGAATTTTGGTTTTTGTCCTTGTAATTTGAGCGAATTTTAATTTTCGTTCCTGTAATTTGAGAGAATATTGATTTTCGTCCACGGTACATGTCAAGTCAGTGCCTCCTAAACACATGGTAGTGGTCAAAGGCAGACTCTAGCCATGTCAACATTTTTATGTGGCATGGCCAAATTAGGGACTAAAACGAAAGGAATTTAAAATTACAACGACAAATTGAAAGAATTTTTTTAGGGAATAAACTCAAATTTGCTAACATAACATGTTAGGGAATAAACTCAATTTTTCCTTATATTTTTACCTCTACTATTAACTTAGAAACATTTCAACAAACTCTTAAATTGCATTTATTTGTTTATGTTTATTTTAATTTATTTTTATTTTTTAGGTGAGACAAATATACAAGTCATTTCCTTTATTTTTTGTTAAAAGAATAAAATTATTGTCACCGTGAGATTAGCTCAATTGGTAGGGACATCACATATATTATGCAGAGTCGAAATTCGAATCTCATACACTCCATTTATTTACCTTTAAGGTGAAATTTCTAGCCTCTAGGCTACTAGACAAACAAAAAGGAATAAAATTATTGCAACAACGTAATTTTGAGCTTTTTACTTTTTTCTAATAAAAATATACTAAAATGCGGTTCAAGTTTATACGGGTAGTAAAAATATCTAAATCCAATTGAGTATGAAACTGTTTATTTTATTTTTTAACTCCGTTGAAGATTGTGGTACGTACGGAGATATCCAAACTCCATCGAATTAATTTGGGGAAGGCACCCTAGCCTAGCCCTGTTGTCATACCCAGTATTCATTCTCGTTTGGCTCTTGGAATCACATTCAACAGTGGTTGGAACAGCTCGCAAAATCCAACCACTTCACCTACTTCATTGCCCCTGATTATAAAGTAGAATAAATAAATCATATAATTCAAAAAAATTAAAATTAAAAATAAAAAATAAAATAAAAAAAAAAAAAAACTAAGGCTACATTTCCTCTCAATACTGAAGGCCTATAATCAGTCTTCCAAACTCTAAAATTTTCTGGTGTAGAAATTCTGTTCAATTCCGATTTACACATTATTATTGGTTAGAAACCACAAATCTTAACAAAGTTATAATCAACTAAAATATAATCTATATTCTCAACCAATGAACTTGAAATCCATGCACTATCAACCCCATGTTTAATTTTAGCTTTGTTGACAAAAAATGATTGAATCAAACTAACTACTCCCTAAATTAAGCCTCAAGAGCAACATATAAATTCTAGCATCAATCACAACTATATTCATTCATCAAATAAAATAAAAATAAAAAATAGAAATTAACCCAAAAAAAAAAAAAAAACCAAAAAAATAGAAACAAAAACAGAGAAAAATGGTTTCAAAAACAAGAATCACTATCATTAATGTTGCTATCATAGTAACATTATTCACAGCCAATGTTGTATTATCAGATGAAACAATCCCAGCAGATAGAGGCCAATTAGAAACATGGTTCAGTAGCATTATTACTCCATTAGAACAAAGAAAAGATACCCTTGACCCTGCATTGGTTACTGCAGAAGCTACTCCTAAAATTATTAAAGTAAATCAAGATGGTAGCGGCGAATTCAAAACCATCACCGATGCTCTTAATAGCATACCTACTAGTAACACTCAACGTGTGATTCTTAACATCGGTGCTGGAAATTACAACGAAAAAATCAAAGTTGAGAGGGCAAAGCCTTTTGTTACATTTTATGGTTCACCTGATAATATGCCAAATATAACCTATGGTGGTACTGCATCACAATATGGCACAGTTGATAGTGCTACGGTGATTGTCGAAGGAGATTATTTTGTAGCTGCTAACGTCATAATATCGGTTTGTATAATTTCGAGCCAGCATCAATTAAAATTATTTATTATTTGTGTATGGAATTAATATTTCTTATATGCTTGTTTTGTTTTTCTGGTATGAATTTTTTGGTACAGAATTCTGCACCATTACCTGATGGAAAAAGGCCAGGTGCTCAAGCTGTTGCATTGAGAGCTTCTGGTGACAAAACAACATTTTATAATTGTCAATTCATTGGGTTCCAAGACACAATTTGTGATGATAGGCATAATCATTTTTTCAAAGATTGTTTAATTCAAGGCACAGTGGATTACATATTTGGAAGTGGAAGGTCACTATATTTGGTAAGTAATTATGGTTTTTTTCTTTTGAAGAAGCTAAATTAGCCCACGCAAATTGGCACCTAAGAGAATCGAACCTGAGACCTTAAGGAGGAGCACACTCCCAGGTCCCAAGCCAATAATGACTCCACAACTACAGTTGTGGCCTTAACATTATGGTTTTTATGTCTCCACGACTGCAATTGTGGCCGTAACATTATGGTTTTTATATCTCCGCGACTGTAATTAGTATTAATGAAATGAGGATTAACTTCATGATGCAGAAAAGTGAATTGAGATCCCTTGGTGACACTGGGCCAACAGTGATAGTGGCACAAGCAAGAAGTAGTCCAACAGAAGATGCTTTATACTCATTTGTGCATTGTGATATAACTGGAACTGGACATGATACTTTCTTAGCCAGAGCATGGATGTCGAGTCCCGAAGTTGTGTTTGCTTACAATAATATTACTGATGTTATTAATCCATTGGCTTGGAATAACAACTTGCACCCTGAATATGACAAGTAACTACTTAATTCGACTTTATAGAGACTAAAAATATATTTCTATATCTTCGCATAATCCATGAACATGAAATGCTGATTAATACATGATGTTATTGTTGTTATCCACAGAACTATTCACTTTGGAGAATACGAGAACACAGGACCTGGTGCAGATACTAAAGGGCGTGCGCCTATGATGAAGCAACTAACCGCAGATGAGGTTAAACCTTACATAACCCTTGAAATGATTCAAGCAACTAAATGGCTTCTTCCTCCTCCAAAAATCTAATTAGTATGGCGTGAATTATTTGATTCAAAAAAAAAAATGTGGTTTGAATAATTCCCTTGCACCCCACATTTTAGTGAGTGGTGAACTTCTAAAAGGAAGTTGTAAATAAAAACTTGAGTAGTTGTAACTTTTTTTGTTGATTTACATTTTAACATATTTAGGGGTTGAACACATTGCTATCACACCCTTGTAAAGTTTTGTTTATTTTCATTCATGTAATACAAAATAATTATATTGCAATGTGAGTAATATAGCTCATTTTTTTGTTACACCATATAGAAACCACTTATCATTTACTATCATGAATATTAACATCCAAAGTTGCAGTAACATATGGTAATTTAAACATAAATATGAAACTAAAAGCAAGAAATTTCCGTCCATGTTTCTAGAATCATCGAAAATATATAATAAATTATCCGAGGATTAATAATTACTAGCAGCAACATCTATTCTCAGAACACTAACCTTCAAGAGGTGTGGAATCCAAGTAGATTGCTTCAATTTCATAAGGATTACCTTCTCCCTCCTGTGATTTAAGGTTGTCCATCTCATCAGCCAATATGATCTTTTCAGCTTCGTCATTAAAGGAAGATACATAAGCCTCGGGACTTGCATCAGAAACTCTTACAACCATAATATATCTTAAATTGATCTCTTCATCGTTTTTCTGGCAACTTTCACACCAATACCCAGCAGCAGCAATGCTTTCACATTTCAGTAACTTTCTTATTGCAAGTCTTACAAGCACCATACCACATTGGCTGATATATATGGCCTAATGAAACTTATGTATCCTCTGATGCTAAAGAATGCAGGCGTCTCGGCCTGCAAGGAGGAGTTAGAAGTTATTTGTGAATGTTGAATGCAATCAAAGTACAATGATTTCATATGTTTGTTGCGAGAATTGAGATATCGCCCCACAAAGGCACAACAACTGTCTTCTTGGTTTCATTAGCAATAGTAATGTCACGCATTGGAATACTCTCGTTGTTGTTCTTCCTTCGAATTCTCATTGTTGAAGACACATTCTTAATTAACGACTCCAACAACATCGATTGATAACATAAAACATAATTTATATTGCATAAACTGTTTGAATAAGCTCAAAAATAAGCTAATCCAAACGGGCCCCAGATACATCATTGTTAATGAGTGATGGGAGTAAACATCCATTTTTATTTTTGAAAGTGTCACTCGCTTCTATGATAGTTTTTGAATCATCAAAAAATATTTTAAAATCTCTGAATCGAACTTCAACTAGTTAAAGTGGTTCTTGATGTTATCTTTAATCACAAATCCGTTTGTTCTTGATGACGTGTAGCATTAGTTGGACTATGACTTAGTCATTCTCATTCAAAAATGAAGTTCATGTTTGCATAGACCAAAATAAAATTAAAATACTCCTGGGCTCGGCCCCCCTTTGCATACCAAAAAAATAAAATTAAAATACTCCTACAATTAAATGAAATTAATGTTTGGGGACTAAACTGACAAGAGAATGAATCAATCACATTGAATTCCAAACTAAAATCACCCCAAATTGAAACCCTAAATCAATCTTATTCTTCTCCCTTTATCCTTGAATCGTAAGATTGAAGATAATGGGGGTTCCTAGCTAGTTCCTACATTTTCTCAACCTTCAAGTACACATGGTTTGATCCTTCAAAAAAAAAAAGTCTGTGACTCGATATAGGTTTTGTATTCGATCTCCAGCTCATTGTAAACAAAAAAAATTAAACATGATACAATAAAAATTATCCAGTTTAGTTCCATATTTTTTAGCCGATCAAACTCATCTCGTGACTATGTGAGAACAAACAAGGAGCTATCTTAAAAAGGCTCGAATAAATTGTATTTATTGTAAGAACACAAAAACAAGAATGCCGCTTAAACCGAATAAATTGTATTTATTGTGAGAACACAAAAACATGCCGCTTAAACCAAACCAACCAAACTCATGGAAGACAAGATATAAGAAAAATGTTTTGTCTTCAAAAAAAAAAAGGTCATGCTACACAAGTTTTTGCATTGGAAATGACACTTTTTATACTTTACAAACATTGACTACACAAGTTTCAATGTAATTTTACTATAATTAGTAGGCGGCTTTGTCTAATGTGAACAATCACATTAGGTTGTGCATCGTGCATAAGGACTTTTTACCATTAGATTAAAGTGGTCTATCATACATCCTCCACACCTAATCTACTCTCTCTTCTTCTCTTCCTCTCTCTCCCAAACACGTTCATATCTTCTTTCTCACAAATTCCACCTTTCCGGCAATACCACACCCACGTCCGACCACCAATAGATCGCCATCTTTCCGGCCACCGCAAGCTCACCCACAAGTTTCAGTTAAGGAATTTAAAACGATTCATGATCAATTTTGAATTCCGGTGAAATGTTATGCAATTATCAAATCCAAAATCAAAAATCATCTTTAATAACAAAGACATCATAAGTAAACCTGTAAAAATAAAAGGTTAAAAGCGGGAAAAAAAAAAACAAACAAACAGTAGATCCATGCTCATCCCTTCCGATCCGCTGGTGAATCACTTTCTGATTTCTGGCCGTCGTCGTTTGGCATCATTTTCCGATGTGAGCCGATCCGATTTCAGAAGGACAACGAGTCAATCCGACTCATGACGGAGCGTCTTTGCCGGAACCGCATAGCCAAAATTCGTCGCAGAGCTCCTTTGTACCGTCAAGCATCTCTCAATACGACCCTCCACCGTCGTGCGCCGCCACTCTCCCCTTTATTGTTCGCTTGCTGGCGTTTGATTCTGACGAGAAAAAATAATTGGGAAGACAATGAATAGATTTGGTGTGAAAGGTGTACCATTGCATTTGGTGGAATGCTTGATCTAAGGGTTAAAAATAGTCTTGCATGATGCAAGACTTGTAAGAGTTGTGCACAGTAGACCTCGCCTAATTAGTATCCTTAACTAGTGCCCGGGGCACTAGTTAGCATTTTCCAAAAAAAAAATATAAGAAAAATGTTAAATAGTGGTCCGGGTATTAGTTAAACACATAAATCTGAAAGTTTTGTCTTGAAACTTGTGAATTTAATACATTGAAAGTATAAAGAATTATCTTATACATTAATTTTATCTTTTATTTCTATTTTTGATATGCTTAATAAGTGTCTCGAGCACCTGTTTAGCATGACTCTAATAAAAAATATAAATAATTAATAAAAAATATAAATATTTAGGTGATGTCAATGATTAATAATGATTCCTTTTATTTCCATTTTCTTTATTGATAATATTTGTATTTCTCTTGTTCAAAAACAAAATATTTGTATTTCTAATTTTTTTTTATACAAATTTTAATTTTGAAAAAAATTGTGTTCTCTATAAATAAATAAAAAATAGAAAAATCGACAGTTACTTTTTGAAGTTTTCTTAATTATGATAGTATATGTTTAAGGCTAAATTGCATGTTTGGTGCCATGTTTCCTAATTGTGTTATTTTGGTCTCCTAGTTTCAAACGAGCGATTTTGGTCCTCAAGTTTCATAATTGTGATTTTGATCCCTAATTTCAAACGAGCGATTTTAGGCCCTACATTTACTCCTTTTGCATTTTTTTCTCCATGTTAACTATTTTGACAAAAAATTAAATGTAAACACACAAGTTCAGCACATGCTGAGAAAACATTTTTTTTCATTTCCCTTTGCATTTGCTTTTAATTAAAAAAGCTTTTTTTGTGTAAAAAAAAAATTAAAAAACATTTTTTTGGTCTTTTATTTTTCTTCCACTCTTTTGTCCTTTTTTTCTTTCCATTTTTTTATGGTCTATGACTAACTGCCAAATAATGTTATAATGTTCATCTTCCAAATTTAAAGTGGAAAATACCGAAAATTACAACTTTGTTAAAAATATAAAAGTTACCAAATTTTATACAACTATTTAAAAAAAAAAAAATGTTTATAGAAAAGGATAATTGCACCAAAATTTGGTATTCTCTTTGATTAAAAAAATAAAATAAAAAATTGATATTTTCTTTATATATATAGGTATAATAGCTCTTCGATTTGTCCCAATGAACGTATGTCGATTGATAGAGACATCACATTATATATTCTAAGAGTCGAGGTTCGAACTCAGAATTCTCCACTTATTCACCTAAAGGGGTAAATTTCTATCTACTAGGTTATTTGACAAAAAAAAAAAACTCTTTGATTCTAGGCTATCTTTTGTTTTAAAAATTTTGTACATCATATATATGTGTGAAAACAAAATGAAAATAGAGCAAATCTTTTTACAATGAAAAAAGTTAATGAAGACAAAAAAGGTTTAACTGATCCTAAATTTCATCTTTTTTATTCTGCAAAAGAGTTTCATCCCCTAAACAAGTTTAAACTTTGGCATTTAGTCAATTTGGTTAATATTTGAAATCAAGCTGATATTACATCTATCTCTTGATCATGACACTATGGGTGCGTTTGATCTGCTAAAAAATAGGGGACTGGACTGAACAACTTTTGTTGTACCCTATTTGATTTGAAACTGGTTATGGGACTGGACAAATTAGGCAGCAAAAGACAGTACAAAAACAAGATTTTTTGTCCCTCACTAAACCACAGGACAACTTTTTATCCACAGTATAACTATAAAACATACGAAAATACTCATTTTATTTTCGAATATAAAAATATTATCGCCCTATATCTCTCCGGTACAGTTTTGTCCTGTCCTGTATTATCTTGTTCTGTCCTGTTCTGTCCTGTCCAGTTCTTGCTGTTTTACGAATCAATCGCACCCTATAACTACTTATATAAATCATTTCTATTTTAAAGAAAGAGTACTAAAAGAAAATAGCTAGTATCTGAAAAAGATTTGTCAAATCTGAAAATGCAAGACTACTACTTCACATTGTAAAAAAAAAAAAACTGACATTAAATGTAACTTGATTCTATTTCCTACATCTTATTGATTTGATGACATCAAATTCCAATTGGCTTTTAAGTACATAAAGCACAAAGATTCCAAGTGGTATATTTTTTGTACTACAAACAAAGAACTAAATTGAGGCCTTGGTTTCTGTCTTGGAAGTTTGTATCTTATCATTTTCTGATTCCAAAAACTTTCCCCAATAGGGATGTTGCCTCCAAACCATATGCATTTCTTCAAGTGGAATACCTTTTGTTTCGGGCAAAAATTTGTAGATGAACGTAGTCATGATGACCACAAAACATCCGAAGAAGATGAACAAACCAAACTTGAAGTGACATAGCATTTCCGTGAAGAATTGAGCTATGAAGAAAGTGGAAGTCATATTGACACCAACTGTAATACTCTGACAGGCAGATCGAATTTCGAGTGGAAAAATTTCGCTAGGTACTAACCAACCTAGAGGTCCCCAAGACCAAGCAAAACCTGAAACGTATACACAGATTACACCTACGATGGTAATTGCATACCACTTAGGTAGGTGTCCTGGGTTCCCGTCTGTTCCGAATGTGACGGCAATAGCAATTGTCATGATAATCTGTGGCCAGAACAAGCAAAAAATACAAATTAAAAATATACAAACACAATGAAGTGAAAAGAGTTTTTGTTAGTGGAATTTGAACAAATCGCTATTGTTTCGGACAATGCTATTTACTACAAAATATTGTCAAATAACCGCAACAGCAGTGCTATAGTATTGTTATGTAGCGGAATTTGAATAAATCATTATTTTCTGTGTGCAAAATATGAAACAAGTACCTGACAAATCAACATCTGAGCACCACCCTCAAGGAAAAGCGCACGTCGTCCAAATTTATCTACAACAAAGATGGAAACTAAAGTGGAAATGGGTTTAAAACTTCCAATGATTGCGGCAGACATGAGAGAAGCTTGACTTCCAAAACCAATTGTTCTGAACAAAATAGGAGCATAAAATGTGATCACATTCAATCCAGTGAATTGTTGGAAGAAAGGAATCAATATAGCAAAACAAAGTTGTGGCCTATATTTTCTCTCCAACAATGTTTTCCATGGGTGCTTCACTTTATCAGAGGCTTCACTAGCAGCAATAATATCTCTGAACTCATTGTCAACATCATCAGTACCGCGAATTTTCACAAGTTCCTTTCTTGCCTCGTCATGATGACCGCGTGCAACAAGTGAGTTTGGCGAATCAGGAAGACAAAATGAACCTATAACGAAAATCACCGCAGGTACCGCACCAAGCCCCAAGCTTAATCTCCATCCTTCACCATTCCATATCTTCGAAAAGTAGTAGTTGAAGAGATTGGCTGAAAAAATACCAATAGTAATCGACAATTGGAAGCACATGTTTAGACCTCCCCTGTATTTATATGGTGCCATCTCTGACACATAGATCGGAACTGACTGCAAATGTAAAAACAACAAAAAATTAACAATCGTTTAGCAGAAGAACATAATCTGTGTTTAGTACCAGATAAAACAATGATCCAAAACAAACACATGTGAAACTCTCATTATTTTTTTTCACAAACGCTTGCAAAAGGAATAAAAACCTATGAAGCACAGACACAAACACGGACAGTCGGACACCGAGCACGACATGGACGCTAAGACATTGACACCAACAAAAATTTGAGAAATGACATAATTCAATGTAATCATAAGTGTCACCTATCTGACACCGGGACACATCTACTCCGAGGAGTGTCCATGCTTCTTAGATAAGAACTTGTTCAGATCTAAAGAAAATGTACCTGATTGGCACATCCAATGCCAAAACCAAGCAACAACCTTCCAGCAATAAGCATCCAGATATCCATGGCTAATCCATTAAGTAATGCACCCGACACAAAGAACATTCCACCCAAAATCATCGTTGTGCGCCTACCAAGAGCTCTTGTTATGCTAGATGCCGCAAGACCAGCAATAAGAGCACTAATATAAAGGGAAGATGTAAACAATGTCAATATCTGACTATTGAATTTACAATATTGATTTGAAGAAGGTTTCAAATTATGCTCTTGTTCATAAACAGATGGAAAAAATCTTTTCAAGAAAGAATCCATTGATGTCACTCCACCTATTAAACCAATATAGGAAAAATCCATGTCAGACATTTCATCAATCATAACATATGCATAAAAAAAATCACAAAATCTACATTGTTTTCATCATTAAAAAAAATTAACACTTTTTTAGATCAAAATTAAGTGATTAAGTGAAATTAACAAATATCATAACCCATTTTTCAGATCAAAACAAAGACAAAAAGGGTGTAATTAATTCAAAAAGACATTAACAAGAAACCAAAAAAAATTAAACTTTTACAAAAAAAAATTATGGAAATGAATTAATAACCTGAAACACCATGATCATAACCAAAGATTAATCCACCACTTGCTGCCATAACACAAGTGACGATGACCCTAAAGGTGAGTTTTCCAGGATATTTAGAATGAACATCTTGAATGATTGATTCTTGAGTCATTTTTTTGTTTCTTTTAGCTTAATGAGATGTAAAAATTTGTGTGTATTTTTGATACTATATATATAAAAGAAGTGAAGACTACATTAGCATTTACAGGTAGAAGAATGAAACACTGATTCAAATGAGACTATTTATAGAATTTATATGTATCTGTCTTTCTTATCCATCCACTGGTTTCAACAGATGAGTTGATTAGATCAGTTCTGTTTAGAAATTATTTTCAGAATTACTTTATTGTTTACTAGTTTGTTGGATTACAACTTTAAATTTAATTAATTAAATTTATTTATTTAAGCTTTTTTTTCTCCCTTTTTCGTGCAATATTGTTAGGAAGCATTTGGAGTTATCAGAATTACTTTTTTTTTTTTTTTTTGACAAAAGAATTACTTATTGTTTACTAGTTTGTTGGGATATAAGTTTAAATTAAATTTCCAAAACAAAGAGTTTAAATTAAATTTATTTATTGAAGGCTTTTTTTTCTCCTTTTTTCGTTCAATTAGGAAAGCATTTGAAAGTTTACCAATAAAGAATTCATCCAAGTGGTAAGAATTTTGCTCTCTTTAAACATATGGTCAAGGTTCGATTCCCATTAATGTGTTTGGAGAAAATTCGATTGAGATATGAGAACACACGTTTGTGTGCCTACAGATTTTCCGACGGAGATATATCATGGTAACTAAAAATAAAAGCATTTGAAATATTCATTTTTTTAGAGTAAATTTTTATTTTAAAATATAATGAATATAAAGTACTTTTTTTATATAAATCGAATAATTATAATATATTAAATTTTCTCACAATTTTTTCTATATATTTATTTCATTTGGCAATAATTATAATATATTAAATTTTTATTTTCTCACAATGTCTTTCGCAGAATAAGAGAATATGTGTACGTCATGATAACCAATGTTGGAACCATGAGCTCAATCATCAACCCCTCGAAAATAAAATTTGTAAGGGTGAAATGTTTAAGTAACACTTATGAAATTTGTAAGGGTGGAAAAGCCCCTAAGTATAAGCTTGTAAGGATTAAATGCTTAAACCTGGGTAATCGAGTTGGAAAATTATAAACACATTACCAATTGTTGGTTGGTCAGTGTTAATTAGCACTGAATTTGATAAGGATGGCTATGATTCGATCCCCTGCAACTGCGATCAGGAGGTGACTGAAACTACTTAATGTCAAAACTGACTCCCAAATTAGATTAAATTGGTGGTGAAGACCATAAAAAAACTATAAACACATTGTGCGTATGTAGAAAATTTGGTTGGTAGATGATAACTCACCTTATGTGTCACACAGCTTCTCCGATAAAGATTAATCATCACTAACGGCGGAAACTTCGTATCATTATCATGGTAATGGTAAAAAAAAAAAATATTCAAGGTTACAACATTCATGGCACTTGATTCACCATAACTCATTTCACTTTCTTAATGTAACGTTCTTGCCTATTAATGTTATTTAGTTGATTTGAATGTGGGTTTAATTTATTTATACTTTATAGTATTAATGGCTAGTGGTAAGATGTTCATTGATCAATTGTCTTATATCGATTGGATGCTCTGTAGTGAGTGTGTGTGTGTTGAAAAAACTATTTTCATAGACTAAAAATTGATTTTGATGTAGATGATTGAATCATTTCTTTAATTTAATGGAATAGACATACATTTTGTTTTATTGTGTGTATTATAAATTTATAACACTTGAAAGTTGCCTTTGCAAAAATATAGAAAAAAAAGTAATAACACTTGAACCGTTTATCTTAATTTATTTTGTAGTCAAGTTGAGTATAATAAAGAAAAATTCAGTCAAGAAAAAATACTACTTATTTCAGCATTAGTGATTATGACTAACGATTACGGCATTATGACATAAACCTTACCATTAAAAGTAAGGGTAAAAACGATTACAGCATTAGTGATTTTTTAGTTTTGTCACAAATTTTTTGTTCTTTTAGAAAAACAATGTACAATTAGTGATAGTTTACCATTTGTATCCTTACTAAAACTAAAGTATTAATTAAATAATTTTTCTCTTTCTCAATAAAGTAAGGGTAAAAATGACTTAACTTATCAATATTTACTATTATTTTTTAATTTGCGTGTAAAACTCTAAAATAACTAAAGTTTTGGGAGAGAGAGAGTAATAAAAAGTTATGAAATTACAAGAAAACTCAATAAAAGCTTCGATTTCAATTTCATTAATTGTTCATTTTTAAAATCTAATGAATGAAATGTAAATAGTTAATACACCTGGATGAATCTACATCATTAGATTGTACGTCATATCATTTAAATATAAAAATCACAATTTTTTAATATAAAAATTAAGTGAAGGACCAAAAATGAGTGATTTTAAAATAGGGGGACTAATTTAGTTAATGAGTGAAAATAATAGGACCAAAACAGTAATTAAGCCTTTATTTTTTAACTGAAAATAAGACATAGCGGGATAGTGCGGTGGTGTTGAATGAGATAATTGATCTTGCAAAAAAGAGGAAGGATAAATGTCTTTGAAGATTCTTTTCGAAAAGGTGCATGATTCGATAAGTTTGAATTTTCTAGATTATAAAATGAGGAGAGTTGACTTTCGTGGAAGTTGGAAGAACTGGATGAGGAAATGTATATTTTGTAATTCAATGTCCGTATTAGTTAATAGTAGCATCACTAGAAATTTGTTGCACATTAGGGATCAAAAGAGGATGACCTGTTGACTTAATTTTTATTTCTTATTGTAGTTGAAAATTAGGTCCAACGAGATTAGTTGACAAATTTGAAGAAATAAAAATTGGTCCAACGAGATTTCTTCACTTACTGGAGGTCCAACGAGATTAGTTGACATTTTTAGTAAAAAAAAAAAAACAAGATTAGCTGTCAAATTTGTTGCATAAATTTGTATTACATGTTTCTCCAGTAAGTGAAGAAATCTTTATTCATCTTCTTTAATTTGCGGACGACACATTGCTTTTATGTACTAATACTAATAGAGTTAATAACTTGTTGAGTGTCAAATCAGTTCTCCGAAACATTGATTTGGCATCTGAACTGAAGGTTAATTTTGTAAATTTCAATGTTATAAGAGTTAATTTGGAGGGTAGTGAGTTGTTTGCAGCCTCGTATATTTTTTTTTTAACGTAAAGTATCTACTCCATTTCATTCATAATAATTTCACGAATACAAAGGGGAACATCAATGAAAATGTGGAAACTAGCTAAGGATGTGGCCTCTCTTGCTAATACAAGAGCGACCTCATTGGCTTGTCTCCTAATATACTTAACCCGAGAGTTTCTAAAATGTGTGTTAAACATGGTCCTACAGTCCTTAGTAATATCACCAAGCTCAGACTCATCTCTATTCTTACTATGAAATTTAGTTACAACAATTTGTGAGTCAAGCTCGAAATCCACTTGCTCCAGTTGTAAATATCTTGAATTCATTTCATGGCATGCAACAATCTCAATGCCTCACCAATGTCCACTTCTTGATCATGAGTCAACTTCCGTCTCGTATTGTTTTTCTTGTTGTGTAGGATTTATATCTTTTGGATATGAGTCAACTTCTTATTAACCGAGTCAATAAATCAGTTCAATGTTGTCCCATTTTAAGTTTCTTAAATTATTTTTTACAAATAGCATAGTCACTATTTTAATAAATCGTTTTGATTAAAAAAAGGTTAGCACAAAGACATATTGGTGGCAGTTTTTTACTTACTGAAAATGAAAATGATGCTGTAAGCGATTGGTTTGGCTTGTTAGAGTAGAAATAATACTACTACTACTAAACACCAATCAAATTGAATGAATGAAAGTTGTTGGAATCTTCTCACATTGGTCACTGTGTGAAGTGTGAACATCGTACCAACGACAACCAAGTGATCGACTAGGTAGAGTAGAAAGTGGAATCCATTTCATATCATTATCAATCTATGGGCAAAGCCACCATTGTTACATTTACAAATGGTCACGGGGGTATGTGGGGCTACATTGCAAGTAGAATGATTGGCACTAAACAATTATTAATGACACTTTTCTAAGACTACCCACAATGGTAGTGTTGAATGTATATTCAACAGCAATATACAAGTTGAAACCATTGGAGCTCTATGTTGAATCCTAGGTGGATGAAAGAGGTGTTGAAAATTTTCAACTCAGTTGAAACTGACGCGGGGGGCCAGCTGGCGCGATTTCATTTGCCAATCCAGGCGCGTGTGGCACACGCGCAGACAAAGGAGAGTGGCCGTCAGTGGACGCAGAGAGAGAAAGCTCCTTTGGATAAAGCAGGCCACGTGGCTGCTTGTGATTGGTCCGGTGGATTTTTATGATTTTTATCCTTTGAACTCAATTATTTCGTTGAAAATTAATTTTTTAATTTTTAATTTTTATACCAAAATTCGTGATTTTTTTTTCTCTACAAATAGAGACTTGGTTCATTTCATTTGGACACAGAAAAAAAAACCAAATTTTACACTATCTTAATCTATTATTTACCTTCTAATTAGTCTTTCTTTTGAAGTTTTAATCTTTTTTTTAGTGAAATGGATCCCAACAATTCTTCTAATTATCCCAACAATTCTCAAAATCCCAACAATTCTCAAAATCCCAACAATTATCAAAACTCCAACAATTATCAAAACCCCAATAATTATCAAAATCCCAACAATTATCAAAATTCAAATCAATTTTTCAATCAACATCCTCAAAACACACCTAATTTTGGTTTAACACCAAATTTCATCGTATTAATTATGTAACTTGTGTGTTGTATTGCATTTTAAGTTAATTTGTATCGTATTAATTACGTTATTTGTATGATGTATTGCATTTTAAATTAAGAAAATAAAAAAAAAATTTAAATAAATTTTGTTAAGTGTATTATTTTAATTTAATTTTAATCGATAATTATAATGTTATTTAATCATAAAAACAAAAATTAAAATTTAAATAAGAATATGAAATAGAAAGTGGTGGGATAGAGAAAGTGGTGGGGTATGGTGTTGAATATAAAAACCATTGGAGAGGGTAAAAGTTGAATGTGTGTTGAATGATTAGGTGGAAGAAAGAGAAAATGATGTGGAGTGAAAAAGTGGGTGTTGAATATAAAATGGTGTTGAGACCATTGTGGGTAGTCTAAGAGCTACTGGTTCCTTTAATAAAGTTTTTTCGTGATTCAATTTTTATTTTGGTCCAACCGTGTTGAATAAAATAAAGCCAAATGATAAAATGTACTCAAATGATACTCAACTTAATATATGAATGATATAGTATGGGTTGAACGAGGGGTGGTAGGGGAGGTGCATATGTTGAAATGCTTCCATCTTTGCAACGTTTTATGTTGGGAGCTGATTTTAATTCCATTCGAGTAGCATACTTGGATGGGAAGAATGTTTTTTGTTTAGTGATAAAAAAGAGGATATGTTCAGGTTGATGGTGTCTTTGTTTATCTTCGTATAGCGGAGGACGTTAGTTCTTGGCCGTTAGAAGAAGTGGTGACTACGGATTTTGACAATTCGGCATCTAGTTGTGATTTGGATTCGATAGAGGAGCATGAAGTGATCGATCATGAGGATCCCAATGAGGTGGAGGGGTTGATCCATGATATTAATGAAGAGTGGCGTCAGGTTGAGGAGAATGTGATCTCTCATTCAATGGCTTGTTCAAAAAATTTAGATGAGAAGGAGACAACTTTAATGAATTGGAGGTTTCACAAATTTGAATTACAAGGAGCTTTGAATCATTATTAAATCAAGATTTAGTCAAACAAAACCAAGATGAGACATATGCCTTTTTTTGTTTGGTTTACGATAGAGTTGAAAATCGAACCTACAACCTCTAGCATAATACACAAACCTCTCACCACTAGACCAAATCTAGTGGCTTAGAGGAGACATATGGCTTTAATGAGGAGGAGAGAGTGGGATTTTGTGCTAATGTTAATAATAATAATATGGAAGTGGGGTGTGTGTGGCGAGAAAGAAGATGTGGATAGTCTTATTGGGCTTAGAGATGGAAGTAGAAACATGTTGGGGGATAAGGTGAAGGTGGGGGTTCAGCAAGTGAAGGGGTGAGTGAGGGCTGTGGGTCAGTAAATGGGTTGCACATTTCAGGCCCAGATATAGGCGTCGGGGGTGCAAGGGAGGTGAAGTTAGCTGACCGAGTGTGGGGCGGTGTAGCTTCGGATGTGGGGTGTGTTAATGGTATTGAGGTAGTATTGGAAAGTCTGGGTGGTACAAAGATTACACATGGGGTCATGGGGTGCAGGTAGTAAATTGGGCACAGGAAAATATAGAGCAAAAGAAGTCCAAATTGAAAAAATGATTTTAAAACACCTCAATTTGTTGCTAGACTCACTTCGATGACGATGATGACCATTTTCTTTTTGACGAAAGGACTGTGTTATTGGCTATGGTAAAAGTGAAAAAAACATCAGGTTCGTGGAAAGAAATCAAATTCTCGTTCTTTCTTCTCAAAATAGCCCTTCTACTTCTTCTGATATGGTTACTTTTTCCAATAGCAAAGATTGAAGGAATTAGATGAATGTGCATACTTATGAGGAGGCAATAGTAGATGACGTTTGTTGGATTGAGAGATTCTATTAGGGTAAAATGTGTGTTTGGTAATGTTAGTGAATTTAAATTTTAGTCCCTAGAAAAAATTTCCTTTCAATTTACCCTTTTAATTTCAAATGACTTTGGTTTCAATCCTCAATATGGCCATGTCGCACAAAAACGCTGATATGACCAGAATCAGCTGACTGGACCGGCTACCACGTGTTCAAAGGGCACTACTTGGAAAATTACATGGATGACTAATCTTTCGTATCTTGTGAAACCCAAATAAGTGGTGAACTTCCCTAAGAGTTTTAACACTGCTGTATGCCAAAGACAATGATCGAACTCCAGAACTTTGTTAAGCTAGAAGTGACCCGCACTGTTTCATCTAAATACTCTTGGGTTCCGAAACGCCCCTTTTAGTCAAAATAGAAAAATAAAAAATGATAGAAAAAGGTTTTAATGTTGTAAAAATAAAATAAAATGAAACATGGTGTGTAGCTGAATTGGCATAATCTAGGCCTTTCAAATGGACACAAATACAGCCAAATCCTTCCATTCTTTCTAGAACCATCCGCCATATCTTCATAAACCCTTCTCTCCCTTTCAAAGGGTTTTTCAATTCCCATTTTTCACTCTCTCTCTCTCACACACATTAACACACGCCACAAAAGATAACGTTAAACAAAACCTCACTCAATAATGGCACCTGTGCTTAGCAGAACCATGGCCGCCACTGCTTCTCTCGCTTCCCTCCCTTCTTCTTCCTCCTTTTCACTCTCAAGACCTTCTTCCGGTCTCAGAACTGCTTTTCTCCCGCCGCAACCGCCTCGTAGAAAGTGCGTATCTTCAACCGCCGCTTTGAAGTGTAAGCATCAAGCCAGAAGAGGTAGACTCTCTGTTCGATGTGAGGCTGCTGTCGCAGAGCCGGAAGAAGCCACTGGCGAGAAGTTTGAGTACCAAGCTGAGGTTTGTTTTGAGTTCTCAAGTCGTTTATCAATTTATTTACCTTTTTGCCCTTCTGGGTCGCGGTTTTTGGATTGTTGGTGGGTTAAAGTTTCAATTTTTAGTAACTTGGTTTGGAATTTTTACATCTGAATGGAAATGAAAGGGTTAATTTTTAAAAGGGTTAGTGAGTTTTGCTTAAGGAAGTGAATTTAATTTGTTATTGTTTATGTTTATGCAGGTGAGCCGTTTGATGGATTTGATTGTTCACAGTCTTTATAGTCACAAGGAAGTTTTTCTTAGAGAACTTGTGAGGTAATTTGGAATTTTACAATTTAGTCCATTTTATGCTTACACCGATTTGAATTATGTTACAATCTATGATGCACAAACACTACTCGGATTAGGCGTGTCTAGGTGTCGGACAGACGGACAACACCGACACATATGATTATATTGAATTATGTAATTTAATCAAATTATTATCAGTGTCGAATTATCGGTGATGAAGTGTTAGTGTCCGTGACTGTGCTTCACAGATTACAATTGACTTAGTTGTTTAGTGTTTATTAAGTGTATTACTCTAACTTTATTGCGTGGAACTTCATTTGACTTAGTTGTTTGTTATCTTTGACTTGTGCAGTAATATTTCACTCTAGTTACATGTGTGTGCAGTGCAGCAATTTGATTTTGTTTTTTTGTTGGTTTTGTTTTGGATTTCAGTAATGCTAGTGATGCTTTGGACAAGTTGAGGTTTTTGAGTGTGACCGAACCTTCTTTGCTTGGGGAGGCTGGAGAACTAGAGATTCGAATCAAGCCTGATCCGGACAACGGAACTATTACTATAACGTATGTATGCTTATTGTTGTGGCTTCTATTTTGTTTTACCTTTTGGGGGGATTGTGCAAGGTAATTTAACTGTTATCTTGTGATATTGCAGAGATACTGGTATTGGAATGACCAAACAAGAGCTCGTTGATTGTCTTGGAACTATTGCTCAGAGTGGTACCTCAAAGTTTTTGAAGGCACTGAAGGTAATTTTTATGATACTTTAACTGCTCAGTGAGATTATTTGTGTGATACTTTGATGATTAATCTTTAACATTTGTGTTTTGGTTTTTCCCCCAATCTTTCAGGAAAACAAGGATCTAGGAGCAGATAATGGTTTGATTGGTCAATTTGGTGTTGGATTCTACTCTGCATTTCTTGTTGCTGACAGGGTATTGTGTGGATTTCTCAAGTGTTTCCTCTGTTGACGAATTTTCTGATTTTAATACTTTTGTAATTGATTGACTATATATCTGTCAATGAAAATCAGGTTGTTGTTTCTACAAAGAGCCCTAGATCAGATAAGCAATATGTATGGGAAGCTGTAGCTGATAGTAGTTCTTATGTGATAAGGGAAGAAACTGATCCTGAAAAGATTCTGCGCCGTGGTACACAGATTACACTTTACTTAAGAGTGAGTGATATTTTTTCTCATTTTTCTTAAGCACAGTTTGTATGTAATGCAAGATATACTATCATCTCATATTTCTGTATTAGACATGGTTCTAAATTTCTGTTAACACAGTATCATCCGAACTCGTATAAAAGAATCATATTATCTGAAATGAGCATGTGATTTCGACAACATTTTAATGCAAACTTGTAGTTAGATCCCCAAATTGTTGGTCTAGTGAATGATAAGTATTCATTTCCAGTATTACATGTTGGCAAATGCTAACATGTGCCTTAAGGGCACATGATAAGAAATTCAATATAGAAATATTTGTTCTAAAAGTCGTGCATTCAACTTCACAAAGATTAAAATGTATTTTTCAATGCAAAAATTCTACTTTTGGATCCTTAACAGGGGACATGTTGGACACTTGTTAGCCAGACCCTCCATTTTTAATGTCAACTCAAGATTTATTAAGTTGTTTATATGTTACTGTCTTCATAAATTTGAACCTTTTTTGTTGCTTGTCCAGCCGGATGACAAGTACGAATTCTCAGAGCCAAGCAAAATTCAGAGTTTGGTGAAGAATTACTCGCAATTTGTTTCCTTCCCGATCTTTACATGGCAAGAAAAGTCTAGAACTGTGGAGGTAATCAAACTTTTTCTTGTTATAGACTTCTGTCATACTGTTGTTTCTGATAATTATTTTGCAAATTCTTGCATGTGCTAGTGGTAGTTCTCTACTTTCATGCATCACTCATTAACGATAATGATAGATAGACTGTGGTATACTTTCCCCTTTGCTCACTGTTAGTGATATGTGTCTGTTTCATGGACAATTATTTATATAGAAGGAATCACATTAGAGTTACTTATGTAGCATTAATTTCCAAATCTTTCAATCTCATATGTAGTGCTTGTTGTGATATCATAACTCACTTAATTTTAGTGCTAAATTATATTTTGGTCCCGTATCTTCATATTAAGTTTCAATCTGGATTATTTTATTTTTTTGGTTCTAAAATGGCTACTTATTTTTTGTAAGTTATATCAATGTTGTCCTTTCTGTTTAAAATGTGGTCCATAGACGACCACCTTGGAACAATGGCTTTTGCAAAATTAAGGACTATTTTATAACTGAAAAAAGAGCCATTTTTGTATATCTTTTGTGGACACTCATATTGTGTTTGTGTTTGATTGATTTCTGTGTTTGATATATCCGAAATTCCACAAAATTTTCTTTGAAAACGCAAATCAGCTTCTTGATTAAATGTTGTTAATTCCACGGTTTAATCAATTATATTTACATACTTGCGAATATCAATTATTTTACAGGCTCACTCGTCTGAATTTGATTTTTTCATGATCTTTCAGACCCTTTAGTACTGTAACATTTTTTTTATTTAATCAATTATTTTTAAGCAAACGCACTCTGTCCCTTAACTGTGTTTAACACGAATGTTTTGAGGCAATTTCTTCGTTTGCAAAACTAATTATGTTGTTCCATGAAATTCACTCACACTTTTTTTACTGTGTCGTGATTTACCTGACTGCTGCAACTACAGATAATACTATTCTTTAAATTTTAACTCTATTTTGGTAAGTTAAACAGATTATTTTTGTAATTGCGTAGGGTGCGTGAGAAACTGTGTATATCTTTTGTAAAATAAGGAACCATTTTTTTCTGATCACATTTAGCTTGCTTTTGGGTTTTGTTGAATGGGTGCTTCCTTATATTTACTTAGAAGTTGATTGTGATATTATGTTTAATAGCAGCAAGCGTGCTCTTTTAGTGTATGTTTGGATGGAGGATTTTGGAGAGGAGGATTTACTTTTCTTTTTAAATTGAGGCCGCTATAGAATATTTTAAAAATGAATTAAGTGTGATTGAAGTATTACTTTTCTTTAAAAATTCTGGACACTAAAAATCCTCCAAAATCCAACTTCCGAACATATCCTTAGAACCTTAAGAAATTTGTCTCCATCTTGAATGGGGGAAAATCTTGTTCCCTTCTCATACAGAATCTTCATATTATCTTTTTTACTACTGGAGCTTATAGAATTATGTACCATGAAGGAGTGACATTTGAATCAGCTCTTAGTTGTCACCATTAATTAATTTGAAATTAACAGGTGGAAGAGGAAGAAGCACCTAAAGAAGGCGAAGAACCAAAAGCAGAGGTATCTAGTGTTGTATTTCTCGATATCAGTGTTGTACTTTATTTTTTCAAATATGTTACCAATACCAAGTATGCTTTTTCCCTTTCTCCAGGGTGATATAAAGAAGACAAAAAAGACTAAAACTGAGAAGTATTGGGATTGGGAATTAGCCAATGAGACAAAGCCAATATGGGTGAGTTTGAGCTATATTGTGGTGCCGATACCCTGTGTTTTTCCTATAATCTGTTTGTAGTGCCACTTTGATTGACGTGCTTTTGCCACTAAATTGTAGATGCGGAGTTCAAAGGATACTGATAAGGAAGAGTATAACGAGTTTTACAAGAAGACTTTTAATGAATTCTTAGAACCACTTGCATATACTCACTTCACTACTGAGGTATATTGATAATAACTTAGGCTCTGAGAAGCAGAGCATTTTCTTTTGGCATTCATCAATTTGACCGAGTTTCAAACTGTGCAGGGTGAGGTTGAGTTCAGAAGCATTTTGTATATTCCAAGTATGGGACCTCTCAACAATGAAGAAGTAGTTAGCCCTAAAACAAAGAACATACGTCTGTATGTAAAGCGTGTGTTCATCTCAGATGATTTTGATGGTGAACTGGTGAGTTTACTGGGAGCTTCAAATCGCAGAATTTTGTCTTGTCCATCATATTTACGTTGATGCTGTAATATCTTTTTTTTCCATGATAAGTTGTGTATTATACCAAGTCACAAGTCCTTTGTGTGAATCTACATGTTTAAAACATGTGCAAGCTGTTTCGGAAAAAAAAATGTGCAATCTGCAAGTTAAGGCACATTTGTGTCCAAATGCTTCTTTCATATTCGAAAAAAGATGAGCAAGAAGTATTGACAAGAAGAAACAAGGCATACATTAGAACATGTGTTCTTTAATATTCTGTTTGTTTGTTTGTTGAGTTGCCCTTTTTTATAATTTTGCTGTTATTTTGCAGTTTCCACGTTACTTGAGCTTTGTGAAGGGTGTGGTTGATTCAAATGACCTTCCTCTGAATGTTTCCCGAGAGATCCTTCAAGAAAGCAGAATTGTAAGAAAACTACATCTTATGCTGCAAATATGACCAACTTTTCATGTGATGAAGAAGAATGATAGATATGCCTTTTTGGGTTATCTTTTATGCCTTTTCCTTTTTCTTTCACTACTAAATCGTGTTGCACTGATATTATAATTTCAGGTAAGGATAATGAGAAAGAGACTTGTTAGGAAGACATTTGATATGATTCAAGATCTTGCTGAAGGAGAAAATAAGGAGGTCAGTTTCAACAATTTAGTTTCTCTCGTTGTTCAACCTGAATTGAGTGTGTCTTTATGGACTAAGAATATGATCTACCTTTTTTTGAACATTAGAATATGATCTACCTTGATTTCAGGATTACAAAAAATTCTGGGAGAACTTTGGTAGGTTTATTAAGTTGGGATGCATTGAAGACAGTGGAAATCATAAGCGCATAACACCGCTGTTGAGGTTTATCACTTCCAAAAGCGAGGATGAACTTAAAAGCCTAGATGAGTATGTTGAAAATATGGGTGAAAACCAAAAGGCTATCTATTACCTAGCAACTGACAGCTTGAAAAGTGCAAAGTCTGCTCCATTTTTAGAGAAATTGGTTCAAAAAGATATTGAGGTATTTCTATATAAATGCATATGTAGGTTAATTTTGAATTCTGTTTTAATTTCTTGTTAACTTACAGCTTTTATATGTATATTGTTGTAGGTTCTTTATTTGGTTGATCCCATTGATGAGGTTGCTATTCAGAACCTACAAACATACAAAGAAAAGAAATTTGTTGATATCAGCAAGGAAGATTTGGAATTGGGTTTGTATTTTATTTTTCTTCTACCTAGTTAACATATGCTTAAATACTATTATGCTAATTGGGATTCAAATGTGGTTAATCACAATATTTTCTTAAATTAGGTGATGAGGACGAAGTCAAAGATAGGGAAAACCAGCAAGTATACAATCTACTTTGTGATTGGATAAAACAACAGCTTGGTGATAATGTTGCAAAAGTTCAAATCTCTAAGCGTTTGAGCTCATCTCCATGTGTGCTTGTCTCTGGCAAGTTTGGTTGGTCTGCAAATATGGAGAGGTTAGGCATTGACATAAAAAGCCATTCTTCTAGTAGCTAACAGAAAGTTTATCATTTGACTGGTCTAAGGCTTACATAATCTGTAATTCCCTTTTTTTCAGATTAATGAAGGCACAAGCTCTAGGAGACCAGGCAAGTTTGGAGTTTATGAGAGGGAGGAGAATATTGGAGATTAATCCAGATCATCCCATTATCAAAGATTTAAGTGTAAGTTGATATTATAATCCTAGTTGTTATTAATTTACATGCTATGGTTAGTAGTAGAAGTGTATGGTTATCTTAGACAAACTTTACCTGCTATATACGTAATTTGGCCGAGTTGTAATCTTAGTTCCACAAAATTTTGAAAACAAAAATCTCAGAAGTCTAATAAGCTTGAGATTTGCAATATAAAGTTTTTTTTTTCTTCTAAGGAATTGCAATATAAAGTTGTCTACTGCTTTCTCCTGATATGTTTTATTCGGCTTTCTGGTTTCCCTTACTCTTGACCATACTTGATGTTCTGTATGAAAACAATATATTTGCGTTTATTTATGTCCTGAGAATGTTGTTTGAAATGTCAACAATTTCTGGACATGTTTTATTGGTTGAGCCTAACAACTCACTTAGGGGTAAAGACATGTTAATCGGTAAATTTTACTATATTCATGATTTTTTTTTTCATCGGTTGAGATTCATTAATTTATCCTCTTAAGTTGCACACTAGAGGAGTTGGATCCAAATCCAATGACTCATCATATTGGGCCAAAAGCTATTGAAAGCTGAATTTTCAAGATACATATTGAGGCAACTGAATTTGCATGTGATTTTGACCTTATTTAATTAAGGAGAATGTTAACTTGTGCCCTTAAGGGCACATGTTAAGAAGATAAATGTGGAAAAAATTTATTGAACTTGTGCCCTTTAATTAATTGTTTTTCTTTTAGGCTGCTTGCAAGAATGCTCCTGACAGTAGCGAAGCAAAGAGAGCTGTTGAACTCTTATACGATACTGCACTAATTTCCAGTGGATTTTCTGTAAGTAAAAAAATAAAGATTTTATTGTTCTTCATGTAACTTGTCAACTACAGTTTGCGCTAACTGAGTTTCTTAATAATGCAGCCGGAGAGCCCTGCCGAGTTGGGAAATAAGATTTATGGAATGATGGCGTTGGCCTTGGGAGGAAGATGGGGTAGAACAGAAGATGAGGAGGGAGATGCACCAGCTGATGCTGATTCAAAGGAAAATGAGAGTACAGAAACTGAAGTTTTTGAACCATCTGAAGTCATAGCTGAAAATGATCCATGGACAACAGATTAGGTGTCTTATCCTCTTCATCCTTCAATTAGCATAAATTAATTTTTAATATTATTTTTGGCAATATAGTGAGTGATGATGCATACTGAGGCAATAGGAAAGGGAGAGACCTTGAATCTTCGTCATATGATTGATTTCTCAGTGCTGGAAGGAAACATGTAATATCTTGTGTAACAATATGCCATAAAGGAAGTGATCTTATGGGGCCTTTCCCAATAAAATTTAGATCCAGTGTCAGTAGTTTAGAACATTTTTGTTACTGGATGTGTCATTATATCATTCTTTAAGGTCTGGAAATGTAATGTAGAATTTTATGTAGTTTAAAGCAGTTGTCTTGCGTTTCAGTTTTATTCCAAGTATAATAACACCATTTTTCATCTGAAATTTCAAAATTTATAGGTGGTACGAGAACTGAGTTTTCATACCGAGTTAAAACTGTTTTTTGGAAGTTCACCTATGACTTTCAAATTCATAAAAAAATAAAACAGTAGAAATACAGCCTATACGATGTCATTTTGAAAACATGCTAATAGTTGGGACTGTTGGGATGGAGTAGGCCTCAAGTAAATTCTGCAGCAATGTTTGCAGAATTTGGCTTTCATAAGTTAAGTAAGGGATAGCGAGTCAAGTCAGCCAAGCGATTGTAGATTCTTGGAACATGGGTGAAGGTGATCTCCTTAAAGTGCTTGATCAGGTCAATAGTAACTACTCTTACGGATGATATTCTCGACTTTCCTTGCTAGGTAAAGTTAACAAAAAAAAAAAGCAATAAGTAGGATTGCGAGCTTTTGGCCAAGCTTTTTTTAGGTGTAGAAGCTCTTTTAATCATAAAGCTAGAAATAATAGCTTTTTAAGTTAGTGTTTTTCTCAATTTTATTATTTTTATAACATTCGATGACTAAGTAGCAGAAAGGTAAAGTTAGAAACGAATTTCTTTTGAAATTAAACTCTTTTCATTGTGACATTAGCTAGTGCCAATCTATCTTCCATTTGAATTGGAAGTAGAAAAGGTTTATTTTAGTAGGTACTGCAGTTGTTCTATACCATGTGATGTCAGGTTTAGACCAGGGGAAGAAACCAATGTGTTGTGACACAAATGTATGTGCAATTGACAATTTTCATGTACCAAAACAAATTTTAGCCGGCACATAAAAACAACTTTAAGGTATCACAAGCAACTGCACTTGCCAAATTTGGCCTGTTCCTCAGAACAAGTCAAATGGTTCTTGCTATGCTAGAACATCCCCTCTATGCTGGAGTACCATGGCAACAAATTATACATTCCAGAGTTAACAAGACATACTATTAAATTAAATCACCTAAGAATTATCAAAAAAATAAATTTAAATCACCTAAGGATGGCTTATATACACATGGTGAATGATGCTTTTGCATGAGCAACAACTTGGTCCCCAAATTCATGTGACAAGATTATAAGTGACCCAGAGCAACCAATTCTAGAAAGAAAATATGGCTTCATTTTCAGTGGAAGAATTCATAGGTAATGGAGTTTTGAAAGAACTGCTCCAAAAATTGTTGGAAGAAGGTTGGGATGATGTACCAACATTGAAGGTTATGGGTTCAGAGGATATGGATTTACTATACATGACACAAAAGCAAAAGGTTTGTCATCATTATCATTACCATTTTTTAAGTTTACCACCATATATAATCTTATCATTCAATCATATTATAAAGATGGAAAGCGTTGTCCTGTACTATCTTTGTTCTATTCTATCATATACAGTTCTGTTCAATATTTACTGTTTTGCGAATCAAACCACCCTATATGCTCTAAACGTATTTTTCCCTCCAATGCCACAGGAAGCACTTACAATCAGATGTTACCTACATGATAGAACATTGATGCAATATGCAGATAAAATGGAAGAAAGTGGCCAAATTCTCCAAGAGCTTCTTAAATTAAGCACTAATGATCTTATTTCCATTTTTGAAATGAAAAGAGGCCACATTGCACGTTTCATTAACAAAACAAGATGTGATGATTCTTTCAAATTACAAAAACTTCCTCTTAGAAGAAGATCAAGCATAACAATGCATGGAGATGATAGCATCCTAAAGAGTAATAATGGATCAAATTATACCTCTAGTAATACTAATAGTAGTACAAAATCACATATAAGAAGTAATAATGCTGGTAATTATGATGAACAATCAATATTAATTGATTTGAAGATTAGAGATGGATATGTTTTTAAAGGGATTGTAGCTTCTGAACCATCTGAGCCTAGAGCTTGTGGTTGTGTGAAACCACCTCAAGTTAGTGACCAAGTTGCTTCTTATGGTTCTATTGAGAATATTTCAGTTCAGAAATTAACTCCTGAGTATAAGATTGGTATGGAACCATTGGTGAAACTTAAAACTCCGCCGTTTAAGGCTTCGGAGTTGTGGCGAGATAAACCGGCTGTTATCTTTTGTCTCCGAAGACCAGGGTAAGCACTTTTTTATTTTATTTACGGTAAACATTAGTATTGTTAATATTATCGTAGGTTGTAGATTGAACTCTCGACCTAAATTTTAATTTTAATCTGAAGCATCCTAAATTTTTATTTTAGTTAAATTGCACTTTTGACTCCATATTTTTCACAAACTTATACATATTTGTATACTACCATATATGAATATAGGATATTTAAACATTTTAAATTTGTTATATATGTTATGTGTAAATATTTATATACTACCATTTATGTCCCTTGAATTTGAAAACAGGTGCATCATGTGTAGAGCTGAGGCACACCAACTTTATTCAAGAAAACCCATATTTGATTCACTTGGTATTCAACTATTTGCAGTTCTTCATGAGGACATAGAATCAGAGGTAATTAATAACCAAAAATCTTCACTTCAGCCATAGTATTTTGTTTCGTTCAATTCAACTAAATGTATGTTTGGATAAACAACTTATTTGCAGCTTATAGCACAATCACTTATCATTATAAGTAAGGCCGGCCCAGAGGGCAGGCAAGCTGGCTATGGCCAGGGCCTTAACATTTTTAGGGCCTAGAAAATTTATAATTTTATCAGGCGCGTCATTCAAACCATATGTTACCGACATCTAATATTATGAAGTATTAATTGGTGTAGTGGTAGCTTACTTTTGTTAAAAAAACATATGAATTTCGCTAATTTATTTTAATTTTCAAAGGGCCTCTTTATGTAATTCACCCGGGACCTCGAAATGTGTCGGGACGTCCCTAATGATAAGCGTTTACGTATAAGTTTGCATAAAGTATTTTTATAGCAAAAGATAAAATAATGATAATTGTTTTTATATATATATGCTACGATCTGTTTTCATAAGCTATATTAGAGAATTTATGAAAATAAGTTAAAAAACACTTATGAAACAGGTGAAAGATTTTTGGCCTAGATATTGGGGTGGTGTTGTACTTCTTGATCGCAGCAAGGACTTTTATAAAGCTCTTGGTGGTGGAAAATTACCCAAGGAGAATTTTTTATCAGGATTTTTGCTGAATCCAAAAGCACTTTCCAATTTCAAGCGTGCAAAAACCATGAACTTTGAGTACAATTTTAAAGGTGAAGGTGAAATAAAAGGTGGACTTTTTATTATAGGGAGTGGAAAAAATGGTGTTGCTTATCAGTTTATAGAGAGGAACTTTGGTGATTGGGCACCATTAGCTGAAGTCATTGAAATTTGTACTCAAATGCAGAAGGTAACAACAGTTTTTATTTGATCATTTTCTATGATAACATGGTCTATGAAACATCGACACAAAAACTAATTATGACATGGAAAATCAAAATAGTTAAAAATAAAATAAAAAATTGATTGAATGTAATTGCACGTGTTAGTGTCAGTATCAGAAGTTGAATAAGCCTTCAACTAAGTGTCGGTGTTACACACATATATATCTTGGATTTTATCTTTAGAGGAGTGTTAGCAAATAGCAGCACACTTTTTTATAGTTAAAGTTTATGTGAATCTCCGGGGGCTGGCCCCGACAATTTGGATGCCCAACCGAATATTAAAAATGAATCACTTAATAAAAAATTCAAAAAACTGAGAATAATACTAATTGAAATTGTAAATAACATCAATAACATATAAAATAGTAATTTTTGTAACTATAACATATAAAATATTTATATTCTAATCAATAATAACAAAATATCTTCTTGCAATTTAAAAAAAGCATTCATTCTACGGTGGAACGGAGAAGGGAAGATACATGCATTTCGTTTGTGTATGAAACATGGCAAACCTTTCTTTTGTTTATTTTATTTTTCTAAAAAATACATCTAACCACTTTAAATTGGACGAACAAAAATAATTTTAAAAATTATGAGACTTATTATTTTTTTAAAAGACCTACTACTCCTTAGAACCGTCCTTATGAATCTCACTAAATTATGTGAATCCCATATAGGTTAGGTATACCCCAAATGATTTCTTACCAATAAAATAAGTGCATCAAAAAATGTATGTGGGTTACAAGCATTATTTTTATTATTTTAGTAATTTATTTAATAAATCTTTTGAACATGATGCAGAACAAACAAGAAGGTCAAAGGGAGTTTGTACTACATTGAAAAGTTTCAACAGATTGAATATGTTGGAGTTGGCATGCATTTAGTTATTATTTACTAAAACTAAACTGCTTGTAGTTCCATCACTAGCACATCCAGGGTACCTTTTTTATACAATATTATTAGGTGTTAGTTCATGCAGATTTAATTTAATTAATGAAACTCTATTATTTGAATCTATTTTCCCCCACCAGAAATTATTGTACTTATCAGTTATCAACTCGGAGCAGTAAGGGAAGAAATAAATTTTCAATAGTTTTTTATCATATCACTATTTTTCGTTAATTTTACTCTTAATTTGAGCAAAATATGAACTACATTTACCGGACGTATAGAACATGCATGTATTTATACTCGTGGTGTTTTAAGGTTTTTTTAGGCTTTCTTGGATATGGGAATGGATAGAAAAGATTAACTTGGGTGGTTGTTAATTTGACATACTATTGTGTGGATTATCTGAAATTCTCAAAATGATGTATTATTTTCAAAAGGAACATTTTCAGTCGAGTGTCTGGTTGATATGGTGAATTTTTTTATCTTGGAAGTGGTTTCCAGGTAAAACCCCCTAGCTCCCCCTGTTCCTTCTACGAGTGAGGTATCCACCCTACTTTATGTTCGAATAGGTAGAGTTTGTTGCGGTGTCATGTTGATCTTGATGAGTCGGGGGATTGAAAGCTCTCTTGTTGCTTTGTCCTACCTGTGATTGACCCTTGCCTTTCTCATCCTGAGAGGGTATTCTTCTGGTGGATTGTACTTCTGATACATCTTTGTATTTTTTACCTCCTCTTGTACTTTTCTAATATTAATGAAAAATATATTTTTAATAGTTTTTTGACCTCCTTTTGTCATTAATATATATTTTTTATAACTGTTGTAAATAATATATATTTTTTTACACACAAAGTAGAGATATTAAAGTTTGAACTTTAATCGTAGCGTCCGACCAAATAATTTCGATATTTCTACCCATTGAGCTATGATTTGTGGATGAAATTCACTTATTTTAAAGGAACAAAACACAATTTTTCAATATAAAGAGGACCAAAGCCTAAGAGCTCTTATTTCATATATATAAGATATACAAGGATTGTTAAAGCTGTGAACTAAAATTATTCAAGAATCTCCTTTTGGATCCTTACAACATCCAAGAATGATTTCCCTTTTATCTTGCTTGAAAGATATCCACTGAGAAAATCTTCAGCAGTAATTGTTTTGAATAATGCAGGTCTTTCAGGAGTAACAAGACTGGATATTGGACCTACGTTTCCTCCCTTACGAATATTGTGAAATGTAGCAATAGACATTCTCTCTTTCTCTGAATTAACCATTACTCGATGTTCAATGCTTCGGTAAATGCCATTGGTTATTATCTGCCACATCACATTTAAAATATTACTAGTAATGTAGTAATATTATAGCATATTCATAAATTGACTTATTTAAGTTTATTTAATTATATAAATTTTGTGAGATTGTTTAAAAAAACTTATGAAATTAGCTTATGACTATTTTATAAATTTTTTTTCAGTTTGTTTCTGTAAGTTATCTAATTGGGTATCAAAATATCCTTGCAGCCATGCGGTTAATTAGAGCGGTCCGATCAAGATTGAATAATTTATATTTATATTTTAATTTCAAATTTTATATTAAATAAAAAATTAAAAATTGTCTAAAGATTTGAATTGTCCGATCTTAATTCAAAGGTACTGACTGCATCAATTGCCGACTGCACCTAACTGGATTAATCGCCGATTACACTTAATAAGTGCAAAAAAAATTAAGAATGTCCATCAATTTTTATTTTTTTTTAATGATAATTTTTAATTATTTTGTTTAAACACTATTTAAATCCAAATGATAAAAGAGGTGTGAATAATTGTGTTATAATTAATTACCTCCAAGGCATCTCCAACATTGACAACAAAAGCATTAGAGAGAGGATTGATAGGAATCCACATTCCATCTATTTTTATTTGAAGTCCTTGAATTTCATTGACTTGGAGAAGTATTGTAATGGCACTACCATCAGAATGTGGATTAAGTCCAATCACTTTCTCAGGTTGTGGACATGGTGGGTAGTAACCCATTTTTACTGCTTGACGTCCCTCCTCAAATAATTCTAGCAATTCATTTGGGTTTATCTTTAATGCTTTTGACATAAACTCAATGATCTTGTCATTCAGTTTTTTCAGTTCTAGATAATAGCTCTCTAGGTTATCCCTACAAGGTACCAAACACAAATTATACACTAAGGAAGGACACAAACACAAATACCAAATAAGACATGAACATCGATAGAAAAATGACATTGAAATTTATTTAAGAAAATGACATAGTTTAATGTAATTATGTCTCGGTATTATTTCAGTGTCGGACAGCGGCACATGTCCGATATGGGAACATGTTTCATCTGAAAAATGTATGTGCTTCATATCTTTATTCAGTTTTTTCAGTTCTAGATAATAGCTCTCTAGATTATCCCTACAAGGTACCAAACAAAAATTATACACAAAGGAAGGACACAAACACAAATACCGAATAAGACATGGACATCGATAGAAAAACGACATTGAAATTTATTTAAGAAAATGACATAATAATTTAATGTAATTATATGTATCTGTGTTATTTCAATTTCGGATAACGGCACATATCCAGTATAGACTCTGTTTGATAAAAATAACGGATAGATGATAAGTTAGTTGATAGCTTATACTATAAAAGGGAAAAATACAACACCTGTATGGTTGTGGGATAAGAGGAATTAGATGGGGATGCCTTCTGTGGAAAGGGAGAGTTTTAATGAAGAACATATCTCCCCATCTTAGCTTTTCTTCCTCTAATGCAACATACACCTGTCCAAACCCTTCCATATCTTGTGTTGTTTGCCAAAACTTCTTTTTCTCTTCCATAGGAAGGTTGAAAAATTGTTCTGTCCCAATTTTCACATTTTCGACCAGTAAAGGGTCCACTCCATGATTGATTATCTGCAATTGAATTAGATTAGTGGCTTTTTCTAACATGAAGAAGTTACTCATATTGTGCACGGTGAACAAGTCTCGAATAATATTATAACGAATCCGAATTTTATAAAATCGATCGTTGGATTGAAAGATTATATCATATAGATCATCCATATAAATTTTTTAGAAAAATTAAAAATCATTTGATATGTTATTGAGACCCATCAAAATTAACGGTATTTAATAAAAACTCATAAACCGTTAATCTTGAGGGGTCTCGATAACATATCAAATGATTTTCAATTTTTCTAAATTTTTTTATAAATGATCTATTTGATATAATCTTTCAATCCAACGGTCGATTTTGTAAAATTCGTATTCGTTATAATGTTATTCGAGACTTGTGCACCATGATAGCTTGTGCATGTTAGACTTGACCTAGATTAATCACTTATAAAAAATATCCCAACAAAAATATATAATTTAATTCATTTTGTAAAATTATTTTCAATTTGCTAGTATTTTTTAAAATTTATTTTAATAATATACGCTATGTTTCGGGTATGAACTTCTATCCCTCCACTTTATATATGTGAATTTCTAACTACTTTCCATTTCTTCTATCAATCCATTTTTTTAGTGCACAAGTCTCTCAAGTTGTGCGTAATGCATAAGTCACCGAAAACATTATAACGAATACGAATTTTACAAAATTCACCGTTGGATTGAAAGTTTATATCATATAGATCATCAATAATTTTTTTAAAAAAAAATTGAAAATCGTTTGATATGTTGTTGAGACCCATCAAAATTAACAGTTTATGGATTTTTATTGAATACCGTTAATCTTGATGGGTCTCAAAAAAATTTAAAAAATTTATGGATGATCTAAACGATATAAACTTTTCATCCAACGGTAGATTTTGTAAAATTTATGTTATAAAAATATCGAAGACTTGTGTACCATACACCACTTAATCAAGTGGTGCATGTTAGACAAAAAAATACATTAAATAACTAATATATTTGACTTGTTATCTGCATTTTCTTATCAAAGAAATTTATTATAAACCAGATATCTAAAATATATTTTTCTCTTGTATTAAAGATTGAAAGAATAGACAAAAGTAAAAAATAAAAAATAAGAAGGAATATATAGTAGTAATGATTCAACTCAAGAGGACAACACTAATGATTAGTTTGAAGTGGTGTTGCCAATTTTTTCACCTGCTAGTTTCTTGAATTGAAACACATGAAAACAAAAAGATCTCAAAACTAAATTATCAAAATTAGTCTTTAGCTTATGAGTCAGAGATATATACCTACCAATTATCAAAATTAAATTAAAGAAGAGGAAGGATTAACTCAAACCTGGAAGAAACCCCATTCCTTACAAGCTTTGTCTAACTTCTCTAGCTCAATTGAGTCTTCACATAGCAATATACCAAGGTCGATAATTGGTAAAGAGATTGTGTTTGATACAAGAACAGGATGTTGATTTAGTTGAAGATATTGTTCTGGAACTTTTGTAATGCCTTGCTTTGCCAACTCTTGCACTGAAGGAGCCAGGACAAAAGGATTACCACCCATTTTTTGAAACCAATTTTCTGTTTGGATGGATTTGAAGAGTGAAGAATGAGTATATAGACGAGGTTAATTTATATAGGAGAGGGATAATTATCTTATTAATAAAGAAATGCTAGATTAATCATTAATTTGATAAATCAGAACATGTTTTTTTTTTTATGGTTATGGATCTACAAATAAAAAAGCAAGTTCTATAAATTTAAGAGTTAAATATGTTTTCAGTCCATATAAAATTACCAAATTTTATTAAAAATCGTCGGATTCTAAATGTCAAAATGAAAAAAATCGTGTGTCAAACCATTAGATTTGGTTTAGTGGTGAGGAGTTTGGGTAGTACGTTAGATATCCCGGGTTCGATCCCTAACACATTGTAAACGAAAAAATAGTGTGTCATACTAAATGGTATTCATGAGACATTCATATCAAAAAAGAAATAAAGATAAAATAAATATTAGGAAAATTATCTTTTTACTTTTTTAGGATATATTTTTTAAATAATCTACATTTTTAAGATATTTAATACAAATATTTTTTTGACAAAGAATACAAATATTTTAAAATGAGTTTTTTTAATAATATATTTAATTAGTACTCCATCCAGAATAACGTTTAAACATTTCCAAAAATTATTAAATGTATTATATGATAAGTTGTTCGCCAGAGGATCAATGTCTAGTAGAATACCAAGTTTAAAAACATTGATTCTAAAAAATAAGTTTTTAAAAAATACTCCAAATACAAATTTTTTAAAAAATAAGTTGATCTCTTAATAATTTTTTTTATATCTTCAACAAATACTCCAAATACAATAGTTAGTATTAGTTAGTATGACCCATTTGTTTTTCACTCAAGTGTAACGACAATTATTGAGAGAGATAATGAATATTTAATTTGGTTGTAATAACGACAAGAGAAAATGGGTAGAAAGGTTTTGTTTTGTTTAATGTTTGATATTTTTTAAAATAAAAACCGAAAGTTGCAACAAAAAAAAAAAAAAACCGAAAGCTTATAACGATGGATTCTTGCTCAAGTGCCTCAACACAAATGTCACAACATCATTCGTACCCACCATGATTACCACTAAGCCATTAACTTTACATTAAAATATGAGTTTAATTGATATGCACCCAAGGTGTAAAATAGTTTTACACCATCGTCCAATAAATAACCATAATTTTGTTACGTCATGTCAAGAAAGTGGGGTGAAGTGGGGTGATGTGGCAGAAAACATGGTTGATATTGGTTGACGGTGTAAAATTACACCTTAAAGATATTAATTTTACACCGTCGGTGCATATCAATTAAATCCTTAAAATATATACAAATCGGTTATATACTAAAAAAAAATTAAAAATATATATAATTTTTTTAAGTAATCTAGTGGCTAGAAAATACACCTTAAAGATGAATAAGTGGAGTGTTAGGGTCAGGGGGTTCGAACTCCGACCCCTGCACATATGGTACGTACGATGTCTCTGCCAACCGAGCTAAACTTATGAGAACAATTAAATATAAAATTAATATTAGAAATAATTTTTTATATTTTTAAAATATTAATACAAAAGTTTTAAGATATTTTTATTTTATTTGTATGTTTAACTAATGCCTCAAAAATGACCGGTCAAACCTGCTGAAATGTAGTGTTTTGGTTAAATCGATGACATTTTTATTTTATTTTTTATTTTGTATTGTTTCTTTTATTAGGGCATATTTTTAATAATCCCACATGGTCTTCAACTTTTTGGAGACGCCCTTGTTGTCAGACTATGAATATTTTTTATGTTAATTATAAGAATGATTATATTTTTGTGTTATTTACAATTTAAATTGATGATGATTTTTTTTATAAAAAAATTTACATTTTTTAAATAAATGGCCACTTTTATATTTTGCACAGAGCCTCTAAAAACTTGGAGACCCCCCTGATCTTGATAGTGTAATCTAGAAAGCACCGACACTCCTCAGATTAGGCATGTCCGACACCGACACTTATAATTATACTTAATTATGTCATTTTTCCAAATTTTTATCGGTGTCGACGTGTTAGTGTCCGTGTCGTGTTCGGCGTCCGTGTCTATGTCTCTGCTTCATAGAGTGTAATTGATATACTCAATGTTTTGATCAGCTTCGTTAAGTTGTTTTTATGGAATTCTGGAATGAATTCAATATATTCATGGAGTAAGAAATATAGTTTTTTTTGTCAAGAGTAAGAAATATCGTAATAATTAAAATACCCATAAATAATGAATAGAATCATGTGCTAACATTTTTTTCCAATATTATTATGCTTATTTTATATATAGCTTCATAGCATTGCTCTATAATTTTGCTTTTTCTTTTTTCTAATGCATTGATTTGGCGAATAAATCTTCAATGAGATTTATATATTTTGATTTTTTACTCTACCTTTTTTTGATAGATATTCATATTGTATCCCTTAATATACACACATTTAATCTATTATAGGTAACATCAAACAGGTGTAAATAAAAATAGTTGAAATTATGTAAAAATGGTTTAAAATGTCCGTTTTACTAATTTAAACCAATATTTTCAAATAGTTAGCCTTTTCTATTGAATATATATAATTTACCAATATTTAATCAATATTTACGAATTGTGGGACTTGAACGGTTGTTGGTTGGAAGTGGATGTTGGTTCCTCGATCAAGGTTCGAGCGGGACTTGAACTTGATCATTTTGTCTTGAATAGTAATTCAATGTAAATTGACATCACCATCGATTTGAAAAGAATATGAAGAATTGTTGTGTGTGCCATAAAATAAAAAATTAGAATTTTTTTTGCAGCAATATTATTATGCTAGTTTACACCCATGCCAAGTGTGGAGTTTTGAACCCATGTGTGCAAGTTTCGCCCATATATGTGGGAGATTTGTGCCCATGCCCGTTTCTATGATTTTGGTGGTCTATGGGCAAACTTATAATTTGGGTCTAATTGGAATTCTTAAAAAATATTGAATTCAATTGTTAAAATCTTTTTTTTTTTTTTAATGAAATTACTTTCATTTCACAAACACGTGTGGGAGTGAAATTCAGTGTTCTTCATTGTTCTTGAGTGATGATCGAAAAAGCATAGAAAAATTGGAGATTGAATTGCTCTTGGAGAACAATTGTGAGCAATATATTCATTGGTAATTTTTCTAAATTTCATGTTCAAGGGAAGAGATTCGAAAGTGGGTAGAAACTAGAGATTGTTTTTTGTGAACTCTTAGAATCTATTTTCTTCTAAATTATTTGAATGTGTAAACATTGTATAGTTGATTGTAGAGGTACTCTCTTCTAGAAATAAGTCATTCTTGTTATTTGCACAGTTGAAATTTACTTAAATGTTGTTAGAATTGTTATTGTTTTTTATTACTTGGTGTTGATTGTCATTGAACTTTTTGTCTCACTCTTATTATTGTTAATTTGGACAAAGGTTCGAATTCACAACAAAAATCATAAATTCTCAAGATCCTTATTTTGTCTAGCATGGACAAATTTTCAAGATTCTTATTGAGTGTGATTCACAATATTTCTAAGTGCAACACACTCTAAATATACAGAATGTAAGTTGCACTTATAGATATTGCGAGTCAAAATAAACTTACTCTTTTATCATATGATTGTTTATATTTTTTTCCCGGCAATATTTATGTCTTTAAACCATTTTAGTTAATTTATTGGAGGGTGGAGTGACAATTCAACACTTATTTTGTCTAGCATGGACAAATTTTCAAGATTCTTATTGTGTGATTCACAATATTTCTAAGTGCAACACACTCTAAATATACATAATGTAAGTTGCACTTATAGATATTGCGAGTAAAAATAAACTTACTCTTTTATCATATGATTGTTTATATCTTTTTCCCGGCAATATTTATGTCTTTAAACCATTTTAGTTAATTTATTGGAGGGTGGAGTGACAATTCAACATGTACGTAGGATTTTATTTTTCTTTCAAATTAAAGAAAAGTTGGGAAACAATTTATTTTCATCTACTTTGAATTATCTCCTCTTTTCATGTTCATAGTTCAATATTCAACAATTAAATATATAATAAAAATAGAAACAAATACTAATCCGTAGAACAATTCAATGCACAGTCTTTTAGTCAAAAATAAAATAAAATTCAATCCATAGTCTTATTTAATTGTTTTTTTTTTGTGGCGGAGTGACACTTCTACGTTAACATAGTTGATGAAACATTTTGTTTTCTACTATATACGTACTGTGATGAAAATTCTCCTTATCTTTTCATTGTTCAATATTCAACATTTGAAATTTATATTAAATAAATAAAATATTAATCAGTTGAACAATTCAATGCCCAATTAACCTTTATATAGTAACTATCTCAAATCAAATCATCATAATATTGAAGCTGCGAATATATTAAGCTATAGCAGCAATTAGGTAAGATATATATTAAACCAACTTTTTGTTTATGATTTCAATTAGTATCTAACTAATTAGCATCTCTTATTTGTTTATATGTTATTTTCAATTTTTTTCCCACCCTTATGAAGATCTTGTTTAAATGAAGTGGAAAAAAGTGCAGCTATACGGTCAGTAAGTTCAAAGTCGCCCGATTAATATAGGACTTACAAAATTTTAACCTCATGTTGTCGGCAAACTCAAAGTCATCCGATTAATATTGGACGGTCCAAATTTTAACTTAATTTATATACTAAATTTAAAATAAAAAACTGTCTTAAGACCATCTGATCTTACTCGAAAGAATCTAATATATTTATTGCACTCGGCCTGACTGCACTTAATGATATCCAAGCTATTATGAAATTTTTTTTTGCTTACATTCATTAATTAATATTTTTTTCACTACATTAATATTTTCTTTTTAGATAATTTCACTATATTAATATTTGTTGTCATTTATATTCATATTTCATTATTTTTTGGAACAACAAAGATCTATTCCTATTCTCCATCAAAAAATATATCTATTCCTATTTGTAAGACTTACTTTTTAGGTTTTTTAGTAGAATGATTTCAAATTTCTATTATGCATTAATTATATCATAGATTCATAGCCTCATACTAACTAGACTTGTTATTGTACAGCAATGGATGTAGAAAGTGTGAAGAAGCTTGGAACCTCTTTGACAGTGCCTTCTGTCCAGGAACTTATAAAGAAACCCATAACCAAAGTTCCAGAAAGATATATTCAACAAAACCAAGAAACTCATGTTGTATCTAGCAAAATCTCTTTACCACAAGTACCTGTTATTGATTTGAATAAGTTGTTGACTGAAGAAGATGGAACTGAACTAGACAAACTTGATCATGCATGCAAAGAATGGGGTTTTTTCCAGGTATGAATCACCCTCTTTTCTTCCTTTAGAAGAAAAAAAAATAAACATTAAATGCAACCACTCAGTTAATAGGGACATTGCATTACATATAAGGTCGAAGTTCAAATTCCGAACACCTCATTTATGCACCTTATAGATGGAATTTCTAGTATACTGCTTGACAAAAAAATATAGTAATATTTTTGACATGATTTTCGGACCTTTTTTGATTTGTTGCTTGCTGGATTGAGTTTATTTCAATCAATCCACAATTACCGAGCTTTAACCCTTAAAAAATTCTAACAAAATATTTCGAAGAGTCAACACTTTGCTGAGTCAACGAAAAACTAGGTGGGCCAGGATGTTACACTAGTTCACAAGTGTAATTTTTGTTGACCATCTTCGTCGGACAAGTAAAACTGCTCGGGTCCAAAGTATATTGTATGAGTCACAATTTCAATGATTAAATTATTTAGGCTTTATCTAATATGAAGAGTTGTTTCAAGTGGTATATAGTATACTAATATTATAATAAATATAAATTTTACAAAATTCATCCTTAGGTTAAAAATTTATGTTATGCAGATAATCTCTAAAATTTTTTAAAACATTAAAAATCATTTAATATATTATTAAGATCCATCAAAATAAACAATATTTTATGTATTAACAGTATTATGCATGATTTGTGCACTATGCACAATTTGAACCACTTAAATGTTATTCATGACTTTGCGATATGCACCACTTGAATCACTATTTCACGTTAGATCCGGCCTATTATTTATGACCATAAGGAGAAAAAAAATTAATGATATAATTAGTTTATTGCAATTTGAGTGTGTAGTTAAATTAGTTTATTTCAAAATATATTGTATGAATTACGTACAATCTCAATGGTTACATGATTGTGAAATTAATTTCCAGCTAATCAATCATGGAGTGAATTCTTCATTGGTGGAAAATTTCAAAAAACTTGTTCAAGATTTCTTCAATCTATCAGCAGAAGAGAAGAAAGTATTTGCACAGAAAAAAGGAGATATGGAAGGTTTTGGTCAGATGTTTGTTGTATCAGATGAAGTCAAACTTGAATGGGCTGATGTATTCTACCTAATCACACTTCCAACATACATAAGAAATCCACACTTGTTTCCTAATATTCCTCAACCATTCAGGTTCTTCCCTTATCCCTTCTATTTATATGTGTTATTTGCAAAGAACAATATATTTTTTGAGAAAACCACAATTTTGGTCCTTGAATGTGTCGGTATTGTAATTATTTTTCAAAATGTATTGAAATGCAAACACATGCATCTATATTAAGGTGAACAAATTTTACATCGGTGCGTTTGATCTGCTATAAAAAATAAAGGACTAGAAATGATAACTTCAGTTGTACTGTTTTTTATTTTAAAACTGTTCCTAAAACTGGACAAATTGGGGTTAAGGGATTGGACAAAAAGTGAAATTCTTGTTTCCCACTGAATCATAGGACAACTTTTTGTTTTCTGCTCAAGTTGTCTAAAATACAAAAATAACATTTTATCCGCTAAACATCGTCCAAGATAAAATTTGTTAAATATCTTCAACTTTTATGTGTTGTTCTGTCTTGCATTGTAATGTCATGTACTTACCAGTTTACATATCAAACGGACCCTAAACATGTGAGGCGCGCACCGTCATTATTTCCCAAAATATATTGAAATTGTGAACACTATATTGCATTTTTTTTATTAGTTATTTTATAAACTAAATAATCAACAAAAAACACATTTAAATAATAAATTAATTGAATAACTAAAAACATATTCGAGGATCAATATGACTAATAAAAGAGATAGAGATGTAAGTATTTGTAGTTTTGATACATTCAACTTCATGACCAATGTGACGGTGACGACTGACGACCAAGGACTAGAATAGTGGTTTTACCAAATATTTTTTCTCAAGAAATTATATTCAAACAGTTTTTTTATTTTTTTATTTTTCCATTACAGAGAAACCATAGAAAAGTATTCTTCGGAACTCAAAAAACTAAGTGTGACAATATTTGAGCTTATGGCAAAAGCATTAAATATACAAGCGAATGAATTGCTAGAGTTTGTTGAAGATGGAACTCAAGCAATGAGGATGAATTACTATCCTCCATGTCCTTATCCAGAACAAGTTATTGGACTCAATCCTCATTCTGATGCTGGTTGTCTTACAATCCTTCTCCAAGTCAATAATGAAATTGAAGGCCTTCAAATTAGAAAGGATGGAATGTGGGTTCCTACTAAGCCTCTCCCAAATGCTTTTATCATCAACATTGGAGACATCCTAGAGGTAACTAATTCAGACCAAGATTATTTTATACCGTCAACATATCACAATAAATCATCAGAAAAAGAAATATGCACCGACAGTCTAAAATAATTTTACACTGTCAACTAATTAATAACAATAATATTTTTCACCACATCACCTCACTTTCTTTATATGACATGATAAATTGATAGTTATTTATTAGATGATTGTGTAAAACTATTTTACACATCAGTGCATCTCCATTAAACTCATAATTCATTTGTGTGTTTTTCTTTTTGGACAATCATTTATGTGATTTTAAAAATGGTTATAATAAAAGTCAAACGTTTCTAATTATCTGACAAATATAATTGGTTGACAATGTAAAATTGTTCATAAGTTCTATTTTGCATATTACATTTAGTTGCTTAACATTATAAGTTACAACAATTCAAAAAAAAGTAAAATCACAAGAAATATTGTAAATATTTTGATTTTTCAAATATATCTTAAATTGTTTGCAGATAATGACCAACGGTATTTATCGAAGTATTGAACATCGAGCAACAATTAATTCCGAGAAGGAGAGAATTTCTATTGCCACATTTCATAGTCCTAACATGAAAACAATTATTGGTCCAGCACCAAGCCTTATTACAAAAAACTCTGCAATGTTCAATAACATGAGTTGTGAAGATTTCTTTAAAGGATATTTCTCACGCCAGCTTGAAGGGAAATCATACATTGATATCATGAGGATTCAAAATAAGTGATTTTAATCATGCATTGGGCTTTAATGCGTTGGAACATTAAAACAAGATTATAGCAACCATAGTCATGAATAATGCTAGTTTTAATTTACTCTATGTTTAATTAGTAATGAATAATGCTATCGACACAGTCTTTAGTACACACTTTTTAATACTCTCTGCAAAAATTATTTTTTAGATTCATTGAAAAACTAATGTATCTAACCTATATTTAGACTAGATACATTTGTTTTTCAATGAATCTAAAAAACATTGTTTGCTTATATATAAAGTCGGGGAAGTACTATTTTATCAGTTAAAATTCATACAAGTTCCACTTAATTTATATGGAATACATATAATTCATTGGGACTCATGTGAATTTTAATTAATAAATTAAAAAAAAGTGTGTTAGTGACAATGTTGTTGCTTAGAGATTGTGTTGCGGCTAGACTTATTTCCTTTGAATTTAAAGAGAATATTCAATAAATTTGTTTGATTTCATATGCTTAACTTTTGTGTTTTTTAAATAATTGGTATTAATTTGCTTATATATGTGGAACTCTTCTCTCCCGACCCCCTCATTTTTTTTTCTATCCCTCAAAAATCTCATTTTGCCTTTTGCGGTTTGAAATTTTTTTGCCAACAAACTTCGGTTTTTACGGAAATTCAGGGGGTAGAAAAGAAATACGAGGGGTCGGGAGAGAAATCATCTTTTATTAACTTAATATCAATGTGAATGTTAGGAAACCCTAGCCTCCCTTTGTCTCATTGTTTTCACGCCCCAGGCGAAATTTTGGTGCCTGGGGTGATATTTTCATCAAAAATCAAGCCAGTCTGCTGTTTTGCCGCCTGGGGCGGAATTTTTATTGCCTGGGGCGGAATTTCTGTAGCTTGGGGCGGAAATGTTCGTGCCTGGGGCGAAAATCTCATTTAATGGCCTCAGCTATAAAATGAAGTGGTAGATCTGAAATTAGGGATCGAAAATTGACTGGAAAAACATCATTTTGAAGGGAATTGAGAGATCTAGGAGCTTGGAGGCAAGGATTGAAGTGTGGAAACACATTAAGATCAACTTGTAATCATGCTTTCTCTTACTCTTTTGATTGTAATTTCTCGTTTCACTATGTGTAACTAAATTTCCATGATTGGTCCTTAGGGGATTCTAATTGTTATTTTTCTTGAACAATGTGATTATCATATGATATGATCAATGAATTACGAAGTTAGTTTCTTTGATTATTCCTTGTGCTTAATGCTTTGTATGAATTTGCGACTTATATGATGATTTCAATGATTTGTTTTACTATGACGATAGGAATGAATCATCGATCTAGGGATAATTAATCAATTAACTTTCACTCAAGACATTTTGGATTGTTAATTGAGATTTTAAGGATTAAGGTTTTTATTCCTCAATTGATCATCGAGTCATCTAAGACATTAGGGATTGATGATCAAGGGAGAAGATTATGTTACCAAGACATTTGGTATAATCAATTGAGATTTAATCTAATCAGGTAACTACATGGAGTACTCATACATGAAATTACCAAGAAAAATAATAATTAGGTGAACCAATAAGGACCAATCGCTTCTCTTCATGAATTTGAATTCTAAGTCATTTTTAAGTTTATGATAAAAATCCAAACCAAGTTAAACTCCCCCCTTTGCATTTTAATTATTAATCCTAAATTAATTTAATTGTTTTGTCGAGATTAAAACAATCCCTGTGGATACGAACTTTGATTTTATTACTTGACGACAATTTAGTACACTTGCTAAATTTTTATCACTTCTCTCTGTTGGTTTGAATTGAATTGGTTTTGTTTGAATGGTTTGGTTTTGGTAAGCTCGGAATGAATTGGATGTTGGATTGGTTTGAGATTGGTTCTTCTATCTGATGGTTTCTCTCTTTGGAGACTACTTCTCTCTCGGATGATTGCTCACTTTGGTTGCTTCTCTCAATTGGTTAGTTATTAGCTCGGTTGGTTACGCTAGTAGTTGGTTGATTTATTTTCAGGGTTAACTTGTAACAAGCTTAAAAGCTTAGTAAGCTTTAGCTTGAGGGGTAGTATTAAGATAAAATGTTTTGAGTTTATATTATTTAGTATGTTTTTCGTATTTTGTTTTGTTTGACAAACTCACAATGCTTCTTGTTAATGCATCGTGAGTTTGAGGGTAGGTGTTAGATAATAAGTTATTGAGCTTGCTATTGGACCCATTAGGTTTGCTATATAATCCCTTGTGAATGTAAATGTTAGGAAACCCTAGTCTCCCTTTGTCTCATCTCTTTGTATTCCTCTTTTGTTAACTGTCTCCATAGTTTAACTGTTATTTTTCATTTGTATTTATCATTTTGTTTAGGGATAGAAAATAAAGAAAATACCATATATGTGCGTCAAAAATATATGCCATATGCAATATATAATATTTACAAATTTAAGAATATATGGTTGCATGTAAGTGGAGGTCAATATCAAGTTCAAGGTTCTAGCGAGGCTTGATATTGATCATTGTCCTAAAGATTCGTTCCATGATAGAGACTAGAGAGCGATAAGGACATGGTTGGTTAAGCTCACATGACAACATATTTATTTTCTAGAACCACAAAAGAGGAAACATAATAGAAATTAAGGGTTTAAGTGTTGAGAGATTTTGGGTAAGGTTCTGGGAATGGAAAATACGTTCTAAGTGAGTTTTTAAGTGATTATAGTAAAGGGTTAAGAGAGGAAATGAAAGAAATTGAGAATTGCTCTTGGCCAGTGAATAATTCAAGACAATTTGATGGTCACTTTTGTAATTTCCTTGGAAGAGGAAATGATAAAAAAAAAAGGGTTTGTTCTTGTTAGCTAACTTTATGTAACTCTTTTTTATCTGTTCTAAAAATTGATTGATAGTAGATTGAAGAATTACTCTCTCCTTGAGTGAGTCAATTTATACCTAATTAGAAAAATTATCTTATTGCGTATCATCTACTCTAATTACTCTAATGATGCTTTCTCTCCAGATCCCCCGTGATTCTTTTATGTTCCCCAATATTCCAATTTTTTCCTTGCAGAAAAATTCGGTTCGCAGAAACCGAATTTTTCCTAGTGCAAAATCAGAGTAAATTTTGGTTTTTAGAAACCGAAATTTGTTTTCAAGGCAAAAAAAAACTTCGATTTCTACAAACCGAAATCTGGGGGCGCGTTAAACAATTTTCATTATTTATCCATGATGCATGAGGAAAAAGCTTATGCATCATAACCACTCCTCATTATGTGTGTGAATTTATAGTGACTTTTTTATTTCGTCTATGTAAAAAAAAAAAACTAACCCATGAGTATGTATCGAAGGTCTCTCAACGATTTAAAAAATTACTATTTTTTGTACTAATCTCGGTAATATATATTTTTTAATAGCTTAATTACACTTTTAATTTTTTATCTTTATTTTAGGTTTTAAGTTGATCCCTTATATTTTAAAAGTTTCAAGTTGGTCCCTCCCGTCAAATTTTTTATTATTACCGTTAAATTTGAACATATGTCATCTTTTCAAGTTTGGTTTCCGTTTGAAACTTTTAAAAGACAATTGACCAACTTAAAATCTAAAATAATAATAAAAGAGAAAAAAAAAATGCAATTAAGCCTTATTTAATTAAGTGAGTAGTTGGAATTTATGTTGTTTACCTGCCATTCAAAAAAAGAAAATTTGTTGTTTACCTTCACGTGAAGAAACGTGCTCTGTCTGTCATTCTTCACTAGTAATTAAATACGGATATGGATTGGGTGCTGTCAATGACTGTGACTACATGCAGTCGGTAGATCACAGTCGTCCGATTTGTAATCGGACAGTTCAGAGTTAAAGTTAAAATATTTATATTTTATAAAACTAAAATGCACTAAGATCAGATCCATCCGATTTTTATCAAACGGTTCAGAGAAGTTGACTGTAGCCTGACTGTACCATGGCTGACTGCTCAGAATCCATTTCCATGAAATACTCATTTTCAAATGGTGTCCATGCATTGAAGCGTTTCATTCCATCAAACACAGTCTTATCTAAAATCATCATTCAAAGCTATCTTAAGCTAATCAAGGTAAGAAATATTTCATTTTTACATTCACATGCATCTAGTACTTCATATATTTTATAATTACATTCCAAGTAATTTGCAGCTTCTAATATAGTTTATTGAAAAAGGTAACATATATATAATCAAATTGGATTCATAACTTGAAAAAAAAAATGTTCAAGTGTGGAACCTCATTATTGGTGCCTTCAGTCCAAGAACTTGCAAAACAGGCCAACATTGAAGTTCCAGAAAAGTATCTTCAACCAAATCAAGATCCTATTGTTGTATCAAATACAACTTCTTTACAACAAGTTCCAATCATTGATCTAAGTAAATTGTTATCTGAAGATGCAAATGAGCTAGAGAAGCTAGATCTAGCTTGTAAAGAATGGGGGTTCTTCCAGGTTTGAACTATATTACTCCTCCTGAATGCATTGTATTTTTCATTGGTATACTGTAAAAAATTCTTAATTGATTCCCTGAACTATGAAGTTATTGTGCTGGATAAGAAGAAAGAAGATTGTTTGTGAGATATACTAGAAGGTGTCTTGTCTAGTTTTTGCTCATAGAATTTGAGTTGGACGTAATTCAACCCTTTTATAAAATTGGTTTGTAAAGTAAGGACTGTCTCAACATATAAACTTATGTTCAAGTCTTATCTCATACATTGTCGGACACTTAACATATCCTTTTAGATCACGACTGGACATGTAGTGATGACCTAATATCAAATGACCTGACAATTTTCGATAGATAGACTCTAATACCATCTTACAATTTTGGATTGGCCAAATTCAACCCATACAAAAGCAGCTTGTATACTGTAAAGTGATGACTGCTCCAACTTATAAACTTATATTTAGTTGTTATCTCATCCAATGTGTTGAGTATGACTCATATGCATCGGGAAGAGGGCTGGGGGCAGCCCAGGAGCTGAGGTGGCGTAGTATTATTATAAATACAGTCTGTAACACTAAAATCATAATTCATTCAAGTTAATAAACACAAACGGTAGTGACTCTGCCCACAATTTGGGGAACTCCGTTATGAAACATCGTGTGTTCATTGTTTGCGTTTAGTTATTATTTCTCTTTTGTTTCAAGTTGTTCTAACACAAATTTAAACTGTTAATACTGTCTATTTTCAATGTTTCTGTTTTTCTGTTCTGCAAATTTGAAGAAATACAATTAAAGGGAAATTTTATACCTCTAGTCAATGTTGGATTTGTCTCCATCTGCTTCATTTTAATAGCAGCAAATATGACATCAAATAACATTTGTGACCAATATATTGATAGACAAAATACATCTTGCATTCTTGCATTTCCTTAATTTGTTTAAATGTAACAGATATAGTTATTTATATACTCTAAATCTCTAATTTTATAAACTTTCTAAGATGTCCAATATTGAAATTTATTACAGTTGATTAATCATGGAGTCAATCCATCATTGATAGAAAATGTGAAGATAGGTGTTAAAGAATTCTTAACCTTGCCCGTGGAAGAGAAGAAGAAACTTTGGCAAACCCCAAATGATATAGAAGGATTTGGTCAATTATTTGTTGCATCTGAAGATCAAAAGTTAGAATGGGCAGATTTATTCTTCATCGCGACTCTTCCATCATATGCAAGGAATCCACGCTTATTTCCAAATATTCCACAACCATTTAGGTTTTCTATCTTTTTCTCACTCTGTCTTTGTTTTCTAGCCACAATGTTGTTAGTCGCAGATCGTGAAAAATTGTTTGCTCAAATTCTGCAGTAAAACAGTGATGCTTCAACCGCTGTTTGACAACATTTTGCACTAAATACCGTATCACAAAACAATAGTACTTTGTTCAGAGAGAATCTACTACGTTGTAGCAATATAGCGCCACTAGTTTCCCTCTTATCATGATATTATTATTACTCTACTCTAACCAACATTGTTTCATATTGCAGAGAAAATTTAGAGACCTATTGTTTAGAATTGAAAAAAGTTTGTATCACAATCATCAAACATATGGAAAAAGCTCTTAAAGTTGAACTAAATGAAATACTAGAATCATTTGATGATATAAATCAATCAATGAGGTTCAATTACTACCCTCCTTGTCCCAAACCAGAAAATGTCATTGGATTGAATCCTCATTCTGATGCGGCGGCCTTAACCATCCTTCTCCAAGCAAGTGATATTGAAGGTCTCCAAATAAGAAAAGATGGACAGTGGATTTCTATTAAACCACTCACCAATGCTTTTGTCATAAACATTGGAGACATTTTGGAAGTAATAATTGATAGAAAATTAGTCATATTTTCTCTTATTATTTTACCCTTTTATGTGTTATCAGTGTGTAAGAACCAAAATCAAATGTAAGCGCCAAGCACATTTAGCCGGTGGAGCTATGTGTGAATAAATTTTACACTAAATTAGTAAAATTATTGCGGTCTGATGTTTGAAGCACCAAGTGGAGAATAGGTGCAGTGTGAATGCGTGCACTCACACGCATTTGGACCATCTGTTCAAGATCTGGCGGTCTATATTTTAATGAAATTTTTTATTTTTTTAAATTTAAAATATAGAACTTGAAATATAGACCGTCTGATCTTATTTGGACGGTCGAGATATGACTGTCTATAGTCAAGGGTTGTATAACTGCACACAACGCGAAGTTAACTATCGCTGAAATTCAAAGGCTTTCACTTTAGTCTCTTGAGATAATTCGAAAGCAAAAATTGACTGATCCAAAAGAATTAATGTAGTTGAAGATGTTCAACTTCAGAAATAATTTTGTAATTCCATTCCATTCATTTGACATATGTAATTTTAGATACTAAAATGGTCGCAATGTCGCAAAGTATGACTATGTACATCAGTTTTACACTCTTACTGATAAATGTATCAATACTCTGAGGATTAAGAATTATTAATACTCACCTTAAATGGTTTTGCAGATTCTGACCAATGGAATTTATCGAAGTATTGAACATCGAGCTACAGTTAACTCAAAGAAAGAGAGGATTTCCATTGCAACATTTCACAGACCTCCAATGAGCAAGGTTTTAGGTCCAACACCAAGTCTTGTTACTTCTGAAATGCCTGCATTGTTCAAAACACTTACAGTGGAAGACTACTACAAAGTATTCTTTTCACGCCAGCTACAAGGAAAATCATGCCTTGATGTTATGAGAATCCAAAATGAGAATAATAAGCCATAAAAGTTTTGTAGGACTATTTGGGCTAAAAATAAACATGTCTGAAAATAGTTACCCCCTATGTGGTGGTAGCTAAAGAAAATTAAATAATTCAATAATGTGGATTTGTACTATCATGGGAATCGAAAATTACTATTATTAAACTTTCATAAACAACGGTTGCAAGGTTTCATACCTGTAATTGACTAAATGTTTAAACCAGAATGATTAATTTTAGTCTAGTTCATATTGCACACAAGGTGCTTGATAAATTGTCAAAACTATGATTTTTGCTTTCTAAGTTTTGATAATAACTACTAACTAGTGTACTTGTGCATTGCAATCAAAATTAATATCTATATTAATTTGATGGAAGGTGTTTATTTGATTGATATTATAACGCAAAATTTCTTAGTCTCATAAGTACGTTGCGCCAGAATTTTTTTTTAAAACTGTTTTATAGGCATCTGGTCTTTCCGATAACGTTTTCTTTGCTGATCATTTCTGATTTTAAATTAATGATCTATTCAACCCAAATAGATTGAGACCATTAAGTCTAACAGTGGGTCAACTATGGAAGCATCGGAATCCATTGATCCCATCGCGATGGAAGAGAATGCGAAGTTGATAGTAAAATGGGAATTAGCATATGTTTGAATTGATTTATTTTTGAGTTTATACAAAACAATAAATATTTATAAAAGTTAGGCCAAATAACCATTTTTAAAAGTTCTAGTAAGATCTTTTTTTTTTTATTTTTTTTATTTTTATATTTTAAGAAAAATTATAATATATTATCAAACATATCTTTTAGAGTTTAATGGAGATGCACTGATGGTACAAAATAATTTTATGCAGTCATCCAATAAGAAACCGTCAATCTCTCATGTCATACGAAGAAAGTGGGGTGACGTGGCGGAATATATAGTTCTTATTGACAACTCTATCTTTTAACCTCATTATAATAAAAAATAAAAACAACATTTAACCTTTTTTTATAAAAAATAAGTACTGTATCTTAGAGTTTTTAGAAGTGAAAGGAAAATAAAGTGAAATTTTTTTTTTCTGCCCCTACATTTATCTCTTTACCCCAACATATTTTAAAATATTATCATTCTACCCTTATATTAAAGTGTGTTGATATGTTAAAAGTGTGCTGATATGTTAAACCTGCATCAAAAGTGTGCTGGTATGTTAAAATTACATTTATCTCTTTAACATATTTTACCGGAACACTTTTCAAAAGTGTGCTGGTATGTTATTTAGCCACGGTTACACCATGGCTAAAACCGTGGCTAAATGGAAAATTTTGGAAAAAATTGCATCAAACCAAGGATGACTTACGACACCAAAATACTTTCAAAATTATTCAAAATCACTTTAGAAATTACATGGAAAAAGCAGAATATTTTGATGTTTTTATGTTTATAAAATTGTAGTTTTCACTGCTGCGCATAAGAAGTATTCGGTTCTTGATCGGCTCGACCGTAACCGGTTTAGCATGTGATTCTTATACTTGTGTGTTTATTACTTCAAATTCGTTTATCTATAATTTAACTAAAGTACCTACTATAAGAGAACTATTGTTTTTAAGCGATACTGCATTTGATTCGCTAAAAAATAAGGTACTGGTCTGGACAAGACAACTTTAGTTGTATTGTGTTTGATATAAAAACTATTTCTGGAATAGGACAAACTGGGGGCCAAGGGATTGGACAAAAAACCTAAATTCTTGTCCTCAACTGAACCACGAGACAACATTTTGTCCTCTGCACAAGTTGTCTAAAAAACCAAAATAACATTTTGTTCATCAAACATCGTACAAAGACAAAATTTGTTCAACACCTTAAACTTTATCCTGTACTGTTCTGTCTTATATTGTCCCGTACTGTTCTGTCCAGTACTTATATGCAAACAACTTATGCAATATAAATTAAGTTTTATGCTATTTTATAAGTTCACACTAGTGAAAATTATATTTTTATAAGCTATTTTATCATAAACTACCTTGACAAACTTATAATAATACATAAAAATTACATAAGCTGTTTGCATAAGCTCAAAAATAAATTGATTACAAAAAAAATTATACCTTTAAATAAATAAAATAAATCTTAAGCTATTATAAATATAAATCCTAACGATTCTAAACAGAAATATAAATCTAAAATCTTTAAAATTAAATATATTTAGACATTCTTCTCGAATAAAGAGAGAACAAATTTACATGTGTGGTTAATGCACTTCCACTTGAGCATACATGGCGTACTTTTAGGACAATCTTCATCAAATTCACATTTAACTATTGCTGTAATAAATAAATAAAAAAAATAATAAAACAATGTTACTTGTAAAAATTGTTAGAAGGTTGTGGCCAAACTATAAAATAAAGAAAGAAACATAAAAAGGATGAAAATGACTTACCTTCAACGTTCTTTCTAACAAGTAATAGCGTAAGAAATAAAAGCAAAACAAAAATAAGCATTTTAACCATAGTTTAAGCAATTCACATCTAACAAATAGAATATATTTTGAGCACTTATAATGCTAAAAACAATTTAATAATTGATGTAGGAGGATTTCTTCTGTATTTTATTATTTTAGTTAGATTTAGTTCTATTATATTTTAGGTTGATTCCTTATTTTTATATTTCACCTAGGTTAGTTATTTTTATATTTTAGGTAGATTTGTAATTTTTATTTAGCTAGGTTTGTTGTTTTTATTTTTACAATCTTTAGGAGATTTGTTAATTGACTCCAAATTACTCTTTCGGTGGACTCCGAAACCCTATTTTGACAAGTTTGTGTTTGCGGCTTGTCTTTATCCATTAGGTTTAGCGTTTTGCTAACCTAGCGCTTCCGTACTGCGTCAATAATGATCCAAAATTTTGTTAGGGTCAATATTAAATGTCTTTTCAGTATATTAATGTTTTGTTTTTGACCCTTCAATTAAAATAGTTAGTAAAGTGGTGACTAAAGGGGTGACGTAAAAAGATTGCTAATCATAATTAGATTTTATTAGTTTTTAATTAACTTTTTTTAACTTTTAATTATACAAAGGGAAACTCTAAAATCAAAACATCGATAAGTGTTAGCGTAACTAATAAAAATATCGAAATAAGTGTTAGGTCGGACGCCATGTATTCTTTATAGTGTTAGGTCGAACGTCATAATTGAAATTCGAACTCCGACTCCCTCATTTATGTGTGTGTGTGTGAATTTATGAGAACTTTGCAATTTTCATCTATGTACCAAAAATTAGAAAATTAAAATCAAAACAATAGTTGAAACCTGGAAACATAGTTGAACACAAATTTAACGTATTGTACAAATATTTGATAATTGGCGTGACAACGAAGTGAAGCGCATGTTGAACGTATTGTAGAATTTTTGCACATTCCTACCTAATATATTTTATGGGTTAAATATTTTTTTTGTCTTTATAAAATTACTATATTTTGGTTTTGGTCCCTATAAAAAGTGTCATGTGTTTGTAATAACCCCAAATCTTATTGTAGTGAATAATAATTATCATTGGCCTAAAGTTTAATTAAGTTCCTTACAGAATTTTTATGTATACTGTTTTAGTCACTGTTATTTTTTAAAAAATTTAAAATTGTTTACTAAAATTTTAAATTTTTGAATAAATATTTTTTAGGCATATTTTGAATACTATAAAAATTTCTTTATAAAACTTTAGAAACTTTTAAAAAGAGAAGAGTTTAATATAAAAATTTTAAATTTCAAAAAATAAAGATAAAAGTAACAAAAATTTTCACTTAGAAATTAAATCTTAAGTTCTTTTCGAGGAACTTTTTAAAATCTTATAAATATATGTAAAATAATTATTAAAAATACATATTAATTTAACAACAAAAATTAAAACTACGTATATAATAATTTTATAGATATCATAACATGTAACTTTTTTTTTTTTTATAGAAACCATAAAGGAAATTTGGTAATTTAATAAGAAACCAAGAACATATTTAACCTTATTTTTATTTATTGTATTTAAACTATTATGTAAATACTCTTTATTCCATTTTAAATGACATAGTTTGACGAGATACACTATTCACATATCTCGTTTTGACCGTATTTTTTCACAAATAAATGAAAACAAATATTAATATATAAGATATTAAATTTGTTTCCATTAGTATTTTCAAAACATCAAATTTTTATAATTTTTACTCATACAAAATTGAAAATATTAATGATTAAAGTTGTATATATATTGACAAACATGAAATTATCAACTATATCGTTTATTTTAAGATGAAAAAGTAATTTCTTTCATAAATTATTTTTCATCTATACATCTATTCATCTATACATATAATAAATAGGATACATGACTTTGGTATGGATTTTTCATTATCCCATTTTTACCCTTTATCTATACATATAATAAATAGGATACATGACTTTGGTATGAATTTTTCATTATCCCAATTTTACCCTTTAATAATTGTTATTTTTTTATTAAAAAAAAATAAGGGTCTTTTCTTTTTCTTCTTATTATTGGCCACTAAATAATTACTTTTTTATGTTTATTTTTCTCATGCTTTACAGGTTCTATATGGAGTGTTTTCCAATGAAATGATATGAATATGATACAATAGCAAGGGTTGTACAATGTCGACGGACTTAATTTGTACCTATTCATTTATAAGGATTTTCTTTTGAAAGTATGTGGTTTTTTTATTTATATTACAAGACTAAAATTATTTTTGTTGATGATGTGTAGACATTTGAATTATATATTGCTCCATTCTGAGGGAAATTCAAAAAAGGTACACACTTCGTCTGCATTCTAAATCCAATACAATAGTGTTGCCCTTATGATATAAATGTGGTTTTAATTCACTCTTTTCTTACATTTTTTTTATTCAAATTTCTTTTATTTAATTTCATTTTGTTTAGGTGTCAATCTGTTTGCATTACTAATTCCATAATCTTTTTTTGTATACACAATACTTACACAAGGGTATTTATATAATTTAGTCACTATAATTCATATACGTTAGCAACATAGAAAACATTAATCACACAAGCGGATTAAGCGTTACGGTTTTTAGTTTGAATTTAGCTAATTGTTTTAGCATATGTTTTACTAAAATAGTTTTTGAACGCATTGATCTTCATTTTTGTAATGAATTTTTTGTACGCATTTTTACTTAATAGTTTTTTACATTTGATTCAACGTCTCTATGTGACTTTTTTTTTTGTTTTACGGCATCTCTATGTAACTTAATTTTTTTTTCCATAAGTCAATTATTCATAAAAAATTTAGAATAATCTTCAACATACATAATAGAAAATATGGATCACACATACAGGCGCGGAACGCGCCCTGTCTGGCCGCTAGAAAATAATTAGGATTGGGTTAATAACCTTTTAAGTAAAAAAATAAATTTATTAAGGTTAATAAACTTTATTATAAAATTTTTTTTTTGTTATTATATAATGATAATTATTTAGTTTATTAACACAATCCTCTTTCACAAATTAGTTTAGATAAAAAATCAAACTTATAATAAATTATTGTTTACAATTTATTTACGTTAATAAAATAGAAAATGTGGATCACACAAACAGGCGCGGAACGGCCAAACTTGGCCGCTAGTGTAAAATAAAAGTAATAATATTTTTTTCATTGTAATCAACACAACTCGCTATTATTATTTTTAAAGTGTGTATAGTCAAAAGAAATGAAATGGAGGGAGTAATCAAATTGGATTCAATCTCCAACCAGTATTAAAAAGTCAAAAGAAATGAAATGGAGGGAGTAATTAATTTGGATTTTTCCTCCAACATGTAGTATTAAACAATTCTTCGTAATATGTTCAATTGAAACCTTATCAATCTATGCAACATAATTCAACAATAATAAAAATGTCTAAGTTTGGAACCTCCTTATTGGTGCCTTCTGTCCAAGAGATTGCAAAGCAACCCAGCATACAAGTTCCAAAACAATACCTTCAACCAAATCAAGATCCTATTGATGTATCCAATACAACTTCTTTACAACAAGTTCCAATCATTGACCTTAGTAAATTGTTATCTGAAGATTCATTTGAGCTAGAGAAGCTAGATCATGCATGTAAAGAATGGGGGTTCTTCCAGGTTTCAACTTTGAACTATTTTTTTGAACTTTGCACTATTAATGATCATCCTATATTATGTTTTTCACTAGTTTGAACAATTCTGAAGAAAAGTTTACATAATAATTACTATAAAATTTAAAGTAAATTCAAATGAAATTTCGTTAGTTTGGTTCAGTGGTAATTAACGCTGGACTTGGTAGGAATGACCCTGGTTCGATTTCCCGCAACTGTGATCAGAAGGGGACTGAAACCACTTGATGCAGCACTGACCCCCGAACTAGATTAGGTGATTCAGTGAGCCAGATACTTATGGTGAAAACAAAAAAAAAATATATTATCTATGGACTTGATGATCACTCTTCAGGGCCCTTAATTAAAAGAGTTTATACTTAGATTCTTAGATTTATTGATAATTTGTAATAAGGTGGTTAATTTTTAATTTTTTTGACAATAATAAGGTGGTTAATTTAACTACACGGTTCTCTAACTTGCTAGAAATGTTATCTTTGATGCTGTATGGCAAGAAGTAAGATTGTTTATGGGAGATACTTGCATGTTTCTTATTCAGAACTAGTGTTTTCTATTTTCAATGTTGCTGGTTCTATTCTGTTTGAATTCTGTTTTTCTGTGAATAATAATGCTAGCTTCAGACCAACAATGAAATGTTCTAAGTGGCAGGGGTCTTGAGCCTCTTAAGCAGGTGGTTAGGGATTCAATTCCTGACTTTTGTGTATGGAAAGAATTCGGTTGGAAGAAGAGAACTTATTTTATGTGTCCCATTGTTAACGGCGTTGAAAACTTTGTATTGTCTGGTTAATGCAATTCAACACTTTCATAGATTTTCATAAATTTGTAAGATATCTAAAATTGAAATTGATTACAGCTGATTAATCATGGAGTGAATCCTTCATTGGTGGATAATGTGAAGATAGGCGTTAAAGATTTCTTAAGTCTTCCAATGGAAGTGAAGAAGAAATTTTGGCAAACTCCAGAAGATATCGAGGGGTTTGGTCAATTGTTTGTTGTATCTGAGGATCAAAAGTTAGAATGGGCAGATTTATTCTTCACTACGACTCTTCCATCGTATGCAAGGAATCCCCGCTTATTTCCAAATATTCCGCAACCATTCAGGTTTTATATCTTTTTCTCACTTCATCTGTATTTCCATCTACAATTTGTCAATCACAGATCACAAAAATTAGTTGTTTGTTCGAATTCCACAATGTGACAAGGTATATTGCTATTATAGTGGCTATTTGACAATATTATTTTGCACTAACATTGTTTCATATTGCAGAGATAATTTAGAGAACTATTGTTTAGAACTGAAAAAAGTTTGCATCACAATCATCAAACATATGGAAAAAGCTCTTAAAATTGAACAAAATGAAATGCTAGAGTTATTTGATGATATAATGCAATCAATGAGGATGAATTACTACCCTCCTTGTCCCCAACCAGAAAATGTCATTGGACTGAATCCTCATTCTGATGCGGGGGCCTTAACCATCCTTCTGCAAGCAAATGAGATTGACGGTCTTCAAATACGAAAAGATGGACAGTGGATTTCTATTAAACCACTCACCGATGCTTTTGTAATCAACGTTGGAGACATTTTAGAGGTAATTATTTGTTTTATATCCTCTTTATATTACAGTTAGTTTAGGAATTATTATCGCCTTACCTCAAATGGTTGTGCAGATACTGACCAATGGAATTTATCGGAGTATTGAACATCGAGCTACAGTTAACTCGAAGAAAGAGAGGATTTCCATTGCCGCGTTTCACAGACCTCAAATGAGCAATGTTATAGGTCCAACACCAAGTCTTGTTACTTCTGAAAGGACTGCATTGTTTAAAACAGTTACTGTACAAGATTACTACAAAGCATTCTTTTCACGCCAGCTACAAGGGAAATCATGCCTCGATGTTATGAGAATCCAAAATGAGAATAGTAAGTGATTGAAGTTGTATAAGATTATTTGGGTTAAAAATAAACATGTTCTCTGAGTACACAGTTGCATCATATGTAGTAGCTAAGAAACAATATTCTCAGAGTACACAGTTGCATCATATCATATGTATTATGTAAGAATAAAGTCAGAATTACACCAGAGGTCCTTTATCTTATTTATTTGTAACACTTTAGTCCTTTATCTTTTATTTGTAACATATAGGTCCTTTATATTTTAAAACATGCACAATTGTGTCCTTTTTTCTATTTTTTATTTTAAAATGCTGACATGTCGATGACTTGGCAGTAATGTCACTATTTTTTTATTATTTGTTTTTTACATAAAGATTTTAAATAAAAAAATTAATTTTAGAAAATAAAAAAATTAAAATTTAAGAAAGTTCATCTTCTATCATCATCATCTTCAACCAAAAAAACTAATATCCACAATTCAAAAACCAGATCTAAGAAATTGAACCCATAAATCACATAGCAAAATCAGGCAAACATTTTTTTTTCACACCAAAATCAAGCAAACATTAAGAAAACATAAATCAAGCAAGACCCAAAAACCAGATCTGCTGCAAATTGAAAACCAGATCTAGCAAGCGAAATGAAGGCGAAGTGAAAACCCATTATTGTTCAACGAGAAAGAGGAAATCGCGTTACTGTTCATCGACCAGAGAGAAGAGAAAACCGCAACCCAGCACTAAGTCTACCGCGAAATCAAGAGAGGAGGAGATGTGATTTTCATCTGGGTTGGCAGAAACAGACGGCGGAGCGATGGTGTTCATTCAAGGAAGAAGATGAGCCAATGTTTCATCTATGAGATTTCCATGACGTTACTGTTCATTCAAGATTGAGGAGAACATAACATATATATATTGATTCTATTTCTAGGATATTTAAGAAGAAATTAATTTTGGGTTAAGTGAAGATGATGAATGATGATGAACACATTAATTTTTTGGGTTTTTTTATAATTTAAATAATTTTAATTAAAGAAAAACATTTTAAAATATAATATAATCTTACATGGCTGTGCCATCTCAGCATTTTAAATAAAAAATGAAAATAAGGATATGATTGTGCATATTTTAAAAGATAAAGGACTTATATGTTACAAATAAAAAATAAAGGATCAAAGTGTTACAAATAAATAAGATAAAGGATCTCTGGTGTAATTCTGCCAAGAATAATTAATTCAACAATTTCAATTTGTGTATATGATGGGAATTAAGTAACAACTGAACCCAAGGGCCTACGAAAGTAGGCGCATCAATCACCTTATAAAGAGTTTCTTTCAATGCTCGATAGAATGCCTCATATACCATCTGACATGCTGACATGCACCTCCCATGCAACCATTGCTCAACCAACTCCGAAAGACTCCCTTCTATATCGTACTTTATGTAACAACTCCGAGTTGTTACATAGTGAAGGAAACGCCCCTAATATCATCAGGGAACCTTACTCGATCCCTTCCCTACCTTCCATGATTTTATTAAAGTTAATGTAAAGCTTTTGGCATAATCACAATGGTAAATTAATTTTGCCAAACTCGCCACAAATTAATTGTTGAGATGAAAACATAATCTCACCACATATTTGAAACAAATATCTTTAATTAAAACAGAATCTTGTTTTGTTTTGCAAAATAGAAACATATTTTTTTAAAAAAAATTTGTACACTCAACTTTTTAAATATTAAATATATCTGTATTATTAAATAGAAATTTTTTATATTTAACACGTTAAATCAAAATCGATTCTACCAAAATAAATTTAGGATGCATTTGTTTAAACTTAAAAAAATAGCTTTGTTTTCAAAAAATTAGAGATTTTTTTTAGGGATTTTTAAAATAATCTGAAGATACTTTCTGTTTGTTCACTATTTAAAAAACCATTTTTTATTAAATGTTAAGCTGCTGCACATAAGTTCCTTGTTCCTTAAAAAAAAAGGATTTTAGAAAGGCTATTAGGATTAGCTTTTCATTTCAAGGCTAAAAATGATACTTTTAACAAAATGATTTTTTCAAAAAAATCTAAAATAAACACTATTAAAAAGATAAGAGTGATATTTTTTCAAAACTGAATAACACATGCCAAAAAAAATGTAATTATTTACTAGTGGATGTGGCACAGATGAAATTATTTGGCCATTCTTATACATCTTCATATACAACTTATTTCAACGAAAACCCACAAAAACATATTTCAAATTATCATGTTTTACTTTTATTTAATAAGTGTGATTTTTTTATTTTCTCTTATAATTCGGGACGAAGGGAGTATAAGTGTGAAGATCTTTTGCAAAAAAAGTGTGAAGATATGATAGCTTCCATGACTTACCAACTACCACCGAGGGTCCAAAAAACAGGAGAAATAATTAAGGTAGTCTGTGTTATTTTATTCTTGAAATAGATGAACAACATGGTTTTAATTAGACTCGCGGCTAGAATTTCATATTTTTTAAAGTAAATAAGTGTGTATTAAAATTTAAATTAAATCTTAATCGTGCATATTATATGTGACATCTATAAAACTGAGCATGCTCTAATAAGGAAACAGGCTAGTGGCTAGAAATATTACCATTAACGTGGATAAGTGAAATGACCAAGGTTTAAGCTCTGGTCCTCTACATATATAATGTAATGTCCTACCAACTTAGCTAAATTCACAGGAGTATTTGTTATTTATTTTTTTACATTAAAAATATTGATTCTATTTCGCACATCATTTTTTTTTTTTGGTTACACGCACATCATTTTATTTGGATGGTTGTCATATGATAAATTTATATTATAGATGTTACCTAATTTCCCTCTCAATTTTGTCGTGTGGTTTTGTTTACGTGCTTCTACCAATCCATCATATAGTTTGTACAATAATTTTTGCCTCTCAAGTCTCAACCACTTGCTACTTGCTTTATATTTTATATAAGCGGTTGCCAATCCACCATGGGCTACTTCCCTCTCTTTTCCCTAACTTGGACCCATGAAAGATTTGTCCAAATATTCCACCATAGATTATATCATTCCACATTTCCACCATCTCCTCTCTCTCTGCACTATATATATATTTTTTATTTCTTTAATTTTCCAAAAAGGGTCTTTAATAATTTAGAGTTCGATTACGAGGAAATAAAGCTTAGTCAAGAATTACTTGTATCCTATTTTTTATATCGTTTAGAAAAAAATTAGAATAAAAATAATTCTTGATTAAACTTTTTTGAATTATATAAGGACACTACTAGAAATTTGTTGTTTTCCTGCGAATTTGGGCAAAAAATTCGCAGGAAATCTGCAAATTATTGAGGTTCACAGCTAAAACCTTCGTGGGTAATTGTTTCCTGCCGTTTTTTGAATCCTCAGTAAACTTTCCTGCGGAGTTCCTGCCGAAAATGAGAATAAATCCGCAGCACATGTTCGTGCGAAATTTCCGCAGGTAGTTCTGCCGTAAAATCTGCAGGAAACTTGTTTCCACAGAGAAAGCTGCAGAAATTTCCCAGGAAATGAGTTTCCGCAGATAAATCTGCAGAAACTTCTCTTGAATTTTTTAATTTTTTTTAAACACAAATGAATATTAATTTTTTTTAATAATCATATCATAACAGACACGAAAATGAATATTAAAAAACATTTAATAATAATATCATAACAGTAAATCATAATGTCCTTCATCAAAATGCTATTTACAAAGTCATATATTAACAGATATGCATTACTAGTGTAAATAGTATTACTCAAGAAATTCCCATAGGCAGCACACACGCATTTCATGCTGCAACTATACTTCATAATCATAAATTAGACGTACAAATAAGAGGGAACTCTTCTACTTAAGATGTATTGAAATGTTCACTTAAAAGAAAATATTGATAATATAAAAGAGTGAAAATTTTTGAAAAAAAAGCGGAAATTATATAATACTATCAGTATACCATAATATCATGTACGTTGAGATCCTCTTTCTTTGATTATTACACTTTTCTAAACTATGTTTAGAATGATGAATTAAATCATTTAATATGGGATGTGAGCGGTTGTCTTCTGCAGTAATTCAAGTGGATTCCCTCTTGTGGACATCCCAATCATTTAAATTTATTTTTAGTTGAATCATCAGCAAAAAAAGAAAAAATTAATGGTCAAAATGAAAATGGAGAAATATTTCATGAGAGACAATCTCTTTCCAGGATGGAAGGAGTAGTTTGTTAAAAAAAAAGACACGTGTGATAGTTTTGTGAAGACAAGCTTTTAAATTGAAGTTATTTTGATGAAGATAAATATGCGAAATGAAGAAAAAGATTCGTCATAAAGATAATCAAGTGCTCAAGATTGAAGAAATCCAAATTATCGCATAAAGATTTTGATCAAGATATGGGGTTTAATCACAGGTATATTCAATTCATTGTTATAAGCTTTAAGTGTTCACAAACTTTCATCTAAATAAGTTAAAAGTTTCTACAACAAGGATATTCGTTTCCATTCAAAAGTTTTTATAACTTAGAAAATTTTCAAGGATTTAATAAGGTAAATTGATTTACCTAAGGGTGTAAATCGATTTACACACACTCTGTCGTTTTGAGAATTCTGAATATCAATAAGGTAAATCGATTTACCTTATCATGGAAATCGATTTACCTAGTTCTATTTTCCAAATTTTTTAACGTTAAAGGAATGGTAAATCGATTTACCATTAGTGGAAATCGATTTCCCCTGTTACGATTTTGAAAAATTCTGATTTCATTCACACCTCTTTGTAATTGCATCTTTCCAAATGGTTGCCTTTCTATTCTCTTAAGAGGTGTCATATTCAATATAAATTTCGATCAGAATTCTCTCAAAAATCACTTATCACTTTCATAAACTTTTTATAACAATTCTCTGTACAAACTTTTACAAAACTCTTTGAAATTTTCCTGCTAACTTTCATATCAGATAAAAGTTTCCTGAGCACTTAGAGTTTATTATTCTGAATTGTATTATTGGAATTTTGTTGTATCAAAATTCTCTATACTCATATTTGTATCCAAACCCTTGTATAAATTCAAATTAGTGTGAACACCATGCTATCCAGGATTGTTGGAAGCAAGAGAGTGAAAAAGAGAGGATTGTTCTCTTGTTTCACTTTGTAAAGGGAATCACTTTGCTGTCCAGGATTGTTGGAAGCAAGAGAGTGAAAGAGAGAGGATTGTTCTCTTGTTTCACTTTATAAAGATCATAGTGAAATCCTTCACGGGGTGTGAAGGGAGTGGACGTACCATTAGGGGAACCACTATAAATCTCTTGTGTCCATTTTCTCTTTCTCTGTTATTTATTTTTCTGCACTTTATTCATATATTCATCACAAACCTTCAAGAAAAATAAAATTACCATAACATCTCTAAAAATAAACAAAAAGTCTCATAACCTAATTCACCCCCCTCTTAGGTTGCACTCTTAAACTTACAAGTTTAACAAATTAATTATTAACTTCTAAATTAATAAGATGATTATTTAATTCCCTCTCCTTTATATATATACCTCAACAACATCTTCATTCTTCACTTCAAATCCTTTCAAAATAAAACTGGTATCATCAAATGGGTGACACTTCTATCCTTGCTCCTTCAGTCCAAGAATTGGCAAAGCAAGGCATTCAAGAAGTTCCAGAACAATATCTTCAACCAAATCAAGACCCTGTTCTTGTATCTAATATAACCTCTTTAACACAACTTCCAATTATCAACTTTGATAAATTATTATGTGAAGATGATAATGAGTTTGAGAAACTAGACAAAGCTTGTAAGGAATGGGGTTTCTTCCAGGTTTGGATCAATTATTTGCGTCTCTTAAAGTTATTTTATAGTTTAAAGTTATTTTATAAAAATTACACAAATCAATAAATAAATGAATGAATAACTATAACCTATATATTAGTAATGAAAAAACTGGTTCATAAATCCTTAAAAAAAATGGTTTATCAACAAAAACCGGCTATGCACCAAATATAACTGTTTTTTAAAAGTGGTTCAGTTTAAAACCGTATTATGCTTCAATGCAGTTTGGTTCACTTAATTGTATTTTTAAACACCCCTAAATATTACAGCTAATCAATCATGGAGTTGACTCTTCACTAGTAGAAAGTGTGAAAATTGGTGTTCAACAATTCTTCAACCTTCCAATGGAAGAGAAAAAAAAGTTTTGGCAAACAGAAGAAGAATTGCAAGGGTTTGGACAAGTGTATGTTTCATTAGAGGAACAAAAGCTAAGATGGGGAGATATGTTTTACATTAAAACTTTCCCATTGCACATAAGGCTTCCTCATCTACTTCCTTGTATGCCACAACCATTCAGGTGCTTTTCCACAAGCCCTTATCATTCTTAAATATGATATGGTTGATATTATAAGTAACTAAAACAATTTGCATTAATACATTGCAGGGACAATTTTGAGAACTATTCTCTAGAAATGAAAAAACTATGTTTCACAATCATTAAGTTTATGACAAAAGCTTTAAAGATCCAAGAACCAAGTGAATTGGTAGATTTCTTTGAAGAGGGAGATCAATCAATAAGGTTCAATTACTACCCTCCATGTCCTCAACCAGATCAAGTCATTGGACTTAATCCACATTCTGATGCTAGTGGCCTTACCATCCTTCTCCAAGTCAATGAAATGCAAGGCCTTCAAATTAAAAAAGATGGATTGTGGGTTCCTATCAATCCCCTCCCTAATGCTTTTGTAGTCAATGTTGGAGATCTGTTAGAGGTAACTAAAAAAAATTATTCCACAATATTTTGCTCATTGGGATTTATAAACCATCTTTATCTTCGATTTCTAAGCAAAGTGATTTTTTTTTTTTTTTTTATGTATCTCGAAATAAAATTGTTGTTAATATTAAATGTGGTGTGACAGATAATGACCAATGGAATTTATCGGAGTATTGAACATCGAGCAACAACCAATTCAAAGAAGGAGAGGATCTCTGTAGCTGCATTTCACAATATTCAAATGGGCCGAGATCTAGGTCCGGCGCCTAGTCTTGTTACTCCTGAAAATCCTGCATTGTACAAAACAATTACTCTTGAAGAATACGTCGAAGGATACCTTGCAAGCAAGATAAAGGGGAAATCATACTTGGATGTTGTTAGGATAAAAAAAGAGAGTCATGAATAATTTCGGTTCAATATATAACTTTAAATTTGCTTTTATTTCCTATATGTGAGAAGAGGACTTTGTCTTTTGGTCCTAAGTAAGAGATTTTGTTTGGTTGTCATCACTTTGAAATTTGAAATAATTGCGTTTGATCCCTCTATAGCTAGTGAATTTCACTTATATCACTAGTGTTTGGAGGTTAATTGTGAATTGAGTACCTGAGATTTTCAGGAAATAATAAATCCTTTTAATGATTTATATGATAAAAATGCCATTTAAGTTGTGGCTTACGATTGCCGGTTTTTCTATAATAGCTGTTACATGGTGCTTATAATAGCCCTTTTCCCAAACATAAGATGTTAAAAGTTGATCTATATAATAGCGCTTTTTCTAAATAAGTGCTGTTAAATAGCCTCGGTAACTTTTTGTTTTATATAGCATTCTAGCTGTTATGTAAACTTGTAAGGCGAAATAGTTTATGTTTTATACATAATATTTAATCTTCTATATCAAACATAGATGATTAATCAAATATCTATATAGTATTTTTTTTGTTTGAATTTTAAAGTAACAAATTTAAAAATAAATACAATTCAACGGATCTTAAAAAGTGTCCCACAATAGAGTTATATATTTGTTTAACTTGATAAATTAAATGACCCATCGCTTCTTTATACCCCATTCTTTATTGAACATGAAAAACCAAATTTCATCCATTAATGATGCCATTTCTCGGAAGCAGCCATCATAAATAAAAATGGAAATCAAACTATATATATATATATATATATATATATATATATATATATATATATATATATATATATATATATCCAGATTTTTATCCAATAATCAAGACATAAGGATGTGTCATCACCTCCAACTACACCATGACAAAACAAACAATCCAAGTTGGAGGGTGAGATGTCACAAGCTAACCATTGATCCAAGGAAAGAAGGACTACCCCAGAACTTGAGGCACATTTTAAGTTTGGGGTAAGCATTACAAGGTGGCAACAAGAGTATCACCAGACTTGAGCAACAAGGCGGCAAAGTTAACTACCAACCCTGATCATTCACGTCGTGAAGTGGGTGAAACAGTGGGGTAGACACTACAAGGTTACAAAAAGATCTAAGTTTGGCGCTACAAATCACCTGCAACATCATCCTCATCAAAATCCCGCAGCACAGACGAAATTCTGAGTACGAGTTAGGGATGACGGCTTATAACAACAATGAAGCTGTGATGACAGATTATGACGAAGCATCAGAGCAGGCACAAGAAGGTCAAGACTTAATAGATAACATCATGGACCTACAGAATAGGGAGTTGCACCCTATGTTCTTTACACCTGGTGGATCATCATCCCAGAGCGGGCAGTAATAATGGAGCATTCCCGCTGTTCCCTTCCTAACTTTATTTTCATTTATGTACTCTTCATATAACGAATGTCGTTTGCTGCCAGCCCCCCTATGCTTACTAAAATGAAATAATTGTTTGCTTGTTTATTATTGAGTGCATGTTAAAAGTTATAGGCAAAGTTCCAGTGCGATGACACGTTGACTTTTGTGATGTGAATTCACACCTTGATACAAAGAACACTCGAGTGATTGCTCGAGAAAACGCGGAAGTTCGATAGACAGAAAGACGAGTAAGGAATAATATTTGTGAGATAAATGTTCGACTTTCAGATACTGAAGCCAAGTGAGAATTTGAGTCAAATATTTCCACGGTATTACCAATTTCTTTGTATATACTTATGAGAGTATCTGTGTACTTGGTTTTTTTTTTCTTTCTAGAACTTGCGATTATTCTCTGCTGACTGATTGGTTTAACTTATACGCATTGAGGCATTTTATTGATAAACCCAGAGCCTTTTTCAAGCCACCCTTATATAATATTATTCTTTGCTAACCACTTTGAGCCATAAAAATAAATATCCATTTTCTTTCGGTGACAAACAATATTATAAGTCTAAGACCTACAAAACCAAATTTTTACCCTCTTTGGAGTTATGTAGAGATCTAGTTCTTTTGTCTTGGCAACATTATAAGTTTGGGGTTACTCCTGAAATTAGCAACATCTAAGTTTTGGGTGGTATACAAGAGAACTATCACAGTCAAAAGAAAAAAATATGAAAAAGAGACGGAATATATCAAAAATTCCATAAAAAAGGAAAACAAAAAAAAGAAAAAAGAAAAATAGTGATAGAATAAGGACCACACAAAGACACACTCGGTCCTCAAAAAGAATTTCTCTTGTACTTTATCAAAAAGGTACCACAGGTTGCACCTAAATAAGGACAAGTGTCATACCTAACTCCAATTTTTAAGACGAGTGTATATGAATAGGGTGAAATATATGTACTTTGTGAGTAACATATATAAAATTCTGGTGTGGCTAAATTCTAAAGAAACAATGAACTAAATTATACTTAAATTACATATAGACCTCGCAGGAAAAACTGTCATTACGTCCTCCTACAGTCTAAATTAAAACTAGAAATAACTACTTATAGTAGATCTTACACTTGGCATAGTTACAAGACAAATAAAAATAACTTCCACTTGCATGATTCTGCCTTGCTTCACGTTGATAACTGCTTCACTTGTTAGTCGAATGTTATAAAATAGTTTAGCCAGTTTCACTTAATATAGCTAATTTCGACAAATCAAGTTTCTTTGCCTTAATTATATATTTGGGGTATCGACAACTACTTACTATGACGATGAATTGTCTTAGACCTGAAGGTGTGTTGGTCCTTTAGCGTAATGGGCTTTAGCCAATTTGAAACAGTTTCAGTTAGTGGCTCTATAAACATGAAATACGAGTAAAATATTTATGTTGTTAAGAAGAACAGTTAGTGGCGCTATCAACATAAAAAAGAATCGACCTTGCATCAAAAAAAGTAGAACCGACCATATCAAATTTATTTTTAAACACATATTTTTAATAAAAATACAACAAAAGTACATTTTTAACTTTTTTAAATATTTTTTATATATTTCGATAACCAAGCTATGAATAAAGAGAATACAATATCATATTTTTTTCTAACTTTTTAATGTTAATATAACATTGCTCTATCGAATTCACTTTCCAGCCAATTTTGGATATCACATATATTATATTGCTCCACTCCATTATTTTTGTCGGCTGCAAATCCCACCCACTTTCTCAATTTGTAAAAATATATTATTTAAGAGTAGTTATCTAACTTTAAGTATCAATTAACAAAGACATCATCAAACATTGGACTCAACAGATAGAGAGACGTAAGAAAATGGCTTTGCAAGGAACCGGCTCTCTAATTGTTCCTTCTGTTCAAGAGTTAGTAAAACAACCCATTACCAAAATTCCAGAACGATATATTCATCCAAATCAAGACCCTGTTGTTGAATCTCACACAAATTCTTTACCACAAGTTCCCATTATCGACCTAAGTAAATTGTTGTTTGATGATGCAACTGAGCTAGATAAGCTCGACCAAGCTTGCAGAGAATGGGGTTTCTTCCAGGTTTAATTTATTTGTCTTATCCTTGTTCTCCGTATATACTTTATTATTATATAGCACTATATAGTATATATTAGTATTCATAATATCGGCGATTTTTTGTCAAGTAGTTTAGTGGTTAGGAATTCTATCTTTAAGATGGATAAGTGAGATGACCAGTGTTCGAACTCCGGCCCCCTATAAATATAATACAATATCTTGCCAACTGAATTACGCTCACGGGACATATATCTGCGATTGTTTCTATTTCATAATATATATTATCTAAATTTTGGATTTAAATACTATTGTGCAAATAGGATTTTAATTTTTTATTTTTTTTTAAGATTATCCTCAAAGAATTACAGGTTGTTTAACCAACTATCAATAAAAATGAGTCACATAAGCAAATATGTATGAGACCAGGATTTGCTACGGTTAAATATGCACACAGTTATAGTTTCTCATCTCATCCATCAAATTTAGATCGGACGGTTTAGATTAAAAACTATGTTTTTCTAGTTAAATCAATCTCGACCATTAAAATTAATTAAGATTGTTTAGATAAAAAACAAATGGCGTATTACTATGTGTTGCTTTTATCGCAGCAAATCCAATTCGATTTGTAAGTGTAACAAACATTAAAAAAAGCTTATAAAAAAAGAGTTTAATGGACATAAGCAAATAGAGTAAAAAAACTTTACATACTCAACAAATAAGAACGTTACAACCTTCCATATTATATCAAGAAAGTGGGGTTAAATGGGGTGACGTGTCGAAAAACATGGTTGTGATAGGTTGATAGTGTAAAATAATGTATGCGCATATTCTTTTTTCTCATAATAAAATATGTAGAAAAAAAATTAATTTGTGAATACCACATGAAAATTTATTTATTTAGTTAATTTTTATTGCTTATTACTTCAAGGGAAATATATGTTTCACCTTTTAAAATTGTATTTTCATATAACAGAAAAATTTTACTTATCTTGTTCCTGTAAGCTTAACTCAGTTGGCAGAGACATCGCACTTTATCCAAACTCTAGATTACTAGTCCCCTTTCCATTCTAATAATTAGTAATTACTATTATGCAATTATTTTTATAGAAGAGGTGAAAAAGAAACATAACATAGATATTAATTGCAGCTGATTAACCATGGAGTCAACATTTCACTGGTTGAAAATATGAAGATAGGTGTTGAACAATTTTTCAACCTTCCAATGGAAGAGAAGAAGGAAAATTTTTGGCAAACACCAAATGATATACAAGGGTTTGGTCAGTTGTTTGTTGTATCTGATGAACAAAAGCTAGAATGGGCAGACATGTTCTACATTAACACTTTACCATTAGACTCAAGGCATCCCCATCTAATTCCTAATATTCCCAAGCCATTCAGGTTTTCTCACTTTCTCAAAATGTGTGTTTAATTATGTTGGTAATTATGTGTTTAATTAATTAAACTTTTTTTATTAGTTGATTATGTTGGTAATTAAAACTGAAATGGTGTCCATAAGTCCTAGATCAACTGGTAATGTAGCTATTGCTAGGTTAGACATCTTCATCTGGGTTCAGATTCGGGACCACGAAGTATGTTTCTGAGTATCAATGGTATTTGTCACTTCGTCTATAGGAAAATGAAACTGATTTGGTTAATTCATTGCAGAGATCATCTAGAGACTTATTGTTTAGAACTGAAAAACATAGTTATCACAATAATTGGTCAAATGGAGAAAGCTTTGAAGATCAAAACTAATGAACTAGTAGAGTTATTTGAAGATATATGTCAAGGAATGAGGATGAATTACTATCCTCCATGTCCACAGCCAGAGCATGTCATTGGACTCAATGCTCATTCTGACATGGGTTGCTTATCCATTGTTCTCCAAGCAAATGGTGTTGAAGGCCTCCAAATAAGAAAAGATGGACAATGGATTTCAGCTAAACCCCTTCCTAATGCTTTTGTTATCAACGTTGGAGACATGTTGGAGGTAATATAGATTTAAAATGGTTTAATTGAATATTTGATCCATTATGTTTATTTTAAGTTTTAATTTGGTATCTTACGTTTAAAAAAGTTTTAAGTTGGTCCTTTTAGTCAATTTTTGTTTAAATTGTCTACGTGACTAATGGATTTGCAGAAGTAGATAACTTAGGAGAGTACTATGTGAATGTGTGAATTGATACAATTGGAAAGACATATTCATGATAAAAACTTTCAATAACTATTGTTCTTATTTTAAATACTTTGGCAGATATTCACCAATGGAATTTACCGAAGCATTGAACATCGAGGAATAGTGAATACAGAGAAGGAGAGGATCTCGGTCGCGACATTTCATAGACTTCATATGAGCAGAATTATAGGTCCAACACCAAGCCTTATTACTGCTGAAAGACCTGCATTGTTCAAAACAATTTCTGTTGCTGATTACATTAAAGCATATCTTTCACATGAGCTAAAAGGGAAATCACACTTGGATGTTGTAAGGATTCAAAAGGAGAATGGTAAATAATTTCGAATAAAATGATTAAAATGCAGAACAAGCAAAAAGAAAAGTAATGGAACAGAGCTAATATGCAACACTCTGTTGCAATGAATAAAATGATCTAAGGAAAAACTCAATATATTCTGGTTTAATGGTGAAAGTGTTGTTCTTCTGTGAAAAACTATTAATTTTTGTATGAATTGAAGTTTTATCCTTAAACCTGTTGAGAATATTTGAAGAATTTTGGTTGCTAAAAGATTTAACTTCTGCCACAGTAGGCAATAATTTTTGGAATAAAGCTTTTTAAGAATTTGGTTGAATAGTTTTATTAAGGTTAATATCCTTTTTAGTCCGTGTAATTTTATTTAGGTTTTCCAAGGTCATCAATAAGGTGTTAGACCTACAATAATAGGTTTAGTTAGTGATTCCAAATTTTACATTTGAAAACATAAGATGTTGATCTCATAAATCGAAATCAATATCTTGGGAGTCATTTATTATATGTAAAGTGAGTTTGAAATACGTCAAGGAGAATTCAAAAGACAAAGGACAAGCACGCCAAATGAGGAGTTTTCCCACCAAAATTAAAATTCAAACAGTATACGAAGATTGAAGTGAACGGTTTTCGAAAGACAACTGTCCTACTCCTACATATGGCGAACATGCACACATTGACAGTTACTCAAGTTTCCAAATTCTCCTATAAATAAAAGAAACTTAGGCTATTTTAGGTAGTTCACAAGAGAGACAATATACTAGCAAAAACATAAACATACATTTGCACGCCAACACACAAAATGCACCATAAAATAGTTTATACTGGTGAAAATTGTAATTAAACTTCTTACACGGGCTTTGATTTAGTTCTTCACAGCTTAAAAGATTATCATGTATCGTTTGATCACGTCCCTTTTGATATTTTAATTGAAATTTTTACAAAAATAATTAAGATTCGATACCTAAGATTATGGTCTCAATTGATTTACTTTTTACACGGGTTTGATTTAGTTCTTCACACCGTAAAAGATTAACCTCTTCCGTTAAATCAATTCTATTATAATATTTTAATTGAACATTTTACAAAAACAATTAAGATGTGAGGCTTTTGATTGTGCTTTCAATTGCTTTACTTTTTACATTAGCTTGATTTAGTTCGATACACCATAAGAGGTTGCCCTCTTTCATTAGATCAAAATCCTTTTGATATTTTAATTAAACTTTTTACATAAATAAGATTATGTTCTCAACTGCTTTATTTTTTACGCGGGTTTTATTTGGTTCTTCACATTGTTAGAAATTACTCTCTTCGGTAAGAACAAATCGCTCTTGATATTTTAATTGAAATTTTTGCAAAAATAATTAAAAATGCGAGGCTTAAGGTTGTGGTGTCAATTGATTTACTTTTTACACGAAAGTTAGCTCGTGCATAGTGCGGGTTCGAACCCTCACTTTTAAAATATTCATTAATTTTAAAATAATTTTTTATTAATTTTTTTTTAAAATAAAATAAATTTCTAACCCATACTTAACACATGTGTTCGTTATATTATATATATTTAAGGTGACCTAATTTTCCTCTACACTTTGTCTTGTGGTTAGTACTTAGTACCCACCACTTATTCCATCTACTCCACTCTCCTCTTCTTTTTGGTTTGAAATCCAACCCACTAAGTTCTACTTTTGCTCTATTTTATATACAAGACAGTGTTTGCCATATGAGTGCGAGTCATTGTGGGTGAGGCTGATGTATTTAGAAAAAAGTTAAACCCATATAATTAAGAGCAATTATCTTACTTATACTACCTTTTTGTAAATTAGCAAACAACTATTTTGATCTTTACATAATGAAATAAAGAAAAAGTAAAGCAAAGAGCACCTACATTTTATTTTTTTGACTTATAAAGAGAACCTACATTATTATTTATTAAACCTAGCATAATAAAGTAAAGAGCACCTACATTATCTTAAGATGAGTATTAAAGGTTCTCAAATTTTAATTTTAGATGAGACGAGATTTAAACAAACATATAGTTTTTTTTTTATTTTGGTACAAGAACGAGCAAATAGTGTTATACAATGTGATCGTGCATGTGATTAAAGATCACACCACAACTTCAGCAATGTCATTGTAGAGGATATCACAACAACGATAATGCGATCTCAATTACCACAACTCTTTTTTTCCCTTGTATTTCCAGTGTCTCTTCTATTAGTATTTTATGGACTAATTTAATTATGAAAAATATTTTTTAGGATGGTTGTTTATTGTACTTCAATTTTTTCTCAAACAATTTGAGCCATTATTACCAAATATAGTATATTTTATCATTGCAAAGTGGACCACAATGGGGTATACATGTACAATATTTTATTCTTATTACTTCAAACTATCAATCATAAATATGAAATACATTATCAAGACAAAAACATAGTGAATCAAATGGCGGATATGCAAGGGACCTCAATCCTTGTTCCTTCTGTTCAAGAGTTAGTAAAACAAGCAATTACAAAAGTTCCAGAACGTTATGTTCATCCAAACCAAGACCCTATTGTTGTGTCTAACACAACTTCCTTACCACAAGTTCCTGTTATTGATCTAAGTAAATTGTTGTCTGATGATGCAACTGAGATAGACAAGCTTGACAAAGCGTGCAGGGAATGGGGCTTCTTCCAGGTTTATTTTGCTTATTACTATTCTCCTTATTCATTTATTTTTATATACTAACACAAAGATGACACTAAATTTCCTATTTTTATGAATTAATCTCCGTTAGACACTTATATAGGACACACAAGTTAGATTCTCTCTTTTCAACCGAATATTTTATCTACCAAGAGCTAATAATTGAACCCCAAATCATAGTCTAGAGGCCTAAAACACTTGTCACTTTTAACTAATTTACTTTTCATTTTCATTTAATTTTTGAATTTGATAGTTAAGTATGAAATTTATCTACACAACGGTAATTTATTTAAGGGTTAATAGTGTTTTTCCCCCGATAAAGTGAGTGAGTTTTGTTTTACCCTTTGCAACAAGACAGTTGACTGCATCAGTCTCATTACATGGCATTACCACGTGGAATTTTTGGTTTTTTCCATTTCATTAAATAGGTGGAAAAGTAATGAGACGGGTACACAATCCGCTGTCTTGTTGTATACATAGAGTCCAAAAGCAGGAATTATTAATTTTTTTTTACAGAGAGGAGTGAGAAAGAAGAGAACACTACCTCATGTGATTTTGATATATATGTACATTTTGAAGTCCATCCCACTTTCGAATCTAAAATAAAATGTTACATATAACAAGTTCGGGACACAATTTGTTTTGCAAAATAACTTATAATTTGACACACGGAGAGTACTCTGCAATAATTTTGGGCAGAAATTCACTATGATTAAAGCAGCATACAATTGTATGCCGTAAGTGATTTCAACTGTCTATTTAAGATTTGACAGTTCAATTTATACAATTATATTTACATTGTTAATCATGTAAAAAAAAAAAAAAAATTCATTGTTAATCAATTTTGTTCGTTGCATCAAATCGGACCATCAAGATACAATATACATGAATTTCTACATACAAGATAGTTTGTAAATTTGTATGACTTTTTGAAATAAAAAAATAATAAATTGGAAATTAATTACAGTTGATTAATCATGGAGTCGACTCTTCATTGGTTGACAATTTGAAGATAGGTGTAGAACAATTCTTCAACATTCCATTGGAAGAGAAGAAGAAATTTTGGCAAACACCAAATAATATGCAGGGGTTTGGTCAATTATTTGTAGTATCTGATGAACAAAAGCTAGAATAGCAAGACATGTTCTACATTAACACTTTCCCATTGGAATCAAGGCACCCTCATCTAATTCCTAGTCTTCCCAAACCATTCAGGTTAATTCTTAATGTATATTTTTTAGCTGAACATTCTGGTACACATCTCATTAAGATATGCACCGATACACTGATGAGGTGGATAATTCTGATTTGAACCTATAAGAATCATCTATCTTAGTTGTGTATCAGTAAATATCTAAATAAAATGTATATCGAAGAATTCACCTATTTATCATCTTAATTACACATTATTCATTAATTAATTAATCATGTTGGTAACTGAAATAGATTTTGTTATTTCATTGTAGAGATCATCTAGAGAGTTATTGTTTAGAACTGAAAAACTTAGCTGTAACAATAATTGGTCGTATGGAGAAAGCTTTGAAGATAAAAAGTAATGAACTAGTAGAGTTATTTGAAGATGTATGTCAAGGAATGAGGTTGAATTACTATCCTCCATGTCCACAGCCAGAACATGTGATTGGAGTAAATGCTCATTCTGATATGGGTGCTTTAACCATTCTTCTTCAAGCCAATGAGATTGAAGGACTACAAATAAGAAAAGATGGAGAATGGATTCCTGTTCAACCCCTCCCTAATGCTTTTGTCATCAACATTGGAGACATGTTGGAGGTAATAGATTTAACATTGATCACAACATAGTTATCAAATTAATATTTATAACATGATGGAAACTTATTTTTATGTCAACGTATCGTTCATATTTTTGAATAACTGTTTGCAAACATATTTAGAATATTATAAAAAAATTATAAAAATTTAAATTTTTTAACAAAAATTAAATTAAGAACGAATTTTTAAGCCATATAAATCATTCGAAAGATCAATGCTAGTTTGTGTATTTTAACTTTTGAAACATTAAATTTCATGTATTATTAAATATTGAATTTCTATATTGAAATATCTTAACCGTGTGCTCTCAAGACCCATAAAATATAATATACTTAAAGGTGTCAAAAACTTATTTAATCCTTTTAAGAATTATACTGCACTTAAGTGGGCTGGTCTATTGGCATTTGGGACGGCACAAGTTCCAGAAAAGTTTACCCTTCACCCCTACAATTACACCTTAAGCCCTACATTTTCAGTAAACTGACCATTTTTCCCTAATATTATATAAACTAAAACCTTTTATTTTTTCACACAAAATCAAAGATAGTTTCAGTACGTACTAGAGAGAAAAAGGAGAGAGTAAATTTTTGTGAATTCAAAATGAAACATTTTCAATGAGTGTTACTGTTTAGAGAAATCTACCGGAACACTTTTCTATGAGTGCAAAAAATTGCAAAATTCTACTAGAACACTTTCAATGACTTCATACAAAGTGTTTCAGTATAGAATTTTAAAAATTGGAATTCGCAAAAATTAATAAACTGGAATATATTTTCCGGCAAATGTATTATAAATTCAAACAATTTTTATACTTATGGAAAAACTTGATCTGGGATGAACTCATACTTGTTCCAAAAAAGTTGAAAAGAAGTGTGAAGAAATAGTGTAAAAAGTCAAAATACAAAAGGAATGAATGTATAATCGTAGGGTGTTAGATAAATTTTTTGAAGTTCCGGCCGAGGAATGTGTACTTGGTACTCCCAATTGACATGGCTTTTGTTCGAACTATAGCTGTCAAAATGCGCCATCCGGCCCTAAGCAAAATGACCCTAATGGGTTTCGGATCTTAGTGGGTCAGGTCAAAAAGCCCATATTTAAATTTGGGTTTTTTAGACTGGCCTATAAAGTCCTAAAAAAGTCGGGTTAATATGTTAAGGCGCAAGGCCTACATTTATTCGGGCTTGGCGGATCGGCCCATACGGGCTAGCCCATTTTGACAGTTCTAGAGCTGTCAAACGGGCTACGTGGCCTTAAACGGACCTACCCAAATAGGCTTCGAGTTTTATCAGGACGGGCCAAAATGAACATATTTAAATTTGAACTTTTTCGGGTCGGCCTTTTAAAAGTCCTAAAATAATTCGGGCTAATATTTTAAAGTCATACGGGCTAGTTCATTTTTACAGTTCTAGATCGAACACTATAAATAGAAAAATTCTTAGGTAGGGAATGAATTGATACAATTTGAAATTAATATTCATATTTTCAAAAAAAAAAAAATTTACTTTCATATTTTAAATCCTTTGGCAGATATTCACAAATGGAATTTACCGAAGCATTGAACATCGAGGGACAGTGAATTCAAAGAAGGAGAGGATTTCCATTGCTACATTTCATAGGCTTCCAATGAGTACAATAATAAGTCCAACACCAACCCTTATTACTGCTGAAAGACCTCCATTGTTCAAAACAATTAGTGTGGCTGATTACATTAATAGATACCTTTCACGTAAGCTAGATGGGAAATCAAACTTGGATAATGTCAGGATTAATAAAGAGGAGGTGGATTTATGTTCATAAGGTTTTGCTATATAAACTGTGATAATAATGTGCAACAATTGTGACAATAAATTGTAACAATAAATTAAATATACACACCCCCTATCTAAGACTTCATATTAGGCCACTAGGTTTGATCTAGCGGTGAAAGAATTTGTATAGTATTTATGAGATTCTGAGTTCGATCATCTATTCATTGTAAAAAAAAAGATTTAATTAGTAAAATGATTCCTTAAAGATATTTTTGGTTTCAGATTGATCTTTTACGATCCATTTGGTTCGAAGTAAATGGAGAGGAAGGGAGGTGAGGGAGTATTTTTAAAGAAATGTGTTTGGTTCAATTTTTAAGAGGGTAGGGGAGGGAAGATGAGGTGAGCAAAATCCCTCCAAAAGCCAATTTTTGATTCCCCCAAATTGGGGGATTTGGAGGGGAGAGGATCGGGGAGGAGATTTGTGTTATTAATATTTTGATTATATTGATATAATTGTTCTCATAATTATTTTAAAATGTCAAAATCATCCTTATCTTACTTTTTTTTTTTCTTCCATTACTAACTTTCTAATTTTATTTTATTTTAGCTTTCAAATCATATTCTTACGAACAGTTTTGTATGTTTTTTATTGACAATACAGTTTTGTACTCCCTCCGTTTCAAATTACTTGATTTTTTAGAATTTTTTTTTTAAATTACTTGTCTTTTTGATAATTTATGTTATATTTTGTCTATTATACCTTCCTTATTTTAAATCTTTTTATTGTATCTTTTTTTTTCCTAAACTTCTTTGTATAATTTGTTTTAAAAAAAAATTGATACATAACATATTAAATTTATTGGAAAAAGAGAGTGAGGGAAAAAAAAATTGAAAATTTGGGTCTCATCAATTTTTTTAATAAAATATTCTTTTTATTGAATCCACTAGAACCTGTTTAAAACTTTTTAAAGAGTAGTTGAGTTGAAATGAAGTGTTTACTAAATACTATTATTTAAAAAATTAAGATAAATTGAGAGAAAAAATAAAGATAATCCACTCTCAAAAAACCACGATTTTTGGCTGTTTGGGCCGAATTTTGGCCCCTTGTGGACCCCTAGCTCTAACACTCCTGTCTGTTTTTGAGTATGAGTCCGGATCAACAGAGCACATGCGTCACAGAGCACAGATTAGTCCCTACCTCTTGTCTTAAAAAATTAATCTCATACTTCTCACACAATGTTACCCATCTAAAATTATTGGAAATATAATTTTAAATGGTAAATCAATGGCTGGTGTTAGTTTTGTCCTTTTGGGTAGACAAAAGAAAAACAGTCAAAACAGACCACACAGTGACACAGGCACCTTTATGATGTACGGATCACATGGAAATGAAAGTATTTGATGATGGTTTATTGAAAATATATGCAGTACTCTTTACATTGACCTTACTTTCTGCAAATAATTGAATTATTACTTCCCTACCATATACTATTACTTCCCTACCATATATTCTATCTCATATTTTTTTTATTACTTCCCTACCATATATTTTATCACATATTTTTTTTATTTACAATGGAGCTCATGATCGAACTCAGAATTTCTAACATGCTACTCAAATTTCTCACCATAATAGCTTTATCTCATAGTGATGTCTATGGTGCATCAGTGTACTAAGTCTTGTATGGCACCACTCTTAATAACCTATAACGAATACGAATTTACAAAATATATCACTGGATTGAAAGTTTCTATCATATAGATCATCCATTTAAATTTTTGTACGGTGATCGTAAGTTATGTCCTCCATCACGATGTCGAACGAAACTATCCATGGAATTGTGCGCCGTGTGAAACATAGATCATCGTCGTTCTTAACCGAGACTCAGGTTGCATGCAAGTGTCAAAAAGTCATAAAACAAGAGACTTCGAAACTCTCTAGGAGGAGTCTCCAAAACATGCAAATCAAAAGAATTTAATGTTAGACTGTAATTAGCTAACCAATCAGCTGATTTGTTTCCTTCACGCCAAGTGTGATTAATCTGAACATGCCAATTCATGTTGGTAAGATCACGAATACGTCTAACAAAGGTAGAAATATTCTCGTTGACATTGGGGTTTCCTGTTACCATTTCAACTAAAACTTTTGAATCACTTTTCACTTGAAGATGAGTAATTCCTTGTCTTCTAGCCAAATCCATTTCGATGTACATGCCCCACATCTCAGTATGGAGGGCATCACAAGAGCCAATTTTACGGGAAAAATTACTCAAACAGATTTCATTTTTGTCTCTAAGAAGACTGTCACACCCTAAAAGATTCATTGTACTTTTATGAGCATCATCATAGTTGAATTTGATCCAATAGTTAGCATCCACCTAGTCAACAATAATATGAGAGAGGTGATCTATACAAATGACAAACAAATAAGGAGACAAAGGGTCCCCCTGTCATATGCCTCTCGTAGGAGTTAATGTTTCGGTTTTGTCTCCATTCCATAAAATTTTACAAAAAGGGGAAATGATGCAATGATGTATAATATTGATAAGCTCATGAGGAAACTTACAATCAGCCAGACATTTTTCTACAAAATTTCAATTAAGACGATCATATGGTTTTTCAAAATCAATCTTAATGGACATAAACATTTTGTTACCTTTCATTCTAGCCAGAGTGAACCGTTTGAGCTACAATAATAATATGATGAATAGTACGACCCGGAATAAAACTAGATTGATAAGGAGATATGATACTATTCAAGAAAGGCTTAATTCTATTTACCATTCCAATTTTAAATATAATATTAATTATTTTATTAATAAAAAGGAAGAAAGAGAGTTTGTAGTTAAAAATTGCTATTCAATAATCTCGGAAAAGGCCCGCTTGTGTATTGGGGACATTTTTTGAGTCAACCTCCTCTCTATTTTTTATTCTTTTCATTTTTATCGCTATTAATGTTTTAAAAATATAAATACAATAATGTTAAATTTGATAGGTCAAACTAGTTATTTAATATATATATATATATATAGAAAAACTCTTTATTTAATATATATTTGAAAACTCTTTGTAACTATAGTAATAGAGAGGAAAAATAGAGAAAATAAATGGAGAGGATCTCAACTCAATTTTTTTAAGTTGCGCTTGCCTTTTTTTAATCAAGTAAAAGTACTATATGTTAGAGGTTGTGAGTTCAATCTTCAATTTCATTGTAAACAAAATCGAAAAAGGATGAAATAAGAACAATTGAGAAAACATGAGAGAAAAAAAAAATGGAGAGAATCCATTCTCCTATATGTCCTAGTCCGGAAAAAGATCCACTCCAGTACATTTCCTTATGCAGTGCAATCTCATCCTTTGATTTTATTATTCTTTCAATTTTATTTTAACGTTTATTGGATAATCCACGGGAGAGAATCCAGACTCGTGGTAGTCCTACTAGTAGGGCTGTACGCGGGTTGGTTGGGCCGGATTTGGCCTAATCCATTACCCAACTCGTTCAATATTCAACGGGTTGGGTTCATTATCAAACCCGTACTTACACTATCAAATCTGAACTGAACCAACCCGGTTATTAACGGATTGGGTTGGGAGAGAAAAAAAATACTTTTTTTAAAATCTTCAAAAAAATCTATAATACAATTTAACACAATTGTGATTTGTGACGTATTTCTAACACTTAAATTGAATAAAACAACTTCATTTAAGTTCAAATTGAAGTTCAAATAAAAATTCATCTTTAACCATAACACAGAAAAACTAAACAAAAATAGCAAAATTTCAAAAAACACATCATTTTCATGATCGGGTTGGGTACACAGGTAGACTGGTTCAAAAACTCAAATCCAATATCCGAACTGATTGTTTGGGGGTATGACGGGTTGGGCCGAATTCTACCTGCAAATGAACGTATTCGGGTAAATAATGAGTTGGATTGAATTGGGTGACGGGTTCGCGGATTGACCCGCACGCATGAACACCCCTACCTACTAGTGTCTAGTGCCATATAAATGGATTTCATTCCCACACAAAAAGTGCCTTATTTTGGTAAACCATGTGGCACCATTTTCTTATTACATTTTTGTCACTAAAATTTTCCAACACAGTTTTAGTGTCTTATAATTAGTCGATGTGTATTTTTAATTCATCTCCTTATAAAAAAAAGTTAAATATGCTCAGTCAGTCGCTTAAAAATCATGTTCTTTCAAGTTTAGTTCATATTAAATTTTAATTGGTAATTTTAGTCAATGTAATGTTGTAAAAATAAATTTTTTTAGGGACTAGACTTAAAATTTTATAAACCCTTTAAAAATTATAGGTTTTGGAAAAGAATTTTTTTTTTGACACAGAAAAGAAATTTTTTATAATTTTAAGGATAATTAAATTAAAAATTATTTACAGAAATTTTTTAAGAATTTTTTTTTTGACACAGAAAAGAAATTTTTTTTTGAAAAACATGTTTGAAAAAAATTATTCAAAAATTTAAAATTTTAAGGATAATTAAATTAAAAATTAAAAATAGCATGAACTAAAGTTGCATGCAGAAAATTCTTGTAGCGACAAAGCAGGTCAATTTTTTTTATGGGGACGAAAAATAAAATTTGATGATTTTGTAAGAATAAAAAACTTATTTAATATTTAAATTTACTAGTAATTATCAACACCTTTAATTATAAAGCTTTTAGGAAGAATTTGTTGTCGATTGAACCCAACAAAATTAGAGAGGTTAGTCTCGATATAATTGTGTGCGAAACATATCGGATTTTTTTAAAAAAAAATCTCCCTCATAATGAACCTCAGCTATATATAGAATCATTCTTCACTATTCAAATCCATCCAAACAGAAACCAGTATATACCAATGGCTGGTAGTTCTGTTGTCTTGGCACCTTCAGTACAAGAGTTGGCAAAGCAAGGCATTACAAAAGTTCCAGAACAATATCTTCAACCAAATCAAGACCCTGTTCTTGTATCTAACACAACCTCTTTACCACAACTTCCAACTATCGACTTTGGTAAATTATTATGTGAAGATGTAATTGAGCTAGAGAAACTACACAATGCTTGTAAGGAATGGGGTTTCTTCCAGGTATGAGTCAATTATTTGAAGAAAAATATCTATATATGAACATTAACAAGTAGATCCAATATTATTTGCTCATACCGACATAAAAATACATATCATTTAATTATTTCAAAAATATATATTATTTTTTACATTTTATCAAATATGTGTGAGTGACCAAATGAGATGATCAAATGTCAGTGACTATGCAAATATTCTTTTTTTTTTAATCTGAATCCCTACTTTTTTTTTGTCAATTCGTCTCTAGTGACTAGAATTTCATATTTTTAAAACAAATATTTAAGTGTAGCAGTTTGGATCCATGCATATTATCTGTAATGCTCTTATCAAATGAGCTATTTTCATAGGGATATTTAAATCCCTACTTTAATTTACTACTCCCACCGATCCTTAATATAAGAGAAGATTTACTTTTTAGATTCATTGAGTTTCTAATATATTTGGTCTATATATATTATAGATCGACTAGATAAATTAGAAACTCAATGAATCTAAAATGCAAATTTTCTCTTATATTAAGAACCAAAGGAAATATTATATTTATATTAGATTTTTATATAAGATTATTATGGAAATCAATTACAGCTAATCAATCATGGAGTCAACTCTTCATTGGTAGAAAATGTGAAAATTGGTATTCAAGAATTCTTCAACCTTCCAATGGAAAAGAAAAAGATGTTTTGGCAAACAGAAGAAGAAATGCAGGGGTTTGGACAGCATGTCGCTTTAGAGAAAGAAAAACTAAGATGGGGAGATATGTTCTTGGTTAGAACTTTTCCATTGCATGAGAGACATCCTCATCTAATTCCTTCTATCCCACAACCACTCAGGTGCTTTTTCTTACTTATATTTGTTAGAATTCTTTTTGCGATTCTTTAAGTTTCACACATTTTACATAATTTTGGGATTCTTTTTAGGTGTAAGGTTTATATATTAATAATTAAAGGCTCATTTAGTGTGCAAGGTATAATAGTGATAGATAAACACGAGAATAGATCCTCTCCGGTAATTGAGAGGGAGCAGTTGAATTTGTGCCTTTGATTTATTTTTTAAAATTAAAATTGCATGTATTCAAATAAAGGGTGTGGTTGAGATTAAACTCGAGGGAGTAATGTACTGCCGGGAATCTGTTCTCAATAAACACATATTATGTCATCTGTTTTGTGTATACATAATAAGACAGATGATGATATTATTTTATCATATTTGTGTTTCGTATACAATTGATATTAACATGATATAAAAGTCTATATTAAATATGAGATCACATGAATATGAATCTATAAGTGTGACAACTCTAACATTACTACAAGATTTTTAGAATTGAATTAAATCAAACCTAAAATTGTAAAATTGAAGGCATAGTTTAATATATACTTATATGAGAAAGAATTTTAATTTTCTTTTCTAAAAAAAAAAGTAACAGAATTTTAAATTAAGGTTAAATAATTTTTTGTTCCTATTTGATAAGAAAATATTAAAAAAATGTTTTTGGTCTAGAAAAATATTTTAAATTTTTATTTTATTCCATTTAAAAATTTAAGCATATTTTATTCCTCATTTTCTTCATGACTTTTGGTTCGTACTTTTAAGTTAGTGTTCTCTGCACATTTTTGAATGAGTTTCTTGATCCTCCCCGGACTTGAGATATATGAATTAATGATAAGGCGGTGGAAGTTAATGCGGTTGAACTTTGGCTGATGGTTGTAGTTGGTGATTGTACGTTGAAGGAGGGGGTGGTACTTACACGCACTCCAACAATCAAGTCAATATTTTTCAGGCTTTATATAAGAAAAAAATTCGAATTGTAAATACTTGGAATATTCCCCCCCCCCCCCCCCTCCTCCCGGTCTGATGGCAGGGCTACAGTGCCAGATGGTCCACGTCGTTTGCGTTGCTACTTTGTGGGTTGGATGACCCGGTCCAACAACACGCGGATGTGCCTTTGGCCCAGGCTGAACATTTATAATAATTAATGGATTCTCACAAAAATTAAATTTTTTTTTTAACAAAAGATGAATTAAGTATGAATTTTAAAGCACCAAAAACTTAAAAAAGTTCATATTTAACTCGATCATTGTTAGAAAATTCTAAACTTTTGCAAAAAAGATATATTTTTTTATCCGTTTTCATATATGTTTTTTATCCGTTGCAACAAAGATTTTTATAATGTACTAAAAATGACTGCAAAAAAGTAGCGACCAACATCTTGATAAAAATATTTAGAAGACTAATACAATTACTGAAATATTTTAGAGGGACTAAAAATGAAATTTAAAATATTTATAAAAAACAATAACCTATTTAACCTTTTAAACAATTATATTAAAGCGTAATTCACTTCAAAAAAAAAATCATATTAAAGCGTAATTGAAATAAGATGTTTGTGTATGATAATGATACATCATAAAAATACTTAAACATATCATGTACCAAAAAAAATAAAAAATACTTAAACATATCGTTTACATATTCTAGGAAACTAAAACATTTTTTTTTCTTCCTTTCATGTAGTATAGAGATATTCTAGGTAACTACATTAATTTGTTTTCATATATTGCAGAGATAATCTAGAGAGCTATTCGCTAGAATTGAAAAAGTTGTTTGTCACAATCATTGAGTTTATGACAAAAGCTTTAAAGGTTCAACCAAATGAAATGCTAGATTTATTTGAAGAGGTAGATCAATCAATAAAGATGAATTATTATCCTCCATGTCCCCAACCAGAACAAGTCATTGGATTGAATCCACATTCTGATGGTGTTGTTCTTTCCATTCTTATGGAAATCAATGAAATTCAAGGACTTCAAATAAAAAAAGATGGAATGTGGATTCCTATCAATCCTCTCACTAATGCTTTTGTTGTCAATATTGGAGATATGTTGGAGGTATGTAGCACAAAACTATTCATACATCTTTTAATCCTTTGGGTATATATATATATAGTCTTATGCAATCATTTCAACTTTCATTTAAAAATTAGAGACCAATTTATATATGGTCAATATATATAAAAACCTAGTCTCTAAATCAATCCAGTCTCTAAGTGAATATCTCAAATGTTTTTTTTATTCCCTATAAAAAAAATTAGTTTCCAAATATTTTTCGTCACAATATTTGGTCTTTACTTTTAAATCAATGCATGCGTATCATTAGAAATTTTAATTTTTTTTTTTCTGCTGTCATGTTTAGCACATTATAGAGTCTTTATTGCAAAGATTAATTTTTTCTAATTTTTTTTTCAAAAAATGATGAATTAAATATGTTGTTTGACTATTTCAAAAAAAAAAATGTTGTTTGACAGGTGCTGACAAATGGTATTTACCAAAGCATTGAACATCGAGCTACAGTAAATTCAGAAAAGGAGAGAATATCTTTTGCAGCATTTCACACTCCTTACAAGGGTGATATTGGTCCAGCACCCAGCCTTGTTACTCCTGAAACTCCTGCATTATTCAAAACAATTTCTACTGAAGATTATGTCAATGGATACTTAGCAAACAAGATAAATGGGAAATCATACTTGGAAATTGTTAGAATCCAAAATTCTTGAATGATATTAGTCCACTGCTTTATATATGCTTTTATATGTTTCTATGAAATAAAGAAGACTTAGTCTTTGGTCATAGTAAAAAAATGTGTTGAGTTTTGTTCCTTAAAACAAGTGTATTGTGATTGTGATTTGTGACAGAACAAAACTGTGGATGATTTTGAATGTTGTATTTAAATTGGTAGAAGTGAGCTTGGAGTGGTGAATTGCTATTTGTTGGTATTGGACTTTGGAGGGTTGAATTGAAGAATATATAACTATTTATTTCAAAAAATATACATTTTTGTTTTTGAGTATTAAAAAAAAAGTCATGCTATCAATGTGCTAGTTAAGTATACAAAAAATATACATTTACATTTTTAAAGAATTAAATGTATAATTTTTTTTTTTTTATTAAGATGCATAACTAATGCCAAGGAGCAGATGAAGAAAATTGCATAGTTGGAATGAGCAAATGAAAGAAAATTGCATTAAAAAAGTAATATTTATGTTTCTTCTCCAATATTCTCTCTTTCCTCCCGCTCATCTTAATTTTATTTTGGTAACATTATTTATGTTTGTGACCATCTCTTGATCTGGATTTTGATTGATTTGAGTTGCGGATTTTCGACCAGACTTGTTTCGTTAGAGGTTGATAGAGAGCTATAGTGTTAGAGCTTGAAAATCTGTTATAAAATGCTGCTTGGTGTAGGGAGTATAGGTACGTGGACCGCTCCATTCTGACGGTCGGTGCATTCGCCCTAAGTTATTAAAACTTTTATTTTATCTTTTTAGATTAAATAGGAGTTGGTTTGCTTCATTGTTCCACGTTCATTTCTTTGGGGGTAAGGTCTAGTTCCCTTTGTAATTATCTAATTTTTCTCCTCTTTTTAATAATATTAGCTATAGGTAGAGGACGTGGAAGGATATATAGGATGTCAATAGAGTTGGAAGGTCTATCCCTACCTTGATATCAAGATGCTCTTAATTTACCAAAAAAAACATTTATATTTGTTCCTAAATCCTTAAATTTCTAAATTTCTTTAAAGAATTGTAAATTCTCAAATTTCCCCAAACCAATTAATAACCTTATAATTTGGGAGAGAAAAATGAGTTTGTTTTTTCAAAAATTTTAAGGGCAAGAAATACAAAAGTAGTAAAATTGTTTAAAAAAAATAATTTTTAAATTTTTAAAAGTTGAATGAACGGATTTGGGGTAGTGGTATTATCTTAACTAATCTTCATTCCGGTAATTATTATAAGGAATATTTTGGAAAAAAATTGATTCTTTTTATAAGAAATATTTATTACCAATTTTTAAATGTTTAATTTCACATATGGTCTTATTATTATGAGAGAAAATTTGAAAATAAATAAGTTAGTTGAATTAAGAATAATTAAATAGTAGTATACATTGAATAAATTTAAATTTTTAAAGGTACTAAATAAAAATAACATGTATAATGCGTTGGACTTGGATACACTGCAGTCACCGTGATGCAGTTAGTGCATCACAGTCGTCCGATTGAAATCAAACAGTTAAAATTTAAATGCAATTTCTTTATTCTAGTGATTTTTCAAAATGACCGGGAGTAACTACTTTTTGTAAACTGAAATGCACATTACTCAGATTCCATTGAATTTTTCTTAAAAGTCAACAGCTTGACACAAATTCAGCATTATTACCATTTTATTTACCACACATCCATCCATAAATACAGAGTGGAAGTGGACCACACGAGGGGGTAAAGGTTGGTAAACAAAAGGATTGAGCTGAACCAGTGGAGTGCAGCAAATGGCTATGATGAAAGGAACCTCTCTCCTTGTTCCTTCTGTTCAAGAATTAGCAAAACAAGCAATTACAAAAGTTCCAGAAAGATATGTTCATCCAAATCAAGACCCTATTGTTGCATCTAACACAACTAATTCTTTACCACAAAAAGTTCCTGTTATTGATCTAAGTAAATTGTTATCTGATGATGCTACTGAGCTAGAAAATCTCGACCATGCTTGCAGAGATTGGGGTTTTTTCCAGGTTTATTTTTCTTATTCTCTTCATTTACTTTAAGTTCAAATTAAAGCAATTAAGATTTAACTACCCTGTAATTATTTTCATAAAAATAATATGTAATACATGAATTTGTCCACATAAAGTATATGCTTGCTCAATAGTAAAAGTTTGAACTCTAAATTGGTCAACAATATCGTCCACAAATCATAGTTCAACCGATAAAAATGCTGAAACTATTATGTCAGACGTCTTAGAAAAATACAATTTGTGCATTATATTTATATGATATTTTGGAAATTAATTGCAGCTGATTAATCATAAAGTCAACCCTTCAATTGTTGAAAATATGAAGATAGGTGTTGAACAATTTTTCAACCTTCCAATAGAAGAGAAGAAGAAGAAATTTTGGCAAACACCAAATGATATGCAGGGGTTTGGTCAATTATTTGTTGTATCTGATGAACAAAAGTTAGAATGGGCAGACATGTTCTACATTAACACTTTTCCATTGTATTCAAGGCATCCCAATCTTATTCCTACCATTCCCTTACCATTCAGGTTTTCTCACTTTCTCAATTTATATACGGATACATCATTTTGGTCCCTAGAAGCGTATCTTGCTGTCGCATTCATTCCTGAATGTATCGAAATTGTAATTAGGTCCATAAGTGTCGCTTTTATTAGTCATTTTGGTCCTCAAATTTGTTTTTAGGTCGTCAATTTGGTCCTCAAATGTGTTTTCCTTAGTCAATTTAGACCATAAAATTACTAACAAAAGAGGCATTAGGGATGTATTTACAATTTTGATACATTCAAGGAACAATATAACAGCGAGTTACACTTTCATGGACTAAAATTGTGGTTTGCCCTTTATATATGTGTTTTAATTAAACATTTTTAATTGAAGGGATCATCTAGAGACTTATTGTTTAGAGCTGAAAAAGATATTAGTCAAAATAATTGGTAGTATGGAGAAAGCTTTGAAGATGAAAACAAATGAACTATTAGAATTCTTTGAAGATCCAGGTCAAGGATTAAGGATGAATTACTACCCTCCATGTCCTCAACCAGAAAATGTTATTGGATTGAATCCTCATTCTGATTCGGGTGCCCTTACTATCCTTCTTCAAGTCAATGAGGTGGAAGGCCTTCAAATTAGAAAAGATGGAATGTGGATTCCTGTTAAACCCCTCTCTAATGCCTTTGTCATCAACATTGGAGACATGTTGGAGGTAATAGACAAAAAAAATGTCAAAATGAAATTGTTATGTTCCACCTTCAAGTACGCCACACCATGTTTCAATGTATTGTCCGCTTTGGGCTGCATGCGAGCCCTCACGGTTGTGTCCATTGTAAAAGGCGCCTCGATAGGTTGTAGAGTCTGGGTGTTGTATATAAACTACTATTAGCCTCGCTTTCAAGCGATGTGACACTTTTTAGTTGTTCTGAAACATTTGCTCCCCAGTCGAGAGTAAAGGGCTAGAAAGCATGTAGCGACGTCCCCTTCCTTCTAGCGCCAATTTTCACTGCACAATCCACGGAGGCGCCTTTAGAAAGGATAAAGGGGAACCGGAACAGATCTAATAGTTGAGTTTAAAATTGTATCTATTTCTGCAGAACCAAATCGACAACATGCTATATTCAAATTGATACTCTAGGTTAAAGGTATTCCTTATAAAATAAAAGCTTTTAAAAATTATTGTTCATATTTTAAATCCTTTTGCAGATATTAACCAATGGAATTTATCGAAGCATTGAGCATCGAGCAACAATCAATTCAAAGAATAAGAGGATATCCATCGCCACATTTCATAGGCCACAAATGAGCAGACATATAGGTCCAACACCGACTCTTATTACTGCTGAGAGACCTGCTTTGTTCAAAAGAATTGGAGTAGCTGATTACCTTAATGGATTTATGTTGCGCAAGCTACATGGGAAATCATACATAGATGTTGTAAAAATTTAAAAGACGATAGGTAAATAATTTAAGTTTATATAGTGTTGAGCCTGAAAGAAAAAATCAAGGTATAGCAAGTTTAAAGAAAAGTAGTGCTAAAGCAGGGGAGTAATGTGCAACATTTGGAACAAAGAATGTCTGCTTAACAGTTATGCCTAAAGTTTTATCCAATGCAGGACATATATATATATATATACACCAAAGTCCTCCAAAAACAGCTCTTTATAAGGCGTCGAATTTATAATCACAACAGGTTTTTTTTTCGGATTACAGACTTCAGACGATTATTATCGGAGATTGCTACTCCATTTACATTGCTTGTAGCGGTTAGCTATTCCATTATCCTTATTATTGTGTAAATCAGAATTATCATCATCCTTACTCCGAGATCTGTCGTTCATTCTTTGACCTACTGTTGCATGCTTTTAAACAGGTCTTGGTACAGGTCCCTTACACCAATACAACTGACATTACTTCCCTTCCGGAAAATTATTTCCGCTGCTTACCCGAATTCAGTATAGTAAACAATAGTTATTTAGAAGGGAAAAATAAAAGTTAGTAGCCATGGTTTCCACGATTTTTACATATTCACATTTTAAAATCTGGTTGTAGAAAATAATAAATTTTAGGACTTTCACACACCTTTCCAAACTCTACAACAACATCTACATATAATTCCTCAATAGGAGAGTCCACCACATCTTCCTAAGCATCCATGATGGTGTTCCATAAATTACTGGCTTTCACCTCTGTGTTGTCATCCTTAGTTTCTACAGATTTGACTTTGCAATCCAACTTTTCATCTAGGTCTCACATTTTCGGAAATATGATACTGACACACATTAAAGTAGTAGATGTTGGAAAGACCTGTTAGAACAAAATTTGTTCAAAGCAATATCTCGTTCATTAAAGTTTTGATGACAACAAATATTTAATAGGATAAAAGGAATAATTTATGCAACTGTACGTTTAAGTGTGTAGGTATGAGAAACAATCATAAAATATACATAAGTTTTCATGATCTTCTATGCAATAGGATTAAGCCATGGCAAGCCTTGATCCTTTGGACCAGCATAATAAAAGTAGAAATGAAGCTAATATCATCATTTTTTTCACTCCATCATCTGGATACATGTTGAAGAACTTATGTCTCCTCCAGGCCAACCTCTATACCATCTGACAAAGAATTATCATCTATGGAATACACCATACATCAACAAATAGGTTATTCATCTCAAAAGATGGTTGAATATATGTTATGAAATGTAATATTTCCTCATGTGGATTAAGCTCATAGGTTTATTCTCGTATCGTATCATATCATATTATATCTCTATAACACCAAAACAAATTAATCTCAAATAAATTATTACTTTTTCTAACCTAACTTATAGATATAGAATTATATACTTCTTTTCTTCATTAGTCTCTATGAATCAATACTCTTGTTATAATGACGATAATCTCGTGCACTTGTGAAGCTATCAACGACTATGACATAGCATCGACCAATCAGACACGTCGAAAAACACTATAAATGCCATGCCTACTTCACCTCATTCACTCCCTCACCTCTCCATTTTATTGTTTAGTTTTTGTTATTTTTGTTAGATCGAGTACCGTCTTGTTGTGAATTCGGATCAAAAACCACACCAATAACATTTAGTGTGTGGGACAAAAGAATTGAAGCAACCAAATTAAATGGATGAGCAATTAAACACAAAAGCTAAAACTACCAAAAGCGATAAAAGACACGATGAAATTGTTTACCCAGTTCAGTCAAAACCGACCTACTCTCTGTTCCACTATCGATAGAAAACTTGATTACAACGAGATTCAATACAAGAGTTGCAAGAATTAGACATCAACCCTAATTCTACCCTTTTCCCAAATCTCTTACCGTGACCAAGAGATTTCAAAGATAAGTGATTACAAGGTGCTAGAAACACTTCCCCAACTCTAGAATATACCCAAAAAGAATCCCCTTTGATCCTAGATTGATGTTGGATGAAGAACCCTAAAAAACCTCACATTTTTTCTCTCTCTCTCTCTCTCTCTCTCTCTCTCTCTCTCTCTCTCTCTCTCTCTCTCTCTCTCTCTTTCTCTTACGGCTGCAGAAACGTGACACATATATATTCTGCGCAATTTCCGCCCGGGGAGCAGGAATTTCCGCCCGGGGCGGAAAAAACAGCAAGTCAGCTCTGTTATGCCAAAACTTGCGCCTGGGGCACCAATTGCTTCGCATGGTGCATGAAAACAGTAACAAAACCAGTTTTATGCTTCAATTTCAAGGCAAATTCCAACAATCTCCACCTTGCCTTTAAATTGATGGTGATGCCAACTTCCCACCAACCATCATACTTCCACGCAAGATTTCACCACTCCTCTTCGGACCCCGGAGTCTACCTCTTCGTACTCCCGAAAAATTGTTTGCCTCCAATTGCCCTTGGATGTTTAGGACAATCCACAAGCTACACCGTACCCTCTTCAAACCCCGGATTGTAGCTTTCAGTACTCTTGAAGTTATGCTTGCCTCCACAATATGGTTTCACATGATGCAACCTCAAACTCTCCTTGTGTCCAACTACCTCATGCAGTCTAAAAAGTTACCAAGCCCGATCACCGTTGCTTCCACACAAGATCTTGATAGCCATACCACTTTGGTGTACCTTCACCTCAAATCGAGATTCCTCCACCAAAGCCTCAAACAGGTATATTCACAATATCTTCCACCTTATAACTGAGTATTATTAGCATCGCCTCTCCAGCTGATGTTGAGTATTATTCCACAGCCTCTCCAAGCCGATGTCGAGTATTATTCCACCGCCTCTCCAGGCTGATATTGAGTATTCTTACCACCGCCTCTTCAGGTTGATATTGAGTATTATTACCACCGCATCTTCAGGCTGATGTTGAGTATTATTATCACTGCCTCTCCAGGCTGATCTTCATCGCAATCTCCATTAGCTTTTTACCTCCGAAGCACCGGATAATCACACTCCATGTTTTATCCATCATCTCAGACATTAAAATTGCTCTTAATCTCATCTTCACTTTCCACAGTTCCAAATTGTCTCTGGAAAGTCCCTCGATAATCCATTTTGAACCCATGGTACTTAATCTGTTTAACCCTTTGCCCCACTGTGGGCGCCAATAGTTGTGAATTCAGATCAAAAACCAGACCAATAACATTTAGTGTGTGGGACAAAAGAATTGAAGCAACCAAATCAAATGGATGAGCAATTAAACACAAAAGCTAAAACTACCAAAAGCGATAAAAGACACGATGAAATTGTTTACCCAGTCCAGTCAAAACCGACCTACTCTGGGGGAGTGAGACTCTCTGTTCCACTATCGATAGAAAACTTGATTACAACGAGATTCAATACAAGAGTTGCAAGAATTAGACTTCAACCATAATTCTACCCTTTTCTCAAATCTCTTCATGTGACCAAGAGATTTTAATGATAAGTGATTACAAGGTGCTAGAAACACTTCCCCAACCCTATAATATACCCAAAAGGAACCCCCTTTGATCCTAGATTGATGTTGGATGAAAAACCCTAAAAAACGTCACATTTTCTCTCTCTTACGGCTGTAGAAACGTGACATATATATATATATATATAGAGCGGTGCTATATAGCACGACACACTCTTTTGACGACATTGCACGACCAGCACAAATTTTACACAATTTACATATTTGATAGGCTTCATGCTAGTTTATCTAATTAAAAATAAAGAATAAACTAAATACTAAAAAAATAAGTAAGCATAATCTAAATATTGTTGCTATCCACCGTCCCCATCATTAGCTAGCTGTGGTCCAAAGCAATGTAATAAAGATCAAATATCAGACTCTTTAACCCCAAGAAGTACACGTATCAAAAGCATTATTTACTAGCCAAATAAATCATGAGGTGAGATTAATTTGTAGCAGAATCACCATCAAAATCATTTTAACTCAAATCAAACAAAAGAAACAAATAAAATAGTAGAAAATATTCAGTCGTGCAATTTATACGACAATTTTTGTCGTGCACTCTATCTTTATCCATATATATATATATATATATATATATATATATATTTTGCGCAATTTCTGCCCGGGGCGGAAAAAACAACAAGTCAGCTCTGTTCTGCCAAAACATGCGCCTGGGGCGCCAATTGCTTCGCCTGGTGCGTGAATACAGTAACAAAACCAGTTTTCTGCTTCAATTTCAAGACAAATTCCAACATGCCTTTTCTCTATATATAATAACTTTCTACCTCTTTTTCTTCTAACTAGCTACTGGATATGTGAGACTTCTTAAATTAGTACCCACCTTAATTATATAATTGATCAAAATCATATTGTAGAATAAATCATGCAATTACAAAATTAAGTATATGTTGAATATAAAAGATCAACTAGAGAACAAATTTGAAAAACATAATCAAGAGCACAAATTCCTTGTATATAGTAAGGTCCATGTAGCTTATAGCATTTTGACTTAGTTTGTTACAACCGTTTAACCTTCTGTTAGTTGGTTGTATTGAGTTAGTTAGAAGTTGATCATTGTATATAAGCACTTGTGTATCTCATCTTCTCCTTATCAAATGAAACTTAGCCTTTGATCAAAATCTCTCATGAATTCTCTTGTATTTCCCTTCTCTACCATCTTCAAGAGTATGCAATCTTTTTTATTCGATGATTTTTAAAAAAAATAAATAAATTGATCCTACAATATAATCTATCGGTGCTTAAATATGTTCTGTTGGGGTTGATTGCAATGTAAGTCCCACATTGCTAATGAAGGAAAAAAGGTCAAGGAAATTATATTTGAGAAGTCCCACATTGCTTAGAAAAGTGAAGAGTGGAGGAGCTCAATGTTATATAAAGAGACCCCAAGTTCCTTGTTTCAACACACCAAGCAGTAGCACTTGTAAACACTTTAAATTTATATTTGTGTCTTTTTCTTTTCTCTTATGCTCTTGTTTAAGAGTATTTGAGATGTAGTTCAAATATTTACTTTGGAGAGTGTGGGTGTATTGGGGCATGTGGTGGTTGAGAGTGAAGTCTATGTGTTGTAACAATTTTCACATAGTGTTTATTCTCTGGTTGTCGGTTTTGACAACGGCCGTGGTTTTTTCTCCGGTTTTAGAATTTTCACGTTATATTCTTGTTTAATTTTGTTGATTGCATTCTTTTATTTTCTCTATGCCTGTTTTTCCCAACATGTTCCCACCTCCATTGTGCATTATTCCAATAGATAACTTAATCATGGTTCTAAAAGAAAAAAAATTCTTTTACTATCATGAAAGGTTATGATTAAGTTGATTGTGAGACATCTGTACTATATGTGCTAAAACGATAAATACAGCACTTAGATGTGCTTAAGAGATATTTCATAATTTTATGAATGGTTTTTACCGCTCGATAAGTGCTAAAAATTATTTAACTATTTTTAAGATAAAAAAAAAAAACCTTATACACTATATAAAGACAACAAGTTTCTTACACGCAAAGAGGAAAAACATGACTGCAATTCTCAAGTTTATTTATGTTATCATTCTATTCCTTTCTTTACTTCTTGTCAGAACGGAATTTGCTGTTGGTAAGATTTTTTTTCATCCTTTTCAAATTTCCTTTTTCACTTCGTAATACATACACAATCTTTTACATTTTTTTGTAATATTATTTTGTCATCTTTTATTTATTACAGAAGATGAATGTGACACTGATCTCGATTGTCCAGAAGATTGGAGGAAGTATTATATTTTTAAGTGCATTAATCACAAATGTGTATTGAAATTTGCTATTAATTTATGACTTGATGAGTAGAAGCCCAAAGAAAGTGCAAAAAGGTCCTAAAAAGCAATGAGTTATTGTATTAGCAAAGAAATGTGCAATAAACCTTGTGATAGATCTAGTGTCAATGAATGTGGACTTTGATATAGTCATCAACACTACAGATCTAGGGGCATGGACATTACGGATACTTCGATATAGTCATATTTAAATTTGTAGGCTTATGCAATTTGTCATTTTATGCTATTAACATGGATACTGTGAGTTTGTTCGCAGATTTATCATTTTTGTTTTTAGCGAATTTAAATTTGTATTGCATCGATGTACTCTATCAATTTGAATGAATGAATATCGTTTATTTTGAGTCAAAAAAAAGAAGGCTTAATTACACGTTTGGTCTCTTATCTTTATTTTAGGTTTCAAGTTGGTCTCTTATCTTTTAAAAGTTTGAAGTTGGTCCTTATCTTTTCTTTAAATTTTAAGTTAAAAGTTTCAAGTTGGTCCCGTAAGTTTGGTCTCAGTCATGTTCTATGTCATTTACTTATTTTATTAACCTAAAATAAAGATAAGAGACAAAAATGTGTAATTAAGATAAGGGACAAAAGGTATAATTAAAAATATATATATATATATATATATATATATATATATATATATATATATATATATATATATATATATATATATATATATATATATATATATATATCTTTATCATTTAGTTATTGTACGTGCTAGAAGCCAATATTTTTTTCTTCCTTATTTCATTAACCTTACAATTATAATTTAAGCGATTGTAAGAAAATAAAATACATTATTTAAATTGTCTCTTTTAATTTCTCTTAATTTTGAGGTATCAGACTATCGGTGTAAACACAAGATTGACAGATTGGTGTGGATTTCTTCACAAGATGGTATGCTGAGTGCAAACACAGCATATTTTCACTTATTTCCACCGACAGCTACAGTGGCATGGGCTGCTTGGCTTTGGCACCCGTTTTTACCTCCCTCATCATCATTTGTGGTCTGGCGCGCACTTCATGATAGGTACATTGTTAGGTACCACTTCTCATTTATTTCTGACTTGCCCTTTTGCTGCACAACTATGGAATTGGTTAGGTATATTGTTTGAGAATAATTTTGATTGTACCAATATCTTATCTGTGTTCAATAGTTGCAAAAGATCTTGGAGTGAACATATACATAATGTTGCCTTGGTTGCCATCACACATGCTTTCCATTCTATTTGGATGGCAAGAAATGGTATTCGATTTAATAACGCAAAAATATCTTTTCATGCTGCGAAGATGAAAGTGCTTACAGCTACTGCCATGAGTGCTACCTTGGTTGCCGGTTTCACAGCTCCTACGGAGACGTAGATTTTAACTCGCCTTCAGCTCAAACCAAGACTCCACAATGCGCCCGTCATCTCACTTGTTTTATGGAGAGTACCTTCGATTCATTGGATGAAAGTTAACATGGACGGGTCAGTCACGAATCTTCCTCCCTCTGCTGCATGTGGTGGAGTTTTTCGTGATCATTTGGTTACATTCCAGGGCTGTTTTGCAACGCCGTATCAGTTTTACATGCGTACGTTATGGCCATCATCTTGGCCATATCGATTAGCACATAATAACGGCTGGCAGAATGTGTTTGGATAGAGAGTGATTCTCAAGCAGCACTCTGCACTTTCGGTAATCATGCATGCAGTCGTGCCTTCGAGCCTACGGATGGAAGAACGGTATGTCGTTGGTACTCAATTTGGCAAGTTCCCATATTTTTCGTGAAGGCAACACATGTGCGGATCGACTTGCTAACCATGGCCATTCTATTTTAGATTTTACTTGGTGGAACTCTTTGCCACAAATTCTCAGGGGAGCTTTCATAGATGACAAATTAGGACCCCCTCGTTATCGTTTTGCTTAGTCTTAGTTATTTCTTCTCGGGTCAGGCCTAGCCCACAAAAAAAAATTACAACCCATTTAATTTGAAAATCATACGTACATACAAAGTGGATATGGATCAAGGTTTAAATCCCAATCATGACATTCAACCTAACAATTTCGATATTTCTGCTGTTTCGTTTGATAAAAATCCGAGGTCCAAATGTGAAAATGTCATCTCCAAATTATAACGAACATATGGTACAAAAAGGCATGATAATTTTTAGGCTTAAACATGCCAATGATCCCTGCATTTACGGGTCATTTGAGTTTTAGTCACTGAATTTTAAAAATATTTCATTTTGACAGTGCACTTTCATTTTACTTTTAGGTGGATAATGAAGCAAAATTATCTTAAAATTCTAATGTCTAGGCGGGCAAAAAATTGGCGCAAATTAAAATGAAATAGTATTGTATTAATTTAATAGAGACAACAATACACGGAGACAGATCTTTTCTGTCTCTAACAAAAGTTTGACTATTTTAAAACAAGTTGACCGATTAGAGACAAATATAGAGACGAAAAATATTAGATACGGCTAAAATTTGTCTCTAAAATCCGTCTCTAACTATTGCTTTCTATTTATAATTAAAGAAATAATCAAGTAGAGACAGATTTAGAGACAAAATCATTTAGAGACAGAATATTCCATCTCTAACATCCGTCACTAATACATATATTTTATTTTCCGTCTCTGATTATTTTTTTGGTCTCTAATTTTGTCTCTAATAGAGAAGAATTAAATTCCGTCTCTAAATTCCGTCGGTATTTGAACTTTTTCTAGTAGTGTAAAGAGAACAATTTCATAAGAAATTTATTTCACATTTCTTTAGCTAACACAATAATCCATTTCCCTCTTTATGACATATTTGTACTCTCCTTGGTCTTCGGTTCATCAATCAAATCAGAAATGTAATTAATAAAGGTAAACATTCCAATACACATATTACGAGTTTATTCTCCATTACCCTCCAGTTTTCATCCGGATGAGTGACATGTGGCAATTAAACTTTTCAATGGGTGAGATTAAAACCATCAACTTATGAAATGTCACAGAGAAACAACAACAACCCTTGTTCTTCTTTACTTCACCGTCTCTTTGTGCTTCTTGCCGCTAGGGGTGTGCATGGTTTAAAAACCACACCACACCAAACCATATTTATGGTTTTGGTTTAGAACCAAAACCATTTTAATGAAAAATTGGTTATTTTGCAAAACTAATTTGGATATGGTTTATAATCGGTTCGAAACCAATTTATAACCGGTTTATAATAAAAAATAGGTTACTTATTTATAACCGATTCATCTTAAATTTTATTTTATTTTTTTATTTTTTTTAAAATGCATTATTATAACTTTTAATTCCTATATATTTAAACTTTTTTTTTACAATAATTAAGCTTTTTTTTTTGTTTAATTGATTAAAAGAACATATTTAATAATTATTGTTTATAAAAAAAAAACATAATTTTTCTTTAATCTTATGAATTATTGGTTTATAATCAATTCATAAAAGTTTTTTTTTTAAGCCCAAACATATTTCAAACTAAGCCCAACAAAACAGATTTTTTTAAACCCAAAATTAAAATATAGATTTTTTTTAAAAATAAAACCATCAAAAATCTGTTTTTTATAATTACTTTTAAAATAAATAAATTTTGTTAAATAAAAAATAATTAAATATTAAAGGGTGGTTGACGGTGGCCGGCCGCCGGAGCGCCGCCGCCAACCACCGCACCGGTTGCCGGAAGTTCGCCGGAGGTCGCCGGAAAATCACCGTCTGTCGCCGGAGCTCCGCCGTACCGGCTGCCGGTGGTCCGGCGTTGACCGCCGCGTTGACCAATTCCTCCAATTATTTATTTATTAAATTATATAATTAATTGAATTTGGAAAATTTGTTTTTTTTTAAAAAGAAACTATTGGGCTTTTTCCTTATTGGGCCTCAATTTAAAAACCAATTTTAAACCAATTATAAAAAATTGGATATGGTTTAAAATTGGTTTTTTTGTATTGGATTGGTGTGGTTTTTTTTTTAAAATGGATTTGGTTATTAATTTTGGATATGGTTTGGTTAGTGATTTGGTTAAGGTTACTTGGATTTTTTGCACACCCCTACTTGCCGCCATCCATCTCCGCCCTGAACAATCCCCTCTGTTACACTCTCATGCTCTTCTCCTTTATTCCCACTTCGCCGTTTCAACATAATCGACGCTCCACCGCCGCGCCGTTGACGGCTTTACCGTGGATTGATTGAAACAAAGTGCTCCACAGTTTCGCCGCATCGTCCTGCCTCGCGTCTTTCCATTGTCACAGACCAAGGAACAATGATAAAAAATGTAGTGTCATGGACCTTTAATTTGTTCTTTGTTTTAGTATTTCATAATTTGTATAATTTTAATCTGTTGACAGAATTCAACTTCAATCTTCAAAATTTGTTCCCAATCATCAATTTTAGCACCACTTGAAACTACTGGGAATAATCGGATATCCGGAATGAAATATTGAGGAAGTTGTAACACTTTGGGTGTGACAGAGAAGAGATTCGGTTGAGGAGAAGTGAAAGGGAGGGGAAGAGGAACAGTGAAATTGTTATTTTGTTATTTTCATCTCAGCCGTTCCTTTTTTAGTTTTCCACGTGTCACTATGATGCTAGGTTCACGCTATGTTATCTCAAACGAGGGTTATACTAGAAGACAATAAAGAGGCGTAATATAAAAACTGAGAAAATAAAATACTTCATTCATAATCTCTAAGGAGGCTGCACATACATTTATATAGCTAGGGTTTTAGCTACTAATGGATCCAAATAGTAATGGGCCCAAGGCCTCTTGAAGGAATTCAAATAACTATTACATAAATAAAATAGATTCATAAAATAAAATCACTTAGAGACAAAGTCATTGTTCCAATAAGGCTTAAGGACAAACTTAGATCCAGACTCACATATTACTCGGTTCAAACTTTCCAATAAATTTTTATCAATTCAAAGTTTTAACCGTTCAAACCATTCATAACACGGTTCACATTCGTGATCAATGCACTTCATGTCATACCACACCCCCGTAAATTCTTCACAATCAGCATCACTTTCACATTTATTAATAGGTTCTGCTGTAAATAAAGAGATTATAAATAATGTTACTAAAATGATAAATATTGGGTATGAACAAAGAAATTGAAGAAGGAAATTTGAACGATGAAAAAATAACTTACCACCACGAACTGTCATTCCAACATGAAAAAAGGAAAGAAATAGAATGATAGCATAAACAAACTTGTAAATTTCAGCCATGATTTTTCTGTTTGAAATGTTAATAAGCTTGATCTCTTTATAGTGCGTAAAGTTCATGATGTCTTAAAATAAATTAAAATATCGGTGTGTTCTGTTTTAAAAACTCTTCATTAAATTATAATCATTATACCATCTCTTAAGTCTATCGGTGTGTTTTGTTTGTCCGTTTAGCATGTCTAGTAATGAGGTCACAAAAACAAGTTGCTAATCATTAAATTCGAATTACTTTTATAAAACCTTTCATGATAGTAAAAGGAATTTTATCTTTTTTGTACCATGGTAGAGTTTTTTTTTAAAGATAATCTAGTGGTTAGAATTTCACTTTTAAAGTGGTTAAAAGAGATGTCCAGGGTTCAAATCATGGTCCTACATATAAAATGTGATGTCTCTACTAACTGAGCTAAGTAAGTGGGGTGTCCGGGATTCGAAACCCCAATCCCTGCCTATAAAATGTGATATCTCTATCAACTGAGATAAGCTCACGTGGATGAACAAAGGTTATTTGTTAGAATAATGCATGATTGAATGAAAACATATTTAAGCACAAGTAGCGTATAGTGTAGGATCAATTTTATTTTATGTTTTATAAAATCATTGAATTTTTTTTTTCTAAACAAAGAGCACTAAACATCAGGGGATAAAGAAAACTTCACCCTCATTCTTTGATTATATCTCCTAAATATAGGGGACATAAACATAACACAGTGAGTCCACACAAAAGTGTTGGTGTTGGTGCGGATGGCTGAAAACCCAAAAATCCGGAGGCGTGTAATCACTGAACTAAGGAATTATCCGCAAATATTTCCCAACTCCCCGATAATACAACCGGTTCTTCTCGACGATAATCATGTCGAGGTTATCAAGACATGAGAATGACAACAAGGTGGATAACTCACACACTTATTAGAAATACTTTGTTCTAAAGATTAGATAAAAAAAACACAATGAGTTTAGGGATGAAACAATGACTGAGAGGTGATGTCAAAGTGAAAACTGGAGAGATTGGGGTAGTCGCGACGTCGACGGGAGCAACAACCGCCCGAAAACCACTAACAAACTGTGAACCGCTGCCGAAAACAGAGGTGACGCCGAACTTCGTTTAACTGAAATCGACGTTCTGAAAGAGATGAGAACAAAATGTTGCATAACCCCAGGAGGGGTTCAACCACCATATTGAAAACAATGTTGCCGCTCATCACACCACCTGAAACAAAGATTAAATGATGTTGAAAATATTTGGACGTGAAAGAGAGGAAGAAGAGAATTGGGGCGGTGGAGACTTTTAGATAGAAGTTTGAGTCATTTCATGAACGGTCAAAGCTACGGTGGTGGAGGAGTTTACAACACTAATTAGATGTCTTAAAAAATAATATTATTGAATAAAAAATAATACATATTATTGAACCTAAAGAGAGCAAATACAAAGAGTACAGAGTATTTGACTAAAGTGCAAAAACACTTGATAAGAGGTTCAGAGCTTGTATACACAGAATTCAGAGTTTGTTCAGCGCACGTTCAGTTTTTGATAATTGTATATTTAATTGCAGCTAATCCTACTAGTATATATACCACTAGAAAAGAGTCGTTGCAAAAAGATCCGTTGGAGTAGAAAACTTTTGTCTTCAAGCAGCCTGTCTTGATGCAGTTTGTTTGTATCCAAAACTGAGTAAGAGTTTCAGACACTTTGACTACTGCAGAGTGGACTTTCCTTATTCAGCTAACAAAACTGAGAACCCACGTTCTCAAGAGAGTACAGACAAACTGAGGGTAGCTGAACTGATCAGGCTTGAAAGGTCCTTTTCTTTATTGGTAGAAGAGTTGACTTGCAAAGGGAATCTTTACATATATCAAAAAGATCTTCAGAGGTTGATGAGGCTTTAGTCACTCAAGAAGTTCTGAAGACTTCATCCTCTAAAGGTTGTAACTTCTGAAGTCCAACATCTTCTGAGCGCTTGTGAACTTCTGAATTTACATCCTCTGAGCTTCACTCAGAGCTTATTTGATGCTTATATCTGCACACTTAAAATAAATTTTTAGTCCTTCCAATTGTTTATTAATACTTTGTTATCATCAAAACCTTTATAGATTTAGGGGCTAACATTTTAAATCAATTTTGTTCCAACAGTGTGGAGGAGGTGGGTTTAGATGTAGTAAATGTAGTGGGTATTTTGGGGGAATTGTGGTTGAAAATGTTGTGTTTATTGGGTTGTGATGTGATGTTGCTGTTAGGTGTGAATGGTCTTGGGTATTTAGGTTTACTGTCTCTTAGCTTTGCCTCCACTAGTTTGGCTAAACCAATGGCTTGGGAAATGTTGTAAGGTCTTTGGATGGCGAGCTCATTTTTTATATCAGAATGCAAACCAGAAATAAAACAATTAAGCATAGCATCAGCCGGCAAACCTATAACTCTGTTTGCCAACTTTTCAAAATTTGATTGATATTCAGCTATTGTACCAGTCTGCTTTAGTTTGAATAATTCAGCTTGGTGATTCTCATACGTTGAGGGACCAAAATGTAACTCTAGGTCTCTAGAAAATGAATGCCAATCAGTTAATTGGTGGTTTTGAAACATCCATTTATACCAACTAAGTGCTTCCCCTTTCATATAGAATGCAACCATTGGTAAACGATTTTCTAATGCAACATTATAAAACAAGAAAAATTGTTCTGCTTGGAAAAGCCAATCCAAAGCGTTGGTTCCATCAAAAGTACCCATTTCAATCTTTGGGTTTCGAAAATTGGGGTGTGGGCTGTTGTGTGTTTGTGGGGTGGGTGAGTTTTGTAGAAAGTTTGGATAAGATGGAAATTGTTGTAGTTGTGGTATGTAATATGGAGTGTGATGTGGGAAAAACAGTGGTGTGGTAGTGCCCGCAGTTTGCTGTGGTGGCGGTGGAAAAGGTGGAGGTTGTAGTGGCTGTGTGGAATAAATAGAGGTATTCATGACAGATGGCGTATAAGTACCAATTTGGTAAGGTGGTTGTAGTGGAATGGTAATGGGTGTTGTTGGAAAAATTGGGAATGTGTGGTTAATTGGTAAGGTGAGTGGAATGGTAGTTGTGTGAATAGGTGTTTGTATGGCTGTTGAGGGAAAACTTTGGGGGGTGTGGCTGATGGGTAAGGTGAGTGGAGTGGTTGTGGTAAAAATAGGGGTTTGAATGGGTGTTGAGGGAGTGGGAAGGATAAGTTCATAACCTGGTGGTACAGATGGAGAATGAGGGGTACCTGAAGTGGTAAAAACAGTGGTGGTGGAGGTGTTGGCCGCGGTGGCTGTCACCATGATGGCTGTATCCGTTGTTGTTGAATCGCTGGCTGTGACAGCGGTAGTGGCTGCTGCTGTTGTGGTGAATGTTGTTGCAGGACTAGCATAAGCTTTGATGGTTTCTGCAATGAATAGTTTAAGCGATTCATTATTTGCAGCCAGATCTCGCTGGAATATTTGCTGCTGAGTCTCAAATTTCGAGTTCAAAACTCCCAACTCTTCAGTCAAACGAGTGTTGGTGGCTATAATGGCTGTGTTCACCTCACCCAAACCTTCAGTCAAACGGTTGTTGTTTTCTTCAAACTGCTGTGTGGCTGCTTGAATGGATTCGTCCAGATCTTTGTTGGTGGGATTTGTGGTTCTAGGCATGGTTCAAATCGATGAAAGCACCAATGATGCTAGGTTCACGCTATGTTATCTCAAACGAGGGTTATACTAGAAGACAATAAAGAGGCGTAATATAAAAACTGAGAAAATAAAATACTTCATTCATAACCTCTAAGGAGGCTGCACATACATTTATATAGCTAGGGTTTTAGCTACTAATGGATCCAAATAGTAATGGGCCCAAGGCCTCTTGAAGGAATTCAAATAACTATTACATAAATAAAATAGATTCATAAAATAAAATCACTTAGAGACAAAGTCATTGTTCCAATAAGGCTTAAGGACAAACTTAGATCCAGACTCACATATTACTCGGTTCAAACTTTCCAATAAATTTTTATCAATTCAAAGTTTTAACCGTTCAAACACATTTCTGATCAATGCACTTCATGTACCACACCCCCGTAAATTCTTCACAATCAGCATCACTTTCACATTTATTAATAGGTTCTGCTGTAAATAAAGAGATTATAAATAATGTTACAAAAATGATAAATATTGGGTATGAACAAAGAAATTGAAGAAGGAAATTTGAACGATGAAAAAATAACTTACCACCACGAACTGTCATTCCAACATGAAAAAAGGAAAGAAATAGAATGATAGCATAAACAAACTTGTAAATTTCAGCCATGATTTTTCTGTTTGAAATGTTAATAAGCTTGATCTCTTTATAGTGCGTAAAGTTCATGATGTCTTAAAATAAATTAAAATATCGGTGTGTTCTGTTTTAAAAACTCTTCATTAAATTATAATCATTATACCATCTCTTAAGTCTATCGGTGTGTTTTGTTTGTCCTTTTAGCATGTCTAGTAATGAGGTCACAAAAACAAGTTGCTAATCATTAAATTCGAATTACTTTTATAAAACCTTTCATGATAGTAAAAGGAATTTTATCTTTTTTGTACCATGGTAGAGTTTTTTTTTTTAAGATAATCTAGTGGTTAGAATTTCACTTTTAAAGTGGTTAAAAGATATGTCCAGGGTTCAAATCATGGTCCCTACATATAAAATGTGATGTCTCTACTAACTGAGCTAAGTAAGTGGGGTGTCCGGGATTCGAAACCCCAGTCCCTGCCTATAAAATGTGATATCTCTATCAACTGAGATAAGCTCACGTGGATGAACAAAGGTTATTTGTTAGAATAATGCATGATTGAATGAAAACATATTTAAGCACAAGTAGCGTATAGTGTAGGATCAATTTTATTTTATGTTTTATAAAATCATTGAATTTTTTTTTTCTAAACAAAGAGCACTAAACATCAAGGGATAAAGAAAACTTCACCCTCATTCTTTGATTATATCTCCTAAATATAGGGGACATAAACATAACACAGTGAGTCCACACAAAAGTGTTGGTGTTGGTGCGGATGGCTGAAAACCCAAAAATCCGGAGGCGTGTAATCACTGAACTAAGGAATTATCCGCAAATATTTCCCAACTCCCCGATAATACAACCGGTTCTTCTCGACGATAATCATGTCGAGGTTATCAAGACATGAGAATGACAACAAGGTGGATAACTCACACACTTATTAGAAATACTTTGTTCTAAAGATTAGATAAAAAAAAACACAATGAGTTTAGGGATGAAACAATGACTGAGAGGTGATGTCAAAGTGAAAACTGGAGAGATTGGGGTAGTCGCGACGTCGACGGGAGCAACAACCGCCCGAAAACCACTAACAAACTGTGAACCGCTGCCGAAAACAGAGGTGACGCCGAACTTCGTTTAACTGAAACCGACGTTCTGAAAGAGATGAGAACAAAATGTTGCATAACCCCAGGAGGGGTTCAACCACCATATTGAAAACAATGTTGCCGCTCATCACACCACCTGAAACAAAGATTAAATGATGTTGAAAATATTTGGACCTGAAAGAGAGGAAGAAGAGAATTGGGGCGGTGGAGACTTTTAGATAGAAGTTTGAGTCATTTCATGAACGGTCAAAGCTACGGTGGTGGAGGAGTTTACAACACTAATTAGATGTCTTAAAAAATAATATTATTGAATAAAAAATAATACATATTAAATTTTATAATTGCGTAATTCATATTGATTTACAAAATAATTTGGTACTGACAATAACTCAAAATTATTTTTTGAAATGATTCATAAATATTATGGAACTTTTATGGAGATATAATTTTCAAGTGATTTTAACAAACAAACTAAAAAGGTAAGTTTCTTTGATTAAAAAAAATTAATGCGTATTTTATAACATTTTAAGGGCAGAGTTTACAACACTACTTAGATATTCTAATATTACGGCTTCGTAAAAATACAATCTAAGTGTTTGTTCTTCAAAGAGTTTTACAAAGATTTGTGAGCTTTAGGAGTTGTAGTATAGTGTTGCAAAGTTGCTCAAAGTAGAAGCTTGAGTCATTTCAAGAACGGTCAAAAGCTACGGGGATGGAGGAGTTTACAACACTATTTAGATATTCTAAGAAACAATTTTTATTGAATAAAAAATAATGCATATTTAATTTTATAATTGCTTGATTCATATTGATTTACAAAATAATTTGGTATTGATTTATAAAATAATTTGGAAAACGTTTTATATATTAAAAAAAAAAAACAGTTTTTTATTTTAATGAAATAGTAAAAGTAAAAAAAAAATTATTAAATCATTTCATTTTTATGTAAAAAAAAATAAAATGTTTTTTATTTTTGACTATTTTTTTTCAAAAACAATTAAACAAATCTGACGTGGCAGTCTGACGGTGGTTCTGCAAGTGCACATAATCGCTACCAAGTAATAAAGTGTATCGTTCTCCACATGGATTGTGCCAAGGTTACTAGTTTCGCTTAAGAATATGATAATTGTCTTCGCTTTGTTTGTTTTAAGAATGTATGTTTGCGGGTACTTTAGTAAATGACAAGAAATAAATGCATAAATTAAATAACTGAAAAGTAAAGGGTGTGTGTGACCACACGGGGTGGTTAAGTTTGGTCGGATCCTTCTCTTACTCCTGCTTGATGGCTCAATTATTTCCCTCTTTAAGGATTTAGGCTCTTGAAAATAGGTTTGAAGCAATATCTGTTCCTATTTCTATACCAAGCTTTTACAGAGCCTAGTTAAAGGTTACCCTTACTTTATTTAGACACAATTATCTAGAACTCCACTTTTTCGTTTAAACTTTGGTCTCATCGCCCTGGGGACCCCTAAATTATAAGCTGTCACGTGTGACTAAAACTAGTCACCTACCCACAGGCATACTCTGCAAGGTAGAAATTAATGTTCTTTCCAATCCTATACTAAGACGGCAGATACTGAATTTAATGGTCTCATGTAGGCCCTAATATGCTGTCCTTCGGTCGGGATTACTAACTTCGTTTCTTAGGCGATATCCACTAGGTCCTTAGATTTTATTCTAATGTGATAAATATTAAAATAACTAAAACCAGACAACAAAAGAGTTTGAAATAGAAATAACTGAATTTATAAATATTATAAATAATACAACCAAGCATTCGTAAGGGAGTTTCTCGACTCCACCTAACCTAGGAAAAATAAATTACAAAGACAGAAAGAAAAGAACCTTGGAGTTCCTTGCCTCCTCCTTAGAGTTCTCCTAACTCTTGAATCTGTTGGAATATTTTGAAATGTCTTGGAATGAATAATAGTGAAGGAGAAATGCTCTATTTATAGTTTTTCTGCTGGGTTTGGGCTTTTTTTGCCCATCCATCGCACCCATCGTGACCACGATGGCGTGTAATTCGCCTCATCGTGGCCACGATGGATCCTATCCGACCTATCGTGGTGCGAGGAAGATTTGATCAGGATTTTCTGCTTATTTTTCAAGTCATCATCGTGCCACGATGGTAAAGATTTTCAGCAGATTTTCTTCAATTTTATCCGTCTTCTCATCGCGCCACGTTGAGACTCATTGTGGGTACGATGGTGCGCTGCTTTATTCCATTTTTGTCTTTTTTACTGCTTTTTCCACTTTTCTTGTTTCTCGTCCTTGTGTCTTCACTTTTCCCGATATTTGCTTGTTTTTGGTCTTTAATTACTATAAAAATTACTCTAATCTACTACTAATAACATCATATAATTGGTTGTCATCACAGTCCATGTAGGATGTCATGTGTCGGCGCTACGTGGAGTTCCGTTAATCAACTAACAGTTAACTTAATATTTGAGACTAAAACCAACACAGAAAATTAAGTAAAGACAAAAAAGAATGATTTTAATTAAAATATAAGGACAAAAACTAAAACTCAATATAAAAATACAGATCCGGATTGTCTCCATCCCTAACTACCTCCTTCTCTCTCCTTCTCCAAATCTGAACCGTTAGATCAATCTAATGGATGAGAGGATTCTTCCAAAACAAAATACCCTGCATCTTTTCACAGCAAACCTTTTCCCCTTCATCTTCCACAACAATTTTTTTTTTTGAAAATCTTCCACAACAAATTTAGTGGCTGCAATCTCTGGATTCATTCACAAAATCTCTCATTACTCATTGTGAAATTAATTTGCAATGTGTTTTACTGCTATCTGTAACAAGTTTTTGTTTTTAAAGAAAAAACTAAAAACAGTAATTAAAACCAGATCTTGCAGCCAGATCTTCATCTTCAATTGTCATACTTCTCAAACTCAACAATACCGTCCAACATCGATCTCTGAGACCGGCAACCCGCCGCTCATTGCCGACTACCGCCGCAAACCTGTCCTGTGCATTTTTTTCTTCATTGTCGAACACTGCCGTTGCATCGCCGAACACCGTGTATCCGCCGCTGCATTCCAGTTACAGTGAATAAGATTCGTCCAAGTTGGGGTTGGTGGTGGTGTCGTCGAATACACAATCACGATATGAGAAGCATATTGGGTTGAAGAAGTTCACGACTCAGAATGAGATTTATTTTATTTTTTAATTTATTCTGTTTTAATTTTAAACCATGGGATTGATCTAACTGTCCAGATTTTGAGAAGGAGAGAGAAGGAGAGAGTTAGGGAAGGAGAGGATCCAGTTCCTAAAAATACGGACTGAAACCATATTTTAAACTAATTTTTATAGTTACAACGTTGTACATAATTTAATATTTGTTAACGGTCGTAACACAAACACATAATTTCAAACAAAATTTCATAAATTAATTCCTACTTGTTAGACTATATATCAATGCAGATGATTACGAAATAGCACCACCTCCCTAAAGGGAAAACTTTCTCACATAGGAACACCATTATTCCTGCAGAAAATTTTCATGTCCAGAACTCCAACGTCAGTGGCAATGCATGAGGTTGGTCGCAACAGTGCTAAAACAAATCTACGAGAAACTCAAAAAAGATAGCACTTTCAACTTATTTTTTTATTCAAAATCAAGATAAACTCACGAATTTATAAATACAAGATTTTTTAAATAACATATCAAATGATTTTAATTTTTTATAAAATTCTACATAAATTGTCAATTTTAATATAAATCTTATACTCAATAAACGTCACTGATACAATTTGATATATCATATATCTACTTTGACATAAATTGATCTCTCTTTAAAAAAAAAATTAACAGCAACTATTTATTATAATTGTTTGTAATGGCAACAAATCAATTTCTTTTTAAAAATATTAAAGTGGCAACAACAAAGCAAATTCTTAAAAAAAAATATTTAAAGATGCAGCTTGGCCAAACACAATCTCATGATATATGTTACATGTATATATACTTATAATGACTAAGCAAGATATGTATATATATATATATATATATATATATATATATATATATATATATATATACCTGTAAAAAATAGAAAATGTCTTATCAGTGTACCTCAAATCAGTGTTTTAAAAATCGGATCGGTCATCGAACCGACGAGGGCACTGATTCACTGGTTCATTGGTCGAACCACTGGGTCACTGGTTGAACCGCATGATAAACCGAATTAAACCGGATTAAATCGATAGAATGAACCGATCTATATAATAAAACTATATAGTTATTAAATTGATCGAATGAGCTAACTCGGTCTTTGAAAAAAAAAAGCATAAAAAATTGAAAATTAAAAGAAAACATATATATAGAACACTGAACACAAAAATAGAACACAAAAAATAAAACTATTTTTTTATTAAAAAAACAATATTGGTTTTTACAAGCTGGAATTTTTATTTTTATATATGTTTGTTTTAAATGTTACTTAAAAAAAATGTTTGTTTTAAATGCAAAGTAAACACCCGAACAACAATATACAAGTAAGTAACAAAAAAAAGTTAAAAAATAAGAAAAACACAAACTTATAACAAGTGGGCCACAAGTGAAAGCCTAAAATGAATTAAAAAATCCTAAATCATATCATCTCTAACTCATTCATTGAATAGCAGTCAATGGCTGTCTCACTTCATGTTTCTTTCTACTGCACTTGGTTTATCCTTCTTTCCTTCTTTTTCTTGCCAGAATCATGCATCTTCTTTTCTTTCTTTCTTCTGTGTTCTACTCTTCTCTTGGGTGGGTTCAAAACTAAAAATTTAGAAGGTTCAAAATGCAAAATATACAAGGTATATGTACAATTTTTTAAATTTCAGGGGTTCAGTTGAACCCCCTCAGGTCAAGATGGAAGAAAGAACGTGGACCCCACAAAATTCACAATATATTTTAAATTTATATTTTATATCATGCAATGTTAACAATTTTTAAAGTTGAAAATTCTTTTACAATTATTTTAAATCAAAAAGCTGCTGCAAAATAATAAATAAATTGGAGGATACGGTAGCTTAACTTGGAAACGTAGTGATACAATACCACAACAAAAGACACTCATATTATTCAAACCACTCTGACAATAGTGGCACATGTTGGAAAGAGATTTCCCATTTCGAAATTTATACTCTGTGTTTTAAAAATTGGACCGGACCGGATGGTCCGACCGTGACACACAATCGAACCCGTCAAAAACCGGTCAAAACCAAAAAACCAGCAGCGGTTTTGAAAAAACCAACCGGTCTAAATGCATGATTTAAATTATAAAAAAAATCAGAAATAAAAAGTTGGAAACGAAAATAGTAGAAGCAAGAACTGTAACATAGATTTAGAAGAGATTAAATAGAAACAAAGAGGTGAAGATTGCAACTATGACATAGATTTAATCCTGCAAGTTTAGAGTCAAAATTCTCTCTTTATTATGGTTATGTTATTACTTCTCATAAATATCATAATGATGTATGTTTGTGGGAATAGAAGAAGTAGCAACAAAGAACGGAGAAGTGAAGAAAATTTTGAAGAAGTAGATGAAGAAGAAGAGGTGTGGCTGACAAAAAAAAATAAATAGCGTTGTTTGTTTCAATTAGTGATCTTATTTTAATATATGGGCATTGGCCTTGGGTTGTCACTTTTTTAAGCCCATATATTAGTTTTCAAGCAAAGCTCATATACAACATATATGTTAAGAGATGAGAACTCTATTATTATTATTATTATTATTATTATTATTATTATTATTATTATTATTATTATTATTATTATTATTATTATTGAAATAAAAGGAAAACATATTAAGAGAGAGTTTTTTTTTGGTACATTTAAGAGGGAGTACTTTATTAACAAATATAAGGAAAACTATATAGTTTTATTATAGATACCGGTTCATTTCATCGGTTTAATCCGGTTTAATTCAGTTTATCAAGCAGTTCGACCATTGATCTGGTGGTTCAACCAATGAATCAGTGAACCAGTAGCTTCACCGGTTCGATGTCCGGTCCGGTTTTTAAAACACTGCTCAAGATATTTGTGACTCATTTCATTCATATGGAGGATCCCAAACAAAAAAGTTATGCAAATATTTCACTATATATGCACACATGCATTCATCCTTAAGATACACACATTCTTACCCAATTTAATATTTTCTCTCACCTGAAGAAAATACTGACTTGAACATTGAAGTGCTAACATTTATGCAGATATCTTTTCCTTTGGTACTTGAAACCCAAATCATCACCTCAGTACAATCTAATTCCATCAATCACACAGGTAGAATATCTAGTTCTGAACGGACGGTTCATTATATAACATTTATTTCATGTACAAAGCGGATGAAGACATTGACTGATACCCTAATCTTTGGAAAAATTGTTCTTAAATTTTCCTAAAAATGGTTACACGTTCACATGATTTTTTTTGCGTTAACTCTCTTGTTCTAAGGGAAGATGGCCTTAGAAATCTATAGTTCGTGCAGTTGCGAGGTATATAAAGTTTGGCCAAGAATTATTTCCACCCAAAATTGAACTCGTGTTTTCCCGAACAATTCATTCTATGAAGAGTTTATTAATCATCATGAACTCAATGTCCTAGTTCAGAAATTCAATTTTACTTATTCCTAGGTCCTACTCCAAGCTTTGGATTTTTGTTAAAAGTGATAATGTAAAGGATAAAGAGGTTCCTTGCATAGCAAGTTAGTTGTGCTTAGGCTTATAACTAACTAACCTATTTGTAACTAATGTAGGAGTTGGTTATAATTTACTAGTTGATCAATAGTGTCATTCATATTCTATGTAAGTGCGGGTCATAGCAATATAATAAACTTAAATGACTTATTTGTTATTTAAAAAACCTAAAGGATGTACCTATACAAACGTAAAATTTAAAGGTCATATTTGTAATTTAAAAAACTTAAAGGATCTATTTGATACAAACATAAAACTTAAGAGGAGGGATCTGTTGACTCCAGAAGTAAGTCTCCATTGACTTACTCCGCTTAATAACTCGATATCGACATTATATTTCTTCAATCCGACCGTTGAATTCAAAGATCTCATTGAGTAGATCAACTCCACAAATTTTTATAAAAATTCAAAATCATTTGATACTGACAACTTCAATTGAACGTACGACAAACTTTTAAAAAACCGTTGAATTTCAATGGTCTGAATACATAACTACATATTTTGAATTTTTATAAAAATTTGTGGAGTTGATGTACTCAATGAAATTTTGAATTCAACGGTTGGATTGAAGAAATATAATGTCGATATCGAGTTATTAAGCGGATCCCTCCTTAAAACTTAAAGGATCTATAGATGCATTTTGCCATATAAATATTTTGATTTCTTTATTGCTTTCTCTTTTTCCTTTCATGGAGCTTGGGTTCTAGCTTTCACATGGTATCATCGAACATGATATGAGCCAATGCCACTGCACATCCAAGTTCACAAATCTCGCCATTTCTTATTCTACTCATCAATTTCTCTTCAAATTGATATTTGTTTTTCTCTGGTTTATTTGATATATATGAATATTTTCGATTTCAATTGAGTTGAAATTTCTGCTGGGAATTTTAATGGCGGATCATCATCAAATGCAAACAAATGCTATCAAAATGCATACTTTAAACTTCTATTTCATGTATCCTAATGAAAATATACCGAACTATTGTTCTTTGTCACTCATTTGTTAATTGGTGGTAATTATCATTCTTGGGCTCGATTAATGACTGTGGTATGGTTGGAACATGTACAATTCATACAAAAGGCAGTTATTTATCACCAAATTTAATTTAATTTAATTTTTTTAATTCTAAATAAAAATTAGAATAACTATAATATATGTATCATAATTTATTATTAAGATCAAACATGAGATAAAACCATGTCACTATAAAATTAGGCTTAAATACAATTTTGATCTCCTATTTTGCCAAAATTGTAATTTTGGTCTTCCAATTTTCAATTGCGCAATTTCGGTCTCGCATTTCATAAATTTTTATCAATCCAAAATTTTGACCATTCAATTTGATGACGTGACAATACGTTTTTTTCATTTCAATTAATCTTCTTTTGACTTGATATGCTTGGTCACGACTCATTTTAACACATTATTTATTTTTTAAAACCCTCAATAATTAGACCTTCATTTTAATGTTAGGTCACTTAACGTATTGTCACGTCATCAAATTTGATGGTTAAAATCATGGCTTTGATCAAAATTTCTAAAATGGATGACCAAAATTTGACAATTTAAAATAGAGGAACAAAATTAAAGTTTAACCAAAATAAGGTGACCAAAACCGCAACTAAATCAACCAATTAGTGAAATCTAGTGTCTTTTAATATATTTGAGATTTGAGATGATAAAGAGAACAACATCATAAGATTTATTTCACATTTCTTTAGCTAACACAATAATCCATTCTCCTCTTTATGACGTTTTTGTACTCTCCTTGGTCTACGGTTCATCAAATCAGATCAAAAATGTTTTAAAATCCATTCACATTTGTGATCAATGTGTTGTTTTTAGGGGTAATCAGCTCGTCTTATTCATTGATCAAGAGGCCTTTTATAGGCAAAGTACAATAGCTTGCAGTCCAAGCCAACCAGTTGGCTGTGCAAGCCTGCAGGCAAGGCAAGGCAGGCCAGGCTTAGGCGCGCGCGCACATCTGCAGGCCAGCAGGCATGGCTTAGGCTTAGGCTGCAGCCAATTTCTTATCATACAAGCTAACCATTCCTAACATACCCTCCCTTAATTGAACACATACAAGCACAAAAAAAACACAAAACAAATGTTCAATGTATCAAGCTATTAACATCACACATGCCTAAGCCCTCCCTTAATTTGCAAAAGGATTCCAGCTTCAAAGGCTTAGTGAGCAGATCTGCTAACTGCTCTTCACTCCTGCAGTGAACCAACTCAATAGTTCCATCCTTAGTGAGGTCTCTAAGGAAATGAAATCTAACATCAATGTGCTTTGATCTACCATGCATAATAGGATTCTTTGAAAGCTTAATTGAGGAGCTGTTGTCACAATAGATCAAAATGCACTCTGATTGCTTCATCTTCAAGTAATTCAGCACATTCTTTAACCAAATTCCTTGACAGGCACAAGCTGCAGCTGAGACATACTCTGCTTCAGTGGTTGACAAAGTCACAATTGGTTGTTTTTTAGAGGACCAAGAAATAGCACTACCTCCCAACATGAACACAAAACCTGTAGTGCTCTTCCTATCATCTAAATCACCAGCATAATCTGAGTCACACCACCCTTTCAAACACAAATCAGACTTGGAATTAGACTTGTACAGAATTCCAAATCCTAAAGTACCTTTCAGATATCTCATAATTCTCTTCACAGCAGTCACATGCATCTCAGTTGGCCTTTCCATGAACCTTGCCACCAAACATACTGAATAGGCCAAGTCAGGCCTTGTGGCTAGTAGATACATTAGACACCCTATCATTTGCTTATAGACAGTTGCATCTGTCCCTTGCTCAGTTTCATCTTTAACTAGCTTGCAACCAGGAACTATAGGGCTATTCACTTGATTACAATGTTCCATTCCAAACCTAGACAAGATTTCTGCTGCATATTTCTGCTGAGTGATGAAAATTCCATTGCTATCTTGATTAACTTCCACACCAAGAAAGAATCTCATTTTTCCCAAATCTGTCATAGCAAACCTTTTCTTCATAGATGACTTAAATTCATCCATCAATTTTTGATTGTTTCCAGTGTAGATCAAATCATCTACATACAAACTCACCAACAAAATCTCATTCTTCATACCATATTTGACAAATAAGGTATGCTCATATGGACATTTCTCAAATTTCTCTGCACTGAAATAAGACTCAATTTTGCTGTACCAAGCCCTTGGAGCTTGCTTCAATCCATACAAGGCCTTCTTCAATCTATACACCATGGACTTATCCTTGCTGATATACCCTAATGGCTGACTCACATAGATGTTCTCAGTTAATTCACCATGTAAGAAAGCAGATTTAACATCTAATTGAAAAATCTTCCATCCATTATTAGCTGCAAATGCTAGAATGGATCTGATAGTGTCCCATCTTGCAACTGGTGCAAAGACTTCATGATAGTCTATGCCATGCTTCTGTGTGTATCCCTTAGCCACCAATCTTGCTTTGTACTTATCAATTTCTCCCTTCTCATTATACTTTGTCTTATATATCCACTTCACACCAATGGAGTTACAACCAGCTGGTAGAGTAGTGAGCTCCCAGGTATCATTATTCTTGATTGACTCCATTTCAACATCCATTGCCTGTCTCCAAACTTCATGTTTCACTGCTTCATTGTAAGTAATTGGATCATTGTTAGTGTTGATCACTGCAAGATTGTGCAGTTCCAACTCATCTTCATCAATTTCTGCAGCTTGACCAATTACATAGTCATTCAATCTTACAGATGGTTTTCTTATCCTTGGGCCAAGAGGAGAACTTCTCTCAGCTTCACTATCACTAGATGTTTCACTTACCACATTTTCATTGTTGATAGCTGTAGCTTGTTCATTAGTATCAACTGGATTCTCAGCAATACTTCCATCTGATGACTCAATCTCTTCCCAGTCATTGTCATTTCTAGCTGGTTTCTTTGGCTTATTCCAATTCCAGCTCTTTGATTCTTCAAAGATCACATCTCTACTGATTATGATTTTATTTTCAATAGGGTCATAAAGCTTATATGCTTTAGACTCTTCACTAACACCAAGCAAAACACACTTTTTGCTCTTGTCATCTAACTTCTTTCTTTGACTGTCATGAATATGCACATGAGCCACACATCCAAAAACTTTAAAATGATGCACAGATGGCTTCCTCCCACTCCATGCTTCCTCTGGTGTCATATCTTTCACACTAAGTGTAGGACTCCTGTTCATCACATAAGTTGCCCATTTAATTGCCTCAGGCCAAAATCTCTTTGGGACACTTCTTGCATGAATCATACTTCTAACAATGTTCAGCAATGTTCTATTTTTCCTCTCAGATACTCCATTTTGCTGTGGAGTATAAGCTGCAGTCAGTTGCCTTTTAATCCCTTCCTTACTGCAGAAGTCACTAAAGGCATTAGAGGTATATTCACCACCTCTATCTGTCCTAAGACATTGTATAGCACATTTAGCTTCTTTCTCAACAAGGGCCTTAAAAGATTTAAAACAGTCAAGAGCAAGAGATTTTTCTTTTAACACATATATCCAGGTTTTTCTGCTGAAATCATCTGTGAATGTTATGAAGTACCTGCTTCCTCCATTTGATTGAGGAGTACACTAGTGCAGAAAGGAGATACAACTACTGGCCAAACAGACTTTCTACTACTGGCTGCGGCCAGTAGTAAATGCAGTCGACGTTGTAAGTACAACTTTCCACGTCGGGTATTTTTATACCCGTCGTGGTATGTGTAGTTTCTTCTGTAATTATTATTTAATATTATGGGGATTCCACGTCGGTTTTTACAAATACCCGTAGTGGTATGTATGAGATTCCACTACGGGTATTTACAATATCCGTAGTGGTATGTATGGTTTCCTGTTTTTTTTTTTTTTAAGAATTGGGGATTCCACTACGGGTATTTATAAATACCCGTAGTGGTATGTATGAGATTCCACTACGGGTATTTACACATATCCGTAGTGGTATGTATGGTTTCCAGTTTTTTTTTTTTTAAGAATTGGGGATTCCACTACGGGTATTTACGCATACCCGTAGTGGTATGTATGGTTTCCTGTTTTTTTTTTTTAGAATTGAGGATTCCACTACGGGTTATTACTCTTACCCGTAGTGGTATGTGTAGTTTTCACTACTGATTGTTATAAATATCAGTAGTGGTATGTTAGTTTTATTTATTTTTTTTTTTTTTCGTTTTTTTGTAGCTTCCTGTGCTGCATGTTTTGTAACATGTTTAAGACCAAATTTCATCACAGACCCCAAAGAATGAGCCATTGCTGCTAGTGCTAAAGCTATATGTTAAAAATCAGTTGCAGTAGCAACCAATAACCACAACAACTTAGAAGTAGGGGTAAATCCAAAAAACACAAAGAACAAATTAAAGAAGTAATATATCCATGATACATGACTTTTGAATAATTTAAGCAATTTTTTCAATCATCGCAGTTGAAAAAACTATCCGTATAACATATAACCTTAGTTGTAAAACTAGGCATTATAACTCTAATGTAACCTTGTAAAGAACCAGCCATAAGGCTGGCCACCAAATAAGCCACACCCCATTCCCTTCCTACTACAATACATTGAATATCCTATTCCCAATTTTCCAGACTGCATTCCTCTTTCCAATGAAATTCGTAACTGAATTTAGTATATGAGCAGCTCAATTAAACTGAACATGTTTCAATGCCCTGCAAGATAGAAACCAATGCAGACTTCAGAATTATAGTCCCATAAACCAGCAGGAACCACCGGAGCAATGAACCAAGATGTAGACAGTAACCAGAAAATGCAACACAGCTTCATTTTGAAGTGTGACTGTGTGAATGTGATGCCAAACACAGTAACCAGAAAATGTAACACAGCTTCATTTTGAAGAATGTGATGGAATTATATTATATATGCAACTGAGCATTGAAAACTGCATATAAAATTTGCAGAAAACACAAACAAATAATGTAAGGAATATTTTAAGTATATCTCATATTCACGTGAACTGATCAACCGAACTTAATCAAATCAAATATAATGGATTTATTGGATTCTAATTTTAGAAAAAACACTATAAATCAAATTAATCCGTGTGTCCGTGCTGTGACGAAAACCTCTCCGAAAAATCAGATGCATTAAAATTAAATAATTAACTATTCTATAACTCACCAGATAAATCTTAACCCTCCAATAACTCCAAAAAATATGTTGACCAACGTAGTCGCAATTCATACATCTCGTCAGCTGTTAACTCACTTGGGTCATTAAATACCTACAATAAGTAAATAATAATATAAAACTATTCTTGACTCGGTTATAAAAAATTATTGATGTATAAAAAATAAAAATTATTACCTCCATCCAAGACTCAGTTATCTTAGCAGTGACAATGTCCAACATATTTTTCATTACATAGTATCCACAGTCATTTGTATTATATTGTTTCCTCCCCTACAAATGGATGACATAATTATATATAGTAACATTTGTATTAAGAGACATGACTATGGAATTTTAAGTTGTAATCAGCAGTCTCAGCCCAAAAATATAACATTGTATTAAAATAACAAATAAGCAAGTTGATATGAAAACACCAAGCCGTATGAATGATTTAAAAGGGAAAAAACCATCAAACGATCAAATCATGAAGGACAATTTATTTGCTTCATTAGGAAAGAACGTCAAGTTGTTTTAGAAGAGTGATATATCTTTGACTTAAAACAGAACCAAGAGGGGAAAAAATCCAAGGTTCAACAAAGACAGTGATCAAAAGGAAACTGAAAAAAGAAAAAGAAAATGTGAGACGTTCTCTGACCTTCGCCAATCTGAAAGGGCAGAATCCATTCCCATTTTCTTTGTATTAAGCTCCGTTGTCATAAAGTACTTTCAGTATATAAATTTATTTGCAAAATTTCCAATAGAACCAGCTTTTCAAATATAGAAAAGAATCCTAAAGATGTTCCTGCATGAAATTTAAACATAACAACCACTTCAAGACTTAAGCAAGGAAGTAAAAATTAGATAACAGCTCTTGTCTGGAGCATAATTACCAGCGTGGGTGCGTGCGCGCGCTCGCGCACACACACACACACTATGCTACACTACATTCAAGAAGACTTCAACTATTGAATCAGGATAACTTCATAATCAACCCACCTGGGCTCAAATTGTGTACAAAACAAATTCACACATTGTTTTAAATCTGAGATTTATGATTATGATACTTCACAAAAATATAAGTATAGTATTGGAAAAAATAAATTTAAAAAAAACACACCAAGGTTTATGCAGAGAAAGAAAATCAATTAGCCTGCATGATACTCACATCAGAAAACAAAACACAAAAATAAAACAATAAGACATACAATTAGATCGAAGATTATAACAGTTTCCTGAAATTCTACCATGAGAGTAAAACATAAACATAGAGTACAAATCCTCAGCAGCAAATCTAGTAAATTTAAATTCATAATCAGTAACATAGATTCAGCGCATACCCTCATAACTCATTAATATATCAATCATATACAAATGAATCCACTAACTCAAAAACCATATACTAAAATCCTGAAAACTCATCAAGCCACAGTTACATATACATATATCAGCAGAACCAACCAAAAACATCACAAAGATAGCAAAAACAGTTCAAAAACCAGCTAATTCTAACTCAAATAATAAACAAAAGAAAAAACGATACAGAAAACAACAAGAGCTAGCGAATGAAAACGAATGAAAACCCAAGCGAATGAAAACGAATGAACAAGAATGAAAACGAATGAAATTTGGAGGAAGTTTGATTTATTCATACCTTTACCGAATGAAAACGAAGAAATTTGGAGGCGATTCAAGCGTTCTGCAGGGTCGGCCGTCTAGGGTTTGGAGAATGAAACCGAATGAAATTGGAGATTGGAGAATGGAGAGATTGGAGAATGATTGGGATTTGGCGAATGGGAGGAACGATTGGGACGATTTGAGGAACGATTGGAGGTTTAGAGTTTGCAGTGGGACGATTGGAGGTTTGAGGAACTTGGAACGCGTATGAACAAATTAGGGATAATTGGGAATGAATGAGAATATGAAAAAATTAATAACACTAATAGGGATTCCACTACGGGTGAATCCTAGATCGGTAGTGAAACACAATTAAAACAAATTTTAATGTAATTACAACATTGCCACCGTGTCTACTTTTCACTACGGATTTAAGAAAGCCAGTAGTGAAATCCCTTGTCTCTGAACTTTTCACTACCGATATTAAAGTATCAGTAGTGGAATCCTTTGGTCAAATGTATTTCACTACTGGTATTCACATACCAGTAGTGGTATCTCTAAACCAAAAGTCATTTTTCTACTAGTGGTAATAGGGCCACAAATGTCTGAATGAATCAGTTCTAATCTTGCAGATGCTCTCCAATTGGCTTGTTTTGGAATAGAGTCTCTGGATTGCTTACCAGCCAAGCAATCAACACAATTATCTTCTATTTCTTCAAGGTCTGGTAGTCCCTTCACCATCTGTTTTTTGGATAGAGTATTCAATCCCTTGAAGTGCAAGTGACCATACCTTCCATGCCACAACACAGTTGATTCTTGCTTTGCAGACATCAAACATCTAGGGTTGATAACAGTTGCAGAAATCACATACATTCTATTGCTAGACATAGCAGTAGTGAACAGCAAACCCTTTTCTTCATGATAAATCTTGCAAGAATCATCTTTAAAGATAACTGTGACTCTCTTTTGCTGCAATTGTCCTATGCTAATGAGATTGGTTTTCAAGCCAGGAACAAAATACACATTGGTAATGACATGAACAAGATCATTAATCTTTAGCCTCACACTACCTTTTCCCATCACAGCCATTCTTGAATCATCACCAAGTTTGACTGAATCTCTATAACTATCATCAAAATCAATGAACCAATCTTGATGACCTATCATGTGATTACTACACCCAGAATCAAGATACCATGGTTCAATAGCATTAACTTTTGATTCTTGATTAGTTCTAGACATAAGCAGCATTTCTTCTACACTATTGTATTCAGCATAGTGAACATTACCTTCATACTCAGGGCATTCACTCTGATAGTGTCCAAGCTTGTGGCATTTGAAGCATTCAACAAACTCTTTGTTTTGCCTTCCTCTGCCACGACCTCTACCACCATTGTTTCTTCCTCTCCCTCTACCAGCTCCTTTCTCAGGATTGGAGATTTTCAAAGCTTGTTCATCTGTAATTTCAGTCTGTCTCTTCATCCTTTGTTCTTGCACAATCAAACTACTCTGCAAGCTATCAATGGACATAGCTGTAACATCATTTGATTCCTCTATGGAGCAAACCACATAATTGAATTTTGAAGACATAGATCGCAAGATCTTTTCAACAACTTCAACTTCTTGCAGAGTTTGGCCCTGTGCACTCATGCGATTTGCAATAGCAAGAGTTCTTGAAAAGTACTGTTCTACAGATTCATTATCCTTCATTTCAAGAATTTCAAATTCACGTTTCAATGCTTGCAGGTGAGCACGTTTCACCTTCGTGGATCCTTGGTACTTGCGTTTCATAGCATCCCAAATGTCTTTGGATGTGGTGCGAACAAGAATCGTTTCCATAATGGAACGATCAATAGATTGAAAGAGGTAGTTCTTTACCTTCAAGTCTTTCAATTTGAGCGCTTCAATTGCTTGCAATTGTTCAGCTGTAGCATCAGGTGGCGCCGCCGTGATGCCTGGTTCAATTAAGCCCCAAAGTTCCTTCGATCGAATGAGATTCTCCATTAGCATAGCCCAATGTTCATAATAGCCATCAAATTTAGGAACTTTTGTGTGATTGTACTTCGTTTCTTCCGCCATTGATGAAAAGAAGAAGCTTCAGATGAGGAAGAAAGAAGAAGAATCGTAACAGAAAACGGTTGCAAAAGTGGTTGTAGCTGATTTTGGTTAGAAATTGCAATTTCTCTCTCCTCAGGTCCCTAGAGTAGAGAACCTGATACCAATTGTTGTTTTTAGGGGTAATCAGCTCGTCTTATTCATTGATCAAGAGGCCTTTTATAGGCAAAGTACAATAGCTTGCAGTCCAAGCCAACCAGTTGGCTGTGCAAGCCTGCAGGCAAGGCAAGGCAGGCCAGGCTTAGGCGCGCGCGCACATCTGCAGGCCAGCAGGCATGGCTTAGGCTTAGGCTGCAGCCAATTTCTTATCATACAAGCTAACCATTCCTAACACAATGCACTTAATGTCATAAAATACCTCCGAATTTTCTGAACAATCGGCATCAGTTTCACATTCACGGTGTGCTGTAAAGGAAAAGATCATAAAATAATAATGTTACAAAAACATGATAAAGAAGCGAAGACGAAATATGAAGGATGAAAAAATAACTTACGACCACGAACTGCCATTCCAACATGAAAAAAGGAAAGAATTAAATAGAATGATTGCATAAACAAACTTATAAATTTTATCCATGATTTTTCTGTTTGAATGTAAATAAGTTAGATCTCTTTATAGTGCGTAAAGTTCAGGATTTCTTAAAAATAATTAAATAGATTTTATCACTTATGAAATTGTAAAAACTCTTCATAAAATTATAATCATTATTAAACATCTCTTAAGTATATCGGTGTGTTTTGTTTGTCCTTTTAGCATATATGGTAAGGAGGTCACAAAACAAGTTGCTAATCATTAAATTTATTCATTTTTAACTAAATTTTAATTACTTTTATAAAAACCTTTCATGATAGTAAAGGGAATTTTTATCTTTTTTTGAACCATGGTAAAGTTTCTGTTTTTGTCAGATAGCTTAGTGGTTAGAAATTTCATCTTTCAGGTGGATAAGTTCAGTGTTCGAATTCTGATCTCTGCATATAAAATTTGATATCCTTACCAACTAAGTTAAACTCTCATGGAATTTAACCATGGTAAGATTATTTTTGTTAGAATAATGCATGATTGAGGTGCACACATATTTAAACACAACTAGAGTATATTGTAGTATCAATTTTATATTTTTTTAATAAAATCATCGAATTATTTTTTTTTCAAAGCAAAGAGCACTAGACATAAGGGGATAAAGAAGATTTCACCTTCATTTTTAGCTTATATCTCCTAGGGCCCGTTTGGCGTGCATGATAGAATAGTGATATAATATGATATAAAACAGGATAAGGATATAATAAGATATCAGCTGGATAACAGTTATTCTCAGTTATTCTATCTTGTGTTTGGTGCAAATAAGATAATAAACATGATAACTATTATACCATGTTTTTAATACATACTTGCTCATAATAATATGATAAGATATATAATATATTTAAATGACAAAATTACCCTTGTAAAACAATTTTATTTTTTTAAAATTATTTTGTAACAATTTGAATTTTATAAATACAAAATATAAATAAGTAATCAAATAATTTTATTTAATTTTAAATAAAAATCATGAGAAAATAAACAAATTAATTTTTTTTATATGAATCATGATCAAATAAATAACTCAATTATACATGTTAGATAAACTAAATAATATATGATATATCTCATACGTAACTGATGACTCTTTTGCAAGTGTACAAAATCGTTCAAGTAATAAAGTAGTAAGTAAGATCGTCTCCAGGGATTGTGTATGCAACAATTCAATTATTAATAAATTAGGATTAAAACAATAGAAGTGGGGGGTTTTCAAGTTTGTTTGTATCAAGAGCATAAAAGAACAATAAAAGAAACACTACAAGATAAAAGGATAGTTAGGTTGTTTCGAATCCCTTCCCTTTCCCTACTTGGTAATTTGTTATTATATTTCACAATTCAAATTAAGTCTCGTTCATCACGACGAATTAACCCTTAAGTAGTAATAATCACTCTCGTGTCTTATTACCCTAATTACTATTAACAACTCCCTAATCCCTTAGGTGAGATGAGTAATTATGAAAGCATTAAAGAACGTTAATTCAAAAGTCACAACCGTACGTATCCCTACAATAACCCTGTTGAATAATTATCATCAATTTCACTAATACGTATACTAATGAAAAGCATTAAACATAGATGATAATTAAATAATGGCTTAACTACACCTTTGGTCCCTTACGTTTATTTTAGGTTTCAATTTGGTCCCTTACGTTTAAAAAGAATCAATTTGGTCCCTTACGTTTTCATTAGGTTTCAATTTAATCCTTACCGTTAGTTTTGTCACTAACACCGTTTGAACTATACATGTGTCACTGTGTCAAAGTGTCCACGTGTCAGTCCACATATGTGAATTGACTGCCACATGTGACAAAATTGATGGAAAGGACTAAATTGAAACCTAATGGAAACGTAATGGACCAAATTGAAACTTAAAATAAACGTAAGGGGCCAAATTTGTAGTTAAGCCTTAAATAATTAATAAAGAAGGAATTGCAATAATATAATAACCAATTACATGATCAAGTAGTTTGAGGGAAGTTCATCTACTAAACCCAACCTAAGGAAATTAGTTACTCAAAAGCATAATTATAACAAAAGAGTTAAAGAATTACACATACGAAATAACCTTGTTGAAGCTCGAGGAAAACTACTCCCGATGATGGGAGATTGCCTTCCTAGAGAGCTTTTGGCTTTCCTTCCTTCTCCTCCTTTGCTCCTTAGAGACTTGTAGTTCTCTATGAATCAATAATTGTGAAAGAGGAGAGCTCTATTTATAACTTTTTGGAATTGGGCTTCAAGGAATATTGTGGTACGATGGATGCATCGTGTGGCCATCGTGGCACGATGGAAAAGATTTGTTCCAAATAAATTGCAGATTTTGTTCTTTTCTTGGTGGCCAAGTTTCCTTCTTATCGCAGCCACGATGTAATCCATCATAGTCGTAGCTACGATATCTTCAGTAATTTTATTTTTGCTCCAACATGAAAGTTGTAACGCTTTGTCTTAGCTTTCCAACGCATGGCCACGGGCCTCGATCCGATATTCGTAGCTTTGGTTATGCTGTTTTTGGTACGATGTGGTATATCTAGCCATTTTCTTCTGTTTTTGCTACTTTTTGTGTATTTTCTTCAACTCTTGCTTTTTGGTCAAGTAACTTCATTCCTAAGGTATTTTTCATGCCTTGGCTATCAACAGACTACTAAAACTACTAAAAACTAACCTAAAATACTGCTAAAAACATCATATAATTTACTGACATCAGTAACTAATAAAACTACCATTGCAAAAGAATTATATTTAATTTGTTATAAAATTTAAATTAATATCCCTATTTTGCAATTTTTTTAATAATTATTTTACTTTAAAATATTGTAATTCTAGAAGAATTTTGATTTTTTTTTATAAATTAAGAGCATCTAGATATCAGGGTAGGGATGTACGGCTAACCTTTATTGGCATATCTATCATTCCCCATCCTCCATCTATCGATTATATTATTATTAAAAAAATAAAATAAAATAAAATATATACAAAAACTGGGCGACATAGACCTAACACAGTGCGTCCACACAAAAGCTTGTAGGATAATGGAATATACCAACTTCTAGTTGAAGTAGCAAAGTTTTTCATAAGAAAGGGGGGATTGAATTGTGAACCTATTAAAATTTACCTTTTAAAAATATAACTCAACAGAAAGCGTTAGAATGATCTCAGAGTGATCTAGTTAGCAGTAAAACAAATTCAAAGTGAATTGTGTGCTTAGTGTTTGCAGAAAATAAAAGATAAGGGAAGAGAGAGTCAACACACAATAATTATACTGGTTCACCCCCTAATAGTATGGGTTACGTCCAGTCCCTCACGCTCCGTGAGTATCCACTATAATCTTGAGATACTAGTAATCTCAAATTACAAACCTTCTTGATCTAAACCAAGTTCAATAACCTTAAGCCCTACAAGCTTAATATCTACCTCAGTCCTACAAACTAAGGTGTTACTCAATCAATAGTTACGTATTGACTTGAGCCAAACTTTTACAATGAATTGTTCGGATCACAAGCTTTCAAATGAAGAGAAAATCAAGTTGAGAAGCTAATAGAAGAATACACTCAGTTCACTCAATGATATATTGATCCAAGTATGTGATGTTAGAGAGCTGGAGTGAGAGTGGAAGAGTTTAATGACTTGGTCGAAAAAGACAAGTGTAGATGTTGAAATTTGTAGTTGAAACTCTTGAATCTTCAAAGCACCCAAGTGTGCTATTTATAGATGTTATTTGTCCTTTGTTCCGTGGTCTCCAAGCAGGTTGGAGTGTTGCCAAAGACTAGCCGTTAGTCCTTTAAAAGATCAGATCAAATATTATTCAAATAATATTTGAGAAAGAAGATGCTTCTTGAGAACATTCTTAGAATGATGATGTCATGAGGAGCGTGAGGTTGAGCATCTTTGAGCTGTATGAACTTGTTCTCCAAGAACAAGCACTGTTGAAGCCTTGGAAGAACAATTACAACAGCTGGATACAGCTGGAGAGAATCTTTCGATCAAGAGCAGAAAGTCTGCTTGATTCTGGAACGTTCTTAGATCGTTCTCCCAGAGTATTTTCTGATTCTTGGCCTAGATCAAATAGAGAGATGTGCATTGCTTGTTTTGATTTCGTGGGCCTCAAGATATTCATGATGATCATATGATGATAGCTGGTCTTCTTATCTTTTTACTATTCATGTGTACTTGTAAAAGTACAAGTAGCTTTCCATTGTAGATCAAGATCATAGAGAAATATATTTTATGAAGTCCTTTGAGAAGTACCATTTCAAACTTGTTGTCTCCTTTTCATTGGTTCATAAATGTCTTCAAATAATCTCTGAATAGAGCATGTGAGCTTGAGAAATAAATTGTCAAAGACATGTTCATGTTTATTCCTTAAACACGACCAAATAGGAAGCTTTCTTTTGCTATCATTTAATCCTTGCTTTAAATGACTTATATCCTGTAGAGATTTTCTTCAATAAAGTCTTTTGCAAAAGTGCTTATTTGTCTTTTGTTCAGATGATATCAATTAAGTGCTTATTGTTGATGTATAGCTTTGCACGTGAGAAAAACTGCAGACTGGAGAATGTTCTTTGATCATTCTAATAAACTTGCAGTTTTCAATCAATTTAAATGTAGTGATATATAATGAATGAGCTTTTGTTTCTGTCTATATTAATCACTCAAGAGCACTTGTTAGATCACAAAAAGATCATAATTCACTTAAAATATAATAAAGATGTTTGTTATCTTTAAAACATCAAATTAGGATTTTGCCTCAACACTAGTTAATCCTAAGAGACAAACAAGAAGCCCTAGATAATCGTGGCGAATGAACCTCCTTCAACACAAAAACAGTTTACGTACCCACTACTCCCTGCGGCATGCAGCAAGCGATGTTGCTTTTTCAAGCAATACAGTCCGAAGTCAATGAATGACACGAATATTGTGATATCAGAAGCACAATGGGAAAAACCCTTTTTTTCTTTTTTCAATCAACTTCATTTTTGTTCCAAACATCATATTCTCAAGTTATTCAATGGCCTAAAGAATCTGATATATAGACATACAATGGCTAGCTATTGGCTTTGGTGCAAATATACACTATAGAAGCACGCAATCAATTTTAACATCACTTACTCAGGTCATTATTTTATTTTATTTTTCGACCGCAAATGTGAAGACTAAAAACAGATGCCAATAGTTATAGACATACATAAACAAACCCACACAATTTTCATTTTTAGTTATAGACATACTTAAAGAAACACAATTTTTATTTTTAAAATTAATAATGATAATTTTCGAATAACACGGCACAAACAAAAATAATACAAAACCTTTTAGAAACTCAAACTCAAGATTACTAGTTTGAAAAATCATATAATCGACACACACTCACAATTTAAACACAAGATCAATAATCGTGAGGTTTAATAATTAGAAAATATGTACTTGTCTCTTGTGGATGACTTCAAGGGAGGAAGAGTTTAGAACTTACAAAGAAATCGACAGCACATGCTCTGGTTTCTTGTGCTGACAAACCCCCACATTTTTAAGTCGTGCAGAATAGAGAAAACAAAGACAATACTGTCGGTGTGCCGGTACCTGTGGGAGAAGTGGTAACTATCAACTTCAACCTTATTGCCGTTTTTGTAACCATCTTCATCCATAATTCCTTAGATTGTTGGAGTGGATGGCTGGAAACTAATTAATCGGAGACGTGTAATCACTGAACTAAGGAATTATTCGCAAATATTGCGCAACTCCTCCAAAATACAACCGGTTCTTCTCGATGATAAACATACCGAGGCTATCAACACACGAGAATATCAACAAGGTAAGTAACTCAAACATTGTATAGAAAATATATTTTAGGCAAAATTACACCACAGGTCCTTTATCTTATTTTTTTGTAACACTTTGGTCCTTTATCTTTTTTTGTAACATTTTGGTCCTTTATCTTTTATTTGTAACACTTTAGTCCTTTATTTTTTTTTATTTGTAACATTTTAGTCCCTTTTTTTGTAACAATTTGGTCCTTTATCTTTTTTTATTTGTAACACTTTGGTCCTTTATTTTTTATAAATAAATAAGATAAGGATCAAAGTGTTACGAAAAAAAAAGATAAAGGACCAAAATGTTACAAAAAAAAATAAAGGACCAAAGTGTTACAAAAAAATAAGATAAAGGACCTGTAGTGTAATTTTACCTATATTTTATATTGCTATGAAACAGTCATGGAAGTGAATTTTATCTATACATACAGTTTCTTCCACATTCATCTTTTACCAAAACCCATGACCATATATATTGCCCTGTTTAATTCTATGCTTAGTTCCCTAAATTAAAGCAAAACATGTAATCATTTGATATTAGTGTTACAATAAAATAGGGAATCCCATGTGAAAAGACCAGGCACAAGTTCTTGAAGAAACTTCATTCTTTCACCTATCTTTTCCCTCCTCACCTGCAATGTGTATATAATACTTCAAAATTCATCTTCGAAAACCTTAATTTTAATCACAGATAGTTTTTCACAATATCTTAGCCTCTCTGCAAGGCTATGACTGTTTGTTGCTTGGCCCCGTGGAGCCCTAACATGTATGTATTCTTCCTTAGCTGGATCAGAAGATTGAGAGCCCTGTTTGGCATTCTTTCCGGAAGCCTTAGTTTGCTCTCCTTTCTGCTGATTCTCGGCATTGTCCGTTGCACCTTCACTTTTTAATTCTCGATCTCCCACGGCTTTATCATTATTAGGATCCTGCAGAAATTAAAGTTGATAGGGATATCACATGTATTATGCAGAGAAGTCGGGGTTCGAACCCAGAACACTCCACTTATTCAAATGTTGAATTTCAAGGCACTACGCTACTGGAAAAAAAATATAAAGCATATAACTACTTTGGCCACATGTAACTATTAATAATGCTCAAATATTTGTTTTTGAAGAAGCTAAATTAGCCCACCCAAATTGGCGCCAGAGAGAATCGAACCTCAGATCTCAAGAGGAGCACACTCCCAAGTCCCAAGCCAATACCAATGCACCAACCCAAGTGGGTTAATAATGCTCAAATATTAAAACCATAACACCAAGACATCATTAAGAAATCATCACATATTATTAGAATATCATTTAGAAAAATGCTAAGGAGTCTCTCCGAAATATTTTTTATGAATCTTAAATAGTACTCTCTCTGTCCTAAATATAAGATAAAAGTTACTTTTTAGATTCATTAGAAATTTAATGTATCTAGTCCATATTATGAATTAGATACATTAGATTTCAATGAATCTAAAAAGTAAACTTTCTCTTATATTTAGGATCAGAGGGAGTAATTTTTTTATTTTTTATATAAAAAAAATAGTAATTTTTTATAAAAATATGTGCAATACTATTGTAAATTGAAATATTTAATTTTTTGAATAAATAAATTATTTGAGTGAATTTGTAACCAAAAAAAAAATATTTGAATGAATTCTTAAAGAGTCTCCCGAGAACACGACCCTACAATTTATACAGTAACATTTATTTCATGTACAAATCGGATGGAGACATGGAGTGATACTCTTATCGTTGGAAAAGTTATTCTTACATTTTCTTAGCAGCAGTTACACATTCACAAATATTCACAAATTCAATATTATTTTTTTTTTGTGTTGACTCACTTGTTCTCAGGGGATGAGTGACCCTGTAATCAAGAATTCAGTCGCGAAGTAAGTAAAGTCTAGGCAAGAGTAGTTGCCACCTGGAATCAAACTTTTTTCCCCCGAACAATTCATTCTAGGAGGAGTTTATTAATCACTCGAACTCAATGTCTTACTCCCTCCGGTCCTTAATATAAGAAAGATTTCACTTTTTAGATACATTGAAATATTAATGTATCTAGACAATAATATAGTCTAGATACATGAATATTACAATGTATCTAAAAAGTGCACTTCTTCTTATATTAAGGACCGCATGGAGTAATTCACAACTCAATTTTACTTACACCTAGAGGTCCTACTCAAAGCTTTGGATTTTTGTTAAAAGTGATAATGCAAAGGATAAAGAGGTTCCTTGCATAGCAAGTTAGTTGTGCTTAGGCTATAATTAACTAGCTAATCTGTTTGTAACTAATTAATGTAGGAGTTAGTTATGATTTACTAATTGATCAATAATGTGATTCATATTCTATGTAAGTGTGGATCATAGCAATATAAACTTCAGATTACTGATATAAAGATTTTGATTTCTTTAGTGCTTTCTCTTTTTCCTTTCATGCAGCTTGGGTTCTAGCTTTCACATGGTATCATCGACCGTGATATGAGCTTCACCGATGCCACTGCACAAAAGTTATCAAAATGCATACATTAAACTTCTATGATCATGTTTCCTAATAAAAATATATCAGACCATTGCTCTTGTCACTCATTTGTTAATTGGTGGCAATTATCATTATAGGTTAGAATGCATAATTCTTAGAAGACTTAATTACTAAATTGGTCCCTTAAAGACATTTTTGGTTTCAAATTGGTCCCTTAAAGAAAAAAAGGCTTAAATTGGTCCCTTAAAGACTTTGCCGTTAAACATTTTGGTCCTTTCCGTCCAGAAACTGTTAATTTGTACATGTGGCAAATTGAGTACTTACATGGCTACTTACATGGTTGCTTGCATGGATGCTTACTAGGTAAATCATTTAAGTTAAAAAAAAAACTTAAAGTTAAAATTTAAAAATTAAAAAACGTTTGTTTGTTGTAAAAATTTGGCATTTGTTTGGTGTTTGGCTCCGTCTATTTGTTAACCGGCGAAAACCAAAACGCAAAGAGAAGAGTCACTCACTCAACAAAACAAAACTGGTAGAACAACAACAACAACTTGGTGGTGTTAGCATAAACAAGAAGAAGCAACAACACTCTCTCAGAATCACAAGAAACAAAGCAATGGGTTTCGTCGGTGACACCGTCGATTCTATCAAATCTCTTCAGATCCGTCAGGTCCTCACTCAGGGTGTTAGTCTTGGTCAGTTCCCTTTCTCATTTTCTATCTCAATTCAATCAATTTCAACAAACAAAAAAACTGTCTTTACGTTATCTAACTTCAATTTGAGAGCTACATTCATCTGGGTTTAGTGATAAATTGCTTATCTTTAGGGTGATGATATGTGAGGAAGAAGGCTATGTTAGGTATATTATATTTTTTTTGTCTGTATAATTTTTCATCTTCATCTTCATCCATTCATTTGTTTGTATAATTTTTTTTTTTATTTTAAATTTAAGTTTTTTTTTAACATAAATGATTTACCTACTAAGCATCCATGTAAGCAACCATGTAAGTAGCCACGTAAGCACTCAGTTTGCCACATGTACAAATTAACAGTTTCTGGACGGAAAGGACCAAAATGTTTAACGGCAAAGTCTTTAAGGGACCAATTTGGGCATTTTTTTTCTTGGACCAATTTGAAACCAAAAATGTCTTTAAGGGACCAATTTACTAATTAGGCCTTCATAGAAAGACAGTTATTTTATTTTATTTTTATGAAAGAAAAGACAATTATTTTATTTATCACCTATAATATATGTATTATAATTTATAATTTATTATACACGAGACAAAAGTATGTCACTAAAAAATTTGGCTTAAATGTAATTTGATCTCCTATTTTGCCAAAATTGTAATTTTGGTCCTCAATTTTAAATTGTGCAATTTCAGTCCGTCATTTCATAAAGAGGAAAGTAGAATACATAAACCGGTTCACATTTGTGATCAATGCACTTAATATCATAAAGCATCCCCGCATTTTCTGTACAATCGGCATCACTTTCACATTTATTAATAGGTTCTGTAAATAAAGAGATTATAAATAATGTTACAAAAATATGATAAATATTGGGTATGAATATGAACAAAGAAATTGAAGAAGGAAATTTGAACGATGAAAAAATAATTTACCACAACGAACTGTCATTCCAACATGAAAAAAGGAAAGAAATAGAATGATAGCATAAACAAACTTGTAAATTTCAGCCATGATTTTTCTGTTTGAATGTAAATAAGCTTGATCTCTTTATAATGCGTAAAGTTCATGATATCTTAAAATAAATTATATCGGTGTGTTCTGTTTTAAAAACTCTTCAATTAAATTATAATCATTATATACCATCTCTTAAGTCTATCGGTGTGTTTTGTTTGTCCTTTTAGCATATATAGTAATGAGGTCACAAAAAAGAGTTGATAATCATTAAATTTATTCAACGCTCTCCCTCTCTCTTTCTATGTGCCGGCCCTAGTTTTTCCACTTGAGCTCTCTTGTTCCTCTGCCGATTATTAGGGGGTGGTTCTATGTCTTGACCTAAAATCAACCCCTCTTCATCTTTTTTGTTTGATTTTAATTTAAATAAGTGATTTTCACAAAGTTTTTTAGTTGTTTCTTTTTGTATTTGTGTTGATCGTCGTCCGAGTGCAACGTTTGTGTTGATCGTCGTTCGAGTGCGGCATTTATGTTGATCGTCGTCTGAGTGCGGCGTTTTCAATTATCCGTCTTGTTGCGGTGTTCGTTTGGTTCATATTGAAAGATCATCTTCAATCAATTGCAGATTCCAACAATGATTTGGGTATCAACGTTGTAGATCCGGAAGCATGGATATTTCGGTGACTTTAATCTTACTGTATTATTTGTAGGCATTTTGCCGTTGTATGCTATTAACTTGAATGTGTGAGTTTGTTCACCGAATCATCCTTCTTATTTTTAGCGATGTTGAATTTGTATTTCGATCTGATATACTCTATCAATTATTGGAATGAATGAATATCCTTTTTTTAGTCAACAAAAAAATCAATAAATTTATTCTTTTTTAACTAAATTTTAATTACTTTTATAAAAACCTTTCATGGTAGTAAAAGGAATTTTTATGTTTGTTTGAACCATGGTAAAGTTTTTTTTTTTAACCATGGTAAAAAAAATTAGAGAGTCTAGTGGCTAGGAATTTCATCTTTAAGGTGGATAAATGGGGTGTCCGATGTTCGAACCCCGATCTCTATATATAAAATATAACGTCCTTATCAACTGAGTTAAGCTCATGGGATGAACCATGGTAAGGTTATTTTTGTTAGAATAATGCATATCTCAACACATTTGAAAATGAATCAGGAAACCAAAAGATAGTTAAAAATAATTACATTAATATATAAGAACCCTTGGCAATAGTTAAGAAAATATACACAAAATGTCAGTCCCGAATATATATTTATATATGGGTCAGGATCAAATGACATAAATGTGTCAAACTTAAAAATATGACACCTTCGATAATTCTTTATCAGATAATTGTTTTGCAAAATTGACCGTTGGATTTAAAGATACCATAACATAAATCATATGTATAAAATATAACATTAATCGAAAATGATTTGATACGTCAATGAGATACATCAAAATTAACTCATTTTTTGAATGTTCGTAACACATTAATTTTAATGTATCTCATTTATGTATCAAATAATTTTCTGATTAATGTTATATTTTATATATATGATCTATATTATAGTATCTTTCAATCCAACAGTCAATTTTATAATCTGGTAAAGAATTATCGTAGGTGTCACATAAAAAGTTTGACACCTTGGGGTCATTTGTGTGTGTGTGTGTGTGTGTTTGATGCGTTTTTACTTAATACCGTTAATTTTGATTTGTTTCAATAACATATTAAACTAATTTAGATTTTTATAAAATTTAACATAGATGATCTATACTATATAAACTTTCAATCTAATCAGAGGGCGACGTTATGCATTTTATTTCTGATTTCCATCGGAATAGCAAGTTGACAAAGGGTATTAACTCCACTTTCATTGCTCTGATCGCTAAAATTGATAGTCCCCAACGGCTTGTGGGAAGTCTGTATAAAATCCTGGCGAAGATTTTAGCGAATAGGTTGCGTCTTGTGATTGGTAGTGTAATCTCCGAGTCGCGGTATAGACTGCGTTCGTGAAGGATAGACAAATTCTCGATGGTATTCTCATTGCAAATGAGGTGGTGGATGAGACGCGGAAGTTTAAAAAGGAAGTCATGTTGTTCAAGGTTGATTTTGAGAAAGTCTATGATTCGCTGGACTGGGGGTATCTGGATGACGTTATGGGAAGAATGTTTTTTCCAACCCTGTGGAGGAAGTGGATTAGAGAGTGCGTCTGTACGGCTAAGGCGTCTGTGTTAGTCAACGATAGTCCGACTGATGAATTCCCTCTTCGGCGAGGTCTTAGACAAGGTGTCCCTTTGTTCCCTTTCATTTTTCTTTTGGCTGCTGAGGGTCCTAATGTGCTAATGGAGGTTATGGTAGCGCGTAATTTCTTTACGGGGTACAGTATCGGTGAGCAAGGTTCGATTTCGGTGTTGCATCTTCAGTTTGCGGATGATACTTTACTGCTGGGGATTAAAAGTTGGGCAAATGTTCGGGCTTTGCGAGTTGTTCTTGTGCTTTTGGAGACTATGTCGGGCCTGAAGGTTAATTTTAATAAAAGCATGTTGGTTAGTGTAATTATTCCTGATTCCTGGTTAGGTGAAGGCGAGGGTCGTGATGGTGAGCCAAGGGATTGTTGGTTTGGGGAGAATTGTTGGTTGTCGTTTTGATTATTGTTTTGAAATGTTACTTTTTTTATTAGAATAAGAAAATAAAAAGACTTCATTGCAATTAGACTTTGTTCAAAATTTCAAAATAGTTGAACCGGCCAGTTTGCCTAAACCGCCATTAGAATTTATCGCATCAATTCTCACCGGTTCTTTAATTCATCCGATTCAACACTCAGACCATACCAGTTGCCTCTCCAATTTCCAATTCGATTGGTCTGATGATTCGATCCGATCCGGTTCAATTTTTAAAACACTGTTTTTAAGCACTTATTGTTAGCTGATGTTTTAAGGATTACAATCCGCTTAAAAACCCAAACAATATTGAGGCATTTATGATGTATTTCATTTCCGACAAGCCATGTTTATATGAATTTCTTGTACTTAGAGTAGTTGTTTAAAATACTAACATGTTTCTAAATAATAACATTCGAGATTTGCATGGAAGAGAATGACAAATGATTGGTTATCCAAGTATGAAAAGTTGGGTTGGAACTTATTTTCATACTAACATGTTAAAATGATTTTGAATATCACGTGTTGTTTGGCTATTGATGCTTATAATTGAGCACAAATGGTTAATAAGATTCATTTAGAACGGATTATTCAGTAGAATCCGAATTCAATTCCTTTGAAAAACAATTTTTAACCAAGTTTTGTTTACCTTACAACCGAAACCAGATTACCAAGGACCCTTTTTCTAAATTAATTAAATTATTTTAGGCATCATTTCATATACTGTGGTGTCTCATAATAAACTGATAGACAATAACATTCTTGCACATTCCTCACACTAATTTTATTGAGATTTACTTTTGTCACCCTACCCATTTTTTCGCGCACCCTGCGAATTTACCAATATGCCCTTGTCCGCTACTTAAGTAGAGAGATGGTAAAAGAGAAAGACGTAGGACGCACGAGTAACCGGTAGGGTGGCAAAAGGATATCTGAATCTTATTAGAGATACATAATAATGTATTCATGTGGCAAAACCAATTTCATCTATTAGCTTCAGTTCACAATGTTGTTGAACAAACGAAATATCAGTAATTTGTGCTAATACTTTCTCTTTGAACAAAAGCCATTCTACTATATATCATTTACAAGAAATGCTAACATCACACTCTAATCTATTTTGTTTTCAAACAATTTGCCTATATATAGAGATTAATGAGTCTTACTAAAGTCAAGAGGGGCCCACAAAGTTTGGTAGATCTACATTCAAAAAGTGAAATGCACCTCACTAATTTGGTATCAAGGTGTCTATCTTAAAATCAAGATGGATCGCCGTGATTTTTCAAAAGCTACAATGTAGCTTCTGTGAAATCATGGTGGATCGCCGTGATTCTGGCATATCCACCGTAATACCAAACATAACTTACGGTTTCATGCTCTATTTCACTCCTCGCCAGTAGTTCTTTTCAGCTTTCCCTCAGGATACTACTTCGCTATGAGTCACCCAGGAGTAGGATAAGAGAGTAGTGTTGCTAGCGCTCCTCGTCACATAATATAAACTTTTTCGTAAAATAATGTAATGTAGCTAATTGAATCAAAACCGTAACTGCACACTATAAACTAAAATATAACCATCCCAACAAAAAATGCTATAGAATTTCACCTGATTGATCAAACTTAGTGAGATCCTGTCTTTACATTCTTTAATTATATTTAGTGAGCAAATCTATTTTAGTAAAATAGACTTCCACTTCTAAACATATGATACATAATATATATTCACGCTTCAAAAGAAAGGAACATTCATTAATACTTTCGCTAACCTAACATCTAGTCATCTGTAGGGTGCGACTTACACCCAAGGTCTGACCTTTGAATTTGGCGTGTCATATGTAAAACTCTGACCATAGTTATTTCCATTTGACTAAAACAAAAGCCAAAAACCGCGTTGTTTCGAAGATGAATGAAGTGTAGAGTTAACATCAAAGTTCAACTTTCATCTGATTTGCTGCCGCAGTACCTACAAGAAGAGCACGTATATGGTAAGTTTAGTGAGGAAATGTAGTTTACGAAAAGGGCTTATTTGTTTGGGGAAAATTTATACCATCTACATCTTGGCTAGTCGAGGGAGCAGTTGTTGCAAAGCTCATATGTACAACATTATGAAGCTCGTCCTCCCACACATCAGGCATCTGTAGCAAATTGTATCGAATTATGCACACATAATGTAAATATAGTTAGTGAGCTATATGGAGGATTTTCAACATTCTCATGTCATGGTCACATCACAAAAGTTACGAGTTTTTACTCATATGAACAATGATATGATGTGCAAAAGAATCACAGGGTTTGTAACTGCAATGTATCAATACCTGACTTGGCTCCTTGAATCCTCCAGTCAAGGGTGTTAACTGTGGATGAATAGTTCTTCGAAGGATATCGGACGGGTTTGTCATGTTTGCCATAACTGACTGAATCATCCCTGGTTGAGATGGATGTAAAGGTGGAAAATTCATAGACATCTCCAGAGGAAACCCTAGTGCGGATGAAGGACCAGGCCGTTGGTGAAGAATCTGATACAATTTCAGAATATACGAACGCAACATCAGACACAGTTACAGATCGTATGCTTTTTTTTCTAACCGGAATGCAAATTGGTTGACAACTTACATCTTTAGCAAGAAGGCCTTCAATATTAAAATCCAGCCGTGGATTTACTGTTGCAAGTTTCATAGACAAAAACTAGCGGAAGAAGAAAGAAGGGTGGAGTCAATTTGATATGAATTAAATACAAAAGGTTCATAGAATTAGAAAAACATCAATAGAAATGGCAATTGGAAAAATAGTGCGCTGTCACTATTATTCTTCATCCAAAATGCAACAAAGAAAACGGTGATCGTAAAAGATATCACAAGTAACATTCAAAACGAGTCATTTCAAGCACATAGAAGAGTGTTGGAGTTGTAAAACATGGTAATGAGGAAATCTGACAAGTTATAAATATTGATATTGTGCTGAAGTAGAACTAAAACATACAGGGAAAGACAATTATGTAGAGTTCGACTATACCTCAACCTGCCGTTGAAGTGACTGTACATAATTGATGATTTCATCCAGCATCACTGCCTTGCCGGTGACCTGCAAACATCAACCAATTTCAAAAGTTAAAAACAAAGCGACACCACGAAGGCAATTATAAAATGGCATAGTGAATTCGTCTGGTTTAAAATTTGGAAGCCACCTTGCTGCATCCAGGCACAAGTTCTTGAAGAAACTTCATTCTTTCACTTATCTTTTCTCTCCTCACCTGCAATGTATATATAATACTTCAAAATTCATCTTCGAAATCTTAATTTTAATCACAGATAATTTTTCACAATATCTTACCCTCTCTGCAAGGCTATGACTGTTTGTTGCTTGGCCCCGTCGAGCCCTAACATGTATGTATTCTTCCTTCGGTGGATCAGAAGTTTGAGAGCCCTGTTTGGCATTCTTACCAGAATCCTTGGTTTGGTCTCCTTTCTGTTGATTCTCCGCATTGTCCTTTGCACCTTCACTTTGTAATTCTCGAGCTCCATCGGCTTTATCATTATCAGGATCCTATGACAAAGAACAAATCAATCATATAAGGGAAAATAGTATCACAAACAGTCAAACACATAACAAAATAAGCTCATAAGTCACAAACCATACTTGTCCACTTCTTTTCCTTTTCTTCGAGTTTAGTCCTTTAATAGAAGGTTCTCCACTTGTAGTACCCTCCAACATAGGCGAACCTTCCTGTCCATCACCACGAACATCATCATCACCCGATTCACCTCTGTCAGAATCATTAACATTCCTAACAAGAGCTTTCTTCCCGTCATCTTGAGACACGGCACGACTCTCACTTTTATCATTCTTTAAAGGGCTTCCTCTAGCAGCCAATTGCTCAACAGACAGAGACACGCCTTTCGTACCTTCAACTACCTTAGGATCATCTCTTTCTTGAGACTGTCCTCCAATTCCAACTTTCAATCCAATGCCTGCATGACCATCTCTAGCTCCATGAATTGTGCCGGCATACATAGTCATAGATTGAGGAATCCCATAGGAGTTCACAACATCACCGAAATTCCCTCCACCAAAACACGAGAACCTCGCAGCCCTTTCAATAAATCCAGAATCAGTTGGAAACTGAGATAAACTCTGAGGAAAAACCCCCTGTACATTCTGTAAAAAACCATCCCCTTTCATCATCATAGAATTAGCTTGGTTCCATCCAACTTCAAGTGTTCCATGTTCATGTCCACCTCTTCCGAAACCAAACCCGTCTTTTCTAATTCCAATTGTGTTTGAAGAACTCCCATTAATATCACAAAACCCCAAATTTTGAGAATTTGCTGAATGGTCCCAAAAGTTAGGACTAAATGAGTCCACCATTGAAGCAGAAGAACATGAAGAAGAACCAATTAAATCCTCTCTATCGATATTCATAGAATTCCCAATAGAAACCAACCCAAGAGATGAATTTACAAGATTGCCACCGCCACCAAATCTCCAATCAGGAGGCATACCATCAGAATAACTCATAGGCTCCCCATTTCCATCAACCTCAAACTTTTCTTTGTCACTCATATCAAACTATCCTTAACAAAAAGGTACTTTCAACTTTCAATAAAACTATACCAATTACAAAACCAAATGGTAGAAAAATTTCACTAAAAAATGAAAAGCTTGAACTTCATAAAGTAAAAAAAAATGATACAAATATGAAGCAAAAAAGGAAAAATGGTTCAAACTAAGAAATAGAGAGACAAAGGTTGAAGAGGGAACAAGTTGAAATAAATGATGTTAGATAGTAAAATTGCTAAAGAGCTGAAACAAAATCCAAGTACCAAAAAGATGTACCAAATGTTCACACAAGTTTAGCAGCTACCATTTCCAAAGCTTGTAAGTACCAAATTTTCATAAATAAGGACCCCCCTTAAGAAAGAGAAAAAAAAAGACTAAAAAAGAGTGTCAAAAGAAAGAGATGAAAACAGTTTATACAAAAAACATTGATTTCAGCATAATAAATAACCTCATTCAAACCCTAGTCAGAATTATTGCAGAAACAAACCAAACCCATCAAAAAGTTTCCTTTTTTTCATTTTTTTATTTATTTAGAATTTGAATAAAAATAAGAAAAAGAACCTAACTTTAAATTAAAAGTGGGAATAGAAAGATACCCATTTTCTGATTCTGTGCTACTTTTAGCACCCTGCCTTCTATTCAAGCTTTTTCCCAAAAATCAAAAACACTTCATTTCTTTGATAACAAACTTGTTGTTCACTGTGATAGAAATTAGAAATTAGAAACTAGAAAGTGCTTTTTAGAGAGAGAAAAAATCTAAATTTGGATTTTTTTTTTTTTGGTAAATTTTGAAAGCTAAGAAAAACAAAGTAAAATGTGTAGATTAGAGTATTTGAAGGATAGTGGAAAGAAAAGGGTAATGGCAAAGGACCATTGATTTATATACCTCACGCTTACATAAAAAAGAGAGCTTTTGATGATTAACCACCGCCACTGCAATTGTGAAATTGTTTAAATAAGCTAAAGACCTGCCCTTTAAGCACTTCTTCCTCAACTTTGAGAAATTAATAATCATTGTTAATTGGTTTTCTTAATTGGGTTTATTGATTTGTGCTATGTACATGTAAACTTTTTCTTTTACATGTGTATTTTTTTGTCAGGTAGCATTTTAAAGTGGATAAGTGGGATATTAGAATTTGAATTTCAGACTCTATATATAAAAAGTAATGTTATTATCAACTAAACTAAATTTACGGGAATTTTTTATGTGTATATTTAATTATAATTGTTGAGATTAAAATTATGTTAAGTTGGTTTTTTTTTTTACAAAAGATATTTAAGTTAGTTAGTGACAATTTGATTATTGTCAATATGTAAAGAAACTATGGTTAAGGACTATTGTATGGGACAATCCAATCGGAGAGAGTCCGATTGTTGTATGGTTAAGGATTGTCGTATGGTCAAAATTTTAATGAAGAGAATCTTTTTCCAAAAAATATACACGTGAGAAAATGTTATCATTTTAAATTAGTCTTTATAATTTTTTACTAGTAAAAGGAAGGTTGAATTGTTCCTAGGTCTTCATTGTACATAAAGAGCATGATAATTTGTATGCTTTATTATGGACAATTTTATCTTTTAGGATTTAATAGAAGTTTGTATGTTTTATTGTTCAACACTTCAACGTTCATTTTGTTGGTGTAAGTCTTAGTTTCCATTGTAATTATCTTTTTTTTCTTTTTTATTAATAATATGAACTATAAATGAAGGACGGATTGGAGTGCTAACTACGTGATTATTTTTTGGGTGACGTATACTCTATCTCTTAATAATTTTTGGGTATACTTTTCCAACAATCAATGAGAATACGCTAGATAAGTAGATTTGCAAGAAGTTCTCACAACTAACTTGTAACCAACTTTTATTTTACATGTAATGACTTGTTCTAATTGATTGTTGGTTAAATATCCAATAAATTACAATGGATAGTTTAGAAAAATCCATTTTTTTAGTATTTTTCTTTTGATAAACTATAATACATTTTTATTGACAAGTTTATTAATAATAGTAATCAAATTAGCTAGTTAATTTTCTTCTTAACATCTGGTACTATCTTTTTATATAAAAGGACATGAAGGATGTACTAGTACTATTTTAATATCCTTTTTACTTTCTTTTTAGTTTTGAAGTTATTACCAAATGTTAAACTTTAAAATGATAATCATAACAGTTTGAGCTTGCAACTGACATTGCCAACTCTTACATGGGTTGTTTTTCTCTTTATCTTATTACATTGTCCTTTATTACACCTTGAAATAAGTGCATGAGATCTTTAATATGGGTTTCTGTTGTTTCTGGTCAAGGCCCCCAAATCTAGCTGGGTCATCTTCTACTCATTTCTTTATTTCCCTTGGAGCATATTAAATTAAATATATCATCATAAATTAAATAAACTAGTATAAACAAGCCATATGGGTCTTCCACTGTGGATTATTATTAACGTTAGGTGCATTGTCTAGGTTCTTAGGGTGAGAGATGAAAGAACATCAAAAGAAGATATGTTGTGGCATCTTATTGTGATAATTAAATTGTAGTATCTTATAATGAATCTTACTCTCTTGTTTGTTTGTACTTTCTATTGAAACAGAAAAAAAAGCATCAGTTTGTAGAATTAATGTCTAGCATAAATAATTTGTTTGGGTACAAGTCTAGCATAAATAATTGCACATATATAATATTTCATATTCAAGTAGTACTCTTGTTTTGTTTCAATGAGAAAAATAAAGAAATACCAATGCTAAAAAAGAAAAGTTGTTCATGAATGTAAATACAAGATAGTTACAACATTCGATGAACTAGTTAATGATTATGTTAAAATACATTGTTTGCGGTATAATGGATTTATCGTTTTTTTTTTCCTTCATAATAAATATCTCATTTTATAGTTCATTACTTCTTGACCTAATGGGTCTCTATTAGATTGACGTCCATCTTCAACAAGCTATGCTTTTGAAACATGCACAATTAACGTCAATCGTCTATGCAGGGCTCGTGAAGTTGGAGCATACGTTGCTTCATGTCACTTTGCATGTTTGTACAAGACATGTGGTAGGGCATGAAACATTTCTCAAGAGGACCGTAATTGGAACTAAAGGTGAGTTTATTGTAGTTGATCAAGGAGGAGTTCATTGTGACCGTAACAGTGAAGCCATGCCAGGCATGCTGAACGGTGGAGTTGAGATCTTGTTGAGATATATAGTGTGAAATTGCTCGATTTTAGCCCAAAGTTTCAATTATTCAATTTTGGCCTCTAAAGTTTACCTCATTTTGTATTTGCTAACTCTCTGTTGATTTTTTGACTAAAAGAATTTTATGTGCGTTTTATTTTGAAACATATTAATCGTCAAAGTTATGCATTGGCATGCATGAAACAATCAACTGAGTCAGTTATTGTGGGACGAAGGGAGTATTAAAAAAATGGTCATGTTAACATGTGCACAAAGGGCACATGTTAAGCTTTCTAAATATAGAAAATTGCATTTAATGTTTGAAAAAAATTTAATGTTTAAGAAGTTAAATGCACAAATTTCAATATATTATTTCTACTTTTGCTTCCTTAACATGTACCCTTAATGCACATGTTAACATTTTTCTTAAAAAAAAATCATGCCATTGATACTATCAGTTTTATCTACCAAAGAATTTTCCTTATTAAATATGTGTACATGATGAGACTTTTGCCTCGGAAAACTTTTAGGAGTAGGAAGTAACAAATAGAACCCACTCTAATCTGGTTTATGGGTCAGTTCTGGTATCAAACAGTTCCAGCTCACTCCGGATTACAGTTGTAGGGGTTCGAACCGTGGTTCTCCCTACGAAGTCCAGCGACAATCATCATTGAACTAACTAACGATTAACTCGCTCTAATTTTATATATGAAACAGTTTACTTTTTATTTAAATTCATTGTAAAATTTATGTATCTAGACTATATTGATGTACTTCCTCCGGTCATTTTTATAAGGAACACTTAGTGCAAAAAATTTGGTCCTTTTTATAAGAAACTTTGACCAATTTTCAAATGTTTTAAATGTTCAATTTCACTTATGCCCTTATTTATTATGAGAGAGAATTTAAAAATAAGTAAGTTAGTTGAATAAAGAGTAATTAAATAAGGGTATACATGAAATAAATTTAAATTTATAAGAGTATTAAATGAAAATAACTATGTTAAATGTGTTTCATTGGTCTGTGTGATTTTTTCAAAGTGTTCCTTATAAAAAGGACCGGAGGGAGTATTTAGCAAGATTATAATATAGCTTAGCTATATTAATTCTACAATAAATATAAAATGTAAATTTTTTCTTATATATATATAAGACCGGAAGAAATAGTATATTAAAATATCATGTTAAACGTGCCCTTAAATATTAGTTAAATATATTAAAAAAATAACAAAATTAACGATAAAAAAAAAAAATAACTTTTTATATCTTTATGGCACAAATTACAAAATAAAATTTGCATATCACTTATGCCCTTATTTATTATGAGAGAGAATTTAAAAATAAATAAGTTAGTTGAATAAAGAGTAATTAAATAAGGGTATACATGGAATAAATTAAAATTTATAAGAGTATTAAATGAAAATAACTATGTTAAATGTGCTTCATTGGTCTGTGTGATTTTTTCAAAGTGTTCCTTATAATAAGGACCGGAGGGAGTAATATCTTTAACTAGCAGTATCTCCCTATTTTAAATTTCCGGAAAGAGTCTAATAGTATGAACACATCAATTTTTAATGAACATGTCTATATTAACAAGAACTTTGACTGTCCCTTTTTATTCTCGTGTCATTATTAGTTAGCATTGGGAATTTCATTTTGCGAAGACCTAAATTTTAGAGAGGTGGAATCTCATGTAGCTAAATTCATAGAGGTGGAATTTATATTAATAAAAATTTCTCCCCTCAAATCTCAATAACTAAAATTCTAAGTGTGATTTAAAGATAATTGTTTGATCTCGACCAAGTGGCGATGATCTATTGTACACACTTGGTAAAGTGGGTTCAGGTTCTCTCCATTTATTATTCCTCCATTTATTCTCCATTTGGAGAAAGATAGACACATTAAGAATTAGTGAGACCCATTAAAAGTGGGTCCCACTAATTTGTGGACCCCACTAATTTTTCATGTGTCTATCTCTCTCTAAATGGAGAATAAATTGAGAGATAATAAATGGAGGGAACCTGAACTCTGCTAAAGTGTGTTGGTGGTGCCATATGTGTATATCCGTAAAAATAAGTGTATATAGATGCATATTATCTCAGTATCCATTTCGCTCCATACCCTACCGCCATCTTACATAAAACATTTATAACGATTTTAACATTGAAAATTAACATTGATAATGATAAGTGAATTAACATTGAAAATTGTAAAATGGAAAGATTAGTGGAAACCCTTTTTTTTTTTCTTTAAGAGCATTCACAATGGAGCACTCCAACTTTGAGTACTTAAATGGGTCCCACATGACACATCACTAATTTATTATTTTTTAATAATAGTACCTAATAGGTACTCAACCCCTCCAATTGAGAACTTCTTAAAAAGTTCTAAAATGGGTCCCATTAATAATTTCACATCATTACAATAACTTATTATTTAATTATATATTTTATAATATAAATTGATTGAACGATAAAATTACAAAATTAGTATGTACTATTTTTTTTATAATTCGAAAAATAATTAAAATTCAAAATTTAATTTAAAATAATATTGTCAAATTTTAAGAATTACATAATTAAAAAATAATTTAAAATAATATTACATAATTTTAAAAACAATTAATTTTGTTGATCATCATGCCCAAAACGTTGTCAAATAACTCGACAAGATCATGTTGAAGATGAACTCGTCTATCTTGAATTTGTGCTCTTCTTTGAAGGTATGGTGCGAGATTTGGATGAGGACCATTATGTATGTCACTTGTTGAAACATCATTGTTGGAGGGCTGATCTTAAGAATAGTTTTTTTTTAGAGGCATGTCAATTCAAAAATTATGCTTTTGTGATGTATAAAAAAAAATTGTGTTTTTGTACCATTAATTCAAATTGAATATATAAAATAAAGTGGACCCATGAAAAGAATATTTTAATGAAAAATAAGGTGGGTCCAAGAGGAGAGAGAGGGTTCTTATTTTAGAAGTAGTACCTAATAGGTACTCAAATGGGTGGTACTCCAATGATAGTACCTAATAAGTACCATAAGTACCTAATAGGTACTACACCATTGGAGATGGTCTAATAAAACTCTGAAAATCTTGTTTGTATCATACAAATGACTACGTGGTATGAGAAACTATAGACAAACGTGGTGAGGGATGTAGTCAAAGGGAGAAAAGATTATAAAAGACATCGGCCTTATAGAAAAGGGATAAGATTCCTTTAGTAATATAAATTTATTAATTTAATATATCTTTCATATATTATAAACTTTATATAATACTACCTCCGTCCCTAATTATAAGATTATGTTTGACAAAAATGTACTATTCTTTTACCTTGTTTTGACCGTATTTTTTTAATAATATAGAAATGTAGATATTAGCATATAGAAACTTGTTCAATTTGTTTTGATGAGTATTTTCAAAATACTAAATTTTTATAATTTTTTTAAAGATACAATTAAAGATATTAGTAATCAAAATTGTGTATTAGCGTAGGTGCAGTAGTCAAATAGGATCTTATAATTAAGGACGAAGTTAGTATGAATTAGTGAACAACCAAACATACTACTAACAATTAACTCATTTATAGGAAATGTTTTTTCAATTTTGAAGTTAGATAATGGTCTTATATTTTCTATCTTTATAAAAAAAATATTAAAGAAAAAATCATTGCAACGCGTAACGTAAAAAAGGATTATATATATATATATATATATATAGGGAGGGATCAAATTACACCGGTGTAACATTTGAGTAATGTTACACCGCTCAATAACGCTTTACCGAATACAAATTAAATTTTACAAAAATTTTCACCGTTTGATTGAAAGTTTATATCATATAGATCATCTATGTTAGAGTTTACAAAATTCACTGTTGGATTGAATGTTTATATCATTTAGATCATCCATATTAATTTTTACAAAAATCTAAAATCGTTTGGTATGTTATTGAGACCAATGAAGATTAATGGTTTATGCGTTTTTATTGAATACCGTTCATCTTGATCGATCTCAATAACATATCAAACGATTTTAGATTTTTATAAATTCTAACATAGATGATCTATATGATATAAACTTTCAATCAAACGGTGAAATTTTTTGTAAAATTTGTATTCGTTAAAGCGTTATTGAGCGGTGTAACATTACTCAAATGTTACACCGGTGTAATTTGATCCCTCCCCATATATATATATATATATATATATATATATATATATATATATATATATATTAGGAGAAATTTGTTGACTCCAGGAGTGTGAAAAAAATTTGATATATCCGTTGACATCTATACATTCATGTCATTAAAATTATACAATAAAATAACTAGAATATTTTATAAAAAAAATAAATAAATAAAAATGTTGAACACAGTGTGAAAAATAGAGATTACGCAATCCTTATTGTCCATCTTTATCCACCAACCCCCGACTGTCTCCTGTCCCCCCTGCTAGTGGGAAATCCGCTCTTGGGTCGTCGCTTGCGTCTTATGGCCTGTCCTCTAGGCACCTTTTGAAGGCAGGGAGTGTGACAACGTACACGCTTCCCTACTTCATAAGCCTTCTCATCAGTTGCAGGGTTTGGTGGCCCGAAATTGACTTAGTCGTTTTAATTTAAATTATATAATAAATAATAAAAGGGAAAAGTGGAGTTTAGATAAAACAATAAGAGTAAAAATGAAAGAAATAATGATAAACTATAAACTATAAGTTCATCAACTAATTGAAACAGCGTTTGAAAAATAAGTTACAAGTTCTTTTTAAAAAATTGTTATCAAACAGGTCTTTTAGCTTATGAGCTATAAGACTTAAGTTATAATAAGCTAGTTTATTAGTCTTACCAAACAGAGCCTAAAACTTTAACTAGTATAAAATTTAGTTCTTTAAACAAGTGATCAGAAATTTAACTTTTTGCTACGAAAAAATTCAATTGAGAGGAGAAAATTCGTATTATATGTCCTATAAATTTTGTAACAATTTTTTATTTTTATTTATAATAAGATGGAAATCGAAGCCAGGACCATTAGGGTACTATCCAAATCACACACTACTAGACCAAATTTAGTGGCATACTTTTCTAACTAATATTAGTCACTATTATTAAATGGATGAATGGTAACAATTAACCAAATAAAATTAAATAAAAACTTAAGTTTTTTTTTTGTTGACACTAACTTAAGTTAATTAAGAACTCAGAAATATAATATTAAGTTATAAATTAATACTATATTAGTGAGAGTTGGTTCATGGTTGGCATGGCTCTGCTTTTGAAAAAGTTAAATAGCAAGCAACCAAATCTCGTCCAAATCAACGTGGGATAGGAGTTGGGGATTTGAGATCTCTTAAGCAGAGCTTTTGCATTTTTTTATTTAACCTTAATTAATTAAAGGCAGTTAATTTGGTTATTACTTTCTCTCTATCTCCTCTCTCTCTTTTTTTTTTTCCCATACTAAGTAACAAATTAACATGGTCCAATGCATGATAAAACTATGTCCAAAAGTTATCATTTACTATTGTGCTAATAATCATTTTAAGAACGCATGTTTTGAACTATAAATTAATTATGTGGATTTGTATATATTCTTCATACTTGTACGTCATGCTTTGTTTCAATTATATAAACATTGCTTCAGCTGCAGTGGTTTTGTCTTCAACACTTATTTCAAAACAAAATCATTGATTTGGTGAATGAATATATACAATACAATATGTGATCATTTGATGGAATACAAATGAAGGTGACATTTGGTTTTAAATTAATTCACAATATTTACTCTTAGTGGGTTCTGGAAAGTTTAATTTCTTAATTCAGATAGTAGTAATTTTTTTTACTGAGTTTTGGTGATATCTTTTTTATTTTGGGTGATATCTTTTTAAATAGATAGCCTTAGGCCTACCTAACTATGCATCTTGTTTTGATACTTACAGTTATTCTTTTAAAATTAGAGATTATCAAATAGACCGCCGACTCTGATGAATTCCATGTATTTACTTTGTCTGGACGTCATTGGTCATTCGACCAATTTCTTCATTTTTATGGACTGTCAGATCAAGATCAGACACTGTCTGATCAAGACCATTGATATTGTCATAAATATGGGATAACTAACTATAAGGAATTTGAATCTTTGTCCAAGCGATATTTTGTTTTGTCCATTTTATCTTAGTGGTATGAATTTTACTTTGTAATGTCAAGAGCGAGAGTTCAAATTCTTTCGAAGATACTCGTAAATTAGTCATTAGTATCACTTTAAAAAATGAAAAATGCTGTTTATAGCGAATGGAAAACTCACGAATCCCATCGCGACGTGTATTCTATCCAGCAGCAATTTGTTGACTTCCATATTTTCCAATAACCGTCCATGAATTCTGCCACTCTCTTTGTTTTTCATTGGCTTGTTTTTGCTTCATGATGCTTTCGTGAATTATTTTTCGCAATTCTGTTAAAAAATTTCAGCATTCCCCAATTTTTATTACTTCCTTGTTAATTCTTGATCCTTTAAAGCTTTGGGCGCACATTAGGCACATATATTGAGCAAAAGTAAAAAGTGCATATAGTATTTTGTTTTTGTAAGGACATAAATGATAAAACAACATTAATTAATTTTATTTTGGTATTTTTTGAATTAATATTTTGGTTTTTTAAATGAACCCAGATTTTGACACAAATAAAAAATTTAAAAACCAAAGATTAATAGGAACGAAGAAGTATCAGTCTGAATGAGCGGAACTGCGGAACTAAATAGCCCCTCTGATGGATCTGGTAGCTGGTGATGGTGGTGATGAGCTCAGGCACAATGAGGAAGAGTACATGCAAAAAATGTAGCAGTTTAATGCTCAAGTCAGTTACAGATCAACATGAGTATGAATGAAATGAGTGAAATATGCGAATGGAATGAGGAATGAGGAGTGAATATCTTATGATAGTTGTCATTTATCAGCTATGGACAATGCAACATAAGAATACGGTATGCCTTGACATGAGTCATCTATCCGCTGTGAAGGATGTACCATGAGGACGAAGCACCTTAGCTTTGGATAATGAGAAGCAACGTTGGGATTAGGAGGTAAATAGACTGTCTGCGACTGCTTCATACACCTTGGTCCAGTCCGGAACAGTATCTATTACTACATTATTTGGGTCGAAACTAGGTATCTTCCACAAAGATGGTTAACTCTTGAGACATTGTTTTTATGTATTGCATTCATAAGACTCTACTTGTATTCAAGACAACACATATAAAACTGAAAAATATCCAAATCATCACATGTAAACATTGTTGGTTCATTACTATATATTACTATTTGATTTGGCATTTTTTTGTTGTTGTGTGTGGATGTTGCCAGAGCTAGAATTAACTGCATATTAATTACTACAGTATCATTTTATTTCTATGTGAACAAAACAAACCTTCATAAGTAGATTTGACCTTTTTTCTATTCCCTTCCTATTTTCCTTTCTGGCCTTTTGATGTGACTAGAGTTAAGTGCTAATGATTATTTTCTTTCTTGATGAAAAAATCTGACATCAGGGCCCTTGAATATGGTATATCAAACAAAAATACTTGTTGGTTTTATCTTCCTGCAAAATGGAATGATACATATTCCTTAAAAAGTTCTTATGAATTTCATGCACACATGCATGATTGCACAACATGATATAGAACATTGAAATTATTATTTTTAGACTTTTTCCACACACCCCTTTTTTTTGCTACAATTTATCACAAAAATTAAAATCCAACCTAAATTCATTTTTCAAAATTTTCAAGAAAAATAAAAATACAAGGTCCTTTTTCCTGTACTTTCTCTCTTGAATTTATCTCTCACTTTTCATGTGAAAGTAATGTATGAATGATATTTGGGAGGGGGGGGACCCCTTCACCCTCCTTGACCTGTTTCTTATAGCTTTAGCAATTTTGTGGCAAAAGAGTACCTACAATTCCAAACTCTTTGTCCCTTGGAAGCAAAAATGTGAGACTCAAAAGATATTAAAGAGCAGACAATAAGACATAGGTGAGAGTACCTTTAATACAAAATAGGTATATATGGTTCCTTTAAATTTGACATCTTGTTTGGTAAATGTCAATTTATAACTTACATAAGTCTTTTAGCTTAATTGTACATTCATGATTAATTGATTACTCAAAAAATATCATATATGTATGGTGGGTGGATTGTGTAGACTAAATGTAGCACTTATCTTTCCCCAAAAAATATGTTGCCTACCATGACCAACCCACTTGCATAGAACATCTCAAACAAGTGAAAGTTATGTAAGATATTAGACATATTTTCTACATCTGCTATTCATAATTGGAAACCTAATATTGTCGGTTTGTGTAGAATATGTAGTATTAGTGTCAATGTCATTGATGCTAAATTGGAACCAAATTGTACACATTTAATAAACAACATTAAAACTTATTTGATGACATATTAGTTCGGTCACAATCATGTATCTATTATTAGGGTTGGGAATAGGCAAGGCGGCTTACAGGCGCCTTCAGCCTGGCCTGTTTAAGTCTGGTCTGGCCTTGCCTGTTTATTAAAAATGCTAGGTTCATGCTTTGAAAAAAGCTTATTTTACATAAATAGGTCAGGCTCAAACTTTTAGAAAAGCCTATAAAGCCTGATAGGCATGCCTGTTTATATTTAATAATTATTATTTATGTAATATTATTATTTATATAATAATTTTATTATGGCATACTTAACTTTGTCGTAATCGTATTTGTTATTTTATTAGCTTTTAATTCTTGTGCTAATCATTTTATTAGCTTTTTCTTAATGTTGTAAAAATTATAAAAATTTAAATGTGAAATAGGTTTTAAGGCTTGTTTAACCTATTTAAAAAGACTATATATAGAGTGATTCAAAAAAAAAAAAGGGCTGTATAGAGACATTTATGTAACACAGACTTTTAAACAGGCTACAAGGTCAAACCAAGCTTTAAAAAGGCTCAGGCCAAGCCAAACAAATTGTATTTGATAGACCGTAGGTCATGCTTAGGCATGAAGAAAAATCGTAGGTCAGGCTCAGGCCTGTCAAAGCCTGGCCTGGCCTATTGTCAACCCTATCTATTATATGGTTGTTTATTTTTGGCCACATTACTTATCTATGATCTTTGTGAGCTTATCTCAGAAAGCTTATCGATCGATTCTAGTTTACGAGTTGAATTTACGGACTTTTTTATGAGTCAGAATTCTTGCTTTTGATTTTATTAATTAGAATATGATTAAAATGTTATTGGATCTTCATATATTCAGTATCTGCGGTGAAATTGGATTTCTGGTTACAATTTCTATGAATACATGCATTTTTGTATTAACTACCAAATTTACAATGTGTGTTGTTATCATTGTAAATTTTGTCTACTTGTATGTTACTTCCTACAACTTGCAAGTTGAAAAACCATATTGGGCTGGGTATTGTTTGGTAGATGTAGTTTCTGATGTTTCATTCATTAAGTGGACTCTTTGGAATCCTGTTGATTTTCTCTTATTTCATTAAATTTTCTCTAATAGCATTTAAATTTCACATTTTTTTGTCAAAAGTCACTAAAATTTGGATGCATTTGATTCTTTATATCTTTATTTATTTTTATTTTTATCATAGTGACATTACACCAAGACAACTAAATGGATGTTTTCAACAAATATCCCAGAAGTATACATTAATTTCAGTTATCCCATAAGTATTTCTCGTTGTCCATAAAGAATAATTTTATTTTCGATTATTCGTATTACATTATTTCCTAAATCAAGTAACTAAGCAAAAAAGTTGCCATGTTGAAGCAATAATTAATTATATAAAAAGTTGTATAAATTGTCTTGTTTTCTCAGACTCATCTTTTGAATGAACTTGAATTTTATGGGTGAAAGTATAATTCTTCTTGAGGGGATGACTAATTCCCACATCATAGTCGCCGTGAAAAAGAGAGGTCTCAAGAAAATCATTTTCGTCTGTCATCGTTGATACTGTTGTTTTCCCCCACTCTTTAAGCAGTTTGTCCACAACACATCACCTGTAGGCAGATTCTTGAAGTTGTTATCTGTCAAACACATCCTATAACAACCTCTCAGTTTCCATGTAGTCCACAATACAATGCCTCGAATCCCTGGGTGAGAATTTGCCTCTCTAAGTACCCTGCTCAAAGTACCCTGCTTACACAAATCATAAGTGGAAAATCTAAATTAGTTAATGCATAAATGTGTAAATAGTAAAAATAAAATCGTAGATGTTATTAATTTTACCTGATTAGGTTGGCTTGCGATGTCTAACTCAGTAATCCATATTTGAAAACCAGCAGAATGAAGGATAACAAGGGAAGCTCTCATGTATGGCAAGTTAGGAGACTACTAGGGAAATGAGACTCAAGTCCAATCGCAAGAGGCAATTGTCTATTCGAACTTTGGATTTGTCATATCTTCTGGATATACCTTGATGGGCTTGATAAACCATCTCTACTTTCCTCAATGGTATTATATTCATTCAAGAACAATGTAGTTCCTGGATCAATGTTGTGAACTTGATTATACATCCTTGTTGAAAAATCTTGTCCAAGTTTACTTTCAAAGAATGAGAAATGTAGATTTTCATTAACAACATCCCAACCAATAAGTTGACCCTTGTATCTTTGCACAATGGAATTCATTCTCCTTTGGACCGCAGCGTTAAGCTGGCTCGGTGAAAGTGAAGAAACCCAATTAGGTTGGTAACGAGGATCATCCCAAAATATGTTGTGGCCTCGAACAAAAATGCCGTGTTTCTTTGCATACCGTAGCATTTGGTCGGCTTCGAAGTAGTTCTCTGTAACATCCCAAATTTTCGGGACGTTAATTAACCAAATTTTAACCGAAACGATGAACCATTTTTTTTTTAAAGAATAAAGTAGACTCATAATGCTAAATATTAAGTATTATAATAATAGATCTCTCCAAATTAATAATTTAGAGTAATGTAAATTTCAAGGACTGAAGTTCTCTTTAACTCAAAAATAAATTTCTATACCAAGACTATTGGCCTTTTACTACCCAAACACTCAATCTATAGCTGGTCATAACTCCGGATGCTTGTGAGAATCTCTCTCGACAAGACTAGCACCGATGTCCACGAATTTCGGAGCCTCCTCAACTACATGTCACCATGTTTCCGCTGCGCAACTCTGATCTACTGGTTGAGTAACCTGACCAAATTTATACATGAGGGTCGCTCCAAAACATAGGAAAACATCAATTAAGCATGCATATAGAAATATGGAAAACTCATAAATTACCAACAATAAAATAAGTGGTTATCAACCACTTACCACACGACACCATAGTTACACCCTATGATGTTTCACCAAATCCTAAAGATTAGTCTATAAGATATTTTAATGCACCCTATATGATCCAGATATCACCGCTCCGCAGAGTAAATTGCCCCACCATTGGACAGTGTCCCACCATTGGACACAATACCCCACCGTTGGGTATTAAGGTTCGGTACCCCACCGTTGGGTATTATTCCAAACCACACCAAAAATGTATGAATGCCTTATCACCGCTAAGTTAGTCAACACCAGAAATTACTCACACCGAGTAACTAATCAAAACGATCTTATTCTAACTCCGGTTTAGAGATAAGATTTCCCCAATGATAACCCCAATCATAGACCCAAGACACCATTGCTAACCCCAATCATCGAATCCAACGGCATAATAAATCAACTGTTAACAAGGAAATAAAACTCAACAGTTAACAACAGAGAACTCATGCATCACAAGAATTCATATATCATTTACGCACACCATAAAGATCACAAAAACATATGTATAATTAAAATAAACATACAACGGAGGACCCTCTTACCTTAGCAGCGGCAACTCCTAATCAACACACAAACAAAAGTCTTTGTCCAATGTAAAGCTCACACCTTCACAAAGAAATAATTATTGATCTTTAGATTTCAAATTTTACTTACTCTTAATTCTTACTCCAAGGTTTGAGTTTGACTAAAGTATGACTCACAACCAGATCCTACTTAATCATTTTATTATAAAAATAAGACCTTATAAAACAACTCTACTATTATCGGTTTCAGTTCTTCAAAAGGAATAATTTATTTTACTAAATATGTTAGTTTAACATTTTAAAAGGGCAGATTTAATTAATTGAAGATTATTAAAAAGTAATAGACCAATTTGTCTCATTGTTAACCTTCTATAAAAATCAGACACATTAAGAAAATAGAAGTTCATAAGAAAGCTAGATAGATAAGCAATCCTAATCAAATTTTATTTGAAACTATGAATATACTTTTAGAAATAAACACTAGAACAAGGCGTAACACAACATTTTCCATCGATCAAAAGACCAAGAAAAGAAAGAACTCCAAGAACTAAAATTTCTTTTAAGATGATCAAATATTGATTCTAATTCTAGAATCATATCCTCGTTTTTCCTTAAGTTTCAATATCAATAGTCTAATTCAATTCTAGGCTAATGCTAGTTTCAAAAATTTGTTTACAATCACCCTCATTTTTTTCATTGACCAAAACTGATTTCTAATAACAAAATGGTGATTGGAAAAGAATGAATAGCAAAAAAATGATTTTGTATCAAAAAAATTATAAAGAAACTTTTTATAAAAGTTTCAAATGAAAAATGGTTTTATAAAATCTATTCTTAAAAATACAAAGAAAAAATCTATTTTTTAAAGCTGAAACAAACCGGCTTAAAATCTCGGTAAAAATGTGAGTTTAAGAGGTATGTTTCATTTTATCTATTGATGGGAAAGAGCTCACAAAAAAACAAAAAAACTTATAAAACATTGTCATATTATTTAATTGTGAGTTTAAGAGGTACTTTTCATTTAAATTCTTTGTAAATAAGTGGGATTTAATTGAGAAAATAAATAAAAAGTTCAAATCAATTTTTTTAAAAAGAATATGATTTTTTTAAAAAAATGGGGTTAAAATAATTTGTTAAAAAATTGTATATGTGCTTACTTATTGTGAAATGTATTGATTGTATACGATGAAAATATTTCAGTTGTGCAAGCCTTAGAAGTAGCCAACTTTTTTAGCTAATAGTAACTATTGATTTTACTAAAAAAAAAAAAACGGTTTTATTACTTTAAATTAAACAATTTTTTTTTTTTATAATCACTTTAAATTAAACAATTGAAAATGTTTTGCTCATATAAGAAAACAAGAATGTATGTATATATAATATATATACATAATAGAAATATATCATCTAAAAATACTTTTACATTTTAGGTGTAGATCGATAAATTACAACCCTAATGCTGAGTGGAGGGAGATTAGTGGTGACAACCCTGAGAGTATGACGATACATAGCAAAAAAACAAAATTCAATGTTTTTTATCAAATCTAAACCTGCGAGATTTTGGAGAGGAGTGTGGTGATTTAAAGCAAACATTCGTTTATATAGGGGACTTATATGCTCCAGTTTTATTTTAGCAATTAAAACATTCCTTTAATATTTTTCAATAATAAAATCTAGGAATAAATTAAAATAATACTATGTATTTTTTTTTTCTTTTTTTGACATATTGATTTATTATTATATTTTATGACAAAAATGAATATGCAGTCACAGTGTAAAATAATTATATGATGTCAATGTCACTCCATGATGGCAGAAATTTATATGATATTTTAGATACTTTTTAAGTTAGTTTTTGGTATTTTTAGTAGTCTTTTGTTGGTCAAAGCATGGAAAATATATACCGAAGGAAAGAAAATGAAAAATAGAAAAATAAGGGTAGAAAAAAAAAACATGGTGGAAAAAGAAAAATTCTTACCTAATCCTTTTTTTTTTCACGCATGACAAGGCTGTTTTTTTCTTTAATTTTCATGATTGAAATTTTCTCATCCCATCCCATCCCATCCCAATGTTTCTTTTCTACCTCTTTCCATTTTTGCCCTTGGATAAATATTTCAGAACGTGTTTTTAGAATTTTTTGCCTTGAAGAAACTTTGAAATGTGTTTTCTGAATTTAAACTAGAAAAACATTTGGAAAACGTGTTCCAAAATTTTTAACAAGGGAAAAAATAAAATCGCATGGATAGGGTGGGATGAGAAAATTTCTTCATGATTTTCTTTTCTCCTTTGGGCCAACATGTTGTAGCTTTCTTTTTACTATATTTTCTTCAATTCACCCTCTTTGATCTTATCGAAGTATCATTTGTAGTTCTTTCATCACTAAACAAGATATTAATAACTTCACAACTTGATTATAATATTTCACTCAAACGATCAACCTGGTTAGTAGAACAAATAAAACAAAACAAAAACTACACAATATGTATGGTTAATGAAGAGACTAGTAATAGACCCATGCTATTGCACGGATCGTAACGTTACGATATTTTTTTTTTAAGTTATAGTTTGGTAATTAAAATTGGTTGCAATTCTAAATATTTAAATCGAAAGAAATAATTACATAGAACATATTTATATATCAGTTAGAATTTATCCCGTGTAAAATAGTTTTTTAAAAATTTTTATTAGTAAGAACTTATCTTACATATGATAATTTTTTTGAATTTTTTACCAGTGATAATTTATCTCGTATATGATAGTTAAAATTTATATATCAGTTTGTACAAAAAAAAATTATATATCAGTTAGAATTTACCCCGTGTAAAATAGTTTTTTTTTTTAAAAAATTTTTTATTAGTAAGAACTTGTATCACATGTGATAATTATTTTAAATTTTTTATCGGCGATAATTTGTCCCGTATATGATAGTTAAAATTCATATCAGTTAGAATTTATCCCGTGTAAAATATAGATTTTATTTTTTACTTTTGAAATTTGAATATCATAGTTTGCCTCCAAAAGATAAATCATGACAACTTGCAAAATAAAGAACATTGTCATATGCATTTGTTTTCAAAAGTAACTAAGTGGTTTGTGGCTTGGTTAAACTGCAACTATGTCTTTCAATAAGGTAACATTTGCACTCACAAGATGAAATATGACTTAGATGACTTAGTTACTTGACAAATGGTGTGTACTTTTAGTCCAGTTATCAATTTTTTAGACATCAATTATCCTCATTTGGGACACATGACAACAAATTAAGTAAGGGTGTTTTAGACTTAACCAGAACAATCAACTTTCTTATATATATATTAGATTGAAAGCACAAGCACATAATTGAGTCAATAATTTTAAAATGATAAAACTTATCTAAAAAGACTCTAAAAGCTATATTTGACGAGAAGTCATCAAGAGTCCAAGAATCTGTTTCTCCAGAGTCCATAGTCTGTTTCTTTACCCGACTTTCTACACACTTAATAAAACGATTAGTGTACAAAATTGTTCTCAATGTTTTGTTATCATCAAAACTTTAGGCTATGTTTGGATTGATGGAATGAGATGGAATGAAATTAAAAGAGATGGAATAGAATAATGTTCAATTGTTTGAATTTAAAAAATAATAATTGAACGAAATATGATGGAATGTATTTCATCTCATACCACCACTTACCTTCAATTTTGTTACTCTCCTTTTTAAGATATTCAAACAATGGAATGGAAGATTTATTTCATTCCGCTTTATTTTATTTCACTCCATCCTATTCCGCTCTGCTCCATTCCATCATATTCCAACAATCCAAACAAAATTTTATAGTTGTAGAACCAAACTTGTTCCAACAGTTCTTCTCCATGTGATGTTGTTTTGGTCTGTTGTATCTCAGATCTACTTATTACTACTTATGATGGATGTCGTTGCTTTGAAGCCGCCGCCGCCGCTTCTATTGTCTTTATATTGCTGCTGATAAAAGTTTTAAATAACTACTATATATAAATAACAAGTTGTTGCTAATAAAAAATTTAAATTGTCAATTATAACATTACCTAAAACTTTTAGTCAAAAACAACTTTTACGGTCTTAATATTTACAATTCAAATCAATATGACGAAACACGCATCCCGTACGGAAGCACGGTCCCTAATTAGTTCATTTTGAAACTAAAAGTAATGAAATTTTTATTTTTTTATCAAATAATTCAGTAACCAAAATTACACTGTTCATGCGTCAAAAATTACACTGTTCAAAATTCGATCTTTAACTCGTACCTATAAAATGCTTTAACTCGTGCATATAAAATGCAATGCTATGTCTAACAATAATAAAAACTAACAATTGGTTGTTTGAATCCGGTGAGAGGGACCCACGACAACAAAGACACTTGAGCTTTACAGCCACGTAAACCATACGTTGAACTGATAGATCTATGTCCTATCTCCCAATTTGTTCATACTCTATTCTTTTCTGTTATGTCTTACTTCAACTTAAGCTCAAACTTAATTATTATTCAAAAAATTATTGTCATCATCTAAAACATTTCAAGATCAACGTGCACCCCATTCCAACTCTTAATTTTCTCTTTCATTTTTCTATTGCAATTTGATTCTCTATTTTGACCATTTTGTTGTTTGCATTTTAGTTCTTATCTCTTTCTCTTCCACCTCATTTATCCACAAAAATTAGAGACAGTGTCACCAGAAAAAAAGAAGAAAAAAAATATACCCTTTTGTTTATTTACCTTGGAGAATGTAAAAAGGTGATTTATTTATTTATATAACGGTAATTTGGAAATGAGTGGTAGTTAAAATACTTGGCTAGAACTAAAAGTTCTTACAGATAGATTTTCCGGGAAAATTTTCATGTGGGGTTTCTTGTTTGGAGGTCAACTTGCTACTGAGGAGTTAAGAAGATTCCAGAAGCATTTATAGAAAGGTGAGGCTTAATTTCTTTGTTCCAAATTGATAATTTGTTGTAAATTTTGGAACTTTCTTTTTCTTTAGGTTATAGGTTGAAATTAGAATGTTTATGTCATGGTTGTTGTTTCTAATAGAAGTGATCGTTTCCATGTTTTTTGAATAGTAAGTTTGGTGATTTTGTTAAGCATGTGTCGCTTGGTGAGAATCGCTCTTGGAAATTTTAAATTCTGATATGTTGTATGATGAATGTTCAGTATAATTGTGGTGTTATAATTGATGGTTTTTAGTGGTTATATTTGGAGGATTTCAAAGGGTGTTTTGGTATATTGTGTGTTGAATTTGTTAGAAAATTAGGATCTTATGTGGTTTCTGTTGTTAAGACTGGATTAGATGCTTCATTTCACTTGTGGCATTGGGCATATCGAAGTTCGACTGGGGTACCTGCTATCATGTCACTTGTGGTACGGTCCCAATGTTCAGTCCTAAATTGGATAGAATACGACCTGGAAATGTGTTTATAAGTTGTGGATAATTCTTAGTTGTCTCACCTTACAGGTTGGTTTTGTATGGGTTGAGATAGGTCCAATCCAAATTATAAGATTGTAAATTATTCATGTTTGATTAGAAGAGCGTGAAAAGGAAAGATTATGGCTTATTCAGGTATGAACACAGAAGTTTGATTCTGGTGTTTTATTTGGTGATTAGATGTTGATCAATTAGATTAAAGATGCCAATAGGGAATTACAGAAAAAGAAGCCAGGCATATGCATGAAATGTTCTTTATATTTCTTCTACTTACCGAATGTTTCTTGACTTCTGCGATGTCCAGAAAAGTGTGAAAGGGGAGTGAAGAAATTAATACTAGGATGAAATAAAACTTGTGCGTAGTTTTTAAATTTAATATGAAATGAAAAAATGAACTAGGTTAGTTCATCCTCAGAAAACTTTTCCATTATGCTATCAGAAGAAAACCTGCTACTATCTAGCATTTTTATTTCATTATAGCTTCGTTTCTTCAGTTAGCTACTCAACTTGTTTATGTTAGGTTTTTGTAGTGTTTGGTGTCTGTTAGTGATGGTTATAGAGAGTTAGTTGGTTAGTTAGTTAATAAATTAGATTGGTTAGTTTGACTGGGAATATTAGAACAAATACGGTAGGTTTCGTCTAAAGTGTGTAATTTCTTATAAGTTACCATGTGCCTATCACTCTATCAGTATACAACCACAACTTTTTGTCTTTGAATTGTGGAAATTATTGATGTTAAGTTTATAAAACATCTTATAAATTGTTGATATTATCTTAGAGTAAGTTAGATAATTTTAAGATTAATTTCTTGTGTTAGAATATCTTAGACAATCTCTTAAGATTAGTCTCCATATCTATTTGTTGTTAAAATGATTTTTTTTTCTCTATTTGATTTAATTTGGAATGTTTTATATTAGTACCATATGTATTTGATGTTATAGTGATTTGTTTCTCGCCAATGCGTCAAAACCGCATGCCACCTTGTTCTATTAAGATCTTTTCCAGCTTGAGTCTCTCATTTGAGTTTGGTTTCACTTTCACCGCCATTCTCAAGTTCATCGCACCTCTATCTTTTCATTTCATTATTATAGAGGGTACTCTCCCTCCTCAGCCGTCTATAATTAATTCTAGACGATCCATTTCGAGATAGAGAAATGAATAAAATAATCAATAGTAAGATAAAGCTAACGCCATGGTAATTACCAACTGCTAATTTGTGTTTTTCGTAATCGAGTAGTAACAGCCTAAAACAGAATTTGTTTCATTTAAATTTCATTTTCCTAGAATTTAGGATAAAGATAGAGTTAGTTATGATACTTAACAAATTCTGTTATGGGTTGTTACTACTCTATTAATATACAAAGTGATGTTATTTCTTTTCTTCCATCAAAATAACATTTCTATCTTACTTTCAGAACTAGCTGCAAATTTCTGAACCAAGAAATCCTAACAATGGATGAAGCTTTAGGAAAACTCTACTCACTCAAGGAGTTCTCGACTAAAGAAAACGACATGCAAGATCTTGAGATATCTCTGCAAGCATTAACGGAAATAGATCATCGGTTCACGTATTCTTCGGAGAAGCTAGTAAACTTGCATATTCTGTATATTTATCTGTTGGCACGCGAAAATGATCTTGAAGATATGGACTCAAAGAATATCTGCAACTTAGAAATATTATTTGAGAGTGCAATGATGTTTGATCTATTGTCAGGTATCTTGGATTCTGAGGTAAGAGAGCTCGACAGTTTCATGGAAACTCTACATGAAGAAATTGTTGATGCTCGTCATAAAATATTGTCATGCAGACATTTGACTGAGGTTTTCTTTATAATGGATGAAAAATTGCAAGATTCCGAAGAGTCTGCGAAGCAGTTTCAACAGCAGTTATTGGAGTTAAAGATTCAGTCGTCACAGTTACAGAAAAGTCTTGCAGCTTTTCAACACAAGAATTGTAAGTTGAAATATTTACTCAGATACTTCTTTTTGTTTGAAAAATTTATAATGAAATTGCAGTTGTTTTTCATGTTTTGGGTGACTATTTACCATTCTTAGTCATCTATGTAAATAGGGGAAACCGGGAAGATCCTGAGTTTATCAGAAAATGGTGAACTGTCGGATGTGAAAGTGAAATCCAATGATCAGACAGTAGAGCAACGGCGATATATTCTGCGAATGCTTGAGAAGTCTCTTGCAAGGGAGCTAGATCTAGAAAAGAAGTTAGCGGAGTCGAGAAATAACGAAGAATTAAAGTTGAAACTTCGCTACACTGAACAAGTGGCGTTTTATATGGAAGAAGCAGCAGAAGTAGTTTGGGGAAGATTTCTTGAGGCAGACAATGCTACTGAGGTGTTAATGGGGATTGCTAAAGGTATAATGGGACGTCTCCAAGTAACCGAGTTCAACCTCAACAGTTCAATGAAACGAGAAAATGAGCTAAAATCGAAAGTTCAAAATTTAATCGAACAACTCAAGGATAAAGATGTTGCTTTAGAGAAGCACAAGAAGTATAATGTTAATGTCAGCAATACTGAGGAAAACTCGGAGCTGTTGGCTTTGAGGGAAAAGGTGAAATTTCTTGAACAAGAACGGAAGGATTTTGAGGTTCAGATAAATTCTTTGACTGAAGAGAATGAAGCATGTAATGAACATCTTATTGAAATCGAAAATTTTGCCGAATCTCTGAAAGAAAGCATTGACATATCAGAAAATCGGGCTGAGAGTGCTGAAGCAAAGGTTACACAGTTAACTGAAACAAATATAGAACTTACCGAGGAGCTGAATTTTCTTAAAGGGAGTGCTAGTACAGTCGAGAAAAAAGTCGGTTCTCTTGAAAAGCAATTACGGGAATTTGATATCCAACTACAGAATGCAAAAGCATCTTCTGAAGCAAGTCAAGAACAGCAGAATATGTTATACTCTGCAATTTGGGATATGGAAATCTTAATTGAAGAGCTCAAATCTAAGGTTTCAATAGCTGAAAGTAATAAAGATAGTGCAGAAGAACAATGCATTGTGCTATCTGAAAAGAACGAAAAACTTCATAAAGAGTTGGATCTCTTGAAGTCCAGAATAGATATCCTGAAATCATTTTTGGATCAAGCTAGCAATACAAAATTATCAACTGCAAAAGAAATTGATACCAGAACCAAGTTTATCATGGATTTGGTAATGCAAGTAGCTTCTGAAAGGGAGCGCATCAATAATCTGGTATTTACTTCTACAGTTTTCTAACTAAACTTGAAGTCTATTAAGTTTAACTTTGTCAAATGTCAATAATCTTTGGTCCTTTTGTTCATATTAACTGTGTATGCTAAGTCGTAATTGAACTGAACTAATATATTCAAGGACTCGGTTTATAAATTTATACCTTGATGGACCAAATTGATGTATCATGTATGTTTCGAGGACAAATATGGTAGTTTCTCTTCCCTCTACATGACTTCGGATGTACACATTTGGAATAAAACGCATATTTTATGCCGTCTAGATGATCACAACCCCCAAGTGATCTGAGTTGTTCTGAAGGCTAACTAAAATCCGTTATAGTTATTAGGCTATGAGTTAGTAGAATCATGTCATCTTGAATAAATCTGTGTATTCTTTGCATTCATCGATAAAAACAGCTTGTTTTTATCACACACAAACAGGACGCTAGCATTCTTACGACTATGTTTCTTTCTGCAGCTAGATGCCTTAAAACTGGAAAATAAAAGATTGGTAAGAAAGCTTAAGGAGACTAAAATTGGTGCAGGCATCAATGGACTAAATAACAGAAATGAAGATCAAGCTTCCAACAATATGGACCCATTTGATGAAGAAGGAATTGAACACTTCAATAAAACTTTTCAGGCAGGTATCTTCTGTCAGCTATTCCTTTCTACTGCTTGATATGCATATATGATGTTGGTAGAAATTGCTTAATTCCATGCCAATCAACATGATCCATGTTTTGGCAGCATGAGATATTAGAATGCCAACAGATGAAAGTTTAGCAACACATGTTGAGCACGCCCCTTGAAGACTAGTTGGTCAGGGGTTCGATCTTTAACCGGTGGTAATGAAAAAAAAAACATATGTTGAGAGAGATGTCTACCCTTAAATGGATCTCATGCTCGATCAAAGAGATTAGTCTCTGCAGTTGCGTGAGGGGATACATTAGCTTACCAAAAAAAATTGTCACTATCGAAAATAGAAAAATTAGACATTACATTGATAGAAGAAAAAACTTTGTTTTACATTTTGTCATATTCATTAAACTTTGTTTTACGTTGTCTTAAATACTAATATGTTTTTCCCTTTCTTTGTTTCTGTTATTAGGTGGGTGAACAATCAGAAGTTGCAAACACCGAAACTCAACCAACATCGTCTGTTTCAGCAAATAGGCCGGCAAATTGGAGAAACGTTATATTTCTTTCTTTGACAATTTTTATCCCCCTGATTTCTGTGTTAGTCTTCTTCTTTTTGGATGAAAATACATTTTCTTTTCTGAAAGGTTTTGAGGGCTAAGTTATGACCTAGGAAATTTTGTTTGTGCAGTTGTGCTTCTCTCTAGTCCTTTAGCTTCTTCATTGTATATTCAATATTCATGTAATTTTTGTGATCTTAGAGTGAATGTAAACTAATATTACAATAAATTGTAGATTATTCATTCATGAGTGACAGAACAAGAGTTTGTGTTTAATAAGGCACAAATGATTGAGATTTCTGCTAGAAAAGTGCATTGGTCATAGAAAGATACTCTCTCTTTCTTATTATATTACTAGTCGCATTTATAGAAAGTTTTGTTTTTATTTACTTGTCGTTTTCAAAGTTCAATGCAAAATACAACCCGAAGCGAAGTTGGTGAAACCTGAGCGTAGTTAATGAAAGGGAATACCTATAATAAGAACAGAGCTGACTATAAGCCCTGAGAGCCGCCGGCAAGCAAAACCCCCAAACTCTCTCTCTCTAAAAAAAAGCTTTATTAGTAAACTCTTGTTTGTTTTATTTCTGATAGCTGCCGTTTTTCAGTTTTCAAGTCAAGCGAGAAAGCAAGTGGAATAATACGATAATAAACAATTAAAGATATTATAAGAAAAAGAGAATTTAGGGTCATGGGATGACATCATCCCAAATTCTATCTCCTAGAACAAATAGTCTTTTAGGAAGAAAAAGTGCACTATGTCAACTTTTATTGTTACAAAGGATTCTGATATGGTACTATTCATCACAACAATATAATCTTAATACTGCAAATAGAAAGTATGCATGACCACTAATTCCAAGTGTGCATAATAACCATACGTGGTAGCAGAAAGAAATTCAGGAATAGTACCTCTCATGCTTCAATTTTTTTTTCTTTTCAAATTATGATGTGTGTTGACCGCAAGAACAGTGTGGCAATATATGTTTGTTGATAAAGCGAGAATTGGAATTTAGAAGATCGTGTGTGAGAGGATGTTTGGATCGCAATTTGATTCATACCTAGTGGTATCCACAAAAAATATCCATAATGGGTAAGTAAAAACCTGTATTTTGTGAGTAAAAAGCCACAAAAATGAGCATACGTTATCAATCCAACAAGATCCACCTTTGTTCTTGTTGTATGTTGAAAGAGTCTATTGCTCCGTTTGGATTTGACTTATTTTTTAACTTATGAAAATAATTTATTAAAATAAATAAATTTTTATGTTAATTCATGAGTTTTCATTAATAAAAGTTGAATTTTTATAATTTGTTTTTATAAATTACCTTCAAAAATTTATAATAATATATAAAAATTTATTTATTTGTATAAGTTTCTTCAAATAAGTTTAAAAATAAACAAACCCAAACGGCCCAATGTGCTAATGTTTTAACTTCTATGCTAATAATTATTTTAAATTGAATTTTTTTGCCATATTATTCTATTATTTAAGCAAAAAAAATTATTTTCACACTTTTTTTTTACAAAAGTAAAATATTTTCACACTAATTAAAAAGAGCAAAATATGATAATTTAAAGTATTATTTTTTGTGTTTTTCTTGAAATAAATTTCATAGAAATGTATCAAAATAATTTTTTGTGCTTGTGATGAAATCTATGACCTCCGGGGTGATTGTTATTATAATCCCCAACAAAGTTTAGGAGCGGGGGTGGTATAGGGAGGTGGGGACGAGTGCGGCGGTGGTACAACCCGGGTTTGTCCTACCTCGTTGCCATGCGTACTGCAACATTTATGCATCACTTTCTTTCTTAAACAAATTATATTATCAACAACAAATATCATATGTTTTTGTATTGGGTACATAATACCATATGTTTCTATTTCATGGAATGAAATACATTTCTTTAGTCTCTAGGAGCTTAGCTCAAGTGGTGAAGGACATCACATTTTATATACAGAAGTTGGAGTTTGAATCTCGGACACCACACTTATCCACTTTAAGTGTGGAATTTCTAGGTCAATTAACATACATAAATGTATTATGTTCGATGTTCCGCTTAGGTGTGGGATTTTTTTTTTCTTACAATTGAGTTGATAATGGAAATTAATGACTCTAAGAGCATTTCCAAGAGTAATATCACTTTGGGTATCATATACTATTAATAAATGGTCCCTACAATGTCATGTAACACTTATGTAACTCATACTTCCTCCGTCCCTAATTATAAGAGAAAAAAACTCCATTTTTTTTGTCCCAAATTATAAGGAAAAAAACCATTTTCAAGATTGTTTTTCCTTAATCTCATAAAATTAAATGCAAATTGCATTTAATTTTTTTCTCTCTCTCATTTTCTCAATAAAGAACAACCAATAAAAATTGTTTTTACATCATCTTATACAACTTATTCCGAGAAAAACCCACAAAAACATAATTCAAAATATCATGTTTTATTTTTTCTTAACAAGTGTGATTTTTTTTATTTTCCCTTATAATTTGGGACGGAGAGAGTACATATTTTGCTCCAATGTTGATACCACTTTGGATGTCATACATTATTAACAAGTGGTCCATTTTATATTTATTTTTTTAACTGAAATTAATGATATTAAATTGATAATACAGTACCTTAATAAGTTACCATATCATAAATTTTGATAGCTTTTATGTCACGTCATAGAACTCCAATAATAAAAAATTAAGGTACGGATTATTAACCTATCATACTCTCTTTATACTCTAATTGAAATGCTTTAACATAGGATCATAACTCCTCACCCGTAGATAGTGCGTGGATTTCTAACCTTGAAGCCTCAATACTCCAAAAATGGCGAAGTATAGTGTCCGATACGTACTCGATACTGATACTCGTCCGATACTCTTCGATACACGTATCGGAAAAGTATCGAAAATTAATATTATTTTTTTAAAAAAAAAATATAACTGATACGTGTTGGATACTTCTCCGATACGCGTATACGTGTACCGGAAAAGTACCGGACAATTAATGCTCTTTGATGATGAAAGCGTAGGAAATGAGACTGATACAATTCGTGTTTTCTTTTAAGTATCGAATGTTAGAGTGTGATTTTACCAACTATGTCTTTGGGTAGTACGTATTTTTTTTATAAACAAATTGTTAGTATATTATATTGTTATGTTAGTTTTTCATTCTTGTTAGGACTTGAATCCTGGATCTCCAACTCCTTAACTCTTAGCTCAACTAGCTTAACGAGTTAAGTTATCAATCTCACTCCCCTTTTTGGGTAGTAATTAACTTAAAATAAGTAATTGTTACTTGTTTGTTCAATTTGAGTAATTTGAATGTTAATTTTTTATCATTATCGATTTTAGTTATGTTTGTATATTGTGGAATTTATATATATATAATTTTAAATTTAATTTTTAAATAACGTATGACGGCCGTAAGCCCGTAACGTATCTAGAATTTTGAAAATTTTCCGATATCACCATATTGGTATCGTATCGTATCACGTATCGGGGCTTCATAGATTTCTAACTATTGACATTTTATCGATCTACTAAAATTAATTTCATTTTTTTATCCGGGCTAGGAGGGAAAAAAAAACGTAACCCTAAATCGGAATTCTCTTATTTAAGATGCCGGCGATGCAAATAAAACCAATGAACTAGCATGTAGCCGCCGCTGTCTTCATTTTTCATCCTTTACATTTTTTCTCTCTTCTTTCTTTCACTATTTTTATCATAATGCACCACGTAGCCCCTTGCATCTTCAAGTTTAGTTGCAAGGAAATTACGAGAAGGTTTTAAATGTGCAAAATTTAATCATGGCAATTCAATTTCATGCTTTTTGGGGTGTAGATCTCAGTTTTTCATCACCCATTATGCATTTATTTTTTGAAATTGCCAAATTATCTTAATGAAGTAGTTAATATTACTATAATGTATTGATAAGTGATTATTGCTTTTCAATTAGCAAAGCAAAATGATGAAGTAATTTTGTCTGAAACTGATGTGGATTGTTTCATATATACCTTCAAAGTTCTCTGATTGCTTTGCTCTTTGGTTTTTATAATTTGATTGTTTAATTCAATATACCCTTTTATATGTTTTACCCCTTTTGTTAATTTAGGGTTTTATGTTCTGATTTTTCAATTAAATCTTAAGCTATTTTCATAGTTGTTTACATTTGGTTGATTCTATAAGCACTGGTGTATGTATGCTGCTTAGAAAGTTGGTTGATTCTATAACCTTTAATTTTATTTGTTAGCTTACTTTTTTATCTTATCTTGTTCCAAGATATTTGTTATTTGGGGCTGGTTTTTGTAGAAAGCATAGCAAAATGATGAGGTTTTAATATCTGAATATTATGTGGATTCCTAATTTAAATGGTCTTCAAAGTTCTCTGATTGCTTTGCTTGTTTTGCTATGAGAAGTTGTAATTTGCCCCTTTATAAAATGGCGAATTCTTCGGTACACATATGGATATGTACCGGTACTTTTGCAGTTAAACTGGTGTATGTTTGATGTGTATATCTAGTTTATGTTTAGAATACGTCATGTTAATTTGATATTGATGTGTTTTAAAAATGTATGCAAGCACCAAAATATCTGATCTGATGTGCATTAATCTGTCAGATTATACGAGCATGGTGCAACAAAAAAATTTCCTTAGTTTTTAGCTGATATTTGTCTTTATAAAGTGGCAAATGAAGTAAAACTGGGGCAGGACATTCTTGATTGTAATCCAACTTTTTAAACTGGTGTTGTACATTCTTTTTTGTTTATGTATGTAATGTCATCATTAGGAAGCTATGTTCTTGTTGATTTAACCTGTTAAGTTATTATTATTGCAAACAATTTGATAGCTATAGTTTCATTTCAGTCCTTCCATACAAGTTATACAAGTTTCTGCTGCATTTTTTTCAAGGAAGCAATAGGTTTGATTTGATTTTGACAAAGATATATTACCGAAGCAGTATACAGATTGCAGGTTCAGACAAACAATGGAATGTCCAAACAAGTATTTCCTCCTACCATTAGAGTTCGGTTTGGTAACCGAACTCTTTTGAGAACTATAACTGAACTGTAAAGCAAACTGTGTTTCCAAAAACTGTGTTACTCTTGAGAACTAGAATTAAACTCTACCCCTAACTGTTTTTACTTTGAAACCAAAATAATATCTTTCAAAACCCTCAAATTAGATTACGTAAGACCTAAAATCAATGAACTGAAAAACTGAGATGATCTCTAGCAATGCTTTGTTGCTACAAACCTTATTACAATAGCATTGTTGTCACCATCCGACACTGAGATGAACCACAATGCTGTTCTGACTACTAGAAGCTCTGTCCGGAGCTGTGCTATGCATAGCAGCACTGTTGGGAAAGATTCTTCTGTCATGCCATACTTGTTGCAACATTAACTTTGAATCCCTCTGCACTTTCACAATGCAGTATAATAGTACAATGAAAAAAAATCCTCTACTCTACTGGATTTGTTTGTTATAGGTGTTTCTGTTTTTTTTTTTTTTTTGAACAGCTTAATTTTATTAGAAAGCTCTGCATCTAAATACAAGGAATATTTGAGGAGGCAAGGAAACCAACCACTTGAAAAGTGGAGAACCAAAACAACCCCAACGAGAGGCTTAACAAACTGGCAACAAGGCAGCACAGGGCAGCAAAAACAAGACACAAATAGCGCCTCATCTCATAAAACAGTCCGTTGGACTCCACCTCCATTCGTATAAGAGACACGGAGTATTTGCCATGTTACCAATAAACCAACACCAAGATTGGAATTTAATATGGTCCACCAGCTCTTCAATAACCTAAGACTTTGTTATTAAAAACACACTCATTTCTAAATCTCCGAATAGACCACATGAAAGCATTCCATATGAGTGTCAAGCATTCTCTCATAAGATGATTACCAAACCCAGCCATCTCATAAGATCATACCAAGCTTTGGACACATACATTAACACAGTGGAGAAACAAATGAGCAGATGTTTCCATTGCCAAACCACAAAACACAATTTATTTGCTAATGTTGTAACACCCCTGGCTTTTGAAGATTGTCTGTGGTTGGAAGTCGATCCAACATCATTTGCCAAGAGAAAGCTCACACCTTTGACGGTGCCCCACACTTCCATAAATTATTAAATGCAAATTTATCGGCTGGATCCATAATGCGCTGCTCACTAAGAGCATTTTGCAGCAAAGCATAACAAGCTTTAACCGAAAAGCCTTCTTCCCTATTCTCACGCATACCCAGGTATCACCCTTATCTGATGGACGTTTTTCTGTTTTCCTATATATCTTTTGCCAGACTTTAAGATTGCAACAAATCAGTTTGATTCCCCCAAAAACTTCATAGAACATTTGCAAGTATACAAATTATCGTTAAGTAATACGAGTTACCGAACCTCGTGGATTGTGTTTAACCAACAACAAAGTTATTGAACATATATGTCCTAGGTGCAAAATAGTAACCATCTGGGGAAGTTTCATAGACACAAACAATTATAACAAAGTTATAAAAAATTGATTTCAAAGAACAAGTAACAAAGTGGATTGAACTTCATGGAATCCTCAAAATTCATAGTATTTGGTAGCAAGAATGAATCCTCGTGAATTACTCCTTTGTGCTAAGATAGATTTAACAAAATGATGAATTCCAATCTCTTGGATTTTCATCCTCTCTATTAATCATGACTTTCTGAAATCAAATAATACTTGGTGTAAGGTTTTTCCTTTGTTGTATTCCTATGTCATACATTGTTTTTTTCTTTTTCAAACGAGTATGCATTAATGTGTTTTCATTGTCGGATCTTAATGTTTTAACTTTTAAGATACTATCTTAGTTGTACTCGGTTTGTGATTCTGCTCTATGACTAGTGGCTAATTGCTTTTGGTTTGGTTTGTTTGATACTTGGATTAAAGTATTAAACCCACTTTAGTAGCAGTGGAAGATGTAATTGTGTGATGATATGTTGTCACTAGTGATTACGTCGACTCTCCACAGTGATGATGTAGAACAAGTTCTCAAAATCCAGATGTTACGTTAACTCCTTTTTTTACCGAGTGAAATCCAAACACTGAGTCAATCAGTAACTTAAATTTAATAATTTTATTTGTTTATAAATTTAAGTGTTATGAATATTAATTAATTAATTAAAAAAATCATAAATTAAAAATAAAATTTAAATATTAGATAATTCACATTTAATTGATTTTTTTTTTTCATTCTCATTAGTTAAATTAAATATGACTAGTCATGTATTTTAATGTCAAATAAATACCAATTATATGGCCATTAATATATCTTGTGAAAAAATAATATCTTTAATTTTTTTTATTTTTTTCATGTATTAAATATGACCTTTTTTTTTTGAAACATTAAATATGACATTTTGAATCATTCTTTGTTTAATACAGTAATGTGTCCTTAGACCGACCCTAGTTGATTTGTAATAGAACCACGATCAAGGACACATTTTTTGATAGATTTCCTAATTTGTCTGTGGGCATAAGAGTAAATTGATGATAAGATAGATGATTCAGACTTTTTTACCCTTAATTTATTTAGTAAAAGTAAAATACATTTTTTTAAAATTTTTAAATGGGTTAAAAAAAAATCATTAACAAAGTTTTTGGTAAAAAATTTAAGAATCAAATATTGGAGACAGCAGGGTAGAGAATTTTATCTAAAAATAAATTACTGTAGTGATTTTTGCAAGAAAATAAAACAAAATAGCCTATGATACATTATTTATAAAATACTAGCGTGTCAGGCAGGCGCGTTCCGCGCCTACCCGTGTCTAACTTATGTCAAAAAAAAAGATATGTCTTATGTTATGGTGAGTTTGATAATAAAAAAAATTTTGCTGCTGAAAGATGTATCTTATGTTGAGTTTGTTAATAAAAGATTTTTGTTGCTACTAAAAAAATCAAGGATATTGTTGGTATTATGAAAAGTCCACACAAAAACTCATGTATCCTCTTTATATATAGCATAGACATAGATAATAAACATATACTAATCGTTAGTTGATTCAGTGGTGATTGACGCTGAACTTGGTAGGAGGATCACGGTTCGATCCTCGCAATTGCGATCGAGAGGGGCTGAAATCACTTGATGCCAGAACTGACCCCCGAACCAGATTAAAATGGTGGTGTAAAGGCAAAAATATAATAAATATAAAAAAAAAAATTAAACATAGCCTCATTATACATTAGGTGTATATACTATATATCATGATAGAGGGGAGGGAGGGGCTGCAGCCCTTGGCTGCCCCCTTTAGATCTGTCCCTGCCCATGATTTTCATAACTGCTGTTTGTGTCCATAATGTTGTGCATGAATAGCCAATACTATGCTAGTATTTAAGTTTTGTTTTCTAGTTTCATTTTAAATTTTGCTGCCTAATTTTGCCGTTTGGTAATAGTGACTTTCATGACTTTTAGTGCCACAATTATGCAGATTGTTTGTCAACAGCGGTCGTGTGTTTAAGAATTCCAATTTTGTTATATATCTTAGCCTGTATTATTTTTTATGTTTAACCAAAATTGTTGATGTTGACTTGAAATATCTTTCATTTAGAAAAATGGTATGGTTCGGTTGATACATAAATAGTTCGGTTCTTTTCTGTTCAATACATATTGGAAATTGAAATCGTTTAGTTGGAATAAAACTAATCAATTTGAGGGTGGGATAGGTAGCTCAACTGGTTAAGCTAGTTGAGCTAAGGGTTAAGGAGTAAGAGATCTAGGGTTTAAGTCCTAGTAAAGGAGAAAAAACTAACACAACATTATAATACTAACAACTAACGTTGCTTAAAAAAAAAAAAACTAATCAACTTGGAACCGGTTTTGTTCTATGTATAGAACCCATTTCGCGGGTATAAAGAACTAGTTTATGACTGGTTTGGTTATGGAACCGAAAATTATTTTGGATTGGTTCACATTCATACTTTGAATGTATGATGTGTCAAAGTAGGATTATATTCCCAAATATGTATATGTAAAATGTGTCATTGTACAGACTTGTTGGATTAATTGTTATAATTGAAATGGATTTTAGATGCAAGAAATTAATATCCAATCTTATCGGATTAAGTCTAAAAGACAATCTTAGTAGGCTGTTTGCTGGTTAGGCTACTTTGTCAATTAGGATGCAAACAGAGCAAAACCTTCCAACTTTTAAGGTCATCCTCACTGCATGTTTGATATTACGATGGGTTTGCTGAAATTACAATGAGTTAATGTGATTTTATAAAAGTTACCCTATGTATAGCTTTTGAAAATTTTAGTGATTTGTCATATAATTTTGTCAAACTCACCACAACTCCGTAAAGAATATAGGATCCCTCATGGTCATCCATATTAAAGCTCAGCATCAGGCTAGCTCTCAGCTATAGCAGCAAATTATACAATATTTCTTAGAGTCAAAGTTTTTATTTGTTGGACGCCTCAACCTTTGGGGCGCGTTAAATTGAAAACGAATGGTGCTGAACTTGGTAGAGAAGACCAAGTTTTATTAGAAAAAGATTATGTTTGGTCTCCCTCGTTATATAGTCCTCCGATAACGGCAATACAAATGCTCTTCCCTAATAGAATTTTATAATAGCCTCAACATCTTGAACAATTTCATCTCGTTGGAGCATCCTCGGGCAAATAGTCAAGAGCGGTATCGAACAAGGTAATCCTTAATGGCATGAAGAAGAAACTTGATAGACCAAAGGTTTTTGAAACAATTTTTGGCTAAACTTTACTTATCTCAGGGCCAAACTATGGATTACCATGACCCCTTCCCCTAGGAACCAGAGTGTTAATAAAAAAGGTTGTTTGGCTGAAGTGTTGCACCAAGTGTTGTGGTCCCATACAACACCACATTCATCAATAGGTGAAGCTCCTTTTAGATTAGTATATGGTTCTGATGCAATGATTATGTGGAGATCAAAATTACCGATGAAGGGAATACACACACATATAAGAAGAATGAGCTCACTCTAAAAAACAACATAGACCTAATTGACAAAATTAGAGAAAAGACCCACATACAAGAGCATTATAAGGGTTATCTTTCTTCCCAACGTCTCCCGCACCCCCTAATTTTTCATAAATACCCGTCCAAGTTCTAGATCTTGAAGCTTGTTTATTAGTTGTCCGAGTTCTAGAGTTTGAACTAGGGGAATGATCAATGGTCATAGTCTTGGCCCTTAGCTGGTGGATTATTTTGATTGGTATTTGCAAAGTTGCTGCCTCTTATTCGGCGAATTGATTTCCTCGCTCGAGTCTATAAATATTGCCTTTCATTCTTATTTTTCATCATTCACCCTCCTCTTCTCTTTTCTCTCAACTATCTTCTTGTCAGTTTATTTCAAAAGTTCATGCCTAACCGACGATCATAATCAGTCGTTGACCAATCATAAGATTCTCATAATTAATTAGTCAAAAATTATCTGTTAAGCTGTGATGATTGAGAATGTTATGATTGGTTAAACGGAAACTCTTGAGTTCCTTTAGAATGTCAACGCAAATGAAACTTTTCATGTGTTGAGGGGTTATTCCACCTCTGTGGGCAGTGGCGGAACTAGAAAAAATATCGTGGGTGGGCCGAAAAATAGTCAATCTATTTTCAAATTAAATTTTTTGCTCTTCTATTTTCACATGTTACTATTTTGGTACCAACAAACTATATTTTTACTCTAAAAATTGTGATTTTTGGCTATAAAGGTGATTTATTGTCTCCAACATTGAATCTAAAGATGAAATATCAAATTTGAGACCAAAATTCACAATTTTTTCCCATTAAAATTCGTTAATTTTACAGCAAAAAAGTAATAAAAAAATATTTAGATAGGACTAAAATTGCAACAAATGTGAAAATATGGGACTTTAAAAATTTAATATTAATTAAACATATTTTTTATGTCATTTCATATTTATATACGCTAGTTCAACTGCTAATTTTATCTATTATTATAAATTTAATTAATTATGAACTAACATTTACACTAATACTTGAACTAATATGTGTACCGAATTACTTATAGTCATCAATAATATACTCTAAATTAATATTTATATTAATATTTGTACATATATATACCGGGTGACTTAAAATCATTAATAATATATTTAAATTAATACCCTACATATAAAAAAAATTATTTTTTGGGGGTGGGCCGCGGCCCACCTCAGCCCACCCCTAAGTCCGCTGCTGTCTGTGGGTGTTAACCATTACCTATTTACCAACTATAGAAGTATCGATGAAGGTGTATGGGAGCATTGCACCCTAGGAAAAGGTCACTTGATATTAGAATAAAGCTTCTCTAATTCTTGTTCACGTGTTCTTAAGTCAAGTGTGTTTGGAATTGCGTGGACCTTTGACGGCACAAGCAGTCAAACACATTTCTAGGATAGTATTATGGGGATATTGTTGTCTCCCGTGCATTCCTAAGTTTTCCCTTTCGTTCTCCCTTCCATGTCTCCACGTTTCATCCACTTATATCTATTTTTTTTTTTATCATTTTTTAATTCTTATATTTTAAAGATGATGCTAACAAGTGTTATAAATCTATTAGTTAAAAATAAGTTGTGTCAAACAAAAAAAAATTAGTTAAGAAAATTAAAACTAAATTTTTTGTATTGAACTTGAACTTGTTATTTTCAATGCAAAATTTGTGTATATGTAATCTTAATTAATGCTTTAAGGACATCATTTCTCTTATTTTAAAATTTAAATTTTTTTAATAATCAAATATATATAGAAAAGAATTGTGAAGAAACTGTGTACTAGTAGTATAATATAATGAAGCATGAAAAGATTAAACATGGTACTTGTTGTCTTGCAAGGTGTGTGGTCTGTGCTATTAAAGTCACTAGGTTTCAGGGCCGGCCCAAGCCCAAAGCCAACAAAAGTAGGGCTTTAGGCCCCAAAATTATTGGGCAATTTGGGTCTAGAAATTAGGCCTCATATTTTGTATATATATGTTACTCCGTCTCTAAATAATTGTCGCAATTTGACTTTGTGCACTATTCATGCAAGCTACTTTGACCATATTTTTTTACTAATGTATAAAGATAAATATTAGCATATGAGATCTTGTTAGATTTGTCTCGATGAGTACTATCAAAATATCAATTTTTCATAATTTTTAGTAATACACAACTAAAGATATTAATGATCAAAATTGTGCATCGACAAGTGTGCAGTTGTAAAATATGACAATTATTTTGGGACGGAGGGAGTACGTTATAAAGCATTGTAAACAATTGTAGTGCAGCCGAGCGGCAATATTTTCCCAATTGCATCAACATATCATGCGTTCAGTTCATACTCATGGCAATTTTTTACTACTTTATTATTATGAACTATTTTTGAAGGATTTGCTACTTTATCATTACCATTATAATATGCACCCAAATGTAATAAAATGTATCTCTCCTTAGCTTTTCTTCACGAGATTTATCAAAACAGTTCATAAAAGGTAAATAGGTTGATTTGAAATACCGTAGTTTTTTCCTGATGTTTCAACTTTATCTTCAAAAAATGGCATGAGACACTAGAATTATTGGAGGGCATGCATTTTTTATTTGATTAATTTAATCTCCTCTTTAAAATAACAAAAGAGAGTGCAGAAGCTTGCAGTTCGTCAAAAATGGTGAAAATGTTTTTCGAACTATTTACCAGCTCTCTTTTATAAAATATAATCATTAATTTATTTTTTTATAAAATATTATTATTAATTTAAAAAAAGGCCTCATATAATAATTTGCTTTAGGCATCAGAATATGTTGGGCCGGCCCTGCTAGGTTTGTTTGATATAGTGGTGAGAAATTTTGATAGTACGATATAGGTTCTGGGTTTGATCCCAACTCATTGTAAACAAAAAAAAAAAGTCTTGCAAGGTCATTTTAGAAAATTATGAAAAACTACATGATGTTAATTAATTAATTAAGACTACACATTAAAAGTTTTAATGTTAGATACAGTCATTGCCGGCCCTGTGGGTGTGCAAGGTGAGCCACCGCGCAGGGCCTCAAACATTTAGGGGTCTGTAATTGTTTATCTCGGCTTATTAAAAAATTTATATATGTAAAAAAATTAATGACTTGGTTACTATTAACAATATTTTATTACTCAAAAAAATAAAAATAATAGACACACTCTTAATTTTATAAGTAACCTTCAGTTGATTGTAAAAAAAAAAACAACATTACAAGAATTTTTTTTTTAAATAGAGAATGAATTTTTTTAAAAAAAATTATATTTTTATTAAAGATACATTTTTAATTTTCAAACAGGGCCTCCAAATACTTCGGACCGGCCATAGATACAGTGGTATTATTAATTGTAAAGAATACTTAATCAAGTGGATTTTTTTTTTGACGAATAAGTACTTTCTTTTTTTTATTAACTTTTGACGAAAAACTTAATCAAGTGGTTGTTGAATAAAAAATATACATCAAGTGAGTGGTATAATTGAAAATTATTAGACACTAATTAATAATTATGACTGGATTTTGTACAACTTTTGGTACGGTACGGAAATATCCAAGAGCTAACGTTTTGGAGCTTGCTTCTATTCTTCATAACTTCCAATAAGGAAAGGACATTGCTTGGATTCATATGAATATGATATATGATATGACTAACATTTTATAAAGAAAAAGGTACAAAAGATTGTGATTTAAAAGGTACATATTAAGTACGGTATTACAGATTATTACAGGTTTGTGTGTGTTTCCCACGTTCTTGTAGATACCTTCAAAGAAGCTTCATAATGGAAATAAATATGGACGACTTGTTTCAGAGTTTGTTATTTACTCTTTTGTTGGATTTGGTGAGAAAATTTAATATAGACACAAATACAAATAGGTCTTGTACCACTATGGGGTTATAGCAAGCTCTTGATGTGTGCAATGCAATCCCCTCTTCTGCAATGCTTGCTACAATAGTAAAGGCTGTTTTTTTAATTCAGATGGGCTGAGCATTTTGTTTTGAGCTTGGGAGTTAGACCATCTTTTGGTGGGTATTGATTTTTTTTAAGTAATAGTATCTAATAGATACTTTAATTGGAGCAAAACACAAAGAGTACAATATGTATTGATTCTACAATAAAAAGTGGTACCTATTTTGTTTTTGTGGGTTTCATTTATAATGATGTATAGTTATTGATGAAATGTGTTATTGGTGAAACTCATTTAGAACTTTTTAAGAGATTTGAGTTAGATGAGTTGAATACTTACTATTAATTAAAAAATTATAAAGAGTGATGTGTGCACGTGGGGTCCGGTTAAGTACTAAAAAAATGAGTATCTCCATTGTGAATGCTCTTAAAGTCTAGTGACTTTTTTTGGGTTGGGCTGATGGTCTTCTTTGGTGGTTTGAAGGCTGAGGATTGTTCTTCTAAGAATGAGATTAGAAGGGTTCCTCTATTAGGTGGTGTTTGATTTTGATTTTATTCATTGGTATTCCGCTTATATACGGCGCGTCTTTGTTTTGTATAGTTTCGTTTTTCCCAGCCTCTATTCATTTTGTACAGAGACCGATTATTAATAATAAAACATTTGCCGTTCAAAATAAAAAAAGAGTAAAGTCTAGATTAATGAGAGAACATGACTTTTCATATTTGTTTGACTTAATGAGAGAACTTGAAAGGGAAATTATGCTAAATTTCAATATTTTTTTATAAGGTGAAGAACATTTAGATATCATGGGACAAAGCAGGCTTCGCCCCAATCTGGGAGGACATATACCTAACCCAGTAAGTCTCATAGGACAATGAAACAAACCACTAACTTCTAGTAAGTCCTAAAAGACAAAAGATAAGTCCTTAAAAAGTTAGGGTGAATGAATCGACCGTCAATACGAAAACGATCCATGTACCCACTACTGCCTAGAACAAGAAGCAAGCGATTGATGTTTTTTCAAGCTAAGCGGTCTGAAATCAAAGAATAATACAAATATTGAGCGACACTAGCTAAAAGACCACTCTAACGGCCTCAAACGAAACAAGTACGTCTTGTGGACAATACAACCCAAACCAATCAAAGACCAGATCGAGGGATGGTCAATCAATTGAGCTGAGCACCACGAGCATGAAACCAGCGTTTCATTGACACGATGAGCAACTACTACCGTCAAGATGGAGTATCTACGTGCCTAGCCCTTTCGAGCAATAATAGGCTCAAATTAGGTCTTAATGCATTCAACACGTGGTAAGATTCCAACAAAACAACACTCAGAGATCCAACCATAAAAACATATTTTTCGGAACGAGAAATGGATCTGACCGCCAATATGGCCACAACAGAACCACAAATCAATCTGCACACGGCTACAATGAAACACAAAACCAACACACCACCACTAAATCAGCGGCAGTGATATCCCAGTCAGAACCACCACAACATCAGCGACGCTGATATCCAATCGGAACCATAGACTAGATCTAAGAGAAACAAAGATTTGAGCAGAGAAATAACCCTCTAAATACCGGCATGGATGAGAACGCCACGGTTCAAGCAACGACCTCGTCAGAAAAAGAAAGGGCAACACGTTAGTGCGGAGGTGGTGCGGAGAGTGAAACTCTTCGCACCACCATCCCTGGTGTTACATCTTGGTGGTGGCGATTTGGAAGTTGAACAGCTGGCGGCGAACTTAGGTGTAGAGAGAGGGAGAGCAATATTTTCAATCATTTTGGTGTAAAGACATTGGTAAGGTAATATTGAAGATTGAGTTTCAGAATTTATTTATAAATAAAAAATAGGCAGGAAAAGGTGCTTTGGTGCAACTTTGGCATGATACTTGGGTAGGGAACCACCCTCTAAAAGATTGCAATATCATCGTTCTTAACATATCTTTTTATTCATCAAATGGATTTGTGGATTAGGGATCGATTGTATTTTGTGTTAGGAGTTTTTTTTTCCCCTTCTTCTTGTATTTGTTCATTTTGTGTTTTTGGATGTATCCACCAAGATCCCCTTACTACCTCCGTTTTAAATATAAGATTTCGTTGACTAAATTGCAAGAAGTTGGTGGTAACAAATATTTTGACGGTGAATATTAATTTTATAAATTTATCCTTTTAGGAAATTTTTTTTTTAATAATATTATTTATTGTAAAGTGTAGAAAAGAAGTAAAATAGTTAGGGATATATAGGTAAAAAAGTAAATATGGTTGAAAATTGAAAATTGTCTTCTTCTTTTTCTTTTCCGAAAGAGTCTTATTGTAATCAGTTTTGGGACCCTTGTGCTCTAATCAACAAAACTTTCTACTATATAATAAAAATATATAATCATTAATTTCAATGTATGTAGGCAACAATAAAACCACTCATTCTGTTCAGAAACACTATAATTATTTTCTTCAATCATAATGAACTATTGTCGGTCAGCACTCAAGTTCAAAGGTTCAATATTCTTAAATTTTACTGGTAGAGAACATGTTTATCATCCTAACTGCTTTGAACACATATTGTGCATTGCACATGTTTAGGTTTTGAAGGGTTTGTACCAAAACCAACCAGACATGAACATGTCTCTACCACCTAACAAACTAGTAATTGTCAGTTACTCCTCCAAAGTTCAGTAGCTTTAATTCTATTTTTGATGATGAACAAAAGTTTTAATTCTCTTGTCTCTCATTATTATATTTATAATACATTGTGAACTTATTGTATAATACATTTTGTCTCTCAACTTTTTCAAATTCATGATGTTGATTCTTTTATTTTAACTTTTACGAAATTGTTTGCCTTAGTTTTACTAAATATTATATCATTTCACCCTTTTTATTATTTATGAAAAATCATTTTTAATGAAGTACTAAAAGTCTACCTTTAAATCTTTTTTGGAAAGTTCATATTAAATAATCTTATTTTAGAATCAAATTTTTGAAAAATAAAATAGAGGACTAATAAAACCACGATTTAAAATAAAATATAAAGACCAAATTTTATTTAAGATAAATTTTAGTAAACAAAAATAAAATAAAGTTGTAACATTAACAGAGTACCCTTGAAACAATTGTATGTTACCTTATAATATTATGTTAGTCCAATTGATTGTATACTCCCTCCGTCCCAATTTGATTGACATAGTTGACTGTTGTGCACTATTCACACATGTTGTTTTGATCTTATTTTTCTACTAATAAACAAAAATAAATATTAGCATATAAGATTTTGTTTGATTCGTCTCGTTGAGTATTTTCAAAATATCAAATTTTTATAATTTTTACTATTATACAATTAAAAATATTAATTGGTAAGTGTTATGGACAAAGTCAACTGTGTCAACTGTGTCAATCAAGTTGGGACGAAGAGAGTATTATGTTAGTCCAATTGATTGGTAAGTGTTATGGACAAGGTCAACGCTTAATACATCCAAGCGCTCTAAGATTCTGCCCAAAATTACTCCTTCATGGAGATTTTGCATGGAAGGCAATAGTAACAGACACAATAGCTACTGTATATCCACCGCAGCGGAGACATTCTCTTATATTCTAATAGAATCGTCAGTTTCATGTCAGCGGCCATCATTGCCTCTAATGATAGTTAATGCCAATTGACACATACGGTTATTATAAGTCTCCCCCTATATAAAGGCAAATTTTGGAGTCAAGGTTCACAAGAAAAAGATAAAGGACCAAAGTGTTACAAAAAATAAGATAAAGGACCTGCAGTGTAATTTTATCTTATATATATATATATATATATTAAAAGCAAAAAATATTTTGCCGTTAAAAAAAAATATTAAAAGCAAAAAATCTCAAACAGATTATACATGAGCCATGACCCGTAGTTTAAGAAACGCGGAAATATCCATGGAGGCGCCTGAAAGCATAATTTTGACAATTAATTAGAACACTCATTTATGACACTAATGAGATAAGAGCTCCCAAATTCCGTAGTTTAAGAATATTCAGTGTCATCGCTTTGTCATGTTTTTTTTTTTTTTTGAAATTAATAAACTTTGTCACATCATAAACATAACTTAAAAATATGATGAATTTAGAGAATTTTTTTTAAAAAAAGTCAAGTTGGAGATTAAAAAACCATTTAGCATTGGAATTTCATCGTTGACTGGTCAACTTGCACGTGAGGCAACCGTTTTTCAGGTTTACACCTTCCTTCTTCCTTCCTTGTCTCCATGTTTTCTCCACTTCCTGGTTTTCTTGTGTACGTTTGTGGATAATTGTTTTCTTGTGTACTTTTTTTTTTTGTTTTGGTATAGACTGTACTTTTTTACTATCACCAACAAAATTATGTAAAGTACTTTTCGATTAGTTATGCCACTGAAAATAAATTAATGGGTAAATAGTGTCATACCCCCTGCAAAATAGGCGAGTTTTGCGTTATCCCCCTACAAAATATATTTTTGAGATTACCCCCCTGCAATGTCAAGATTCCTTGCGTTATCCCCCTGGCTCAACAAGTGGGCATATGACATGGACGAATCTTGACGTGGCATGACACGTGGAAATTAATTTATTTTTTATTTATTTTTAATTGTCAACTCAGTAATTATTTATTTTTTAATTAAAAAAAAATGAAAAAAACTTTTTTTTTAAAGAAATCTTTTTTTTTTTAAAGAAACTTTTTTTTTAAAAAAAAAACTTTTTTTTAAAGAAACTTTTTTTTAAAGAAACTTTTTTTTTTAAAGAAATTTTTTTATTTAAAGAAACTTTTTTTTTTCGTTCCGTTCATATGCAGCGATTGTTCTTCGTTTTCAATTTCAATTTGGGGGTTAGGGCAAAGCGATTGTTCTTGCGTTACTATGTGATTGCAGTTTTTTTTTTGTTACTCTATTATTATTAGTTATTATTATTATTATTATTATTAGTTTTTTGGTTACTATTATTATTATTAGTTTTTTTTTCATCTTCGTTTTTTTTTTGGTTACTCTATTATTAGTTATTATATATATATATAAGAATTTTTTTATATATATATAATAACAACTTTTAGTAAAAAAAAAAAAAAACTTTCTTTTAAGTAAGTTCATAAAAATATAACAATTAAGTTTTTTTTTCATTTTTTTAATTAAAAACGCACATTAATTAATGAGTTGGCAATTAAAAATAAATAAAAAATAAATTAATTTCCATGTGTCATGCCACGTCAAGATTCTTCCATGTCATATGCCCACTTGTTGAGCCAGGGGGGTAACGCAAAGAATCTTGACATTGCAGGGGGGTAATCTCAAAAAAATATTTTACAGGGGGGTAACGCAAAACTCGCCTATTTTGCAGGGGGGTATAACACTATTTACCCTAAATTAATTTATAGTGTGGCCGTCACATTATTGCGTTTCATATACCTATAATGATCCTTACCAAAAAAATACTCCCTATAATGATATCATTGAGTACCAAATTATAATAAAATAAAACAATTAACTATAAAATTGTACCATATACTATTGAAAAATACACGTATAATACTAATATGGGAAACATTTATTGGTCCAGAATATGTAAGTTGTTGTCATTCAGGTCTCTGACTCAAGAAAAAATACAAAATAATCATTGATTCTACAATCCGTTAGTCATTTTGGTCTCTGACGTTAAAATTGACTGTTATCTTTAAAAAAATTGATGTGTCACTTTGTTTGGACATGTAGCGTGGAGAGTTGGCATATTTGCGGGACAAGTTGATGGATGACGTGGATAGGGACTAAAATGACAGTATTTTTTTCTTTCCTTTTTCATTTCTTCATCTTCTTCCTCTCATTCTTCATACATTCATCAATAAAACTTAATTTATTAACCATTTTACAAAACCCATAAATGCATCTTTTGTCCATTGTTGAAGGTGGTGAAAATTGTGATTTGTGATTTCAAAAGGAAGAAGATGAATTTGAATATTATGTGTCAATCAATTCTTTGCTTTATCAATTCTTATAAATTGATAAAGCAATTTTTTCTTTTTTTGGAGTTTTAGGGATTTTGTTTGAAGATTTGGTTGAAATTTTGTAAATGTTTGATTGATAAATTTTTAAGCATGGGTTTAAAATTATGGGTTTCATTGATAAATACATGAAGAAGATGAAGAAGAATGAGAGGAAGAAGATGAAGAAATGAAGAAAAAAAAAAGTCACTTTGGTCCCTGACCATGTCATCAGTCAAATTGTCCAACTAATATGGGTACAGAGCATGCCACATGTCTAAAAAAAGTGTCACATAATCTTTTTTGTAAACTTAAGGGACATTAACGTTAGAGACCAAAGTGACTAACATATTGTAGAGTCGGAGATTATTTTGTATTTTTCTTTGAGTCAGGGACCAGAATGACAGCGAGTTGCACATTCAGGGACCAAAATAACTATTTCCTCTTCCCTTACTAATATTGTTGATAAAGATCTTACACTTTTAGCAAAATAACTTTATCACTATTAAGTGGCAATGCTAGAACCCTGGCCTAAAGATGCAAATTACTAAAATTTACAATTATTATTAAATTTGAACCTTTTTCGATCTATGTCGAAAAAACAAAATCGAACCTCTTTTATTTGTCTGTACTTATTCGACATATCACATTTTATTTTTATCTCTTTTTCTATCATATTATACCACTCTATCTTTTATATATTTTTTTAAGGAGTGTATTCCAAGAATTTCTTGTATTACTGGCGGCCTTGAACCCACAGAAAAATTTCCAGAGGCTTTAGGTCATTTGTGGCCGAAAAATCCGCCGGAACAACATCCAAAAGAGAGAAAAAAATTGCGGCGGCTATAGTGGCAGTTTTAAGCCGCCACAAACTATAAGCAAGAAAAAATTTTCAAAGGGAGGAATTTGCGGTGGTTTCAAGGCCTCTGCAAATTTTAGGCACCAAATTTATTTTTTTGAAATTTGAAAAAAAACCGCCATAAAAGTTATAAAAAAAAACCACCGCAAATAATAGGTGGGAAAAATATTTCAAACGTATAGGAATTTGCAGCTGTCCAAAATCGCCGGTAATGTTTAGCACTAATTAATTTTTGTTTTTTTAAAAAAAATCAAACTATAATTTATCCACCATATTTCCTTATTTGATAATTTAATATGAGGTCTTAGGTTACATGTTTCATGATCCTTAATTTATACTCCGTTGAACTAATTCAGTGGGTTGTTACTTCATTTTTTATGGTTGCATAGTGGGTTGTTACTTGTTAACATTATATTTAGATAGTTATTTAGATCAATGAGTTTAAAGTTTAAACAATGATTGCTTTCAAGACTCCATTAATAAAGAAATGCACCGCCACTGGCAGTACACTTATATTTATTTAGTTTTATCTAAAATAAATCATAGTTTTGTACCAAAAAAAAAATCATAGTCAATACATTAAATTAAATAATGAATGAAGCATAAATAAGAGTCTTTTGGTTTGAGACCGGAACAAATCTTTAAGGTATTGAATAAATTTTGTCTTTTAAAATTATCTAATAAAAAAAAATTATTTTAGTATTTGATGGCAGGAATTTATATGATGTTTTTAATAGTATTTTAGGTTAGTTTTTAGTAATTTTAGTAGCAATTGAAACCAAATGCAAGCAAATACCTAGAGTTATGAAGTTACTTGGTCAAAAAGCAAGACAAAAAAAGCATAGAAAAGGGCAAAAAAGGAAGAAAAAGTGCACTATATCGTACCCACGATATGATCCCATCGTAGCACGATGATCTGTTTTTAATTTCGAGAAAATCTGAAGATTTGATATGCATTGTAGCACGATATCGTGCCTACGATGGATACGATGGAGTGTGAGAAAAAGCCCAAGCTTGATACGAAAACTATAAATAGAGTTCTCATCCTTCACAATTATTCATTCCAAAATATTCACAACTATTTTAAGTTTGTGAAAGCTTCAAGCTAGAGTTAGATGAACTCTAAGAGGAGGCAATGAAGCTCAAGAACTCTGAGGGAATAAGGTTAATTTCCTTTTTATTGTCTTTTGTAATTTAGTTTTCCTAGGTTAGGTCGAGTAGATGAACTCCCTTATGAATGCTTGAGACATGTAATTTGGTTCGAAAAAGATTATATTCAATTGTTATTCAGTTATTATCTATTATTGTCTTGTTTTAATGCTTTGTTCTTAATCTTGATCACGTTACAGAACAAACCCATAGGAATTAGCTGATCCTGTGACAACAAACTAATAGGCCCGAACCTAAAGACACTACAACCAAACTATATAAGAACATTAAATTCAGTATATGCGGTTTGGGGGTAGGATTAAAAATTACACATAGTTAAATTCTGCATGATTACGATTAGACAAACAAGGTAGGAGAACACGTGACAACTTGTTAAAGATAGAAAACGTGACAAACAAGGGGGATCCTACCAGCGGTTGGCTATACTTTCTTTGGTTCCAATAGGATAAGGAATGGTAGCAGTGAACTTATCTAATAGAAATTAATCCGTCAGATGAGTAATGAATAGTAAGGCAGGTATAACGCCAGTTACCAAGCAGGAATAAGAGAGATATTAAGAACACTTAACCACCTCGTGCTCATCTACTCGCACACCCTTTACTTTTATTGCTATTTATTTTACTTGTTATTTACTTTTAATAGTCAAACTCTTTCAAGCAAACAAAGCGAATGCAATGCGACTTTACTTTCTAAATTACTAAGCGAAACTAGTAGCTTTGCCACGATCTCTGTGGATACGAACTCATTCTAAACACTAGAGTGTGAATTATTACTCGATGATAGACTAGTCTACTTGCCAGACTGCGATCAATATTTTAGAGAACTTATACATATGATAAAAGATTATTTTGTGTTTTAGTAAAAGACAATAATTTAAGTTTGTGTCATGTCTTTTAACCAATGTTTTAAAAACCGGACCGGACCGGCCGGTCCGACCGGTTCGACCGTGAACCGGTGCCCTCGGCGGTCCGGACGACTAGCAAGAACCGCTAGTCAGTGGAACCGGTCAAAAACCGGTGTGAACCGGTATGAACCGGTGTGAACCGGTGTGAACCGGTGAACCGGTGAACCGGAAAAACCGGCCGGTTTTTCTCTCACTTAAAAAAAAAAAAAAAAAACTGATTTTTTAATTAAAAAAAATGATGGATTGAAATTGAAAGGTTAAAAAATCAAAAATCTTTCCTTTCCAACCATAGACTCAAACACGTGAAAAAATTATATGAACGGTTCAATATAAACGGTTCAATAACGGTTGAACCGATCCGACCGGTTGACCCTTGAACCAGTTGTCACAACGGTTCGACCTCCGGTCCGGTTCTTAAAACATTGCTTTTAACTCCCAATTTGTCGAGAACCCACAAAGTAAATAATCTATTAGTTCTTGAACCCATAGGTCATAGGGTAGGTAATTGAAAGTAGTTATGTCTTTTGAATTTTGTGTACATGCGTTTCAAGAGTCTATGTGTGTCACATTAACGGTTAGTTTATCTAATGAATTCATCTATCATTCTATCTAAATATTTTTATAATCTTTGATAAATTAATATGTCATAGATCTGTTTTATATACACGCTACTATGTTTATTAGAGTTCTGCACTAAAATTAAAATTATATGTTTAATGTTTGTTATTGAACATTATCTTATAGTATCTTATATGATTAATTATTAAATTAGTTCCAAGATATGAGAGTTTAACTCGCTATGCTAAACACAACCCATTAGCATTTCAAGTTTTTAGGCATTCTTGACATGAGTATATGACTATATGTTGCAAGTTGCAACATCCAAATGTGTGGTCCTACAACACGTTGGAATGAAATTGTCAAGAGCAATATCATCTGACTCACGTGCAAATTCTTTTTGCCAAAACAGCCAGCCAAGCCAGGCAAGTAACTAACTGGTAAGCCGACAAGCCATCACTTTCGTCGCCAGAATTCGGTTTCATGGTTGGGCTACGCGTATTTACGCCAAAACGAAAACCACCTCTATGTTTCCTTCGTTGACATGTTTGGTCCCTACTCACATTACCTTGCCTCTTATTAAGCCATTGTCTACGTTACATGGACCCTACTTTGTCCCTTCTTTTACCTACATCATCGTGTTCAATTCAACTCTTTAGATTTAGACCCATAGTTTTTGTTTTTGGGTGTATGTACTTTTCAAAAAACATAGGTTTCACTTTCACTACAACACAAGCCAAATGAAATAAAGAGTATTTTGTACTTGTACTAGTACTAGTAGTATTTTTGTTTCTTTTTCTTTCACTTGCGTGTGTAAAGTGTGCATTATAAATCGTTTTTGTTACTATCATCATATCATTTGTTCTAGTCAACTTTGTTTCTTTCAATGGTTAAGATTTCTAGAGAGAAGTTTAATGAAAAATTTAACTAAAAAAACATATGAAATTAGTTTTCAATTTTGTGTCTAACACTTACAAGTTGGATGGCAAAATATATAGTATGAATTAGATGAATTCAAATTTGGATAGTAATAGATGAAGCAAATTAATCTATTAAAATATTCAATCCATTAAAATTTGTCAAAAAAATAATAATCCAATCCATTCGCCAAGCATGAAAATCATGCATCTGATTCATCTATTATCATATTTTCAACAGATAGATATATGTTCAATCTAATTATAAATCATATTAATATTTTCTAATACCTTTTTTTTGTTAAGGCTAATCAAAACAAACAAAAGATAAGAGAAAAAAAAAAAAACAAAAACTATTCTCTAAGGATGAAAATTTCCAGAGCCGTGTTGCTTGTGAGAAACTATTTCTAATACCTTCTAATTAAATTATATTTTTAATGCAAATAAAAAAGAAGATATTATAGAAAGAGTGAAATATTACTTATTTTCTGTTATAACTGACCTCGAACCAGATTAGACGGTTCAATAAACCGGATACTAGTGGAGAAAAATATATTTATATCCATTTAGATAAATATATGAATCTATTATGATTTAGTATATTATATTAATAGATAATCTTTTCTTTGTTTTTTTTTCTTTTTTCTCATTGTACCAAAGAAAAAATTAGTATTTATACCAAATTACCACCCTACCCGTAAAAACCAAATTTTACACTGATTTGAATCCTCTTAAATTTTTATCTTTTTTTTCCTTAATTCAAGGGTTAATTTTATCTCCTTTTTATTCTTTGTAATTTATCAATCCTTAAATTAAAAAATGAGGAAAAATTGGAGAGGATCCAAATCTATTTTACACATATTGCAAAACAATGAATTGTAGTTCTAGAAGAAAGCTTATTACGATGTAAGACATTCTCTCAAATGACACTTTCATAATCGTTATCTATACCACACTTTTTAATAATTGGTGTATTTAAGGGGAACAATTACAACATATGCAAAAGGGATTGAGAATCCTTGTCCCTTTCTTTTTCTAATGTCTTTTTCAATATTTATTTAATTGAGCAATAATAATTTAATTATTTTTTTGACTAATTTAATTATATTTTTAACCGACCATATTTTCGTATAGTTGTTAGTTTTTAAATAACTTATCACCAATATATAACTATATAGGGAAAGATACATTAGATTAATGTTTATTAATGATTTACAAATCGATTAAAATGGTAAGAATTTTGGTCCGCTTAAACATGTGGTAATGAGCTCAATTCATAGCTCATGTGTGTCGGGAAAATTCGGTTGGGAGGAAAAACTCATCTTGTGTGTCCCACATGTTCTTCGACCGAGATTAATCATCGTTAACGATGGCGGAATCTTCGTACCAATATTATGGTAACCCAAAATAATAATATTATTAATGCTTTAAAAATGGAACACGATAACAAATCAGAAGACCTATCATCATGTTAAATGGATTGGGATGTTATGTTGTGTTGTGGTTTTTTTTTTTTTTTTTTTTGGCAAGTGTGAGGTTGTTAAGTCTCACATTGTTTTAAAAAGTGGAGATTGAATGCTTTATAAGTGATGAAACCTATAAAGTTAATGTCTTTAGATTTTGAGAAAAAGTTTGATGTCCAACTCACTTGTATCGTTGTTTTGAGTCCAATATGGATGATATCCTTGACTTTCCCCTCGTGAGTCAACAGTGATATCAGGGTCGATGGTTCGACAAATGGTTCGACTAACTACCTGACAAAGGTGGTCAGGCGGCGTATCCCATTGTAGCAGCAATGACAATGCAAGTGTATGGATGAAAAAAAAACGTCCGTTTGAGGGGGAGTTATGAATTAAGAGGAGGGATCCGTTGACTCTAGGAGTAAGTCTCCATTGACTCACTCCGTTTAATAACTCGATATCGGCATTATACTTCTCCAATCCAACCGTTGAATTCAAAGATCTCATTGAGTAGATCAACTCCACAAATGTTTATAAAAATTTGAAAATTGTTTGATACTTTTTCTGATAACTTCAATTGAACGTACAACAAACTTTTAAAAATACCGTTGAATTTCAATAGTCTGAATACATAACTACATTTTTTGAATTTTTATAAAAATTTGTGGAGTTGATCTACTCAATAAGATCTTTGAATTTAACGGTTGGATTGAAAATATATAATACCGATATCGAGTTATTAAGCCGAGTAAGTCAATGGAAACTTACTCCTGGAGTTAACGGATCTCTCCTCATGAATTAATGACTCATACTTGAGGGGGTGATTGTTGTGGTAAGTGTGAGGTGAGTTAAGTCTCACATTGTTTAGAAAAATTGAGGTTAAAAACTTTATAAGTGAGAAGAATAATACTCCATAATATACTGCGCCTTTATGTTGTAGTTCTGTTTTTCCCGACCTTTGTTCGTCTTGTGCAGAGACCAGTTATTATATTATAATATATATATTTGCAATTAAAAAAAATACAATAATACTAATAAAAAAGAAAAAGAAAAAAAGAACACCATAAAAGTTTCAAAATTGAAAACGTTGATGAATGTTAAAGGTTGATAGTCCACACAATACAAAGACTTTTACTAGTCTCCTTGTTACCACATGGGTCCTACTTAAGTGACATGGCATAGCCTACTTTCTTGACAATAGACTTTATAGGGGTCCCTACTTTTTTCTTCTATATAAACTACTCAACGTGCACTCGTTTTTCTCACTTCAATCTAAGATAACATAACAATCTTCTTACATTCTTCTCTTCAATTCTTCTATTTTATTTCTCCCTCTATTTCCTTTTGTTCCATAACTCATCTCTTCAATTTTTCATAAGCAACAATCAAAAAACCTTCAAAAATTCAAATTTGTTAAAATTTCTTTGAACTGAAACTAAGATGGCCGTGGACTCAAACCTTTCATCTCCATTAGGACCACCAGCGTGTGACAAAGATGCAAAGGCGCTTCGATTCATCGAAGAAATGACTCGAAACGCCGATGCTGTTCAAGAAAGAGTGTTGGCCGAGATTCTAAGCCGAAACGCAGAGACAGAGTACGTTAAACGCTTCAAACTCGACGGCGCAACTGACCGTGAAACATTCAAGACCAAGATTCCTGTCATCACGTACGATGATGTTCAGCCAGAGATTCAGCGAATTGCCAATGGTGATCGCTCTCCAATTCTCTCAGCTCATCCCATCTCTGAATTCCTAACAAGGTACCCAAATTAGCAATTTTCTTCTTCATCGACACTCTGAGTTAACAAAAGTTAATGTATCTAGTTCATAATATATATAATTCAGATATAAAACTTTTTGTCGACTCAATCGTGTCTTATAAAATTGACAACAAATTGTGCTGCTAATATTTTTAGACGGCAAAATCAATCATCTTAATTTATTTGAAAATTGGGAACTAAATTTGGTGATTTGAAACTGCAGTTCTGGGACTTCAGCTGGTGAAAGAAAATTGATGCCAACAATTAAGGAAGAGTTGGATCGTCGCCAACTTCTATACAGCCTTCTAATGCCAGTTATGAACCTGTAAGTTCTTCCTCCAAATAATTGAGCTTCTCACAAATAGTATATGTTTTCTTGTTGCTTTTTTATTCTTATCCATGTGCTTACTTAATGTTTTTTGTCTTATTTGAACAACCATCAAATGTTTTGTGGGAAAAATAAAAATAAATTATTTTCTTTGACAAATTTTGTAGAATCTCATACATACTCCTCAAAACCCCTCATCACTAGACTAAATCTAGTGGTTTTATATAAGTGAAATTTTGAAATTATTATTTTGTATCAAAAAATGAAGTTTTAAATACTCTTTTTTTTTTTAATTAAAATATATATTTTTTTCATAAAATATCAATTTTACTTTTGTCGGTCATTAATTAATAAAAGTGCTTCAACTTTTTTTATTATACAGTATTTCATTTGATATATCATTATCATTATTTTTATAATTTGTTGACTGTTTACCATAATTAAATTTTTCTTTTAATTTAATGAGCCGATGAATTATACTAATAATGCTCTTATATTTTTTAATGGAACAGTTATGTGCCAGGCTTAGACAAAGGAAAAGGCTTATACTTTTTGTTTGTGAAGTCAGAAACAAGGACACCAAGTGGGTTATTAGCCCGCCCGGTTCTCACAAGTTACTACAAAAGTGAACATTTCAAGACCCGACCCTACGACCCATACAATGTTTACACAAGTCCAAATGAAGCAATCCTCTGCCCTGATTCATTCCAAAGCATGTACACACAAATGCTATGTGGACTCATCGAACGCAACCAAGTCCTTCGCCTTGGCGCTGTCTTTGCCTCCGGTCTACTTCGTGCAATTCGGTTCCTTCAACTCAATTGGGTCGAACTAGCCCATGATATTCGAACCGGGACTTTAAACTCGAAAATTACTGACCCGAAGCTAAAAAATCACATGAAACATTTTATCAAACCCGACCCGGAATTGGCATCATTTGTGATTCAAGAATGCTCAAATGAAAATTGGGAAGGAATAATCACAAGGATTTGGCCTAACACCAAATACTTAGATGTCATTGTAACTGGTGCTATGGCTCAATACATTCCAACACTTAATTACTATAGTGGTGGGTTACCTCTTGCTTGTACTATGTATGCTTCCTCGGAATGCTACTTTGGACTTAACCTTAATCCTATGTGCAAACCCTCGGAGGTTTCTTACACCATCATGCCAAACATGGCCTACTTTGAATTCCTACCACACGAATCAGGGTCAACGAGAATTGTTGACCTTGCTGACGTGGAGGTAGGAAAGGAGTACGAGCTTGTGATCACAACTTATGCAGGTTTGTACCGTTACCGAGTTGGTGACATTCTCCGAGTCACCGGGTTTCATAATTCAGCACCACAGTTCCACTTTGTACGTCGTAAGAACGTGTTGTTAAGTATTGACTCGGATAAAACAGATGAGTCAGAGCTACAAAGAGCGGTGGAAAATGCTTCAAAGTTGTTGGTTGAGTTAAACACTAGTGTGGTGGAGTACACAAGTTATGCAGATACCGAGACGATACCAGGTCATTATGTGATATATTGGGAGTTGTTGACCAAAGCCGACTCTGCGAACTCCTCGAATTTGCCGAGTCATGACGTGTTGAATCAGTGTTGCTTGGAAATGGAAGGATCATTGAATTCAGTTTATAGGCAGTGTAGGGTTGCAGATCATTCAATTGGACCATTGGAAATAAGGGTTGTGAAGAGTGGAACTTTTGAGGAGCTTATGGATTATGCAATCTCAAGAGGTGCTTCAATTAATCAATATAAGGTTCCAAGGTGTGTGAATTTTACACCTATAATGGAGCTTTTGAACTCTAGGGTGGTTTCTGTTCACTTTAGTCAAGATTTGCCACATTGGACCCCTGAAAGAAGACGTTGATCAATAAGATTAATTTTGACATATGGGGTAATTGGGTAGATGTAGATTTTGCTATATGCAATTTGTAAGTTCATCTCTTGGTTAATTAAATGTGTAGGAAGGATTTGTGAAGAGTCTATGAGAGTATGGATTAGGAGGTCTCTCTTGGTTAGGTTAATTATTACTATGTATTTTGGTTTAATTAGTGAACTTGTGCAAAAGATGCGCAACTTTGTTTAGTAAATTTGTATGTATTGATTGTTTCAACTACCAGTGAAGGAAAATATTTTCTCTTGACAAAGTAAAGTGACTAAATTATATGTCAAAGAAACATTGTTAGTTGTTACTGTGAGAGAAAAATAATCATTATGATAGGGTCCTAATATCATCTTGCTTTATAAGAAGAAATTGATTCATTAATATAATAAAAAGAACCAAATTCATTTTCATAGGTGAAGATCCGTCTATCTTATTTTGGAGATATCTAATGTTTTAGAGGTCTGATTTGTGTGATTCTTGATACATTGAAAAGCTAAGAGACTCATCTACAACTCCTATTTCATTCTTTTAGTCCAAATTCAGTTTGAATCTTGGTCATAAATGTGGTTGAAATTAAAGACTAGTATTTATTAGACAAAATTGGTTTGTAATTCATTTTGTAACTTCAACCACATTAGTTTCTTGTGGTGATAGTGTAATTCATATTAGCTTTTACCATTCTTCTTTTTTTTTTTTTTTTTGGTTTACAGCTTTTACCATTCTTCTAAATCATAGCTGAGAGTAGAGCTGTCAAAACGGGCGGCCCGGACAATTTCGGGCCGGCCCGGTCGGGCTCCAGGCTTTGTCGGGCCGGGTTAAAAAGCCCGGATAAAAAACGGTCTACCAAAATTAGTGCCCGAGCCCGGCCCGGTACGGGTAGTCGGGCTTTCGGGCCGGCCCGGTTTATTTTTTATTTTTTATTTACCTTTAGTGCTCAAACTCAACCATGTAAATAACATTAATAATTCTCGCGCGTCCTATTTTTTACTCATCCGCTATATATATATATATATATATTCTCGCGCGCCGTATTTTTACTCATCCCCTATCTACGAGTTTCTCGCGCGCCATATTTTTACTCATCCACTACCTACGACTTTCTCGCGCGCCCTATTTTTACTCTTCCGCTACGTACGAGTTTCTCGCGCGCCATATTTTTACTCATCCACTACCTACGACTTTCTCGCGCGCCCTATTTTTACTCTTCCGCTACGTACGAGTTTCTCGCGCGCCCTATTTTTATTCATCCACTACGTACGAGTTTCTCACGCGCCCTATTTTTACTCATCCACTACCTACGAGTTTCTCGCGCCCTATTTTTACGCATCCGCTACTTACGAGTTTCTCGTGCGTCATATTTTTACTCATCCGCTACCTACGACTTTCTCGCGCGCCCTATTTTTACTCATCCGCTACGTACGAGTTTCTCGCGCGCCCTATTTTTTTTCATCCACTACGTAAGAGTTTATCGTGCGTCCTATTTTTACTCATCCGCTACCTACGAGTTTCTTGGGTGCCCTATTTTTACTCGTCTGCTACTTAAGTAACGGACGGTGTTTTATAATTTATATTACAAACTAATTTCAAATCATCCAAAACAAATTATTTATATTTATATTTTATTTTATTTTTTTATTTTTATTTTTAATTTTTTCGGGCTTGCGGGCCGCCCGCGGCCCATTCGGGCTAGCCCGTATTTTAATCGGGTTTTGTCGGGCCGGGCTAAAAAGCCCGAAAATAATTCGGGCTAGGATTTTCAATGCCCGAGCCCGAGAAAAAATCAGGCTTGGCGGGCCGGCCCATTCGGGCTAGCCCGTTTTGACAGCTCTAGCTGAGAGTGTGGCGAGTGTCCCCTCCATTCAATTCTCTCATCTCTTGATAATAAGCTATAATTAATTAATTATAATACAATTTTCGCTATAAGATTAATCTACTTAGTATGGTTAAAGATTCGTTCTTTATCTTTTTGTGTGTGAAAAAAATTAGTTTGGGAGAAAGAATTCACCTTATATTTAATAAGTTCTCCGACCAAGATTTGTTACTACTATAAGATCATGAAACCTTCATACCCAATACCTCACGGCACGAGCTGACGACAGCCATGCACCACATGAACCGGTCCTAATTCCCGTCTGAGGCGATCTAGGTCAGTGTGATATGAAAACTTACTAAGTGAGAACTTTCAAATTCAGAGAAACCATGGAATTAAAAAGGGGCAATCCTGAGGCAAATCCTTCTTTCTATTAACTCCATTTTTTTTATCTCTGTTCCATCAACCCATTCATACATTATCAAATCAAATTCGGTTCGTTTAAAGTGAATAGTTTAGGCAATAGAAAAAAGTTAGTAAAATAAATACATCAGGGTTGAGATTTTAACAATCTATAATTTATCACGCATGTGAATATAATATGAATAATGAATAAGAGATTATCACTTTTAGATGAGGTTTTATTACACATATAATATTCTCTTCCCACCTCCCATGTTTCTTTTCTACCCTCTGGTTTTTCATTTTTGCCTTTGTATAGATATTTTTTGGAATGCGTTTTCCGAATTTTGTCTCGAAAAAAACTTCAGAATGTGTTTTTCAAATTTTTCCGAATTTGAACTAGAAAAACATCGAAAAACACATTCCGAAGTTTTTATACAAAGGCAAAAAATGAAAAACCTGGGGGTAGAACAGAAACATGAGGTGTGGGAAGAGAAAAATTCCAACTGTGGTACATCAAAGCCTCCATTCGTAACTGACGGGCTGGATACACTAATATTAATTAGTTACTATTAGCACTCCCGGTTTTGTTAGTACACTTCTTGAGAGTACTTGTTTTCTAAAATCATTTTCGTCTATAACGTAACTTTCATTAGTAATATTTCTTTTTGTATGGGATCTAAGTGCAAGATTTGATAGGTTTGAAACATAAAAGAACTAACTAGCAGCATAACTTGAATGAATTATAAGGATCAACTTAAGATTCAAATTGTATAGAGTAAGAAATGATTTTCAATTTTTAGTTTGTAAATTTTATTTGAAAATTTCTTAAATTAAATTTTACAATATATTTCACAAAACATATTCATTTCGAAATTTCCCCAAGTTTTCACCGAAGCAATAGAGTTTACATATAATAATTTGAATTATTTTCTAAAATAATTTATCTAAAAAAAATTTCTCATCTCCAAACACGTCAATTGACATTCAATGAAATCTTTTTCTTTATCAAAATTTTATTGATTGTTGCGAGGAAAATAAATAAATTATTTTTGAAATTTAATGATATGAATTTACTAGTATTACAAATTTACTATTATTTTATAAATACTTAGTAGAAGTGATTGAGTCTTTATTAAATATAAGTATTTAAAATAATATATTTGCTAACAAGTGTCTTCAAACGTTATAAAATTTATTTATCCAAAAAATTAGATATTTCAAATTTTAATTTATTCATTTCACACATTTTCATTAAATAAATAATGTCATCAAGTCCATGCCCATCCTTCACACCCTCTTTCCTTGGACTTTCCACAGCATGTTTTCCATTAAAATCTATAGTCTTATACAGCTTCATTTCTTCGTGAACGGATTAGACACGGTCAATACATTGACGCGGTAATTGTTTCTAACCGTCCAATTACAAATAAATAGTTGAGATCAAATTCTATATAAAATTAAGGCTAAATTATATTTTTGGCCTCCTAAATTTCATAAACTTGTGATTTTGGTCTCCTAATTTTCAAAATAACACTTTTGACCCCCTATGTTTGCCCCCTTTTGCAAAAGGTCAATTTTGACCAAGTCAACACAAATGTGGTAAGTTATTTATGTGACTAGCTGCCACGTCAGCTTATTTTTGCCACCTAATGAAATAAAAAATAATTAAATAAAATTTTATTTTGTTTCAATGTGAACAAGTTGTTCCAATATATGAATGAATCAATATCAATCTTACTGTTTGGATGAATGACAAAGAAACTATTAGTGATATACATAAATTAAGTGATAAATATGAGTCGATATCCCCTTCTTCAATCTTACAGGCAACTAACAAAGATTGATTGTCTTTTAGAATTCTTACATATGTGCATCAATCAATACTTAAATGCGAGTAATGAAATAAAGTTTCTACGATTCCAATTTATGTTATACTTCCTTCCGTCAATCTCCATCTAATATAAGATTGAAATTGCGACGGAGTATAGCAACCAATTTGGTGGTCGAAAATTGAGACGGACTTAATGACCAAAATTTGGTCTGATTTAGCTATTATTTCAAAAATTTCTTAACAAATACCCACATATTGTGATTTGACTTGATGCATATCAAACTTACTTAGTGTATACAAAGGGTCTGTAAACTCGACTTCGATTTGTAGACCTGTATGAATCTATGGAACATTAAAATCTATTTTCAAAAACCTATAAATGACATATACATTTATTATAAACATCCAAAATCCTGATAAAGTCTTGTCTATCATCAAAATAACGACCATCAACAATATAATATTATCATCATCATCGTCGTCATCATCATCATCATCATCATCATCATCATCAAATTTTGCATAAAATAAAACACCTTTTTCATCATAATCAATATTGGATTGCTTGAACTTCTACCTAATTAAATATTGCCACAACCACCCTAAATTATACTTTCTACCTACTCTCATCCTAAAAAAACAAGATTGCTTTGGTTGTGTTTTCTGGTCACTACAAGAATTCCTTGTATTTGCAACCAACATTTCAGGCGGACTTAAAACTCCACACAAATTTTGATACATTTGCGGCGGAAAATACCCACGCAAATGAAAGGGTGAAAAATCTAAATTTCCGGAGCATTTGCGGCGGCTTTTTTACATTTGCGGCGGACTGTAATTTATGGCGGTAAAAGCAGTTTTTGCAGTGGCACAAATCCCATGCAAACCTAGAAAAGTGAAGCAACATTTGCGTCGGAAAACAGCCCACACAAATGACATCATCGTTTAAAAAAATAATCACTTTTCGGCTGACTTTGACCCACGCAAATTTCAGCCTGCGTTGTGATGTCTTCTGCGGTGGCCTTTAGGCCCACGCAAATGACAGGGCGGGAAAATTCATAATTCAATTTTTTCCTTCTATATAAACAATCTCCTCCTTTCATTCTTCTTACAACTTTCATATCTCAATTTTTTCTTCTCACTACAATCATCATATACCATTTTTCTCTACAACTTTCTTACTATAAATTTTACTAAACAATCTCATTCCATTCTTCATACAACTTTCACATCTCAATTTTTCTTCTCTCTAGAATCACCATATCTCCCTCCCCTCTACAAATTCTTTACTCAATTAAAATGCAAAAATTAATTGTCTCACTAATTTTAAAATAAACATTGAAAAGTTTAGCACAAATTCCTTACTAAATTAAAATGCAAAATAAATCGTCTCACTAATTTTAAAATAAAAAAATGAAAAGTTTAGAAAAAAAAAATATACTTTTTATTTTTTTAAAAGAAAATGCATTTTGCAGCGGCCTTTGGCCCACGCAAATGACAAGGTTTTTTTAAATGTGTCTTTGCCGGCGGAAAAGTTTGCCGCAAACATACTGGCTGTATCTTTTCCGGCGGAAAAAGTCCGCCGCAAACGTTTCCTACCACGTTTTTTCCGTGGGAACAGTTTCCGCCGCAAATTTGCCATTGCGGCTGCCTTTTGTGCATTTCCGTGGGCTTTTGGCCGCTGCAAACCCATGTGTTTCTTGTAATTAGTGCGTTGGTGTGTTGGGATTGGTGTGTTTTTGTTTTGTTTTCGTTGGTTTTATTATGGAGACAATTGTTCGATTCGAGTCCTTTAGAGAGGTTTTATTACTAGTGATTTTTGTTTGGCTTAGAGGCTGCCGTTTTGGTTGTTGTTGATGCGACATGGTTTAGTGTCCGAGTAGGATTGATCGTTATCGTCGTGATGAAGTTTGAGTTGGATGGGCGGGGATGATGATATTTGGTGTAAGGGCCTGCTAGGATTTAGGTGTTGTTTTAGTTTATTTTCTTACTTGTGATGTGATGATATGTGTTTGTTTTGCGCTCCAACCAAACCGAAGAAACGAGATCACAAATAGACAGGCTCTAGTTTCGCCCCACAAATTAAACACACAAGATGTATGTCTCTAATATAAGAAATTTTCATTAATTTATATTGGTCTAATATCATATTTTAAAATAACTTTATCAATACAAATCTTTGACGTGACATCTCTCTAAAAAAAAAAACTTTCCAATATAATCTCTTATCTCTCTATATTATATATTCAATTGAAGAAATAAAAAGTTTGAAAATATTTTAACAGTATTTTTAAAAACACAATATATCTAACAAAATTGTTATTACTGATAATTTTTTTTTAAAAACCATTCTAATCAAACCCGGGTTGAATATCTAGTTTAATGTAAAAAAGGAGTTGTTCAATGCATTTTCAATGCACATGGCCGTTGTGAAAATACAATGCATTTTTTATAAAAAAAAAAGAAAAACTATGGCAAAAAGCAAGTAAAAAGCTAAACATCCAAAGCACTCTAACATGTGGCTCTTGGCAAATGTGTAGACACGGTCTCAATTGACTGATAATGATGCTCTTATACACTACTTAAAAAATATAATTTAGTGATGGAAATTAGAGACGAAACAAAATCCCTCAATAAATGTGACGGAATTAGTGACGGAATATTATAATTTTTATATTGACAAACATCAGTGACGAAATTTATGATAGAAAAATCTATCACAAATTTGATGAGATTAAATGCAGTGAGGAATGTTGTGACAAAATTTATCCATCTCTAATTATTCAGTCACAAATTCTATCACAACCAGGCATAACATATTGATTTTGTGAGAAAAAGATTCCCTCTCAAATAATTTTAATAAATGATGAAATATCAATTTTTTTAAAAAAATCATAATTATTATTATTTATCTATTTTGATAAGATTACTTTTTCTTTTTTGAAAAATAAGAAACTTTTATTAACTGCTCAAAATGTGCCTCATATCATTTTGGATATGAATAGCAATGTGATCGGGTACAGTAGAAAACTAATGCTTGTTGGGCTCACAAGAGGTCCAACGGGCCAAATTATGAGCAACATGATGAAAACTTCTCAACACACCACAACATTTCTCCCCTACCCCCCACAAAATTCAGAAAACGTTTTCCGAATTTTTTATAGTGTAAATTTTACACTAGAAAAACACTTCAGAACGTATTTTCCGAATTTTTTTTACGTGCTAGCGGGGCAGGGGAGAAATGTTGTGGTGGGTTGAGAAGTTTTCGGACATGATTACCAGACCTCCTAACCCAACTAACAGAAACATAAGGGAGCTTTTGCAACATATTTCCCTTGTTTCTAGCAATGCGACCCCAACAAACTTTAGGATACTAATGTAATGCTTGTTATGGGAGAAGTTACTGGAGTGTTATGTTAGGTTTTCTATTGAATTCATTTCATGCAATGCTTGTTAATAAGCACTATTAACAAAAACAGAGTTAAATTTTCAAAATATAAAACAAAAGCAGAGTTAAATACTTAGTATTTGGATAGAATGTAGTAGTGTGATACATATATAAATTATAAACATCACACATTGAAACTTTAATAAATATTAAACTTGTGGGATACACGACGTCACAAGTTTTTCACCATGTATAATATATTGATTCACCGGCAAAAACAATCTTAAGCATGATGAAAGACTTGTCTCAATCCTCATCAAAGACTTGTGCGATTCACTTTCATCAAAGATAAACCGTAGAGATATTCATCAATCCTCATCTATTATGTCAAGATCAAGAAACCAATGGATAAATTTCAGCATTAAACATATATCACTCGAGTTCTCTATCACGACTTTGAAGCATCTCAACCACTTGACTCATAGTAGGTCTAATATCCCTATCTTCCTCAACACAGTCCAAAGCAACTCTAGCCAAAATTTCCATTTTACTCAAATCACAATTATTCACCATTGAAGGATCTATAATTTCTTCCACCCAACATGCACTCCTCTTTTTCTCTCTTACCCAAGTTATCAATCTTCTATTATTTGCCACTTCTCCATCATATCCTTCTATATTCATCATTGTTGAACTCTTTCCAGTTATCATCTCCAACACAACAATCCCATAACTATAAACATCTACTTTAGATGTTATTGGTAAATTCAAAATCCATTCAGGCGCCATATATCCTCTTGTTCCTCTTATCATTGAGAATTCTGAATTATTGTTGAGATTGTTTCTATTTTGGAGTTTAGACAATCCAAAATCTGCTAACTTGGGTTGAAAGTTAGAATCAAGAAGTATATTTTGTGGCTTTATATCACAATGCAAAATCCACTCCAAACATTCTTCATGTAGATAAGCTAAAACTCTAGCAATTCCTAAAGCAATATCATACCTTTTACTCCAATCAAGGGTATTAGTTTTAGATGAAAGATTTTCAGCTAAAGAACCATTTTCCATGTACTCATAGACCAAAATTCTATGCTTACCTTCAACACAATATCCCCACATTTCAATCAAGTTCATGTGGTTAAGTCTTCCTATGATGCTTACTTCGGCGAGAGACTCTCCTTCTCCTTGTTGAGCTTCATACAATCTCTTTATGGCTACATGTCTTTGATCCGGCAATGTACCTCTATATACATCCCCTCCTCCACCTCTTCCAATCTCATTACTGAAATTCTTTGTTGCTACCTTCAACTCGAAGTAACTATATCTTCTGAATCCCAATGCATGATGATAGTTATGTTTATCTACACTACTCTTTTTGTTGGCAAATAAAAAAACAAAAACCACAAAAAAACAAACACATTCTAAACCACCAACTGTAATTACAAGCCATTGAAAAAACTTTAACATGCTACTTATTGGTTTTCTATGAAAGTCTTTGTGAAGCTGCACCCAACAAAACTGATCTTTTACACTCATAGTTTCTTCTTTAGAGAAGTGATTACCTTTTGGAAGTCTTAAGTAAATTATTCCTCCTAGAATACTTGGTGAATGTCTCCCATTCAACAATTGTAGCTTTGTAAAGCAATTGAAGGTGCCTTTGTCCTCTTTGAATGTGTATTGAAATCCTCTACAGTAACAATCTTGTAAACATAAACTCTCACAATTTTTGTAGGTACTATTTTGAACATAATTACTGTCATAACCGAAGAGCTCATAACCTTGTAATTTTAAAAAGGTAGACTTACTTCTATTGCAAGTAAAATCAAACATAGGTTTGCAGCCATAAGACCAATCACTATCGTTCGTCACTTTATACCCCGGCAAACAAGAGCATTTCTTACCGTTTTTAGAATCATAGCTACAAGTGCTATTTTCACCACAAATTCCATGAATTGTGCAAGTATCAATTATGACTTGATATGAAATATACCAAATTTCTGACAAGTTTTTTCGACTATAAACTCGAATATTACCGTCAAAATCAATGGTTAATCTTCTTTGCATAACCATACCATAATCATAAGTTGAAAAAGAGTAATTATCAGAGGAAGCGAACTTCCCCAAAGAATCCAACAAAGCAATTCTACTACTATTGTAATGGAACCTTCCAGCATCTGAGCATAACAACCAATGTGGAGGCCAATATGTACTCAAAACATCAGGACCATTATAGGCGAGACGAATACCATTGTTATCATCAAAGAATAACTTATAGAAGCCAGAAGAATGATTACTCTGGCTTCTTGAAGAAACAAGATTTGTGTATCTAGTGAGAGGTTGATTAGGAAGCAGAGTATTTATTGGAAAATCATAGCTTTGCCATAAGATGTTAGTTCCTTGAAGCTCACGTAACACAAGATTACCATCTTGTTTGAGATACAACTCTAATGGAGCATTTGATGCTGTGTTTGAAGACCAAGTGTTGTTTTGACCCCCATCAAGCAAGAGGATGTTACCTGTGTTTAAGAGGAAAAGCTTTGAAAGCTTACCTTTTGGAAATTATAAGGAAAGGAAGAAATTAGAGGAAATAAAATTAGTTGGCTAGGCTTCTAGTATCTTTATTATTGATCACAGTATCACACAATAACAAGAACCAAGATTTGAAATTAAAAATTACTATTCTACGAAGTATTTAGCTAGAGTAATGAGAACACTTCATTTTTAAAGCTTTTAACACTTATTCTTACTCTAAGCCGCTACACTAGGTTTGGTCTGGTGAGAGATTTGGGTAGCATGTTTGAGATCTTGAGTTCGATCCTCAACTCCATTGTAAATAAAAAAAACACTTATTCTTACTCTATTATTGGGTTAAATTAAAGGTTTAACTATACATTTGGTCCCTTACGTTTATTTTAGGTTTCAATTTGGTCCCTTAAGTTTAAAAAGTATCAATTTGGTCCCTTACGTTTATTTTAGGTTTCAAGTTAGTCCTTTCCGTCAATTTTGTCACATGTGGTAGTCAATTTGCATATGTGGATTGACATGTGGCACTTGGACATGCTGACACGTGTACTATTCAAACGGTGTTAGTGACAAAACTAACGGAAAGGACTAACTTGAAACCTAAAATAAACGTAAGGGACCAAATTGATACTTTTTAAACATAAGGGACCAAATGTGTAGTTAAGCCTAAATTAAATCAATAATTGTAAAAATTGTAAAATACTACACGCTCTGCAATTATATTAAAATTAAGGTTTTTTCTAAACCACTCCTTCATTATTTGGGATATTTACCGATCAATCAATGATAACAAGTCATATACATGTGAAATAAAAGTTAGTTGTAAGTACCACATGCAAATCTAATTATGTGGCTTGTTCTTATTGGTTGATGGATAAATACCCTAAAATTATGAAGGGGTAATTAGAAATTCTACAATATAACATTTGGGTATATATTATGCAATTGTGAAATACTACTGCCTTTGTCTCATTTTAGGTGTTTTATTTGAATTTTGCATACTTTTTTGTCAAGAATTTGCATATTTATTCTACTTTAAATAATGTTGATTGTGTTCATTTCAAATATCAGGAAAAAAAAAAAAAATCAAATTTGCATAAATTTGAACATTACCTACCATTCGCAGGTTGTTCACGGTTTGCCATCCATACAATATTGGCTGGATCATGACTGTGATTATGCAGCTCTGTGAACCATATGGCGAAGGTAAATGCGTTTTCTCCGATTTGATAGAAGCCAGCAGAGAAGATTCCATTTGAAGAGACAATAACATCTTCATGTTTCTCTACTGATAGAGATGAACCCTTTTTCAATGATGTTAAATAACATGAACAGTATTGGAAAGGAAATAGAAAGATGGTTAGAAGGAAAATATGTGAAACTTTGAAAGCCATTGTTGACTGGTGATCATGTAATTGTGATGTGTGTGTATTTAAGTGAAACCCAGGTGCAATTAATCTTTCTAACTAGGACCACAAGTTGAAAATGGTAGCTTGATTAGACTTTTCAATGATGATATTTTTGTGTTTTTATCCTTCAATTTTCAACACGGTTCTTTGTGGTGGACTGGTGGGTCTTGGAAACCAAGGACTAAAGGTCCAAAAAGTAGTGTGAAATCACAAAATGTTATGTTAGTGTAACTTAGACATGTTATTTATTTTTGATGTTGTTGGCTGGCCTGGTACAACACATGATACACATATTCTTTTAACTACGATCGAAGAAATGAAAAATGTGTTTCCATCCTCCTGAAGGTAAGCATAATCTCATTTTTATAATAAAGTTATGTATTGTTTAAATTAAAGTTAATTTTTTATAAATATTAACAAAATTTATTTTGTTGTTATAGGAAAGTACTATCTAGTTGATGCTGGATATCCAGTATCTATCTCCACACAAGGGTGAAATATATCAAATTCCAGATTTTAGAGCTGGTAGTCGTCAAGCACAAGGAATGCAAGAAGTATTCAACCATGCACATTTTTCACTAAGAAATGTTATTGAAAGAACAATTGGGGTTTGGAAGAAAAGATTGTTGGAATTAATTTATTATTAATTATATATAAGACATGCTCTCAATAATAAAGATTAAACATATAATCTTATAACGGAAGTGCGGAAGCTAAACATATGAGCATGTATATAAACACATGATCTATGACATAATGATTTATCAAGGATTATAGGAATATATGAATAGATGAACCATTAGATAGAAGTTAAACAAACCGATCCTAAAACGCAAAGAGAAAAAGACGGACGACGAGTATCCGTTGGCTTGTGGTTCTTCCTCAACCAAGACTCCTTATGCCCTAAGCGCTCTTCAGATGGGGAGAAGAGGCGATATGCAGTGTGTCCGGTATATTGGGGACCATATCCTATATATAGTGTGATGGCCAATTAGGGTTCCCATTATTCTGAAATGGGTCATCCTGACATCCACTCATATTGAGCTCATATCAAATTAATTAATTAATTCTAAATAGAAATCTAATTAACCTTTTAACTTTATTTGATCACTTAATCAATTAAGGCTCCTAATTGATAAATAGCTAATATAATTATATAAAGATATTTGTCCAAATAATATTTTTGGAATATCATAAAATATTCCAACAATCTCCCACTTGGGCTACATATCGTAATAATTATATCATTATTCCTTAGGCGCATCCGAATGCTATTTATATTTAGATTTCAACCTTACAATCTGGTCCATCTCATACATCAATAATGAGACCACCGCGGTTGTCGTCACTGACGTATAACGTGACGGAACCCCAGAGACCACCACATCAATGTACTTGATGACATAGATCGATATGGATGAGTAGCATGAAAATTTCATGAAATGTGATATCTAAATCATGTCTATTTCCAATTGGTCCAACTGAAATCTTTAGTGAGATTAAACCGAAGTTTGCAAATTCAATATTTGCACAAAAGATACAGAACCGGTTATAACAATAATAACCTCAAACTTTATTTCTGCAGAAAACCTTAACAAAGTATCAAAACTAAAGTTAGAGCATAAATAATATGAAAGACCTTAGGTGTCAAGTCTTCGATTAGTGAGTAAGCTAGCATAAACTTTATCTCTATATGTTCTATCATTCAACAACAGCTAATAAGTCAACGAACTTTATAAAATAGTTGTTGAAACGTTATCCGACTAACTTATGTCACACTATAACTTGAGTTGTCTTTCAAAATCTTTTACTTTATGCAACCAAGTGACATAAATACTTACGGTCATTTCTTGAATTAAAATGTCAATTTTATATAGACATTTAAAAGGATCGGAGTCGAACATCTTGATGATCTCCAAATTGTTAGATCTTCGATATGTGAGCACAAATTCTTATAGACATTTAAAAGGATCGGCGTGAATTAATTACATCATATCCCATTTCTTGGAAGCTTGGTCGAAACTCTAAAAGACACACAAAGTACTACACCCTATTTTACTCTACATTTTTTCAAAACTTTCCACGGGTTTCCAAGAAACAACCCACAAGTTTCCACGAACTAATCACTGAAAGTTCAGAACAGAGTTTCATATTCTCCCCACAATATAAATTTCACAATATAATTTAAGTAATAACCTCAAACTCATTGCATAGTTTTTCATTTACTACAATGACTTTTGAAGAAAATACCTTAACTCAAACCCCTTTAGCCTTAATTCCACATTACACCATTCTAGAGTGTGTCTTAGGTCTCTGTTTCACAACATTCAACATTCTCCTTCTTGTTCCTTATGATTACATCGACAAAAACCCGGTTCCTGCGGTAATCTTCAAGGGTCGGACAACAACATTCCAAGCTTTCTTGGTTTGCATAATCTTTGCTTTCTCAGGTGCAACTAATGCCATTGTGGCAGCTAGTATTAATTCACGGTTTGGAAGATTTTGTGGGTATTATTCAATGGTTTCTATGGCTTCTGCTTTTGCAATTCTCTTATGGGCTATTTTTTGTACATGTATTCATTAGCTAGAATCCTTGATGTCAAACAATTTTTGCTTCATGATTTTGAAAGCAATTGTTCTATGTAAGGTGATTCAGCATATTGATAAAGAATTTTAATTGTGATGTCAAATAATTAAAAATGGATTATTTCACATGTCAGCAGATGGTTTATTCATTCTTGTAAGGATATATCAGTCGGTACTCGGTAGCTACGAACAACATTATTGGAGGACTAGGGACTAAAAATATATAAGAATCACAAAGATATATGAGAATATATAATAGTCATTAGTATCACTTAAGTGAGTCACGTGTCTATAGAAATTCAATCACGTGCATTCCTTTGCCCTCATGCGTTTCTCCGTTCCTGCGTTTTTTTTTTACTTCTTTCTTTCCAAAGAACTGCTATTAATCTATTATTACAAAGGGGAGTCACAACCAAGACAACAAAAAAAGAGCAGGCCCGAGTTTTCTCATAGAGAGTTTTCTACTTCTTGCTTGAAAGAGCGGGTGGCTTTGGGTCGTTCTCTAATCCGGAATCACTTATATGTATCTTTTTTCCTTATCTTTAATCTAAATACGTGGTTTTCACACAGATTAGGGTTTTCTTGTTTTATTTTGTGTTTTATTCGTCCAAGTGTGTCCCATCTTTGTGAGGTGTGCATTTGATTTTCCGTTTTAGTGCGGTGTTCGTTTTCTTTCCTTCTTTTAGTTCAGACTGACAGATCAACTTTGATTAACTACTGATTAAATCCATGACAAGTTCATCAACGATACAAATCCGGAAACATGAGTATTTATGTTACTTTTATTTTGTCACATTATTTGTAGACTTGAGTATATCATTTTATGCTATTAACTTGGATGCTGCGAGTTTGTTCGCATATTCATCCTTTCAGTTTATAGCGATATTGAATTTGTGCTTGTATCTGATGTACTCTTTCGATTTGAATGAGTGAATATTTTGTTTTAGTAAAAAAAATATTGGAATAAAAATGTAAATTAATAATAAAACTTCTTCCCTCCACTTGTGAACCAAACATATATTTAATTAAAATCTCTTATCTCCCCGAGACATTCTTGCATAGGCATAAGACATTTAGGCACACAAACATCAATCAAAAAAATTAAAAGAGAAATAAAATAGTCACATCAATTAATATAATTTTAATCATATCTTTTTAAAATTTTTTTCACTTATGTGAGTGTGCCTAAGAATAATTCATTTGTGCTTGTGCCCATGTTAGCATTTTCTATCTCCCCTCCCCTCTCCTCTTTTGAACCAAACATACATCTAATTAAAAAAAATTCCCTCCCCATACCCTCCCTCCTCTCCTTTCCATCGAACCAAACAAACTATAAGGCACCTTAAAGTGCATACATAGATGTTATTTTTTTATTTTTTTTATGTGTAATTCTTTTTATTTTTCTATTTTATGTGTAATGTTTTACCTATGATGGACCAATGCACGTAAATTACAATTTTTATTTTGATGAAAACTAAAAATACACAAATTAGTTTAAATAAAAATCAAATTTATAATAAACCACTGTTTACAATTTATATACGTTAACAAAATAGAAACTGTGGATCACACACGGGCACGTTCAACGTGCCCGTTTGGCCACTAGTGGGTATTATGGGAATTACAAAAAAATGCTACACCAAAATTTGAGTATTCCCTTTATTATTATTTTTTTTGGTATACATATTCCCTTTATTATTAGTATAGATATATGATATTCAAAAATGTTGGTTAGGTGAGTTCATTTTTTTAAAAATTCAAATTATATATATATATATATATATATATATATATATATATATATATAAATTAATTACAAATAAATAAAAGATAGACGTCTAACAAACTGCGCCGCTAAATTTTTTGTATAGCTTCAATTAATATGATAATTCACTGTGAGATTGGTTCATGGAACAATATAAGTTCTATACAGTCTTTGAACCGCAAATCGTCCATTTTTTGTGATGTCTAAAATATTTAAAGAAACAAAAACAAAATATAGAAGATTTACCTAAGAGGAAACGTAAAAGAAGATTTGCATAAATGCAACTATGTTCCAGCAATGAGAGCAACTATGTTGTATCCAGGCTATGTTTAAGTGGTTCCAGCAACATGCATGAGAGCAAAATAATATTCCAACTTTATACGGTTTCCATATACATTAATAAATTTAACAATTAAGACATAATTATACTATAATCTAAACTAGGCAAATATATCTATATGGTATAATAATATAAATTAGGTAAATTGCTTCTTAAAAAAATAAATATAGACTAGGTAAATTACTATTGATGCATGCACCTTCATAATAAAGCTTTCCAAATAAAACAAATAATAACTTTTAATAATTTATTACTTTCCAAACAATCCTTCATAACATATTACAATAATTCTACAGCTCGTATATTCCCAATTACGGTATCAAATTTCTATATCTTTTGATGTGTGATTACATATATTCTCCCCAAAAGGAAATTTGAACATCTCAAACTACGCTATATATATAAATGACATAGTGTTTGTTCTAAGGGAAAAAAACACATAGCAAAAAAATTTCACGTGCACCATGAGAAACAAGTTGAAACTTGCATTCGTGGCCAGTGATTCTCAAAGGAAGATAACCTACAACAAGAGAAAAAAGAGTCTAACGAAAAAGATCGATGAACTCACTACCCTCTGTGGGGTTGATGCTTGTGTTATCATTTTTAGCAATTTTCATTTAGACCCGGAGATCTGGCCTTCCCAATCGTCGGAGGTCCAAAGGATTTTAACGAAATTCAAAACTTATTCTGAATTTGAGCAGGGTAAGAAGAAGCTGAGCCACGAGAGCTATTTGATGAAGAGGATAACCAAGTCCAGAGAGCAATTGGCGAAATTGGAGAAGAACAATGGAGAATTGCAGAAGTCGTTGATCTTGTATCAATGTCTTGCCAATGAAATTCCAGTCGACACTCTGAACTTAGATGTTTTGAATGATGTTGATTGTGAAATTAATCGGAAGTTAGCGGAAATTGCTTCAAAAGAAAATGAAGTAGACCCAAATGCAACCTCTTAGAGATTTCAATTAAAAAGTTTATTGTTTTTCTTTGTTTTGTGTGTGTTCTATGGATTCCCTATTGTTATTTTGTGTTTGGTCTCAATCATCCGTTGTAATAATAAATCTTCATGATTTAGTATGCACTTTTTGAATGCTTTTATAAAAATATGTGATTTTCAAAGTTGTTGGTTATAGTTTAGTTCAATTAATATGACAATTCATTATGAGATTACTTCATACAATAATATATAAAACTCTACACGGTAATTTGAACCTACAATCGTCGATTATGCTCAGTATTGTGGTGTATAAAAAACTTAAAGAAATTGTAAAAAAAAAATTGTAAAAAAACCAAAAATAAATAATAATCTTCAATTTTTTATATTGACGAGATTCAATGAGTTAAAAGTGTAGGTATCAATAGTTTCATATCACGATTGAATTGCCTAGAAATGAATTGATTCTAAAACTTTGTTTACCATATTCACTAAACCAATCAAACCTAATTCTAAGGGTGATCTTATTAATGAGTGTCATTAATCTCGGTGAGGCCTAACCTACGGGAACCTTTTATAATTTCGGGGTAATTAACCATCATTCAATGAGAAAAAAAAAACCATATTATTTGACGGTATCGACATGTATATGACTTATTCTAATTGGTTGATAGGTAAATACACATAAATTATGAAATAGTAGCTTAGAAAAAAACCTTATAACAATGCATAAGAAGAAACATAAAAGAAAATTTGCCTTAATGCAAGTTAAAACTAGGCAAAATGCATTCAGAGCTCCTTTAAGTGTCGCTGCATTCAGAGCTCCTTTAATTTAAATTTCGCATTTGTAACAGTTAAGTGCTTTAAGTTTTTTAGGTATCTGTTATGTCCTTTAAATTTTTTACGAAACAAATAGGTTCTTTAAGTTTCTATCTTGTTGCACCGTTATCCTTCTAGTTATTCTCAGCACAAATTAAAACTTTTCCTCACTCATGGAGGTGTCACTATGTCGATCTCGCAACCTCTCCACTTCAGTCCCAGTTCCCCCCAATGATAATAGGAGGGGGAGTATATGGAACTTTGAGAGACCCACAATGGCAAATAGTCTGAAATCGAGGAAGAACCATGTTGGGTTCGATACTAGATGGCTCACCAGGACCACGAAGAAAAGGCATGTTACGCTTACGCTTGGGAACAAAACCATTTTTCCTTAACCTTCCTCTTGAAATCTTCCTCAGACACTTCAACCATAGCAGTCAGAGATGGTTCCTCAATGCGCACTTTGGGAAAACCTCATTTTATGGTTTCCTTCCCAAAGTTGCCTACGTCAGCAAGAGATCGGCGAATAGCATACTTGGGTGCTTTGAAGATTCAAGAGTTTCAACTACAAATTTCAACATCTACACTTGTCTTTTTCGACCAAGTCATTAAACTCTTCAACTCTCACTCCAGCTCTCTAACATCACATACTTGGATCAGTATATCATTGAATGAACTGAGTGTATTCTTCTATTAGCTTCTCAACTTGATTTTCTCTTCATTTGAAAGCTTGTGATCCGAACAATTCATTGTAAAAGATTGGCTCAAGTCAATACGTAACTATTGATTGAGTGACACCTTAGTTTGTAGGACTGAGGTAGATATTATGCTTGTAGGGCTTAAGGTTATTGATCTTGGTTTAGATCAAGGAGGTTTGTAATTTGAGATTACTAGTATCTCAAGATTATAGTGGATACTCACGGAGTGTGAGGGACTGGACGTAACCCATACTATTATGGGGTGAACCAGTATAATTGTTGTGTGTTGATTCTCTCTTCCCTTATCTTTTATTTTCTGCAAACACTAAGCACACAATTCACTTTGAATTTGTTTTACTGCTAACCAGATCGTTCTGAGATCATTCTAACGCTTTCTGTTGAGTTATATTTTTAAAAGGTAAATTTTAATAGGTTCACAATTCAATCCCCCCTTTCTTGTGAAAAACTTTGCTACTTCAGATCTATGTTTTTTTTGACAAAAGACATGATCTATGTTATAATATATTTAACGGTCAAATTTATAAGACGATTATCCGATAAAAAAAGTTATTGGAAGTGTCATATTGTGAATTTGACACTTAAATTATTTTCATCAATTTCAATAAAATGCAAACATGAGACATAGCATATTAACGGGTGGATTGCCTGCAGTTAAATTTTAACGAGAAAGTTGAGGTATTCTTCTATGAACACAAAATTACATTTTTCTTCATATTCAAAAAAAAGGTAAAATATTCTAATTAACTTTATTGAAAGATTATTTTATTTAATTAAAATACTACTAAAAACTATACATTGTACCAAAAAAAAAAAACTATACATATTTACGGGTGCATTTGATTTACTAAAAAATATAGGACATGACAGAATAAAAATAATTGTCCAACGTTTGATAATAAAAAACACAGAAAGATAGCACAAAATAAATATTGATGGACAGGACAAGTAGACACTTTTTTGTATCCCGGTAAACTGTAGGACAAATATTTGTCCAGCGGACAAACAATTAAAAAATACAGTTTTACCTTTGTTTTCTCGCGTCCTCTTTCTTTCTCCTAATTCTCCACAACACTGTTACACCGGCATGTGCTGCAATTCCCAAACGTTGCATCATCATCACATTTTTTCAATTTTTTTTCTTCTATTTCCATGCTATGCAATTTATCTATCCATTTCCAATAGTTTTGTAATTTTTATTGTTTATCTTGTTTACTTTGTTTTGTCTTCATATGCATGTTACTATCACACAAATTCGTGTTAATCTTTGCTTCATTCACCGTATGATTATTTTTTATAGTACTTTTACTTGTTGGTTTCTTTAATTGTTTTTTCTTATGCAGTTGTAATGGATGATGAACACATTTTTTATTGCCTTCTTGTTTGGAGGATGTATAAAAAAGGGTATTATGGTAAATTTTATATTAGTGGTCCAGTACTTAATATATCAAATAAGGAATGGTACAAAACTACTTGTCCTGTGCAGTGATCATCAAATAGAGTGGATTACATGCAGTACAAAAAGTTGTCCGGTAACTCAATTACTTGTCCAGTACTGTTCTGTCTAGTAACTATCATTTAACAGATCAAATGCACCCTCCATATCATCTGATGACTAATTTAGTAAGTATATTAAATCGTGGTCAAGTAAAAAATAAAGTTCGTAACCACATCCGAGGATTATTCTAATTTCAACTAAACAATATTATTGTACTCAAGATGTAAGAGCAGAGAGTAGGCTGAGCATATATTTGACTTATCAAGACAATAAAGTAAAATTGGCTAATTTCAAAGATTAAAGAGGATTAGGTCATTCAAATCACTTCCTTATCTTTATTAGGAAAATTGCTTTCAAAGACACAATTGCTTCGCTAATGAATAATGATGAATATAATACTTCCTCCGTCCCATTTTAAATGATTTATTTGACCATTTCACACATTTTAAGAAAAATGAATAAATAAATAGAGAGTTGTACAATTACTAAACTGCCCTTACATTTTTCATCACTAGTAGTAACGATTAAATTGGTTGAGTATGCCACACATAAACATGGGCCCACATAAAGAGTAAAATTGAAAAAAATAGCTTTGAAAATTGTATAAGTCATTTATTTTGGGACAAATTAAAGTCAAAAAAAGATCATGGGGCGGAGGGAGTAACAAAAGATGTAGAAAAGCCAAACGAAAATCTAAAAAAATTCTACTTTTAGAGGCAATTTCAGACACCTATAAATGGACAAACTTGTGTGCAATTACATCGAACCTTTGAGATATAATACCAATAACATTGAGAGTCTTACTATATTTTTTCTCCTTAAGTTAACTACTAATATGTTTTTCGTTTTATTAAATGTTCCCATACAAGTTCCTTTTTTATGCCTTTTTTGAAAGGAAGCAAAATGTATAAATTTAGATACTATAGTGACAATATTATCTCTAAAATTCGATGACCAAAATAATTATTTTATTCTTCATATGGAATGTAAGTGTAAAAGGAAGATTTCTTCCCCATCTCTGTCACCTTCCGTTTTTTCATTTTTGTCTTTGAATAAATATTTCGGAACACGTTTTTCAAATTTTTTTTGTCTTGAAAAAAATCTTCAGATTGTATTTTTTTGAATTTTTTTCAAATTTAAATTAGAAAAACTTCGAAAAACATGTTTCAAATTTTTTATACATAAACAAAAATGGAAAAACGAATGGCAGAAAAGAAACACGAGAGTGGGAAGTGAAAAATTCGTGTAAAAGAAGAGAGAAACTTTGAAAATAAATAAAAAGTTTGAGAATAATGAAATAGAAAAACGAATGGTAGAAAAGAAACACGAGGATGGGAAGAGAAAAATTCGTGTAAACGAAGAGAGAAACTTCGAGAATAATGAAATGGTGTGGGTGGGTTGAGTTGACGGGCTTAGCAATTGGATGCTTGCTGGGGCGGTGTGCTGGTGCACTAGCCATACAAGTAGCACCCACGCTTACTTACTTTGGTTTGTTTGTGAAAATTAGGACCCACATAAAAACATTATATCATGTTTCATTGATTATTGCTATCCATTGAAATTAGCTAGGGTGTGTTTGTTATATATGGTGTTTTTAATTGGACAATTTAAGGGATATATGGTTGGCACAGAAATGTGCTTCAGTTAAATCGAGTCCCCCTCCGTACCCAACACTATCCGTCACTTTTGTTTAGTGTCCCTCTTTCTTTTTAGAGAGATATATCCATAGCATTCATAAGTTAATTAAATTAAAAAAGATATAGCATCATAGGCCACCAATGAATTAATAATGTTATTGGACTCAAATGGGTAATTAATTATAAACTCTCTTTAGGATTTAGGATGAATCATTCGATAAAAAAAAAAAAATTCGATTGCAGACTCAAATAAAAGTTCAGAGCTCTAATGTCACCTGATGAAGGTTAAAAAACATGAGAATTAAGAGGTTTGAATTATGTATAATGTAAAAAACATTTTATTTTTGTAAAAACAATTAGTGCTCGATCACGAATAACAAAAAAGATAGAGTTTCTTAAGGGTTAGAGAAACATACAAATATATTTATATGATAAATATATTGATAGATTTTCACTTTAATTCAACTGATTACCTTCACTAAGATACCCCGATTCGAACTCATGAAAACAGAAAGCGCAACGGAGCCGGTAATGATACCCCGATTAGCTATGCTGCTGGCTTCGACAATTTTGCTAAAAGCAACCTCCAACCAAATGTGCATGTCTTAGTTGGTACATCATTCAACCTCATCCTTTGCAATACCGAAAATAATTATTTATTTATTATTTCAAAAATAAAGTATCGATACATTTGTGTTTTCAAATGTATTATAGAAACTCCCAATTTTACATATAATATACTTAGACATGCAAATAAAACAAAATTAAGAGAAAAATAATTTAGTCACATATATCTTTTAACATTGTTTTTGTTTTAATTTTTTGATTTGTTACACAACTAAATATTTTTCAATTCTAATAGCGAGAGATTTATACAGTATGTTAGAGATTTTAGATTCGATTCACAACTTCCAATATTTTTCATTTGAAGATATGATCGCATAAATTAATATTCCTTATCCGGTTTAGTGTTGGAAGGAAGGGGGCCCCGATATTTCCGTACCTAAACTTTACAGAAATTGGACGCAACCACATATATTGGCCAAAGGTGAAGAAAGATAAACAGTGCCGTCTTGTTTATTTCAACTTTTCATTTTCATCATTCATTCCCAATCCCATATGTAGTACAGATGAATTATTTCTCACTACCCTAGTCGTGTAGGTCATCAATTTCACCAACATGGTCTCAACTGTTTGCATCTAAACCTTAACATCCTCCATGCTACAAATATAGGACCTATATACAAAGACAAAAGAACTTCTTTTCTGATTATTACTAATACTAATATGTACACAAAATCCTTTTCTAAAAGAATTATTGTCCTCAAAATTATGAGATACTGTATAGGATTATTCAAGGAGCACCAAGAGAACTTACGAGCTAATATATGTGAGCCGATAGAACCTTTGAGGATCAACAATAAATATATGGCAGCCGATAAAACAAAATAAAAGAACAAAATAACATCGGAATTTTAACGTGGAAAATCCTCAATGTGAGAGTAAAAAAACATGGGTCGTCCAGACCAAAGAAATAGCTGTACTATAATCAAATAAGGGTACAAAAGAGTCTCCAAGTGAGATACAAACAAGTGCTAACAACCAATTAGACAACAAAACACTAAAGCTTACAAAACAAGAACAAGATGAAAAATTCCCAAAAACCTGAAGCACTGCAAATCCTATTTCTCCCAAACCAGACCTGATTTCGACGATCCGAATGGTGAAACTGTAGGCCCTGAAGCTGCGAATCTGCCCTCCAAATGTGAGCCAAATCCAACAGTTAATGAATCGGGACTCGATGTTTTAGTGAGGCTGCTGTGTCAAAAACGGGAATTGGTTTCTCTCTATTTTTCTCTCTTTGTTGGTTGTTCTTTCTCACAAAATTTACTCTCTTATGACCTGTTTGGTTCGAGGTAGATGGATGGAAGGGGGGGGGGGAGGTGAGGGGGTAATCTTGACTAAAAAATGTTTCTTTTTATTATTTTTTTTTTAAAAAAAAACGTTTTTTATTCTTGAAAAAAAATTTAAAACAAAATTTTTAAATTGGTAAAGGGAATATTTGTTTTTGTTTTTAATTATTTTTTCAAGAATAAAAAATGTTTTTTTTTAAAATGATTTAATAAAAAAAAATAATTGTCAAGATTACCTCTTCACCTTCCATCCCCTCCCCTTCATCTATCTCGAACCAAACATGCCCTTAATTACCCTTAGTATGACCACCATCCACTTATATAAGTGAGACAAAATGGGCCAACAAAATTGGACTTTTCTCCACATAGGAAGGGAGCCCAAAACCCAACAAACATATCATGTGGTTTCGATTTGTTTAATTTTGAGCTTATAAAAAATAGTTTATGTTAATTTATTATAAGTTTTCATTAGAGAAAATTGTATCTTTATACGATGTGTTTTTATAAACTACTTGATAAACTTATAAATAATACGTAAAAGTTTATTTATTTACATAATTTTTTTTTGTATAAGCTCAAAAATATGTCAATTAAAATAGGCTTGCACAACAAGAAAAGTGAACTATACCCACAACAACTTTTCAGAGAGGTAATACTTGTACCTACGAACGGCTAATAACTCATAATTGTTGCTGTAAGTTTGTAACTAGTGTTTTTATTAAGGGTAAATAGTTGTTTAGTCCCTCCAAAATTAGCGAAATTTGATTTATTCCTTGTTTATTTTTTTTTTTAAATCTACCTTTGCAATATGAAGATTCTCTCATTTTGCCCTATGGTTGGACAACTGAGCATCTGATTGTGCATTTTATATGACATGTCACATATGCGTAGAAATAATTTAATTTATATTTATTTTTTAATTCCACATCATTTATTAATTTATGTACAGTCAGATGAGATGGAATTAAAAATTAAATATAAATTAAATTATTTCCACGTGTATGTGCCAAGTTATAAAAAATGCATAGTCAGATGTCCAGTTATCCAACTAGAGGGCAAAAAGAAGGAATCTTCATATTGCAAGTGTGAATTTCAAGAAAAAAATTAAAAACGGGGGTAAAATAGACAAGAGAATAAAAACATATGTTATTTTTTATACTGATTTTGCAAAACTATGTTTGGTGGGTTGAGATTCCTCATGTAATTGGGAAGACTATACTAGGAATAGGTTAGGTCTTCCTTGTTTCAGATTTTGCTAGCTTGAGGGTTTGGTTTATGCCCCCCTCTTGGTACTTTGACTTCTTTCTTTTTTATCTATCCTTTGATGGTGCCTCAGCTTGCTAGGCTCATCTTGCTTTTAAAAAAAAAAAGTCAAAATGGCTCATTGATTTTGGGACGGAGGGAGCAGTTCCTTGGAATCTCATTAATTATCAGGTGGCAGAATCGTTTACATGTTTTCAGAGAGAGTGATTAATGTGCTGATAAGATTGCCTCCCTTGACCATAATAGCTCTAGATTCACTTGGTTGGAACATTTGATGCAATAATTGACTTTGAACTAGATTAGACGGTCAAATAAGCTAGATATTAGTTGTGAAAACTAAAAAAAATAAAAATAAAGTGCTTTGCAAATTTCAAACATCAAACAATTAGGTCTGTTTGTTTTAGATTTTTAAAATTGATTTTTTCTTTGTATATTTGAAAATAGATTTTCTAAAATCATTTTAAAATATTACAAGTTTTTTCAATTTAGTTTTTTCTAAATTGAAACATTAATTTTTGACATTATATAACATAAACGCACATTATTGAAGATCAGAACATAGTCAAAATCACAATTTTTTCAAAACATTGTATTTCAAAAATGATTTTTATGAAAGTCTATTTGAAATAGCTTCAAAATTAAATGTTTTTTTGAAATTTTGATATCCAAAAAAGTTTCAATAAAATGATCAAATACCTAAAATAAAATTTTAAGAATAACTATTCAAACCAAATTTTCATTTGAAATTTTTATTAAAAAAAATTTGTAAATTTTTAACATGAAATTATTTAACACTAAAAATCTATTTTAAAAAATCTATAACAAGCCCAATATCGGTATGTCTTGTTTAATGTAGATTTTCTTTATTCATATATTTATAAACAACTTAATCTAACCATATATATATTATTGTTAATGGTGCATTCCCCATTTAGATAAGATATATATATATATTTACAATAACTGCTAGATTGCCACCTTACGGTTTCTCGAAAGAAAATGCTGGCTAGTTGTCGTTCAATTAACTGTTCGTTGGAAGCTTTGGCAATGTAGAAAAAGTAACATGGAAATTCATACCTAACACTTTGGATTATTCAATGTATTCTCTTTATTTTATAATTCTTATCCTTTATGTCTTTTTTACAACTATTAAATTAATCTTAATATAAAAAAACTATATTAAATTAATGTTTTGTGCAATCATTGATGAATATAGGATTCGACTACCAGCATAGTATATCCGTACAAGTACAATTTGCATACAATAAACTTTGTTTGTTAAAGCCTTGAAAAATTATTTAACTAGTTTTCTTTCACTACAATTTGTGTTAGAAATCTTGGTAAAAGTCATATATATAGATAGAAAATGCTCAAACAACTGAATTTTGTATTGAAAAAAAAAATTAAAAAATATCATAATTACATAGTTAAAGTTTCATATTAGATGGAAGGTAATCAAAATATGTTTATAAGTACGTAATACTCATTGATTTTGTAGAGTTAAGTTAACTCTACTCAAATACTATATATTTATTAAGCTAAATGCAGTTTTGCCGCCTCAAATTTTATTTTATTTTTTTAATTTTTTTATAAGCAAAGATATATTATAAGGGAGTACAAGGTGTTGAGATATGCCTTAAAATCTTGGTTTCGGAGAAGTCATATTTAGTTTTGTTGATTTTTTGAAAAAGAAAATATTTTTTGTAGAACACTCTGGCTTGGATTTATTTTATTTTAAAATAGATTTGTTACTAATTTTTAAGTATATATTTTTTATAAATAGGGAGTATTTTATTCATAGAAAAATAAGAGAGTAGAGATGTAGGGAATCAATTAGGATTTACCGCCGACACAAAACTAGGGTTTTAGAGAAACAAAAGAGGGGTTGTCTCGGGATTTGGGTAGAATTAGGATTAATTCTTGTAACTCAATTGGAACTCTTGTAAGGTGACCTTGTGATTATAGTGGAACAGAGAACTGCTCTCTCCCCCAAAGTAGATCATTTTTGAACCGAATTAGGTAAACAAATTATCATGTTCTTTCTTCTCCTTTATCATTTTATCGGTTGTTATTATTATTGCTTATTCCGCTTGTTATTGGTTGCAGTTCTATTGCTCCACACATCAAGTTTCATATTGGTGTGATTTTATTGACGAATTCACATCACAAGGGATACTCAATCCATTACAATACAAGCAAATTATTATATACTAAGAGAGAAAGGACATACGACCGACACGACCACTAAACCAAAACCAAGAGAAAACTTTAATATCATCTACTAGTTGAGAAGCATTCGATAAATTCCCGTTGAAAATTAAATAACATCATTTATGAGCTTCCAAGTACAATTACTTGATTTTAACCCTCAAATTTTAATTGCTTGATTTTAAACCCTACGTTTTCACAATTGCTTGATTTTGGTTTTCAAGTTTTCAATTCGGGTGTGAAAACTGCTTTTATTTTTTTTATAATAGAAAAATGCTTTTATGAACTAATAACTAGAGCATGTATATGCATTGAGGTGCTTGTTATGAAGTCTCACATTGAATGTGAGTTGGTTCGGACAATAATTTATAAAGAGGCGGTAATTCTCACTTTACAAGTCGATTTTATAAGGTTGATTAGACCCAGCTTCCAATTTTAAGAGTGTTAAATTGGAATTTTTACTCTAATCTTTACATAATTGCAAAGCACTATGATTCGTGTCCTAGGAATTCCTACAAGTACAATGGATTTACAAAGGGATCTTCCAGATATATTCCAACACATAACTGACCTCTTAGAGATGGTTTATCAATCTTCTTTAATTGTACTTCACCAATATCTATAACTTTTTTCCTTTTTCTTTTACCAACCATCTTGTACTTCGATTCACCCTTATCAGATTAGTTTAAAATTTAAGCAATGTTCTATAGTGGGAAATCACCTGACAATTTTATATTGTTATGACTTATGATGCTGTAATTAATATAACAACTCCCATCAAAGAAAATTAAAGAACCATAAAACAATTATAAGATTTTCCAAAACTATTTTGATCAAACTTTTGTGCTATATATATACATAATATATATCTTTTTATTATCATGTGTCATGCAAGTGGGCCATAAGAAGAGACAAATTAGCAAAATAACAAAGCTAGCTATCATCAATAACATTATTCAAATCATGCATATTGAAAAGATACTGCTACTTTTTGTATCCTTGAATGAGATAGGATTAATAAGGTATTATAGGCAACATGAATGGGAAGCATAAAAAAGTTAAAGTACTATTTTAAAGAAGAAAACAGATTTGGCAGCTCCTAATATGTTGTGAACACAAACACTTTGTTTGAGTAAACCTGAAGCGATGATGACCCTCATGAATTGTGATAGTTACTGCAGAGTTCTTGAGACATGTGTAATACCATAAACTTGTTCTAATAAGTGCTACTAGCCTCATGCACATAGTGCTATTCAGTTCTAATCCAATGAATTTGGAGATAGCCTAACGTAAAGCATTCAAATTCAAAAGTGAGATAGAAAGGAAAAGCACAACTCATGAACACAAGTAAATTGCGGCACGCATCCGCAATTGTAACTGCAGTATTGCTGAAGTGGTAGTCTTCGTAATCGTATTGTCCCGTAATTGTGATGTGATTTTCATTCATGTGTACGGCCGTATCACAACCACATCAGACAATTTCGGTTATGTTCGTTTAAGTTTCATCACCAAAAAATAAAATTTATGAACCTCAAATCTTAATTTGCGTCAAACCTAATGAAAAATCTAATTTTTAACAATCTCGCAACCGTGTATTTTAGGCACATTCTAATAAGTATTTATGCAATAAACTAAGACACTGCAATGATAGGTAAATAGTGTAATGGTATAGTAGTGTCATTTTGTATAGTTTGTGAAATTTCAAAATGAGTTCAACCACAACAACTACATTGCGCGTTGGAATAATCACAATGATCGCAATCGCAACAACCGCATCACAATTTAAAACCATGATAGGACCATGCACACCAATATTGTTTACCAGTTCGGTTGAAATTGACATACGTCTGGACTATCAATAAGTCTTTACATCAAATACAAGAGTTACAAGAAAGTAGCTTAAAGAATTCTTTAGAACAAACCATATTTTATTACCATTTTGTCTCAATCTCTTAAAAACAAGAGAGTTATAAAAGTGACAAAAAAAACTATTCCCAATTTTTCACCAAGAGCAAGAAGAGCAATCCTCAATTTCAGTTAAGAACCCATTAGAGAAAGCAATGATCCTTCTTCAATTACTCATTGTTACCTATGGTGTTTATAAATAATGTGTTTTATAATTCTAGAATTTCTTCCAAAAAATATCTCAACCCTTAGACTTTGATTCCCTAAGAATTACTTGGATCTCACCAAAACTTCCAAATCTACATAAAAACACTGGTTTTTATACATGGACTATTTGACCTGCATCGCAAATGAGGCAGAGCAAAAACATCCTGAATCTTCAAAATCCACCCACCTCATGGATTAGACAGTCCCAAAATATGTTATGTGCATTTTAATACGATTTCTAGGCAGACACATCAATTCTTGAACCTTAAGCACCAACTTTCACTTGCATCCATCCATCCTTGGTAGTCCCACGATCATCACTTCGACCTCTTCAATAATCAAAATATCTTCCGCTTTTTTGAAGATCTTGCATCTGATCTAACTACCTTAGAATTTTAGGTAGTTTCGCAAGTTGCAACCTTATTCAATCCTGGAATGCCTTCCTTGCACTTGAAGAACTCGCATTCAATTACAAACCTGCAAAATTTAACTCTCCTTCCCCCAACACAATCCGCTGATCGAATTTAATGTTATCCTATTACACACAATGTTTGAATGACAATAAAGAATTCAACTCCACATCTAGAGTCCATAGGAATTTCATGTCGAATGGTGATATACACCACTGTTATTGTGAGAATAAATTTTGAAACTTACATAATAATGGAGATTTGATATTTCATATCCATGAACTATGTGATATGATCATCAATTTACTCACATAATAATGTATATTTTACTATTATCCCACTTCACAATAAAGTTTTGATTAAAAATACTTTAAGAATAATGTCTTTATATTTAATAGGGTCTCACGATTAAGTCTCATTAGGGTGCGTTTAATTTGCTAAAAAACAGGAGACTGGACTGGACAACTTTTGTTGTATCCTGTTTGCTTTGAAACTAGTTAGGGCCCGTTTGGTGCGCAGGATAACATAGTGACATGATAGGATATAAAACAGGATAAAGATAGGATATGATAACAATTATACTCAGTTATCATATCCTATGTTTGGTGCACACAGGATAACAAACATGATAACTATTATATTTTGTTTTTAAAATATTATAAGATATATAACATATTTAATTGACAAAATTACTCTTGTAAAAAAACTGTTATTTTTTTAAAATTATTTTGTAATACTTTGAATTTTATAAATAAAAAATATAAATAAGTAATCAAATAACTTTATATAATTTAAAATAAAAATCATGAGAAAATAATCAAGTTTAATTTTTTATATGAATCATGATCAAATAAATAACTCAATAATATATACATGTTAGATAAGCCAAATAAATATATGATATATCTCATACGTAAATAATAAAACTACTATTGCAAAAGAATTATATTTAATTTTTTTATAAAATTTAAATTAATATCCCTATTTGTCAATTTTTTTAATAATCATTTTACTTTAAAATATTGTAATTTTAGTAAAATTTTGATTTTTTAGAATATATAAATTACAAAATTACCCCTGTGAGAAAATCATATATATATTTAAAAATTAATTATTTTACTATTTATACTTTATTAATTTTATTTTTTGTATTTTAAAATATATTTTATAAAATAAATCAGTCATTTTTTTTCTTCTTTTTATCTTATCCTGCTGGTAACCCAACTCAAATTCAGGATAATAATTATAACTAGAGAGACAGGATAGGATAAGCTTTAGGATTAACTTATCGTATCCTACTATATCACCAAACACTGGATTGCGGCAGGATATGATACAGTTATCCTATCCTGTCTCTTATCCTGTGCATCAAACGGGCCCTTATGAGATTAGACAAATTAGGTAGCAAAGTACACAACAAAAACAAGATTTTTTGTCCCTCACTAAATCATATGACAACTTTTTGTCCACAATACAACTATAAAAAATACGAAAATATCAATTTTATTTTCAAATATAAAAATAATATTATCGCCCTATATATCTCTCCGATACAGTTTTATCATACCATGTATTATCTTTTTATGTCATGTAATATTCTGTCGAATCCTTGATTTAATGTTTAATTAAATCGAGAAACTATTATAGGAACTTTATTACTTTGAAAAACAAACATAATAAAGAAATATCTTATTATTGTTAATAAATGACCGAGTTGTAATAAAACCATTGGTCTCTAGTATTTACACCAACAATTTACTCTATTACAGCTTCACACAAGAAACTCTTTTTGATTTAACCCTAACCTCCAAAGGATCTCACCAAAGCTTCTAAACCTCCAGAAAAACGCAAGTTTAATTTGTATACAATATTATATAGACCTCATTTTAAATTTTCTTTTATTGCATGGTAAGGGATTATGTACATGTAGCTATCAATATTTTGATGGAACATGTAACTATCATCAAAATTGTTTAAAGTTGTCATTTTAATTAGAATTACTCTAATAAGGTAACACTAGACGAACATAATTTAATAGCTTAGTAGTTTTCCCACAATCATGACAAAGTACTTTGTTAACCACCGAAAACTTTAAAAACAGAGAATGCTAGTGTTTTATCAAAGATTCAAAGTTCACTTTGTTTGATTGTTTTTGTGGTTAATACAAGGGTTTAGTTAATTATATTTGATGGAGTGACTAGAATTTAGGTACAAGATTACTTCCTTAAAATAAAAACCAAATGCTCCAATATAGGTCCCTTCAATTGATTTATGTGAGTGACACATGAGTCATCCAATTTATAATACTAATGACCCTAAAATATCAATTCTAACCCCTTTTAAACTGGTCTTCTTTGCGTCATCTATCATAAGGAATTATTGGCTCTAAGAGTTTTTAATTTTCAAAATTGATTATGAAATTGGGTAGGGACCCCAAAAATAACAACTTTCCTATAGGATTGACATTACTATTAACAGTGCTAAAAATGGTTTTAAATTTCTTATACAACATATCTAGTTCCCTACTCCTACCTACCAAGCTTTGATTATAGATCACATTATTGACACGCAATAACTCATTAGAGATACTTAATCATGGCCACAAAAATTAAACCTTGTTTTTTACCTTTTAAAATTTGAGTCGAGTCTAACTCAATTTCTACAAAATCGAGTTATCAGATGAAGACTACTCTCACTTATAAGTTATAATACACACCCTAGCTCACTCTCAGAACTAGACATATGGAGTCTGACACAAGTGGTCTGAAACCTGATAGCAAGTAGCCCACTAAATTTAGATTAAACTTCGATACTTTCTTAAAATTTGTACTGACCCTAACTCAACTTCTAATAAATTTATAAGGATGATCGATGAATATCTCCACTTATAAACACATTTTCGGACTTTATATTATCTAATGTGCGACTTTTACCTATAGCTTAAAAAAGTTTAATCTGCCATATCAAACCATGAATCTGTATTGGCAATGACTAATTTGAACAGTCATAAATAACAAATTACATCTAGTAATAGTAAAAAAATCCATAGCCATTCACATAAGATAAATAACCAAAAACTTTATGACATGGACTCTACACAGCCACTTATATGGTCTTTTTCTTGATGTATATCTCATACCAAACATACATACACTAGCACCACTTCCCAATTATTGTTGAAATTTTGCTCATGTAAGCCCTAGGCACTATGTCTCTTTCCTCAATTTGGTCCCACTTTTCATGCCATCACCTTCCTATAAATTCAATCCATTTCTCACACAACATTCTTCAGTTTTCTTATCATATCAAAGTCTCTTAGCTAGCATATTATTTAATTTTCAACAATACCCACTTTTAAAAAAGCCTAATAAAATTTCTTGAAATTTCTAGCCATGGTTCCAAGTGAGATCAGAGGAATCAATTATCTACCAGCTCCTCCTGAAAATTCATTCCAAATTCCACAAAACTTTGTCTTACCACAAAATGAAATTCCAAACTTCCATCTAAATAATCTCTTAAACAGCTTACCAACAAATTATCATTATCCATCAGCAGGCCATGAATTTGCACCTCCTTCATGTCTTAGTAGCAACTCAACTACTTCTGATGAAGCAGATGAACTTCAATTCAATATCATCGACGAAAGGAAGCACCGACGAATGATATCAAACCGAGAATCTGCTAGGAGATCAAGGATGAGGAAACAAAAACACTTAGATGAACTTTGGTCACAAGTTGTAAGACTTAGAACTGAAAATAACAACCTTGTTGATAAACTTAACCATGTTTCTGAGTCACATGACAAAGTTGTTCAAGAAAATGCACGTCTCAAGGAAGAAACTTTCGATCTTCGTCAAATGGTAGCCGATATGCAAATCGGTAACTCTTTTCCTTGTAACATGGAAGATTTTGGTGAAATTCCATGCAGCAGTTCACCACACAAAGATGATTAAAATCAATAAAACGATTTTCATGTTTTCATTATAAAGACATAAATTACTCTCTATGTTCTTTTTTTTTTTTACTCTTTTATGATCCATCCATGGATGGTTTTATATTGTACTTGTCCATTCATTGGACATGTATGAATTTTAGAAGCATATATACGAAATAAAAGCTTTAGATGTTGATGTTCATTATTACTTAAGAGTTATTATAGTATCATGAAATTTTATGCTTACGTTGTCCATTGTACAGAACAAATAAACAGTTGTTGTTTGTGTCACATATCGCCGCGTACTTATCCTATATTAGTGAATGTTGTGATTAATCAATCAGTGTACCTAACCTGAATATCATAATATCATTAGTAGTACTATTATGAAATTATTAACAATGATGGAAATAATGGTGTCTTTTCCATTTTGCCCACTAAATATATAAATTCTGGTTTTAAATTGCAGTTGCAGTTACACTCTGAATCATTATATTACGACAAAATAGAAATGAAGCGGTGATGATGAGAGATATACAAATAAAAAAGCAGTATGAAGGGCCAAAGGCGATAGATGATCTAGATTCGAGTACAATGTTGTCAATACAGATAAAATATTGTTAAAGACCTCAAACTCATTTATTGCAATCGCAGGTCGTAATTTAAAATCATTATATAAACCTCATAATTAAAATGGAAATCTTATAACTAAGACATTGGACTCAAGTAATTAATGAACTTTTCTAGAACAGATTGTTCAGAAGAACTCGAGTTCAATTTCTAGGAGGAACAATTCCTTACCAAGCTTTCTTAACCTTGCTGCAGAACTCTGAATTACGAGAGTCCTCAAAGGGTTAATAAAAGAAATGGAAATCTTATAATAGAAACATATGGAAATGCTCAAAAAATGAAGTAGCCACATATAGACACTTTTGTCTTTAGTAGGGCCAAGAGAGGTAAGAAGAAGTGAGGAATGAGGTATGCACGTGCAATAGTAAAACAATGTTAATGTATCATATTTTTGAAAGAACATCCAAAAGTGTGTCCATTGTTGAACAGAGTAACTATAGGGTCAATACGAGACAAATGATGGTGGAGGTTCTGGTGATAGTGGATCATAATACATATTACTACCTCAAGTAGCAAAACATATAATCAAAAGGGTATCCACTAAAAACATAAAACACTGTTGATGATGTTTTTTATGAGGGCATCAAGGTCTTTTCCACATACCCCCATCTTCCATATGTCACTAATGTGGATAATGTCATCAAGTGGTGTCTATGGTTCAGGTGTGCTTGAAAATTAACATAGCCATTTATAATGTTTTAAATAAAGGTCTGCGACTGCGATCTAGATCGTAGTATAAGTATTCGTATTTGACTGTAATTTTTTTTCACAATATCAAACATTGTAAAATAAGTGTGACCGTTGCTACGGCCGTCGACAAAGTTACTAAGTAGTGCAACAGCAATACCTTAGCATACTTTTCAATTTGCTTTTGGGCATGTTGTTAGTTATTTTATACTTTGCTAGGACTTGAACTCTGGATTTCTAATTCCTTTATCTGTTAGTTAAACTAGTTCAACCAGTTGAACTATCGATCCCACCTAATGATATAAACATTCACTAAACCACATGAAGACATTTTTAGCATAAAGTTGGAGATTTGGTTATCTTAAAGTTTGGTAAAATAAACAAAACAAAGACAGAGGCGTGTGGCATGACCATGATTGTTTTTTTGACAAGGGAATCATGATAGCATTATATGCACAAATCGTGCATCATTTGATAAAATTGTCAAACCGGCCGGGTCATGTTGGTGCTGGAATGCTTCCCAATTTTCATAAAAAAGTCAAAAACCCAAAACCTACAAGAAAGTTATCATTCTGATTGCTCTATACGGTATATCTATGAAGTAGAAGTTGTTAGTTAATTTATACATATACATGCATGCGTATCCATAAGCATAAGAGATTATGGTGTCAAAAAAAAAAACATAAGAGATTATATATATCATATGCAACTAATAAAAAATACCAAAATTGTTAAGTCTGACCATGTATGTGAATGGATTTTAAATCGCGGCTCTTTCACTAGTGCCTGTTTTCAATAACTATTGTTATTTCGTTTATGTAAAAAAAACAAAAAAATTAATTAAATGTATTTTTGTTGCAATCATGTGATTAGAGAGATGAAAATTCAAGTCATAGAGAGATTAGAGCATAATAGCAAGAAAAATTTTGTTCTATATATAGAGAATCAACAAATTAAACTAAGATACCAATCAATAAACTAACAAATTCTAACTAATCTTTGTAAATTCAATATTTGAAAAACGTTGACTTCCGAAACAAACTCAAAGCAATAAATACAGAACAAATCTTGAGCGAAGAAAATGAAAACTAGAAAAACTGCAAGTAAATTCAATACAGGGTGCCTCCAACTCAAGCAAATGCTTCGGCCAAGTGCCTCCAACATCATTGTCGAATCATCGTCGGTCCTGTTCATCACGGAAGAGAGGATATTAAAATCCAGTTAAGCTCATGCTCTCAAAAAGAGCTCCTTCGCATGGATCAAGCGTTACTGACATCATCGATGGTTCAGAGTAGCACTCTAATATCATAATCAAACGTCGTCATCTACAACACTGACTCGGCACCGACAATGTTAGTTCAAGTTCTTACTATTTTTATTATTTGATATTAAACACATTAGTGAATATCGTTAAGAGTCCTACGTCGGTTGTGAGATGACCTGAATATATGTTTATAATTAGTGAGGGTAATCCTAACCTTAATTACAAACCCGTTTTGTAGGGATAAATTAGACCTAACTCACAATTCTAAGATGGTGTCAAAGCCTCGTCCACGAATTGTTGGGCCACCTGGCCGCTATAAAATTTATGATCCGGTCATCCACTATTTATATCCGCGTACCAAGTCCAATAATGCTGAGGTAAGGGGGTGTGTTAAGAGACCCCATCATTTGCGAGATGACCTAAATACTACTGTGGAGAAACTACACCAAAGCAATACACTCATTGATTGATCGCAACATATATGATATGAAAAACATATTTATTATTTTTAAGTCTATTTACTACATCTTTGCATATGTAATCTATCATGATTGTTCTTTGCAATGGTCATTCAGTCCAGGCTTAAACTCATGTGGTAAAGCCATGTGGATATAATTTCTCTTGATTGTTGGGAAAAAGAGGCATAGAGAAAATAAAAGAATAGAATCAACAATACAAGAATATAATATGGAAACTCTAAAATAGAAGAAAAAACCACGACTGTTGTCAAAACCGACAACAAAAGAATATCATTATGCGAAAGATTGTTACAACACATAGACTACTATCAACCTTATACTCACACTCTCCAAAGCAAATAGTTAACTACATCTCACAACCCTCTAATACAAGAGTATAACAGAAACAAAAAGAGTCAGATATATAAACTTAAAGTGTTTCCAACTTGTGGATCTAAAACCAAAGAACTTAGGTTTAATATATATATAGCCTTGATTTCCCCTTCTTCATCACTCTAAGCGATGTGGGACTTCTCCGATAGCTATTTTTTAACATCCTTCTTTATTTAACAAACTAGGTGATGTGGGATTTGACAATCAACCCCAACATTGATTTCATCACTGAGATAAATTGGCCAGCTACAATCACATGGTCTCGTGACTATCTGACCTTCTTAGATCTTGACATACAAAGATGGAGTCAAAAGGCAGTGGTGGCGGACAATGTCGTAGATTTTATAATCCGCATCGGCTTACGATCACGACAAGTGCTTCGTTTCTCCGACCACATCGTCTGTCCGGTTAAATTTGAGTTCATCTTACTAAGTAAACTTTTCAAAAGAAGGCACATGTCGGATGCAAAAGGTAAGTAGCCAAGTATCCACAATCTTATAATGCAAATCCAGCTAGCCTTGGCTACTAACATAACATGAGTCAGAAAGGCTAAAAGTCAGAAGTAATATCAAATGGCCAATGAATGTAAAAAGCATGAAAATTCCAAGCTTCATCCCTTATGCATTAGAAACACATGATCCGTTGGCCAATAACAACATATGCTCTCAATGTTTGATTCAAATCACAGAAAGAATTACCTTACAAGTCTGCATCAAATGCAAATTGGTCCTTATTGGACACGATGCAACTCTTCATATGACGCCATTACAAACTGGTCATGCGCCATTACAAACTGGTCATGCATCAACTTGTTATATGGGTTGTACAACTTGTAACCCTTTCAGGTTTGATCATAACCGACGAAGATGAACTTCTCGCTCTTGTCATCAAGTTTGACTCTTTTCTCGTCTGCAATGTGAACCAAGCTATATGGTTGTAGTATGTTTTCACAATTTTAGATTGTGCTACCTAAACATCTTGAAAAGAGCGATTTAATATCTTGGTCTCAAATATTTGTTCAAAACAATTTTATTTCGGACATAACATATACTAACATACAGTAATACAGTTTGTGTGTGTGCACACACACACAAAAGTTCAACAAAATCAATTCTTAATAGTATGTTAATTCAGAGCTAATTCATATCTTTGAAATGAATACGACTTCTCTAAAATGAACAATTCACTTTATCATTTAAATTAAGCAATATTAGTCCTTAGTTAACAAATCAAAGGTACATATTGTAGGTAACAAATCGCAACCTTATTAAAATAACAATCCTTGATTGTCTAACTTTACACCTTTAATCCTTGATTGCAAGATATCTGGCTGGCTAGATATTAGGCTAACAGTAGGAGTAACAGAATCTATAAATGAGAAGTCAGAATTTTCACAAATTTTATCTTTCTCCCATATGTTGCATATCTTGTTGTACACCTTAAACATAGTAGGCCTTTGTTCAAATAAAGGATGAACACATTCACGTGCTACTCTAAGAAGAGTATATACCTCATCTTCAAATTCTATCTTGTTTATATATTCATCCACTGCATCACAGAATCTAGAAGGGTCATCCTCCAACATTTTTACTTGATTATATTCACATATTTGGCCAAATTTCTTCCCATTAATCAGCTCAAAAAGCAGACAACCAAAGTCAAAAACATCCTTCTTGTCAAGTCCTATGTTTTTGTTCAAATCATTATTCATAAACATGGCTCCTCCAAAATTGGATATTTTTGGCTCAAAATTTTTCCCTAGCAAGATACAATCAGAATTTATATTGAGATGAACCATATGCAGGCTATGATGGAGGCAACATAAACCTCTTGCAACTCCAAGTGCAATTTTGATAACTATTTGCCATCCTAATTTTGTAGTTTCATTCAACTTATCAGAAAGCTTTCCATTTGACATGTATTTATACACCAAAAAAATTTCTGTTTTTCCTTCTTCTATACAAAAACCAATCAAAGGAACTATGTTTCTATGATTGTATTGTCCCAAAATCATTATTTCTAACTCAAACGTTTTGATAGACAATTGAGAATCATGTAGTTTCTTAACTGCCAAGAAACAACCATTTGGAAGAGTTGCCTTGTACATTATACCAGTTACTCCCAACCCAATGACATTGTTCATGCTAAAGTTTTCTGTTGCATGACAGAGTTTTGTGAAGTGCATTCTATAAGTCAATCTTCCAACTTTATTGATCTGGTGAAATCATTCATCCAAAAAACAATAAAGACAATAACATTATGTTATTTTTATGTATAAATGTCATTTTTTTATAATAAGATTAATGTCTGGAAAAATCACAGTTACCTGTATTCTTTTCTCTAGCAACTCCTCCATAGGCAAGATTTTGGCTTTTTGTCTATTTTTCTTTAGTTTCTGTACATGATAGGCCCCAATAAAAAGATGATTAATAGCAATAAAAAAAAACCTTTCAATTATAATATAGTTACATCAAAATCTTTTTAATGAAATCCTATAGCTTAAATTAAAACATGAGTGATTGATCTAAATGCAAACATCTATAATGCTATAATCAAAATTGCATTGTCTCTCCATTATCACCATTATTTAAATCACTCTATTTGACAATTTCTATTTTTACAAGAACATATTTTCATTGGTCCGTTAATTACTACTACTACTACTATTTCAAGTGTAATTTGGTCTGTTGGATTAATATAAATAAAGTCTATCCATTTATGTATTTACTTCCAAGATTGAAGTAAACTTGAGTGTTCTTTTTAAGATATTGTGAGTGAATTCTATCTAGGCTTCCGAGAAAACCATTTTAGCATCAGAGAAAGATTCCAAATTGTTGGATTTAAATGTGAGTGGTTCCTCCTACATCGATAATGAATGTGAAAAATGATGCACATATAAGAGATGTGACTCAATTGCCTAATACCTTAAAGTATTAGGTGGTGATTTGGCATTTCCCTCTAATGAAGTCCTGGAGTATTAGTTTGTTGTTGCTCCTAATACTCTCTTAGACTCTCCAACAAGTGGTGTTAGAGTTATGATTTGACTTGCTGGGAGAGCGATAGCAAATCCTGAAGTTTGGTGTAAATTCCTGAAGTTTGGAGTAAATATAGGATGTTGAGATTCACACTTGAAGGAGAGATTGTTAAATTCAAATTTGAGTGGTTAGTCTCACATAGACTATGAATGGATAAAATGTTGGAATATAATTTGACTCATTCTAAAGGTTAGAACCGTACGTCTCTAGCTTTGAATCTGATTCCCAACTGATTAAATTAGCTTTTCAATCCTCTTCCATGGCCCATTATAGTTACGTAATCGCTGATTCAATTGTTTGGAGTTGGTTAAATCCATGCATTTTAGAGTGGCACGCATTTATCATGAAGGAAACTGTTGTGTAAATAGAATGACTATTTGGATAACACAAATTTTTACTAGTAGAAAAATGTTCCTCCTTCAAAGAGACTACATTTGTGATTTAATGGTCTTGCTTATTTTAGATTTCATTAGTTTTTTGTTGTTTATTGTTGTTTACTGCTGCATTATTTTATCCTTGGTTTTATCCTTTGTGGTTTTTTAGGAATGGTTTTTAACGAGCAGTTGCAGACTCCAACGTAATTAGGTGCTCAAAATGGTATATGGTGGTTATGGGATGCCAACATATTTGGAATGTCATAGCTGTCATATATGATCATGCCAATGCACTCTAATGTTTTATGACAAAAAAAAGGTGACTCATATATCAAATGTCTTAAGGTTTTCAGTGGAGATGTGGTGTATTTCTCTCGTGTATGTGGAGTATCGACCCGTTGTTGCTTCCAACTTCATCGAACTCCCCCACCTAGTGGTAATAGAGCCTGGATTCGACTTGGTGGGGGAGCGAGAGTGGATCCTAGTGTGGGAGACTCACACTTGAGGTTCCTTATATACCTAATTTCTTAAGGTTTTGGCTGGAGTCGTGGCATTGGCCTCTATGGGCATTGCTATATGGTGCGAATAATTTTTCGCGTAAAGGACACGAACAGTGCAATTTGGTACGTTTGACTTTCAAACTATCTGCTTGTTGATGAAATACAAAAGCAAGTATTTTCTTTATATCGTATCCACAGGGACTAGTGCGATATTAATTGTAAATATACAAATTCCATGATTTTAAGTGCGGGTTTGTTTCGATTTGGTTTTGTAACGTAAAATCGTGATATGAAAGTGCGTAATAAACTTTGGATATAAAAACTTGTTGGGATCGGATTTATCAAATCATTCACATGTATCCGTTAACTATCGATATATATATTTCATTTACCAATCTATATCGTCACGTATTACTCGTCGATCATATCCGTGTCCGGAATATGTCTTGAAATCTATTGAATCTATTAATTTTCCGATATCTCGAATCATTAATCGATAAAATAGTATTAAGCTTTAATACTTTAGGTGACTATTAAATCCCAAAATCTATGTCTAAACTTTGAAATCTAACAAGTGATTATCCTAAATCTTTGATTCAAATAACATATGTCTATATCATTTAAATCCTTTGAGATAAGCATAAAAACAAAGATATCACTAATATTGATTGATAAATAAAACTCATATAGCAAAGTTAAACTAGATTCATGATCATAATTTAATTACATCCAACCCCAACAAAAGAGATTTAGCTATGAATAGCCATAATAAACTTACAAAAGAGTGAAGATGAGAAGGATTGAAAGACCATAGGGCTTGATTTCTCAAGTTGTGTGGAATCCACCTTCAAAACCTTACTAAACAGGATCTATCTATAAAAATCGTATTTTTCTATCTGATATTAGCTAGCTATATATTCATTACAAAATGATCTAAAATGCTATTTATAGACTTCTGAAATGGGCCTGTTCGCTAAGCGAATCCTTGTTCGCTAAGCGAAGAAGTTGCTTAGTTGAAGAGGTTTGCTGACACGTGTATTTAGCTGTGACTCATCCTTTGCTCGCTAGGTGTTCGCTGCAGCGAGCTTATTCGCTGCATGCTCGCTGGGTGTTCGCCAAGTACCCTGGACTCCCTGCCTTTGTTCGCTGAGGCCTCGCTGTAGCGAGTTTGTTCGCTGCAGGTTCGCTGGGTGTTCGCCAAGTACCCTGAACTCCCTGCCTTTGTTCGCTGCATGCTCGCTGATGCTTCGCTGCAGCGAATGCTTCAGAATTTTGTTTCTTTTCTTAGTATCAGCATGAACCTAACAAAATGGTTGGATTTGATAATTCTTGCACAAATTCTTAGTACACACTATATTTACATCAAAAGTGATTTATATTCCAAGGATTTGTTATCAAAATTCATTCAATAAGTGCCTTTTAAACATGTATTTTAACCAATATTTAGCACTTATCACTTGTGTTCTACTTTTTTTACAAAAAAAAAAATGACACAGTCAAAGTATACACCCATCTGCTACTTTTCACCTCTTGCTTGACCGTCTCATGTACAACAAAGTTTTTTGGATAGCGTATTCAGATTGAACTCATTTTAGTGACAATTCATGGTCTTCGAGCTCGACGTTCTTTTATGCAACTCATATGGCTTGCTTGTGTGTGGGTTGTGTGGACCGAAAGAAACCATCGATTGTTTAAAGGCTCGGCGAATTCTTTACTTTATATGTTGGACAAGATCAAGACTTTTTCATTTAGGTGGTTGAAAGCAACGAGTAGTACTTTAGCTTTAAACTGCCATAGTTGGTGGTCTAGTCCTATGCTTTGTTTGGGCCTTGTATAATTTCTTTTGGTTTTCTTTTGATTTTGGTTGTAACTTACTTTAGTCTCTCTTGGTACGTCTTGTGCTGAGAAGACTTTTTGGTATATATATATATATATATATCTCATTTTGGTTTTTTCAAAAAAAAAAAATATTTTTATATTCATATTGCCTTTATTTTAGTATTTTTATATTCATATTATGTTGGGACAGATTGAGGTAGCAGAGGCGGATTGCTCTTTTGGATGATAAAATGCAAACAACAGAGCCTACCTAATAGTGCATTCGTGTGGAGTAGTTGTATTCTACATTAACTAGGAGATACCCGTGCGTCCGCACGAGAGTAGCCGCGTTGCCGTCCTTGATAACATGAAATAGTAAAAAATAAAAAATTTTAGGTTTTCGTATTAATATATGTATATAAATATAGATAACGTGTAAAATAGACTACCTTATTAATATATTAATAAAAATATAGGTCGTGTAAAAATCATCAAAAAACTTAGGTCCGTGTATTAAATATTTGAGTATAAATAGTCCCGTAAAAATTATTAAAAAATAGACAATCATATTAATATGTTAGTGAAAATATAGGTCTCACAAAAATCATCAAAATAATTAGGTCACCGTATTAAATATGAGTATAACCCATAAAATTATAAAAAAATAAAACAAAATAGGCAACTTAATTAATATATAAATAAAAATCTAAGTTCTGTAGAAATCACAAAAAAAAAAATTAATATGTAAATATTTTTTAATTAAAAAAATTAAAAAATAATAATATTTTCTTTTATAAAAATGTATTAAAATTTTATTTTTTTTAATAAAAGGTTTAATAATTATTTTTTATTTAAAAAAAAGTTTACAAAGTTTTTAAAAAGTAGTTCATAATTTTTTTTTTACTTTTTTATATAACAAAATTATTTTATAAACTACATATAATAAAAAAAATTATAATTTAGTTTTTAAAAAAACAATTTTTATTTTTTAAAAAATTAAAAACATTTTATTTATTTTTAAATACTTATTTAATTTTAAAATGCCACATAACCAATTTTTAATCAAAAAAATTCAACGGGGGGCTACCAAATGCAAAAGGGAGTAAACTTTAGGGGCCAAAATCGAACAATTGAAACTTGGAGAGCTAAAATAAAATTAGGAAACTTAGGGGGTTAAAATCAAACAATTGAAACGTGGGGGGCCAAAATCAAGCAATTGTGAAACTTGAGGGATCAAAACTGCATTTAAAGACAACATAATATATGTAAAAACACAAGTTCCGTGAGTATCACAAAAAATAGTAGATTTTTTGTATTATAAGTATAAATATTAGAGCTGGGTATATGGGTCATGGTCCGCAGGTCGACCTGTTTAACTCGGGACGAACTTAAGACCATTTTATTCTGGTTCGTTTATATTTTTGCCCGTGTGGGACGGACGGTTAAAACCGCAGGTTTGCGGGTTGGCCTGTGACCCATCTTATTATTATTATTATTATTATTATTATTATTATTTTATCACTTATAACATTGGTCCATGTCCAAATCCAACACTTTCTAAAAAAAAACTTAGTCTAAACCCTAATTATAAAAAATAACAACAACACACTATTATTTTTACTCACGTAGACAACACAAAAATTTCACAAACTTTATTTATTTTTATTTGTTACTTACAATTTATATGTTATAACATAAAATTGTTAACAATATAGTTTTTTAGCTTTTATTCTATCAATATTTTAGTTTATTTTTTCAAAAATATGATTTTTTAATTTTTTGGGAAGTTAAAATAACTGGAAGTTAAAATATGAGTAACTATTACATAATGAGAAGTTTTTTGTACTAACTTTTGAATAAAAACACAAAATAACCCTGAATTCAATGACCTGTCAAAAAATAAAATAGGGGCAAATTGGAGATTTCATAAATATCTTCTATTCTTATATAGATAGACAATTACTCCTATTATTTATGGAGAAACATTTTATAATATTTTAAATATATATCTACAAAGTTGATAAAATTTATACGAACGATAAATGGATGATGATTGTCTGCTGTAAATTATTTACACGGTTTCAAACTATATTAAATACAGATCATTCGTTTGAGATCGGATGACTCTAGTGTTAAACATAGTTTTATGATTAAAACAATCTCTTCCACCAATTATAAATCGGAAATCCTATCCGAACTACAAACAAAATTTTGAAATTTTATAAGATTAAAAAAATATTTTAACCAATTAACCCTATAAAAATGTTCAGAAAGAGGAATTGAGGTTGAGTGTAGTCAAAAAATATTGTTTGTAGTACGGTCGGTCATATGTAGACCGTCTGATTAAGATCAGACAGTTCAAATCTTAAAATTAAATTTTATAATTAAAATAGATTTTAAAATATAGACCGTCTAATCTTTATCAAACTTTTCATATTTGTTGACCGCATGTTGTCAAATTAACTGCACATAATCCAAATTCCAGAAAGAGAGATGCACAAGGGATGGAATACATACCTCTTTTATCTTTTCCAGTCTGAAGTCCTGAATAAGCAATTTGCTCATCTCAACTGTTTTCTTATGTCCAATGATCTTAATTTTCCAAATCTTGATAAGTTGTATGGGTAGAAAATAGGACAAATAAAAAACAATGACAAAAGTTGCAGCGAAACAATACCCAGCAATAACACCATACCTAAATGATTCTTTGAACTGGTTAGAGAATTCCATGATTCCACCAAACTTCTTTTATAGGTTTTTAATGGAGAGCCTCAAAATTTCCTTTTTTTTTCTTTTCTAGTTCACTGCAATATTTAAATGTTATTTTAACAACAAAACAATCAAATTTTGTGAAGTACATAAATATAGGAGTTTAAAAAAAATTTACCACAACTAATTACGATAAAAGTTAAATATTTTTAATGATCAAACATTATTTGTGATAGTCTAAAAACATTTTCAATTAATTTATATATGAATTAAATGATAAATATTACATCTTATAAAAAAAAAAAGATAAATATTACAAATATTAGAAGATGGAAATATGAATTGAAATCTCACCAGAGAAGTCTCTAGCTACTTGAAAGATCATGATGCTTGAATGCATATTAAAAGAGCCACTTTGCACATCTACTTCTTGACTTCTTTTTTATATATTCAAAAAAAACTTAACCCGGGCCCTTTATCACGTGTAGGAAAATTATCGTTGCAATTTTTTAAGGAATATTATGAATTTTCTGATGACATTAGTAGTAAGTTTCTTAGAATTAGCTCTACTTGTGACCGAGTAAGCTTAAGTAATATATACTTCTCTAAATATTATTTTGTAATCTATGAGGCATAGGATTTTTTTATTTTATCCTTTTATGTATATGTATATGTATATATGAGCAATGGGGCATAGGATTATTAGTGTTAATAAGGGTTACTTGACATCTTAGCACTCTAATCTAATGTCTTAATGCTCTTAAGTCCCCTAAAATTAAATACAAAGACTATTAAAAAACACGCATATTTATATGACATAATATAACCTTCAGTTAAGGTCCTTCACTGAAGGTTATATTATGTCATACAAATATGCGTGAACCTTAACCTTCAGTGAACCCTACCTGAACCCACTTTATGAGATGGTTTTCAACCACCCATTGAAGAAGAAAAAAAAAGATTTGACCAGGGTTTTAAATTTTAGGGATTTTGGAGAAGTTTGTAATTTTTTAGGAACTTGTAGAATGAGGGGAAAGTGGTCGAGCTCGTGTATATGTGGATATAGTTCACATTCTATAATACAAACTGATTGTAAGTGTTCGAATTCTTGAGCTCCATCGTGTGTTATGTCAAGATAATTTTATATCGGGGTAAGTTGGATTTAAACATGCCTTTCTTTTTCAATGTTCACCTTCTACGGGAAAAATATGTTTGAATTAAGAGTTCAAGCAAAGTATTTTCGAATTTTCGCAAAACAAGTGAGAAGAAATGAGAAGCACGAAAACAAAAACTCTTCTTTTTAATGTTGGACTAACGTCATCAAAACCAAAAGTCGATCGTCTCTGACATTTTAAAGATGAAAATTAAACAAAAAATACTTTTAAGAAAAGTACTAAAATGAAAAATAACTATATTTAAAAGCACAAAAGTATATTTAAAACTATCTTATAAATTTTTATTTTAAAATATTTTTCATAAGTGATCCATACTATGCTGTATATATCTAAAACATTTACGCACGAAAATATATATGAAAAACAAATAAAAAATATTATAGATTGTAAAGTACAAATTATTACATCATTAAAAGCTAATTCTAATCACCCATAATTCTGAAAAGAATTATTTAACTTTGCTTACTCAAAAAATTTGTTTAATTTTTTATATTATAAACATTTTGCTTAAAATTTAAAAGGTTTAAAGACAAATCAATGTTCATATTATTGAAGAGGTTTATATTTTTTTTTAAAAAAAAATTTAAGAGCATTTAGACTACGAGGTAGAGACGGACATTACTATCCTTCCTTGTCCTCCATCACTATCCTTCGAGGTAGAGGTTTCTACTTTAGACATTGTATGCATAGTGAAATTATTAGTATTTTGCAAAGAAAAAAAAAATAGAAATTCTCAATAAATGGCAAAATATTAGTAATAAAAAAAGTAAGGTGCTAATCTAGTTGAAATATTTTTCTAATGATAATTTTAAATACCATTAAAATATTTCAAAGAAATTACAAAAAAAAAAAAAAAAAAAACCTAAATTGCACTTTTGATCCTCTAAATTTTAAAAATTGCAATTTTGGAACTCTAATAATTAAAATCGCACTTTTACCATCTATGTTTGCCTCCTTTATGAAGCAGAACTAATGTTATGTTGGTTGCTAGTGGTTAGGGGTGTACATGGGTCGGGCAAATCCGGTTGACCCGGTCAAACCCACTCAATCCAACCCAAAAAAGTGGGTTGGGTCGGGCAAGTGGGTGGGTATGGATTTCAAAAATGAAAAACCCATAAAAAAAGTTGGGTTACGGGTAAAACCGGACCCAACCCAAAAAACCCACTTACCCACTAGTGCTATGTTTTTTGAAATATTTTTTATGAAAATACTAAAGATTTTTCCATTTGATCATTAAATATTTTTTATATTGAAAATAAGTTATACTATTTTTTAAGAAAATAGAAAGATTGAATAATTTTTATAAACAAATATGATAATTTATCGCACTATTTAAAAAATAAAAAGAAAAACTTGAATAATTTTCATGAATATATATTATAATTCATCATTTAGTCATTTGATATTAAAAAAGCAGGGGCGTCTCCGAATTTTATGAGACTCTGTGCAAAATATAAAAATGACCCCTTAATAAAAAAAAAATAAAAAAAAGTTGTTGATTTAAATTGCATATAATATAAAAAAAAATCAATCTTATAAACATATAAATTATCAATATTAAATCAATTTCATTAAATTAAATGGAACAAGAAATACAAAATAATTATCTTTGTATATAAGTCAAAAAGGAACATCCTAATCTAAGATCAAATTGTATGCAAAGATTAAAATGGACTAGAACTATATTAACGATTATAGATAACTAATCTATTGATACATATGATATTTTATGAACATTAACAATATATAACTATTATTTTAGAGCCTAAAATTTAATCTATTAATATACATTTGATATTTTATAGGTATAAATAATATATAAGTAATATTATAGGACCTCAAAATTTTGAGTTGAGGCCCTCAAAATTTTGAGACCCGATGCCATCGCACACCTCGCACATGTGTGCGAGACGCCTCTGAAAAAAAGCAAAAAAAATTATTTGGGTAGCAAACTATCTAACCCGTAAATTAGTGGGTTTACACGAAAAATATGTGATTATTTTTCATAGTTGAAAAGTTACACTATTTTTCAAGAAAATAATATGGTTCAGTTATTTTTATGAAAAAATAGGATGATTCGACATTTAAATATTTAATATAAAAAAATAGAAAAATAATTTGGGTAACCCACTACCCAACCCAATCCAACCCGGAAATTAGTGGATTTACCCAACCCGGCCCAATGTTATAACGGGTGGTTATTTTCCTCGACCCAATCCGGAGTATCCTATGTGGTTCGGGTTTTGGTCAAACCCAACCCAATCCGGCCCACGTACACCCCTACTAGTGGTGATTATGGAGGTGGGGAGTGGCTTGGGGCTGTCGGAGAAAACAGAGGAGTTTTGAGTGAAAGCATGGTGGGCGAGGGAAATGAAAATGGAAGGTTGAGAATCGATTTTGAGTGACTTCCTTCCATTTATTTTTAATTTTTTTTATTTATTAGGTGGCAAAAAAAGCTGACGTGACGGCTGAGTCACTTAAGTGACTTGTCACATCAACGCTAATTTTGTCAAAATTGGTCTTTTGCAAACTGGGACAAATATAGGGGCTAAAAATACTATTTTAAATATTAGGGGGCCAAAATTACAAGTTTTCTAAACTTAGAGGTCAAAAGTACAATTTAGGTTAAAGAAAAAGAAAATATAAAAGCAAAAAGAAATAAAAATGTAGAGCTGTTTTACATAGCGCCAAAATTAGTTGAAAGATATTTTTCCTTTACCTTTTCTTTAACAAATACTGTAAGAGATATCTCTTCTCTTTACAGTTTACACTCTTATCCACCATGGCATCTTCTTCTCCATCCCCTTTCTCTGCTACACTCTCCTTTGCAAATCCATCGTCAGTGCCTAGACCCCGAGCTTCAACTTTTTCTGTGCTAAACACAAGAGCTATGTCCAAAGATCTTTATTTCAACCATGATGGTTCAACCACAAAGAAACTTCTTGTATAATTGATTCTAAACTTGTTTTTATTTTAACAAATTTAGTTTATTCATTTATTTTCACAAAGTGACTGAGTGAATTTTTTATTGTGGTGTAGGCAGGGGTGGACTTAGTGGCAGAGCTGCTTGGTGTTACATTGGGTCCTAAGGGGAGAAATGTTGTGTTGCATAACAAGTATGGACCACCCAAGATTGTAAATGATGGAGAGACTGTTCTCAAAGAGGTTTTTTTCTTTCTTTCTTTTTAGTTATTCACTCATCACCCATTTGCTTCTTCCTTCTAATTAGCACTGACACGTCGACACCGATAATAATTTGAAAAAATGACATAATTCAGTGCAATTAAAAGTGTCGGTGTCATGTTGGTGTCCGACATTGACGCATGTCCGACACTGGGACCATGCTTCATACTTCATAGCTAATTATGGTAATTGTTCTATGAAAATTCACTATTTACCTTGTCTATTTGAGTTCAACTTTATATTTTGATATGTTATTTGGGTTTAAGTGATACATTGTCCGTTTAAATTTTTACACTTTCACCAAAGCACAACGATTGCCTAACCCACATTTGTTGGCCTGATTGTGAAGGCTTAGTATCTTAGAGCGTGCTTCTTTCAAGGTCTTACGTTTGAATCCTTCTCATGTCAATTTTGGTGATGGGTCAGTCTAAACAGAACGAAATCTTATTTTAAATGGGACCTCTGTTAGTGCAAGGTGGGATTAATGTCCCTCAGATTAGTCTGTTCTTGGGCCGGATACCGAGTCTTCAAAAAAATAGAAGTTTTGTAGTACAACAATTTTAATGATCTAACGATCATAATTGATTCACAATGCAAACAAATATTGATTGGATAGAGAAATGTATTTTATGTTAGTGGTTATGTTAATTTCAACCAATTGAACCATGGAACTTCTGCTTAGAAATCCTTTTTACTTTTATGTTGGTTCTTATTTTGTTCAAAATTGGGAGGTTACTTTTATTGTTGATTGTGTTGTTTAATAACTTCAATTAGGTCTAATAACATGTTTTGTGCTGATGTTGTTTCAGATTGAATTGGAAGATCCATTGGAAAATGTTGGAGTTAAATTGGTAAGACAAGCAGGTGCAAAAACCAATATCTTAGCTGGTGATGGCTCAACTACTTCTGTTATTCTTGCTCATGGCTTAATCAAAGAGGGAACAAAGGTACATATAACATGCCATACATTATAGATGTTACCATATTTTAAGGTTTTAATGGAAATATAACATATATGTAACAATACTAAAATTTCCCAAGATAATAAAGGGTCTTCTTGAATTTTGTGGCCTTTTCGTTCTCTTGTAGGTTATTGCAGCTGGAATGAATCCTATCCAAATTGCTCGCGGGATTGAGAAGACAGCAAAAGCACTTGTTTCTGAACTTAGTTTGATGTCTAGAGAAGTAAGCTCTACTATCTAGTACTTTTCTATTGATTTTTGTTATATGAAACTTCTGGAAGATTTTTGTTGTATGAAACTTCTGGATGAATAAATGGACGATTTTAGAATCGTAATCAAAATTATCTGGTTTCATTTTTTAAAGAAACAATGGAAGAAAAGAGAAATTAATATTTTTTATATTGGCGTAATGCCTATTTTATAACCTTCATCGAGGGAATTTGAAGTTCGTCCCTTGAGAGATTAAAATGTCAAACTCTTAGTATGGACATCAGATGGTGATTTTAGTTATGGATTTTGCTGCCTTTCATTTTCGGCTTGTAGTTGGGAAGTCTCGCTGAATTCGGCAACATTGGTTAGATTTGCAGTTACAATGTCAAACTCTTAGTACTGAGCTAACACCACATGAACATATCATCTGACATCCGATGATGATTTAGTTATGAATTCAGCAAGATTGGTTACATTTGTAGGTTGAGGATCATGAACTTAAAGATGTTGCAGCAGTAAGCGCAGGGAACGATTATATAGTGGGAAACATGATTTCCGAGGCTTTGCATAAAGTAGGAAGAAAAGGAGTAGTGACAATTGAAAAAGGAAAGAGCATTGACAATAGTCTAGAGATAGTAGAAGGAATGCAATTTGATCGTGGATATATGTCTCCATACTTCGTCACAGATCGAAGAAAGATGACAGTTGAACTTCAAGACTGCAAGGTATAACAATTTAGTATATAAAAAGCCTAACATGAATTCTATAAAATAATCAGATTGTGCATGAATTTCTTATTGCAGTTGCTATTAGTTGACAAAAAGATCACAAATCCAAAGGAGCTACTTAACATATTGAATAGCGCGGTGAAAGAGAAGTATTCAATTTTGATAGTTGCAGAGGGAATTGAGCAGGATGCACTTGCTCCAATTATTAAAAATAAACTTAGGGGTGTACTTAAAGTTGCTGCTATTAAAGCTCCTGCGTTTGGTGAACGCAAGACTCACTATTTAGAAGATATTGCCATCTTGACTGGAGGTATAAGATCAATTATTCAAATTAATTTTGAAGCTTACATTATTTTTGGTGATATTTAGTTGTATATGTCTGTATTTGGTTAAGAATATGGTACACTGGAAGTGTTTTGAGTCAAATTCTTAGATACATGCTGTTAAGAAGTCTCGCATCAATTGCAAGATGGTCTGAATATATGTTTATAAAGTAGGGGCAATTCTTACCATATAAGCCAGGTTGAGTAGGCCTAACTCCAAATTCTAAGACTTATATTTGCATAAGCCAAAATTCTTAGACGTTGAATTGCACGGATAAGATAAGAGTAAGGAAGTGAATTCATAGACGACGGCATTGAAAACTAACAAAGAATCACATTTTAACCATAGATGCTTTCAGCTTGTACTGAGATCTACTTCAATCGCAGTCATGACAGCACAAATTTCAGCAATGAGAGAACCAGTTATGCATAAATCAATTGCAAAACAGCCAAGAACCGATTCCATTTGATCTCGGAAAATAGCACCACCTCTAGCTGGACCAAGGGACCCTATTGCAGCTCCGTTCGTATTAACCTTTATCCAATAATAGAGGAAATACAAACATGTTTGTTCAACTTCTTAACAACATGAATAGGAAAGATAAAAAAATGAAGTACTAATTCTCATTTTCATCAATATGGTAAAATACATTGTGGAAGAAAGCATCATTAGCTTCTAATCATAGTCTTTATTATTCATTCTCTATTTATATTTACTCTCTTGCGTTCTTCAAACATTTCAGGTACCGTAATAAGAGAAGATATGAATTTCACCTTAGAAAAGGCTAGTATGAATGTGCTTGGTTCAGCTACCAAGATTGTCATAACAAGAGATTCTACCTTAGTAGTCACTGATGGCAGTACTAAAGAAGCTGTTGAAAAGAGGGTGTCTCAACTAAAGACCCTTATTGAGGTTCGGAGAGAACTTTCCGATTTGAAAATTATCACTTGATCATTGTATAATAAGTAACATATTTTGCAGAATACTGAAGAAAATTTCCAAAAGAATATAATAAATGAAAGGATAGCAAGATTATCAGGGGGCATTGCCATTCTTCAGGTAATATGAATTTCATTCATTTTATTTTAATATGCTGTACTATAATTTAAAAAATTATTTTCCATTTTAAGATATAGTTCATTTAAATTTCAGAACCTGAAATGTAAATTATAGGTAGGAGCACAAACACAAGTAGAGTTGAAGGATAAACAACTAAGAATGGAGGATGCCTTAAATGCAACAAAGGTATCTCCTTTTCTTGACTTTAATGAGGTTAGTTGAAATCATTGATAGTTAACTTTCTATGGTCAAATTTGGATCTTCGCAGTCGGCAATTGACGAAGGTGTAGTAGTTGGTGGTGGCTGTAGCCTTTTAAGGCTATCTCAAAAGGTGGATAGCATAAAAGATCTCCTTGACAATGAAGAGCAAAAGGTATTTTATCTGTTTCATACAATTAAGTTCTCCATCATCATGTTGTTTTTTTGTGTCAATGAAGCAAAGTTCTCCATCACGACACTGATGATCTATGTTTCATACACAGAAACTAGATATACGACACTGACACATCGACACCAGTAATAATTTGAAAAAATGGAATGTTGAATGTAAGCACGTGTTTGTGTTGTATCAGTGTCGGATACCAGAAACGCCTTCAATATGAAGTGACCATCTTCTGCAAGCATTCTTTTTGATTTGTTCCCTTTTGTTGATTTTAAAAGATGGAAATCTTATTCGTAATGTTATCTGTAGATTGGTGCTGAAATCTTCAAAAGAGCTTTGAGCTATCCTACTAGAAAGATAGCAAAAAATGCTGGTGTAAATGGCAATGTTGTCATAAATAAGGTCCTGAGGATGTTGAGAAACTGTTTTCTGTAAGAGATTGATTATGAATTATACTTTTGGATCTTCTGTAAGGTTTAATTAATTCAACTCAACATCATATCTTATGTCATGCAGGTTTTATCAGATGATAATATGAATTTTGGTTACAATGCTGCTACAGACTGTTATGAGGATCTCATGAAGGCTAGAATCATAGATCCAACAAAGGTATTATAAGGAAAAATAATTAGTATATTTGTCATAAACTCGTTTACTTATGTTCTCTCGTACGATCCTCTTGTCTTAGAGGTCCTATATTTAGTCAGGAAGATAGTATAATATTGCATTTATGTATTATATATTTTGAAAATTGGTGCAGGTAGTTAGATGTTGTATAGAGCATGCAGCTTCTGTGGCCAAGACATTTCTAACAGCAAATGCTGTTGTGATCGACCGCATGGAGCTACAACGACCATTACCACGTAGAAAGCCCATGGCTATGCCTAGCAATCCCATGGCTATGCCTAGAAATCCCATGGCTATGCCTAGCAATCCCATGGCTATGCCTAGAAATCCCATGACTAGTTCAGGTACTGTAAAGGCCACTCATTTCAAATTATCAAGTTTAGATTGATGGTGAATTTAACAGAATCACATTGTTCAATCAGAATTGTGCAGAAACTACATTCTAAAGTTTCAAAAGAATTACCTTGCACATCCGTTGCAAAGCTATAACTGATGATACATCGTCAATCCAAATATCGACTAATTAAATGCTCTACTATAATATCTTTTTCTGTTATGGATGACAGTGTTGATGTTTGATAATTCAGGTTTAGGACCACTTGGATTTTAAAACGAAAAGTTGTACAGTTTAGAATTCGGCTTGACACCTTCGAGTTACCATCCAAGTATTCATTCAGAAAGACCAATGAAGAAGCATCCAAGTATTCGGCTTTGCAGTTTGCACAAATGGGAGCATTGATCGACAAGGGACGCTCAGTTAGCTTCAAAAACCACAAGCTGTTCAATTAGTAAGGGAAATGCTTAAACTTGAATGACTCCACAACCTAGCAGAAGGAAAATGCTTGCCTCAATTAGTATTAAAATCATTTTTGAATATTTATCAAAGTCACCAATCTTTATATCAGACTGAAAAATAACATTTTAAAGTCATTGATCTGTATATCAACCTCCAATCTTCGACAAATGAATATATCAAACTCAATATCGCTCAAGTACAAGGCGTGCTACTAAATGTCAATACAAAACAGCGAGATTTCTTCGCTTTCAACCACCTCCAAGCAATGATCTTGACATTGTTTATTCTGTTTTCCCTCCGGTGAAATGGATTTAGGAAAGCACGTGCCATGATCTCCTACGGATGTGGAGAACTCTCAACTTTCTCTCCTTCCATATTACTCATGCAAAATCAGACCTTTTTTTTTTCCAGGGGTGCTGGTGTCCAATTGATTGGAGAATTTAAATTTCGTTAGACAACATATGTGAAGTATAAACATACACGCGGACATGTTATCACGAATAAATTTTTTAAAAAATGACAATTCAAAATTTCAAATTACATGTGTCTATGTTGTGTCAAAGTCGAATACACCTTTGATGAGAAGTGTCAATTCTATAGAATAATTAAACATTAAATAACATAACATTAAATGGGTAACCAAACCAAACTATATTATTCACATTAATTATCGTTATATTTACCGAAATACTTATACATAATTTAAATTCAACAATTTAACCAAGATATTGGGCTTAAATGGTTAAGTACACTAAAAAAATTAACATTTTTTTTTTATTTCATTGTAATAAGAATTGTTAATTCAAGAGTCCCCGTGACCATGACACAGTTGATAGGTATAGCGCATTGTATATGTAGAGTCATAGTTCAAACTACACACACTCCAGTTATTCATATTAAGAGTGTAAAGGGCATTGTTGTTGAATTAGTCTTATTATTTTCTTTTGATTTAAAATTAAAACTTTTTATTTTAAAGTTAAACTTGGTGACCAAGCTAAATTGAAATTTAAACATCATTGATATGTTTTTGGGCGACCATGATAAATATGAGGATATGTTTTCTACCTACGGATTTTGGTCATTTAGTTACTGTTTTTATCTATCATTATAAGTCAAATTTCTTGTCGTAAATATAAGTGTAATTTCTATTTATTTTTTTTAGTTCAAGAACTATTCATGAATTTTATACTTTTAAATATTATTTAATCGATCTTAGTATGACATCGATATTTCAAAAGCTCAATAAGGATGACAAAAATATTTGTAACGACACATAAAATATGCTACGAATATGCGACAATATTTTATCTATTTTCAACCTATAAATACTTTGGCACCTCTAAAATATGCATGATTTTAGTAGTAGTTTTACTCAATGAATCTTGCTTATTCTCATCAAAAACATAAATATTGCTTATTTTTATTTTATTTTTTAGACAAAACAAATATCATTAAATGAGAAATTAATTAGGTTACATCTCCCATATCGTTTTGGATATGAGTTAAGATACAAAGGAGAAAATTTGTGGACCAGACCCTATTTGGATCAGTTTTGGCCCATCGAGCTAAGGCATGAGAAGCCTGATTTCCCATTCTGCTAACCCAAAATAGCGCAATCCCTAGAACAAGCGCGAACAATTTGACCCCAATTGGTTATGGGGAAGCTTTCGCGATTGAAGGCATTGACGATATTAGCAGCGTCAAGCTCGATTATGATGTTGCTGAGGAGGTTCTCTTCCACAATGAATTGCTTCTCTGAGACCCGTTGCTTCCGTCATAGCCACATTCACTACAAGAAAATATCAGATTAGCTACGCCAATTTCGCTACAAACTGTATTTGTGGTTAATTTCAAGTTACAAAAGCCACTTTTCGCTACAAATAGAACTTTTGAACAGTTATTACTATTTATTTATACTATTACTAATTGATCAGAAACATTTTTTTTTCCAACAAAAAATATTAAAGAAAAGAAAGAAATAAAAACAAAAGCACTCTCTCGAGAAACTCTCCAACCTAACGGTTTTAGAATCTCTCTCACTTCACTTCACACAATTTTTACTACTCGATCCAAATCCCTTCCTCCATGAACAAAGAGAGAAATTCCACCGCCGCAGATCGGAAATGTCTCCGCCGGAATCACAACTCGATCCAAATCCCTTCCTCCATGAACAATCCTGACACCACTTATCACTACTCCATTTCGTCGCGATTCTCCTCTCTCCGTTAACAGTAACAGACTCCTAACTCCTTCCGCTACAGCAGTTTTCGCCATTGCTAGGTTTTTCGTCGATTTTGTCAATTACTGAAGGTACACGAATTTTCTGTTTAATTTAACTGTTTAATTATTTATTTATCTATTTTGATTTTGTGTGTGTTTTGCCGGTTGTTGATTTGAGATTTTTGTGATAACATGTGGAAGAGATTCGAAAAGACTTGCAATTGGTGAAAATGTTCTGGAAAATTTCGTCAAGGTATTTGTATTTATTAACTGTTTCTAGGTTAATCATTTTGTATTGAATCACACTGTTTTGGTGTTAAATTGAATGTTTATGAACTTGATTCTGTTCTAGGTTTTTTTTCTTCCAAGTTTTATATTGTGTTTAGTTGAATATTTTGTGTATTATTATGTCATTATGTGCATAGAATCATAGGAATTTGTTGCTGATTTTGAATGTTAATGAACTTGATTGATATATGACACTAATAGTGACCGTGTGTTATACACTGCAGAATTACACTGTTATGGTGTTAATTTGAACGTTTATGAACTTGATTTTGCTTTTTTATAATTTTTATAATGTGTTTAGTCGCCCGGCACGCAGGCTCAGTGTTTCGTTGAATATTTTGTGCATTATGCACATAGGATCATATGAATTTGGTGTTGATTTTGATATGTAAGACTGACAGTGACAATAAAGTTCACTTGATTTAGTGTGATTATCATTTGCATGAGTTGCAAAACAGGTTAATAAACTTGATTGGCTTGTGTATGTGGTACTACATTTGGATATGTAAGACCGACAGTGACACTAACGTTCTTTGTCTCTGATCGATTTTGACTTAGAGTTAGTTAATATATGAACTTTTAGTTTTGTCCCAAAATCTACGCTACAACAGAGTAGTATATTACATTGATGATATGGTTATATGGTATAAGGCATTGTTTATCCAATATATAAGCTCAAATTTGTTGAACTATGCTTTAAGAGTCGGGGCAGTGTGGCCTCTTCCACATTTGGTTGGCGTTCTTATTTATGTTTCATGTTAGTATTAATTTGTTTCCATACTTTTAGTTTGCCCTTATGTGACTAGTGGCAGTGTGGCCTCTAGGCTCTATTAGGCAAGGTCATCAGGCAATGGTATTTGTTTGTTCACGAAAAGACACTGCAAAGACTGCTTAGAAACTGGTTTGTCATTTAAGAAGTTTTATATAGTCACGTTATTTGATCTGAAATTTTTTCTCCTTATATTGCAGGTTTGCTGAAACCATTATTTTGTATTATACACTTGGTCTATATGAACAGATAGTTTCTGCCCCATGCCTTGCTTTCAGCATCATTATTTTTATGTCATGTTCAACAGGCTGAACTTGCACGAATGGAAGAAAACTTGGAACTCTTCAATAATGACACAAATCCACATTATTTCTTTATGAAGGTTGTTAGAATAAACATTTTTTCCCGATTTTTATTGTGATATCTGTTATACTTACGAGTTATAGATTTTCTTTTTATGCATTCCAGAAAGAAGTCATTAAATCAAGAAACAAGGATCTCGTTCAACTTTTTGAATTTGGCATGGGTATTCATCATGCTATGATGTTACGTTCAGATAGAGGACTGACTGAGAGGCTTTTCTCTCATGGACTTTTGAAGGCAGAGCTTATCTCACTAGTTTTCAATCTAGACTTTCGGAATTTGCCTCTTGTTTCATTAAGTATGCATTGTGGTGCTTTTAGGTACTTGTCTGCACAACAACTCTGGCATGGGATGTCAATCTAGCTGCTCACACAGTTGTAATTAAGTATGCACTATGGTATTTAATGATGTAACTTTTTAGTTTAACACTTCTACATGCTAGATACTATGATGTGTAGATGCTGTTACTGTCAATTCTTAGACAAGAAAACAGGTACGTTGCTACATGCCTGCACGGTGTGTCGAAATGGAACTCCACATATTCCTCAATGGTGATGGCCCATCTAAAGAATTCAATGATTTTTGCACAAAACTTGCTGGGTTGACTTGGTAAGTGTTATTACTTACTTATTACTGTTTCATTATGAATTAGCATTTTTTGTTTATTAACGATTTTTTGTTCTGACTAGAGTTTCACTTTAAATTTGATACATTTTCCTCGAGTTTCCCGAAAAGAGACATACTTTGTACTTGCTTTGAATTAGATATGGTAAATCTTCTATCACGTCTCAAGTTACAATATCTGGTATCGAAAATAGAGGGGATGAGTGATTACAGAGGAGATCTTGTCATTTGAGAGAATTGGTATTTAAGGTTTTCTTGACTTGTACAATGACATTGTGTTTGGAAAGACTTAACTAGTATAGCTTAACTCAGGTATTTTTTTGTTTGTGTGTAGGATCAATGGTTCATATATTAAGCACTGGTTGACATAAAAAAGAGTTTGATTGATCCCATGGACAAACTGATGAGGAACTAGAATTAGGGTGGATCAATGTGCAGCAAACTAGAATTAGTTTTCTATTTTGAACCAAAGTATATGTATCAGAAGGATAAATGGTAATGTTATACCATGCTAATATATCTTCATTGTTTTTTGCTTGAAGGGATTTCATGTGGAACAATCTGACAAGCGCAATACCAAAAGAGATTGGCAATATTACATCATTGAAACTCTTGTAAGATCGTGACCAAAGAAGTCGAATTATTAGTTTTGATTCTCATCAAGTTTTTGTATTAAGGTGGTGTCTACTTGTTGACTTGACGTTACAGGCTTTTGGACAATAATAACTTATCCGGATATCTTCCACCAGAATTCTCGGAGTTATACAGTTCGGCAATATTGTATGTTATGCTCTATATTGTCTAGATTAGTAGCATATAATAGCTTCTTCATTGTATATGTTGCATGCTTTTGTTTGATTTGTGGATGAGGATCTGTAAACTATGATGATACATGACCTGAATGTAGTTAGAATCAGAGATGCTCAATCAATGTCTGGTACCCATCATACAATCTTGTTAATTTTCAATTTTGTTTATTGAAATAGCTGAAACCTTCATTTATAGGGATGTTGCAGAATTTGCACTTATGTTATTTTAGTTTGACATAACCTTGATTTACGTCACTTTGTTGAATGAAATGGGGTTTTACTAGATTTATTATTGGCTTAAATATGTAATAAGTCCCTGCAGTTTCACCTAGTTTTGGTATTAGTCCCTGCAGTTTTTTTTGTTGGTTTTTCATCCCTGTAGTTTGAAACAATTTTGGTATTAGTCCCTCTGTTACTTCCGGCCGTTACAAAAAAGGAATACTTAACGGAGTGCCACGTGGCCCAATCCTTATAAGCCACGTGGAGGAGTTATATAAATCTAATTTTATTTTAAGTAATTTCATTTTGATTTAAACATAGACAATAAAGGATAATGAATAAACTGAAGCTTTAAATTGAAGCTTAAAAAATGACAGAGTTAAGCGTGGTGGTGGTGGTTGTGGTTGTGGTGGTGGTGTTCGTAGTGGTGGTGGTGGTGTGGTTGATGAAGAAGATGAAGTTGGATGGTGGTGTGGAAGAAGAAGAAGAAGAAGTTGGTTGTTGTTGAAGAAAATGAAGGTCACAAAATCTCTCTCCCATGGCCATGGCTGCTACTCACGAAGTAGAAGGAGACACTAAGCCAAACCCCTCTTTTATGCAATCATTTATCTTTCTTTACATTAAAAAAATTTTAAAGTTGTATTTTTTAATGTGCCACGTGGCTTATATTGATTGGGCCACGTGGCACTCCGTTAAGTGCTCTTTTTTGTAACGGCTGGAAGTAACAGAGGGACTAATACCAAAATTGTTTCAAACTGCAGGGATGAAAAACCAACAAAAAAAACTGCAGGGACTAATACCAAAACTAGGTGAAACTGCAGGGACTTATCACATATTTAAGCCTTTATTATTTTGTTGCTAATGATTAAATATGTGAAGAAGTTAGTTCAATTATATGTGGAGAAATCAATCACATAGGGTTTTCCTAGCTTTATGAATTTGGAGTTTTTTGTATTATGCAGTATTAGCATCAATATAGGAATGATGAATGATTTAAGCTTTATGAATCTAGCCTAATCAGTTTTAAAAATAAAGGCATTTTATAATTATATAATAAATTTAAAAAGCTTGGATTTAGTTGCGAAATAGCTAGGAATATGTTGCTAGAGATTTATTGCGAAATCGTTGTGACAATATCCTAGCGATTTAGTTAGGAAAGACAAACTTTTGAATATTATTTAACTAGGTATTAATTGGGAACTAGCTAGGATTTATTGTATATTAGTTGCAAATTAGCTAGGAAATTTTTTGGTAGATGATTTGCCGCCCAATCCATGCTACGCCCTATACGATAGCTAATTCACAACAAATCTGTAGCTGACTCTGTTTTACTAGAGATTAGCTACGAATTAGCTAAAAACGCCGTCGTAGCTAATCCCGTATTTTCTTGTAGTGATTGTTATATTCGAACTAGTTATTGAAACTATTTCACTTCATTTCCTATGTTTTAAAATGTGTAGGTCCAAACACTTGAACAAGTGGAAATGTGCACTTTCTAGGCCCATTTTGGTTGATATTTGATTAAGTCATCATATGAGCTTTAAAGGAGAGCTTTCTTAATGAAGGATAAGTGGAAATTGAAGGCCAAAGACTTAATTTTGAGAAAAATAAAGATCCAAGAGTCGGAAGACCTATGACGGACGTGTCAAAGCTCCACACGGTCGTGACAAACACAACATTTGGGAGAAACGCTTCTGGAAACATCCCCACAGCCGTGCCAATGAGCCACTTGGTCGTGGCAAGCTATGCAGTTGGCAAAAGTCAGTATTAGCTTTTGATTTTCCCATTTTATTATTAGTTATGGTGCAGTTATCCCTTCCCCACGAATTCTTTAGTTTCTAAGGCCTATATAAAGGGTATCTTTCGCTTGTAATATCATCAAGCAAACATTGTAACATTTCTATATTGTCAATAAAGTTATCTTAGTTTATTTTTTGTTTTGTTCTTGTTCTTGTTTAGTTTTTAGGTTAATTATCATGTCTAGGTGTGAGTAGTTCACCCACACCTAGAGGTTATGGAGATCATTTCATTGCATAACCTCTTGTCTTGATTCTTTCCTTGTGTGTATGTTGCTGATGATTGCTAGCAAGAATCATCACATGTTGCAGTTATTTTCTATTGCATATCTTGGGTATTTGGTGATGGATCGAGAGATGAAGTCGGTATCTTGACATTCTGCAACTCATGACCTGTTGGGTTTTAATGGTGAGTGGTTAAGTCTCACATCGACTATGTATGGAAAGAATGTTGGATAGTGAGGTGACATATTAACCTTATGCCTTAAGGTTTTAGGTGGAGATGTGGTGTCTCCCTCTTTTGTGATCCTGAAGCAATGACCTCATTATTTTTCACGAGCTCCCCCGGACTCGTCAACAAGTGGTATCAGAGTCGTGGTTTGGCTTGTTTGATCCCGTCTTCGTGTGGTGTTCGTTTGCTTTCTTGTTTTTTACGGTGTTCGTTTGGTTCAGATTGACAGGTCTACTTTGATCAACTACAGATTCAATCAATGACAAGGTTATCAACGATGAAGATCTGAATACATGAATATTTCGATAACTTTTATTTTGTCACATTATTTGTAGGCTTGAGTATGCTGTTTTATGCTATTAACTTGGATGTTGTGAGTTTGTTCGCATATTCATCCTTTTCGTTTTTAGCGCTATTGAATTTGTGCTTGTATCAGATGTATCTATCTATTTGAATGAATGTTATGTTTTAGTCCAAAAAAAATGTTTTCACTTTCGAAAGAAACAAAAGCTTACGATTTATGTAATTCGGAAGGGTTCGGTTACCGCTGGGTTGATTTTAGAAAATCGAACCCGCCTAATTTACCAGTCTAAAATTGAAAATGTGTGACTAACAACTTGACGATCCGTAGCAACCTGCCCGCTTGACCATTTTCCTGTTTGGATTGCTCGGTTTGGGTCGTTTGCGGGTTTTTGTCCACCCCTATCAATTATCCCAGAAGTAATTTTTTTTGTTTACAAGGCTAATCAAAATAAAAAGAGAAACAAATCAGTAATTCTCGTAGTCTGTAACAACCCAATTTTGCATCAGTGTTATTTTTTGTATTATTCCATGTGGTTTATTTATGCGTGTCTAATTAATTGTTTTAATTAGGAATTCTTAGTTTGGGCTAGGATTAGGGGGTGTAATTCATTTATGGGAGGTGCGAATGTATAGGCACATTCATGAAATTAATGATGAATCTTGATGATTTGGTGTTGATTGTTGTAGGAATGATGTTTGTTGAGGTCCAAATATCATGTGTGTTGATTAATGAAGTCTTAGGGACTAATGAGATCTAAATTGGGTTTTTGGAAAATAAAATTTGGGTTTTTTTAGTGTAAGAAACTGTCTTTTTATAATGTCCGAAGATAAAACGTGATTTTTTACCCTCTTGGGCTATGAATTGTCTTTTGTCGTCAACATGAAGGTTATAGCTCTTTTCCTTAGATTTCTAACGCATATTTGCGCGTCTCAATCTGATGCTCATAGCTCAACTTATGGTTTGTTTTCGCCCCAAGCGAAGCAATTTCACCCCAGGCGAAAATTGCAGTAATTCCAAAGCTTTATGTGTTGTCTTGTGCTGTTGTGCAGTTTTGTTGATCCTTTTTTATCCCTAATCTTTAGACTACTTAATCCTTACTATTAGATGAGTTTAGGGGGAGTTTAAATCACTATTTTTCATAATTAAACTTAGTGGTTAATTAGGAGAAGTTGTTTTGAAAATAAAATGAAGTTAGTAACAAATAATTAAGAATTTTGGAAAATATTAAAGAACGTTATTGAGGGGAGTTTAGGATTAGCTAAATTAGTTTATCTAATCTTAAAAAAATGATTACTCATAAATATAAACTCATCCTGTTTTGTGTTATGTGCTATGTGATGGGCTCTTGGGAGTCCTGGATTCCAGGTTGTTGAGTCTCGTGTTCGTGTAATTGATGAAGCTCCGCTCAGATTGTGACACGGGGGAAGCGTTCATAGAGTCCTTTTAATTTGTGTTGTTTTATTTTAATTAAAAATGTATATTTTAGAAAAGTACTTTTTAAATGTGACACTTATGCTAATTTATTTTCTTTAGCGATGTAAAAAGTAGAAAATAATGCCATAAACTAATTTATTTAAATGTGACACTTTTTAAATGTGCAATAATTTATTTTCTTTAGCGATGTAAAAATGTATACCTTTTATTATTTTTATCCGCTGCGAAATATTTATCCGCAGTTACATAGTCCATCAAGAACAGTTTTATTTTCGAATTTCTCTATTTTACATTATTTCCTAAATCAAGAAACTACCGAAATAATTAACATGTTGAAGCAAATAACTAAACAGAAAGTTTTATAAATTGTCTTGTTTCCCCTGACTCATCTTCCGAAAGAACTTGTATCTTATGACTGAAAGTATGATTCTTCTTTACAGGATGACTAATTTCCACTTCATAGTCTCCATGAAAAAGGGAGGTCTCGAGGAATCCATTTTCGTTTGTCATTGCTGATATTGTTGTTTTCCCCCACTCTTTAAGCAGTTTGTCCACAACATCACCTGTAGGCAAATTCCTGAAGTTGTTATCTGTCAAACACATCCTATAACAACCGCTCGGTTTCCACGCAGTCCACAATACAATTCCTCGAATACCTGGGTGAGAATGTAACTCTCTAAGAACCTGCTCAAAGTACCCTGCCTGCACAAATCATAAGTGGAAAATTTAATTAGTTAATGCATTAATGTTTAAATATTAAAAAAAAAAAAAAAAAAAAACCATTCAGTTTATTAATTTTACTTGATTAGGTTGGCTTCCGACGTCTAACTCAGTAATCCATATTGGAAAACCAGCGGAACGAAGGATATCAAGGGAAGCTCTCATGTAAGGCAAGTTAGGAGGACTACTAGGAAAATGAGACTCAAGTCCAATCGCAAGAGGCAATTGTCTATTCGAACTTTGGATTTGTCTTATCTTCTGGATATACCTTGATGGGCTTGATAAACCATCTCTACTTTCCTCAATGGTATTATATTCATTCAAGAACAATGTAGTTTGTGGATCAATGTTGTGAACTTGATTATACATCCTTGTTGAAAAATCTTGTCCAAGTTTACTTTCAAAGAATGAGAAATGTAGATTTTCATTAACAACATCCCAACCAATAAGTTGACCCTTGTATCTTTGCACAATGGAATTCATTCTCCTTTGGACCGCAGCGTTAAGCTGGCTCGGTGAAAGTGAAGAAACCCAATTAGGTTGGTAACGAGGATCATCCCAAAATATGTTGTGGCCTCGAACAAAAATGCCGTGTTTCTTTGCATACCGTAGCATTTGGTCGGCTTCAAAGTAGTTCTCCTTGCCTGGTGCATATTCGTTTGTGTACCACTTCATTTCATCTTCAAATGATGTAACTGTGAACCTAGGTGCAAACCAATAATGATATGCGCTGTTTGTCAGAATGTTTTTGTTTATGGCACTTCCAAATGGAAACCCCAATCTATTCATTGTAACATTTACACTTGCATTTTGTAAAGGTTGTCCTTGTTTATCAACTGCTTGGACTACTACTTTCCTCTTGCGAGCCTGTCGAAACAGAATTAAACGTGTTATACACTTTATATTTTCGAAACAACTTATATATCGCTTATTAACATAATACATTGGAGTTCAGTCCAACTAAATCTTAATCATTTGACCAACCCAACGACTGATAAATATACTCACAGCCATTGGGTTGATCTAATAATTTGAGTCCCGGATGGACCTATTAAAGACTGCTAATTAATAATTAAAAAATGCTCACCTTTTCAATACTTTGTTCTTGATGAGAACTCCATTCCTTTTCTGTGAATGGTTGCAAGGAAATATTGTCGATCCAAATTTCCGCAGAAGTAGTGTTGCTCTACAGAATTCGACATTTTGAAGAGTTAAGAAAATTAAAATAAATAAAAATTGTATAATGAAAATATTTCATTAATTCAAATATCTTTTGTTTAACATTTGATCAAAAATATAAAAATAGAGCTATAGGAAGTACCTGAAAATAGAGGTCAGCTACTTCTGTTGTATCTGCTGTGAAACCACCCTTAAGCATAGACCAACAATTAGGCTCAGCATAAATTGCACCACCAAATTTATATTCTTTGGTTGTTTTGACCATTGTTGTTACAAGAACATCTGCCTCACTGACTTGTATCCAAGCTGCATAATTACAATCCATGTTGCATTAAATTATTATTGATTAAACCAAACAAAACTATAGACTTAAATTGATCTTTTTTTTGTATAAAAAGACTCTTTTTTTTTTTTTAAAAAAGCTAAATTAGCCTGCCCAAATTGGCACCAAAAAGAATTGAACTTCAGACTTAAAATTGATTTAGTAGTTATACAACACTAGGTGTTGGGAACAATGCATAATTTATTAGATTTGAGTAGAAATTTATTTACCAGATAAAGAATAATGCAATCCCTTTTGTAGGTGAATCTTTTGAGAGACACTATCATGTGATTGATTTCTGCTATGAGCTACCACATATTTGTTGCCTAATGATTCTCTATGCTCTATTTTTGCATCCCCAAATGTTGTCCAACCTTTTAATCCATCATTCAGTTCTGGGTTTTGAATGATTCCTCCATTATATAGAGGCTTCTGTGGTTGTGCCAAACACTGAGGTTGAAAACAATTGTAGCATCATCAACCAATAATTAATTTATATGTGATACATTAGAAAATGAATTTAATTTATATGCACCGTCAGTGTAAAGTTATTTTACACATGCGTTCAATAATATACCAACACATCATATATGATATTTAAAAACACATGATGTGTCACGTTCATTAAATGATGTGACAACACATCATTTGATGTATGTGACAGTGCACAATAATTAAACACTTAAAAAATATAAATGTTAGAGACAATAGAGAGAGCTTACTTCAATACTGGCACTATAATCATATGATAATGCTTCAACTTTAAAATCTGTGGTGGCATGCAAATATTAGTTATCTATACAACAAAATAGGAACTTCAAGATCTTCAAAAAAAAACCTTCAAGATCAATAGTTTTTTTTTTTTTACGGAAAATGGAGAAATAGTTTTAGAAAATATATAAATAATAATGTATTATAACTGCAACTTTTCATTTAATAAATGTAATTATTGCACAAAAAAATATACAGGATTTAATTGAGAAAATAAATAAAAAGAGTAAATCAATGTTTTTTAAAAAGAGAATCACAGTTCGATCACCAGCAACTGCAAACGGGAGGGAGCTGGAACCACTTAAATGCCATAACTGACACCGAACCAGATTAGACGGTCTAGTGTAAGGGTGTTGAAAACCAAAAAGACAAATTATTTTTCAAAAGAAAAAGTTTTAAAATTTTGACCAAAGATCAAAGTTGGCAATCCTAATTTCAAACATGATTTTTTTTTATTAGAAAAACAACCATGATTTTTTTTCTCTAAGAATCGAAATCTTGATTCAAACATTATTGAAAATGTTGTGATTATATAAGAAAATAAAAAAGAATGTATATCAAAACCTTAATTACCTGCGAGAATGATGACACATAGCAGAAGGACAATATTCATAGTTTTGTATATCAAACCTAAACCAATGAATTTTTGAGAGGACTGTGATGTTGTAAATTAAACAACACATTAAGTTTATATAGGGAACCTTCTATGATATGTCGAACATTCTTTTAATCATTTAATAAAATTTAAGAGTCAATTAAAATAATATTAATTATTTCTTTATTTTTCTTTGACTATATTTCCTTTTTGAAAGATCCGTTGACTCTATAAATCTTTATTGAATATTCCTTTTTTATTCTTTTTAATCTCTACTTAAAAATTTGTTATATATTACTCCATCCGGTTGTTTTTACAAAAAATACTTTGAAAAAATCACATAATCAAGAAAACGTATTGTACATGGTTATTTTCATTTAATACTCTTAAAAATTTAAATTTATTCCTGTAAGATAATGGAATGCTCGTCTTATTGATATTCTCAGGAGTGTATATATATTTGCAATGATCATAGTATAGTCAAGCCTATGAATAATGACAAATATAAATGAGAATAAATACAATAATTACAAATATAATTATTCTTAATGACGAGAATATTCTATTTTATCACATCCCGCAGTCGAAGCGAGAGGTTCACAGACGCTTAGACTGGTCCGAAAATCATCAAAGAGAATGCGGGGAAGCCCTTTGGTGAAGATGTCTGCAATCTGATGTCAGGAAGGAACATGAAGAACGCATGCATGACCACGAGCTACATTTTCCCGAACAAAATGAATGTCCATCTCAATATGTTTCGTGCGCTGATGTTGCAAAGGATTACCAGAGAGATAAATGGCATTAACATTGTCACAATACACCAAAGTGGCTTGAGGAATTGGAAAATGAAGCTCCAAAAGAAGATTGTGTATCCAACACGACCTAGAGACAACATTAGCAACACCTCTATATTCGGCTTCAACACTAGAACGCGAGAGAGTCGGTTGCCTTTTGGAAGACCAAGAGATAAGATTGTCACCGAGAAACACACATTAGCCAGATGTGGATCATCTAGTGTCGGGACACCCGCCTCAATCAGCGTTAGTGTAGGAGATGAGCTATGTAATAGGGGATGGTGATAAATGTAATCCAAAATGTAGTGTACCTTGAACATAACGCAGAATGCGCTTGAGAGCCGGCATGTGTTCTGTGTGAGGTGCAAGCATGTGAAGACAAACTTGCTGAACCGCATATGATATGTCAGGTCGAGTGAAGGTGAGATGTTATAAAGCCCCTACAAGACTCCGATATAAAGAGGGATCATCATAAGGTGTGTCAGAGGAGGTGCTAAGTTTCTGTTTGGTGTCAACGGGAGTGGATGACGGTTTGCAGGACGTCATGCCAGCAGGTTCGATGATCTTTGAGGCATAAGTGCTTTGACTGAGAGAGTCGGTTGCCTTTTGGAAGACCAAGAGATAAGATTGTCGCCGGGAAACACACATTAGCCAAATATGGAGCGTCTAGTGCCGGGACACCAGCCTCAATCAGCGTTAGTGTAGGAGATGATTTATGTAATAGGGGATGGTGATAAATGTAATCCAGAATGTAGTGTACCTTGAACATAACGCAGAATGCGCTTGAGAGCCAGCATATGTTTTGTGTGAGGTGCATGTGAAGACAAATTTGCCTAAAACACAAGAATCACAAATAACAGAAAAACTAAAAGGCTCACAATATATGGCCAAGACGACTGTGCCAAAGACTTGACGTAAGACCGACGAAACTGGAGGGAAAGGTGATTGGATATAGATCGCCACGACTTTCACATCTCATAAGAGGGATTCCCGTCTGAAAATCAGATACAGTAAAGCCAAAAGGGTCAAAGGAAACAGATACATTGTTGTCGGTGGTGAGTCGTCTAATAGAAATTAAATTTTTAATAATGTTCGGGGCTTGCGGGATATGTTTAAGTTCAGTGGTTGGTAATAGGTGGCAATTTGTGTGTGTCTGGTGCCGTGAATTGGAATTCCATGGCCACTGCCAACAATAACTTTCTGATTCGAATTATTTAAAGGAAAATAAGACGAGAGATTACCTCGTGATGTTGTCGTGTGTGATGTTGCGCCAGTATCCATGTACCACTGATGGTCATGAGTGTGGAGAGACATGGTGTGCATAGCGGCCTCAATTTCTGTCGGTGTCTAAGATGATGTAGTAGCTGCATATGCCTGAGGACGTTGTCCTAAGATACCTGGCTGCTTCGGAGGACCGTCTGGGCGTGTTAACTAAGAGGTAGGTTACTGACACGGAGGATATGACCATGATGGAGGGGCACCGGGAGCTCTAGTTTGAGGTCTACTACGGTTACCACGCCGCCCTCCACAACCTTGGTTGTCGTGAGAGCGAGAACGGTTGTCGATGCGGCGATTGCCACATTGAGAGGTGTTTGCAGAAGGTTGTTGCTCAGTGGTGTGCATAACAGTATGAGATCTGGTGCGTGCTATTTTAGCCATATCAAATATTATATATATTTTTTAGAAACTCTCTGAAATATTATATATATTTTCTTTAAAAAAAAAAAAATCCCGAATATTATATTAAAAGAAAAAATAAACACCAGCATTTTATTTTTTTTAAATAAATTTTTCTTGTGTCTTTCTCCGACCGAACAAATCACGAATGTATAACAATGTATTTAATTAATTAATATCCTCCTCGTGGTTTCGAGTTGAAAAAGCATCAATCAATATCATCAATCAATCATGATCCTCCTCCTTTAGATCGCTCTCTGAACAATTAAGAAGAGACGATGATGGCGGTGGTTTTGGGGTTATTAGATTTCTTTGTTGCCGGAGCTTCTCTTATCTTTTGTTTGTTCCTTTTTGGTTTCATTGCTTCTCTTCTATCTGCTGCCGCTTTCTTCAACAACGCCAAGGACGTTTCCTAATTCAACTAATCTTTCTCTATCTCTCCAAGTAAGCTATTATTTCCTCCTTTTAATCATACATTTTTTCATTCCAAATCTTATATTGTTTCTACTTTAGTTTCTATGTTTTCATTTTCTTGCAATTTCCTCACATGGAATGGAATCAATGTTTTAATTATCGGTTGAGGTCGCGGTTGCATTGAGGATTTCGTCATTTCGGTTGCTACGGATATTGCGTTAATAATGATTATGATCCCTTATTTTGGCTATATAGATGAATTGTGTATATTTGATTTGGATTATAATGGATGGATTGATGCACCGAAAAAAACCGTTTAACCATAGGGTCAACTTGTTGGAAGATTTGTGTGATTGTGTCTTTTCTTTCCAATATGATCATATCCTGTAATGATTCTAAAAAGACAGAGTCTACATAGCGGATGGATCAAACTATTTCGATAATTGAACTTGTATTTTACCTCTATCTTTTGTTTAAGTTACTAGACTGGGTTTAGTTTAGATTCTCTGAAGGACAATTTCTATACTTTATTACAAGAACAATATTGGTCTCTGATCTTAACTGTTGATCAGAACAGGTAGAAGGCCAGCTGGAAGTCCGTTGAGCAGGTGGTAGGCAGCATGTCCGAGCAGATGATCCACGGAGGGGGGGGTTGTACCTGCAGGTGCTCCGATGCCTAAGTCAGTAAGGGTAGAGAGCAAAAGAGATACTAGAGAGAAGTTAGAGAGAGAGAGTAATTGCAATAATGAATAGTGTCTACCTTGCTCTCCCAAGAGGGAGAGTATTTATAGCCCCCAGCTCTGGGCCAAAGGTCCTCTTAGTGGGCTGGACTAGCCAAGACCCATTAAGAGGGACTGCCAAGATATTACCCTTAGATAGTGGGTAGAGTAGTAATTTTACCCTATCTTGGTGGAGAGGTTGTGCCATGCTGACATGGAGGTGGTTGGGCAAGCCATGTGGACTTTGTGAGGGTCTAGGTGGACTAGCATTAGTCTAGTCCAGAACAGTCTCTCTTAAGTAAGTAAAACTGTAAAACTGTAACAGTAGCTGTCATATTTGGTTTTTGTTGATCTATGAATGCAATTTGTCTGTTACAGAAATTGTTCTTAAGGATATACCCTTCATTTTGGACAATCAAATTTATTCTCTCTCTGCTTGGAAAATCAAATTTATTCTCTCTCAGATTGAACTCACAACATGTATATGTATGTGAAGAGACCGTACATGAAGAAATGACCAATTAATCTTTTATTTTAAATACATACCATGTATGTATCTTTAAATGTATAGATCATAAGGTCATGTAAAAGTAACACACCCTAAAAGTAGCTGGCCCTATAATGTTAAAATGGTTTTTCAGAAATTGGTATTTTTGGTATTTTCGGTTTTAGGATTATATGCTTTAGTTATACAAGACTCATTTAGTATTTAAAATAATTGAATACCCTAGTTTATTTTTAGTATTGTAAAATTTGAACCATCTACCGTTTTGTCTTCATTTTTAGTATTGAACTACTTAATCTAAATGCAATTGTGGGTGTTTGTACGAGTACAACATTAACTTCTTATCATGTTACACTTCCCATATAATCATTTGGTTTGGTTGATCTCTTATTGCTTCATTATCATGTAGCTATTTGTTGCAATTGCAGTTGGGTCTTCTGTGGATGTCTGGAAGTTTTCTGTATGAAATCAAATGCTTCATTGAAGCTTATGAATGACGGAATGAGTACAAATGTTGTTTCAGGTATCTTCACCCTGAATTGTAGTTACTGGTTTGTCGTAATGGCTAAAGTTGTTCTAATTCTTTCATGTACTTTTTGGCAGAATCATTCTGGCATTTGGAAGCAGCTTATCCGCATAATTTCTTATCTTGGAGTGGATAATCTTTCTTTACCATCCTGATAAAGCTAATACTGCTTAAGGTTCAGGCTTGCCACAATATATTTCTGCTGTCAGACCTTTCATTTTTCCCTCTTGTATATATATTACATGAATGATATGACAGCTATGATTAATTAAAAGATATATTGCTCTTTTGCATGTTTCTTTCATGTTACATTTTTTATCATCCTGTGAATGTTTAATTAGTTGCTTAATTCTATATTCGGGCATGCCCCGAGTCCTTCCTTTTTGCCTTACAATAGGATACCCCTTCCGCTCTCCTGAAACCTTTCTTGTACCCCCAAAAGATCTGCAGTATATATAACAGAACACTAGTTTTTTGATCTGCACCTATAGAAAAATTGAGACTTTTGGTTGATTATATCTTGGTGTGACAATTTGCTTCGTTTACTTTTATCATTATTTTAGTGTATTCGGTTCTCTTAACTGTGAAAATTGATTTTGAATGGAATAATTTGTTAAGTTTATTTTAGAGTTGAATGTAAATTAATTTATGTTTAAAATACATTTACGTAAAAGTGAGCCGAACAATAATCTATGTGTCTATCTTATACCAAATGGAAGTATCCATTAAATGGAGAGATCCTAACCTTCCATACAAGGCAAGGTAAATCATGATATTTTGCACATTGAGTGAATAAAAAATTGAGTCCCTCTGCACTTCTTTTATGGCATAACCTCTCTTGTGCCTCTCTTGTTACGATACTAAGTTAAAATTTTATTCGTTAGATTATTTGGAAAAAAAAATTCTACACAGTTTGCAAATAAAAATGCCACACAAAGCTAAAATATTTCTTCTTAACAATTATAAATAAAATTTTACATTTTAGATTCACAAGGGATTATGAAAATACTAACAAAAAAACTACTTAGATACTTCCTTCGGTCACATTTATAATAAAAAAACATTTCAAATTTTGGTCACTATTATAAACAAATATTAACAACTTTTAAACTAATTAATACTATTATTCTTAATATACCGTTATTTAATTTTACATTTTTAGGCATTTATTTCACTTTAACTTTGCAAAAGTTGCATGATTTCCAAGGAGAATAATTTAAAAAGGACAATATAGTAAACTTAATTCATGTTGTACACTAAATCAAGAAAATTAATTATACTTAACTGAATTTCTTAAACCCCGCGTAAACGGTTATTTTTGCCTATAAATATGACCGGAGGGAGTATTTAACAATCAATGAATTAATTAAAAATCCCATCATTAAAATACAAAAAGAAAAAAAAAATCGAACTATTTTATTTTCTTTTTGGTTTTCTAGAGTAAACCATTCCTCTAATCCCATCAGGATCAGCAACAAAACCCAAAGGTCGATAAAACCCAATAACTCTAGGCTCAGAATAAAGAGCAATATTCAAAATCCCTCTCCCAACAAGATCCTCAATCAACCTCTCAACAACAGCTTTCCCAAGTCCAATCCCTTGAAACGAAGGATCAACAACAACATCCCATATTATCGCATTGAAAACACCATCACCAGTTGCTCTCGCAAACGCAACTGCATTCTGCGTTTTTCTCTCTTCAACCCAAACCAACGCATCCGTATTCTCAAGCGCAATGCGAATTTTCTCTGGATCGCGACGCGGAAACCCTACTGCTACGAATACTTTGTTCAGTGCTTCGAGGTTCAGATTTTCCGTAGTTCGTCGGAGAATGAAGCCTCGTGATGATAGTGTTTCGTCGGAGATTGAGAGTGGGTAGGAGAGGTTTGGTTGAGATGAAACGGTGACGTTTCGTTGTTTGAGATTGGTATGGCGTGGAGAGGATTGGAGAGGAGTGGTTATGCTGCCACGTAAGAGCATTGTTATTATCTCTGTTATGTGTTTGTGAGTTTTTGTGGAGTTGAAGAATGAGAGAAGTTGTTGTTGCTTTTTATTTTGGTTTGTTTTGATTTGCGGTCGTGAAAGAGTCTTTGTGGATAATGTGGTTGTTTTGGGCAATAAATTGCATTTTTTGCAATTTGTGACTAGATTTTCAATCGGTATATTAGAGTTTGAATTCGATCCTTGCAATCTACCAATCTAAAGTTAATCAAAATAGGGGTTTAGAACTCTAAATTTTAAAATTGTAGGGTTAAAATTTAAATTCAGTCAAAATAGAAGAGTTTTTTTTTTTTTATTTTTACGAAAATATGCTTAGAGCATTTCATTATTAATAATGTTACGAATACAAGTGGGTACATCAATAAAAAGGTAGAAACTAGCTAGAGATGTGGCCACCCTAGGTAAACCATGAACGACCTCATTGGTTTGTCTCCTAACAAACTCAACACACGAGTTTTTAAAATATGAGTTGTACATAAATAAGCAATCTTTAATAACATCACCAAACTCAGTTACTAAGACATATCTTCTTATGCTATGAAATCTCGTAACAACATTTTGAGAATCAAGTTCGAAATCAACATCTTCTAAGCGTAAGTCATGAACCCAATTTAACGCACTAAGAAGGCCAAGAGCTTCTCCTATATCCACATCAAGAATTGGTGAAATCCATTCCGTTTTAGCAAGAACAAACCGACCTTGGTTGTCTCGGATACACATACCTATACCAACCTTATTATGTTGTACATAAAAGGATGTATTGATATTGCATTTATAGCGACCATGTTGAGGCTTTATCCACCTAGTTACACTCCCCTGCTCTAACTGGGAATTATTCAGACTGTGTTGGTAGGAAAATTTAGTTTGCATTTTAACTAATGAACCTTATAAAATATTTTTATAGAGGATGAAAAAAGAGTGAGGGGACAAAAATATTAAATGTACTACTTAAGTAGCAAACTGTATTTTTTCAAATTTTATTCCCCTGAATCTGCTACTTAAGTAGCAAACTGTATTTTTTTTTAAAAGAAATTCCGTCCCCTTTAGCACTCGCTACTTAAGTAGGAGGCATTTTTTTTTTTAAAAGTCGGGAAGCGCAATCCAATTCCTTTTGAAGAGGACTATTTTGATCATTCACACAATAAACACATTTTTCAACATAGTTGGAGTCGCTCTGGAAAATTTCCAAAGCACTTCGCAAAATTTAGCATCATATAAAAAACAAGTCGGTTGGAGTTGCACTCAACTCAATTCGCCGCCGTAAAAGGCAACAATGTTGATGTTGTCGTTCGCCAGAAACATCGACGAATTCAATTTAGTTTTTCTTTTCATTATTACTCCCTCCGGTCCTTATTATAAGGAACAATTTGGAAAAAACACACATACCAAGAAACCTTATCTTTCTTAATAAAAATTCTAAAATTTTACAATCTATTCCAAAACTAACCTTGGTGTATTAATTTATCCTTAGGGAATATATCACTCTAATTAATGCATAACTTTGGAATGGATACAATTTAATAAGGGTAAAAATGGAATTGTAAGAATAAATTTAATGATTGTTTCTTATAAAAAGGACCAAATTTTTTTTCCAAATTGTTCCTTATAAAAAGGACCGGAGGGAGTATTATTTTTGTCGGATTTTCCTTCCGCTCTCCTATAGCCGCCACCACAAAACTCAACTATTCTCCGATTGCGTGGTGGCAATTCTGCAATTGCGCCCTAAAGCGGGGATTGTTTACATTTTTTTTAATTAGGTAGAATTTTATCAATTTAATTTTTTTTTTTTTTTGAGAAATCAATTTAATTTGTTGTGTATGCAGATATTGAATTTTTTTTGTTTATAACCCTCTGGTTCCTAGGGCTAGTAGTCCAGAGTTCGGCCGCGAGGTAAGTAAAACCTGACCAAGAAATTGTTCTAACCAGGAATCGAACCCGAGTTCTCCCGAAATCCGTTCTTTTTGGTGAAGCTCATTAATCACTTGAGCCCAATAACTTGGTTATATTGATTTTTTATTTGTTTTGAATCAATGCAGATATTGAATTTAAATCCTTTTAATAAAGGAAAGGGTCATGTTAACTTGTGCCCTAAGAGTACATGTTAAGCTACCTAAAAATAGAAATATAACATTTAATGATACAAAAAATTTAATGTTTAGATAATTGAATACACCACAAGTTCAATAAATTTTTTCCACATTTATTTTCTTAACATGTGCCCTTAAGGGCACAAGTTAACATTCTCCCAAATTCAAGAATTCAATTATAATTTAATAAAGAAATAAGGCTTAAATGCAATTTGATTTTTTCCACTCAGACGGTCACACCACAAAAACAATCTGATTACACCCTAAATTGACTAAAGTACCCTTACAATAAATTAAATTTCCAATACAATCAAACAACCTTACGCCTTTTGCCTCCATATCATTTCCTCGTTAATTCACACCAAAAACCTCAAACTGCCGTCGCCGTCGCTTAAGCCGCCGTTGCCGCTGAAATCTCCGTCGTGTCATCTTCCATCTACGCTTCTTTAACTCAATTTCAAATGTAAGTTTTCGAGTTACCAATTCATGATTCTGCGATTTATTTGAGTTCGATTGTGAATCTGCCAGAAGTTCCTTTTACGAAATTAGGTTGATTTTGAGTTCCATCTCTCAATTTTGATTTGTGTTTTGATTTTCTGGGTTTGAAGTGGTTAACGTGAATTCATTTCACGCACAGAGGTAAACTGAGTTTTTTTGTGTACCTATGTAAACTGAATTTGCGTATTATATATGTGAACTGAGTTCACGTACGGTTCAAATTATTCAATTTTTCCTCTGTTCAAATTAACTTGGTTATGCATGTAATTTGTTGGAGTCGGAATAAATCCAAATCCTTCCCAATATATTTTTTTTTATAAGCCAAATCCTTCTCAATTGATGTCAGCTTGATTATTTTCACCTATACCATTGCATTTACTACAAAAATGGGTGATCAATGAATTGAAAATTGATAGTAATAACTTCTACAAGAAAAATTGTACCTTTCAGAACCTTAAAATTGTACCTTTCAAATTTATTTACTCTGTTTCAATGGTTTTAGATTGGCAAAAATAAAAGAGTAAGGAATGGTTTTAAAATGGTGCGACACACGACTTTGTGGACAATTTAGAACTCAAGGAACAATCACATAATTAATAATGTGAGAAAGAATCCTAATGAAATAATGAGAGGAAATAAAAATAATAACTTGGCGATGGAGCGCGGAGAGGTTAAAGATTGCCATTTGCCTGTTGTATGAATGGATTTGGGACCCTGGTGACTGTTTTCAATGATAACAAAAGATGTGTTTCTGCTGGGGCTGTTGGTACAGTGGGGCGTTGAGTTATTTTTTTGTTCCCTGTTGGCTGTATTTCGCTGTGTTATTATCGAATAGGGACCCTGCTTGCTGTTTATGCGGGTTTGTTACTTGGTTTAGGAAGGACTATATAGTTTTTGTCCGATGTTTCATGTTTCTAGCTTGGTGGCTTGTATGTTGCAATGTCTGGTAGGATATAGGTGATGTTATTAGCTTTTGTGTTGGCAAGTCATCATTAGGTGATGTTATCTTCTCTTTAACGTTTTGTTTCAATTCCCTGTAAGCCTCTAGCGGGCAGCTTGTATAATCTTTAATTGAAATTAATGACACATCAATGGGATTTGTGAGACAGAAAGGTTTATGAGAGAGAACAGTGAAGCAGAATCATTAGAAATAGAATAAAAAATGAGAAACTGTTTTTAAAAGTATATATAAAGAAGGGCAATTTTGGTATTATGATTAAATTTTGATGAAATTTGGGTGTAACTAGATTTTTTTGGGGTGAGTAGAAAAAATCTTGCAATTTTGATCTTCTATTTCACCATTTTATGGAACTGGTCATTTTAATTTGACTGTTTTGATCCCTCCATCAAATATTTGGTCTAAATTACGGTGATATGACATGTTTTAACTCTTTAAATGAAGTTTTCAACGAAATTATCTTACAATTTCATCAATGTTATCCTTTTTCATCATCAGATCATGTATCACGTTATTTAAAACAATGATGGAGGGACCAAAATGGTCAAATTTTATAATATGGGGACCAAATCCACATAATGGTGAAAATAGGGGGCCAAAAATGCAATTAAGCCAAGAATTAAACCGTACTCTTGCAATGAATGTGTTGCAAAAATGGCCTAAATGTAAATTGAATTAAGCAAAGTCTAAGCCGATTTCTACATGCCCTATATTGAAAAACTCTTAGTGAGTGTTATATAATTGTTTTTGAAACTCATAATTTTTTGTTTTCCTTGTTATGCTAACAGCTAGCATTGTTATCATTTGCTCATAATAAAGATGTTTACATCAATGCAAAGTTGTGTTGGCTCTTCACCTCTACTATTGCCGGGTACAATGATTTTATGCATCTCAGTAGTTTTGAACTTTTGATAGTTTAGCAACATAAGGTTTTGAAAGATGTGCATTTGAAGTTACATAATTAAAGGATATTTATCTTTTGTTCTTTTCTTGTATTCAGTTAGTAGTATAAATCAGACTCAAGCACATATTAAGCATTCCAGACCAAACATTGGTAGGATGCAACCCTTACCATATAACATCAGAAAAGGACAACTTCAAACTGTAACTTCTCGAAGTTCGTCATCTCAATTCAAATGTGCTGCTGCTTTGGTAAGATTTTTCTCTTGGCATTTGTTATATGTTGATTGTTTGATTTCCTGGTACTATGTTATCCTTGTTGGAAATTGCAAACAGTGTTTTGTGTTATTGCAACATCAAATGAGTCTTTTTTGAGAAGTTATTAGGAAGATTCAAAAGAAAAATTTAATTGAATAATGAATATTATTTAACTAGCAAAGGGAACTCAACTCCGTATTGATGGATAATGAATGAATAAGGTAAGATTCAAGTACTGATATAGATTTAAAAGAAAGCAGAAAACGATATTTATTTGTATTAATGGAATAGAAGGTTCAAGTACATAGATTGATTTGCAGGAATAGAAAATAACAAGCTGTTAGTACTGACTAACAGCCCAAAAGCACTAGGTGCTCCCCAACCACTATCACTAGTGACCCCACTTCAATAACAGAATTCCAAGATGATTCTTCTCAATCATTGACACCAATTATATAGCCATCTTCTTAGCCACGTCATTATTCTTTTCTTTTGTTCTCTTCCTAGCATAGAATTTCCACACTCTTGGCTTAGGCCCAAACTCTTCCAGGCCCACTTCTGTATTCACATCTCTATCACGTATGATAGAAGAGACCTGATTGAAAATACCAATAGATTAGGAAAATAGATGGAAAAAAGATTGATACCTTGAGACTGTAACAAACAAGCAGTCGTCTGCAACCAATGGCCACCAGACAACCAAAAATTATGTTTCTGTACACCTAATCATTCGGATCTGTTTCTGATAGGAGACCTTTAGTGCAAATGGTCTATGTTAGATGGAATATACATATAGAAATGTAACTAACAATTGATCCGCTTACATATGTAACTAACTGTACAGCCATAATAAATAGCAGGGAGAGGGAATGGTGGGAGGTTGTTATTAGGGTCATGCTAACCGGTGCCCCCGGGGCACTGGTTAAGGAAACCAAAAAAACAAAGTTTTAAGTTGAAAATAAAACTTTTTAAACTTTTGAGGAATTGACCGCACAAGTTCCGATGTCATATTACTATATTTGTTTCCTTAACCAGTGCCCCGGGCGCACTGTTTAGCATTTTCCTTGTTATTATTGTAATTCAGAATTGATAGAGTATTTGGGGACTCTCGAATTACCCCTCGTGTATCCTCTATAACTCTTACTTCTAGGTCATATTGATCTAGAAGGCTATCTCAAATAATAGTGATATTCATTCAATTCTTGTTCTTTTCCCTTTGATGATTTCTGTTGAATCCTATGTCGTCAAAGCGGAAAATTGACGCGACGCGGACAACCCAAAATTGACGCGACACAGTAATGCGGAGAATCGCGGGCGCTATTTAAGTGACGCGACGCGGACAATAAAAATAAAAATTACATAATAAATATCAAACTATCAATCAATCATCAAAATACATATACTAATGAAAGTAGCATAGGTCCCTTAGGTAATTAAAATACCAATCATCCAAATCCAAATACTTACTACACACAGTAGTAGTATTCCAAAATCCAAAATACCAATAAAAGACAAGTCTTAAACAAAACATAAAATTCAAGGAAAGTACGAAAAAAACAAAGACTTAAGTACTTAGTTCTAAACATCAAATATAAATTCAAGCTTCATCAAAATGAAACAGAGAAGCAGAGAAAGAAGAATGATGAAATTTTAGGCATCTTTGTTTGTCTCCAAACACAAAATGGCGATGGGGAATGGAGAGAAAGAAGCGTAACAACAAGATAAAGAAATGGTTTAATGAAATTTCACAATTATTCTCTAAAACGTTTAAAAATTAAGGGCAAAATCGTCGTTTTGTTGTTCAATTAAAAGCGGTGCTACGAAATTGCTACTCCCGCGACTCGCGACGTGCTATAGGGCCCGCTTCACATAAATATCGGCTGCTACACCCTGGATGGCTGTAGCACCTTGGGCTGACTCGGTGACCTCCATTTTGTCGCGTCGCGCTGCTATAGCGGTTGTAGCGGCCACTATTGACAACAGAGGTTGAATCTTATCATTTCCCATCTAGATCCTCTCCAGTCACATGCTTCTATTTACTCTGTTTCTCTTCTGTCTGAATCCTCCAGTTTAATCGCATCTTAGTTCCAATTTCTTCATTGTCTGTTGTACCACCCAGTGTTATCAAATATCGGACAGGGCGCTGCCATGGCAGATTTTTTTGACAACTGCAATGGCCAATTTGTGAAGGATGGTGGCGTTGTGGCATTTTATGGGCGGATATCGCGGCACCCTATGGCGGATTTCTGGCTTTCCGCCATGGTCCACCATCTGCCACCGATAACACCGGTACCGGCTGTCTTCCTACCCCCTCATACATATGAAGCTTCTCATTAGGCCCTTCACTCTTGAGTTTACTGTTCCTTTCTCTTCTCCTTCTCATGCTTACATGCGCAAGGGCTCAATGAGTTATCCGTTTTAAGTAGAGAAGTTTAATGTTTTATGTTGACTGTTGAGTGATTCCCTGCATTTTCTATTGAATTCTGTCTAGGCATTTCTTATAGGATGTAGTATGTAAGTAAATGTTGTGTTGACAACTTGACATTGTCCTGACTTTCAATCCAAATCATGCAAATTTTGGATTTTATTGGTGAATCATTGACAATAACAGAAAAAATGATCCAAAAATGTTTTTTGATCTACATTGTACAATATTCTGATATCTTAATGGTGCTCCTTTCTACAGAGTGCTACATGCGCTGCTGCTGGGGCAACCCAGACTGTAACCCGCAACCCTCGAACAATTACAGTTACTCCTGGTAATAATTCCAAATCAAAGAATTTACTTATGCCAAATAATTCTGTTAGATAATATATATATATATATATATTGTGCTTAGATTGCTAAATAAATTCCATTATTTGTTTTACACTGGGACAAACTGAAAACAGTTTAGCACTTCCCAATGTGTTGGCCTCTTCCATTTTCTATACTTGTCATCATGTCCACATTCATATTCAATAGTCAACAGTTTATGTATTTAAATTTCGTTCTTCTCTCCTCTCATACATCAGCGTGTCTTTATTAAAATAATTAAATCAGTGTGGAAGTGTAGGTTTTTTATGCAAGAAACTGATATGAATATTTGATAATTAAGGCTTGCACACTCGAATGTTTATATAGTTGGGTAAGAAGATAGAGATAGTTTCTCGCCTAATACCTGCAATGCAAAGACGCGAGAAAAAGAACTTCAGCGATTAGCAACAACAGTAAATTTATAAAGGATTATATTAGAAGGCTTAAATAACTAATTTATTCTTTTTAGCTTCAAATATGTCTTCTTAACTAGAAGGGAGTTGTTTTTTTATTGCTCTTGTTACCTTTTGTAGATGGTGTTTTGTAGTCCATTTTCTATTCTCATGCATGTTTTGGACGGAAACATGTAACAAAAATTATGCAACTTGACTTTCTTTTAAATAAATAATATATAACATTAGTGTTTGGCAAAATATGCACATGTAAATGTTGTTTGCCCTTAATGTTTGGCTTTCTTTTAAATAAATAATATATAACATCGGTATTTGGCAAAATATGTACATGTAAATGTTGTTTTCCCTTAAATGCATTTTTAGTCTTTAATTATGTTATGAATAGTTATATGTTACATGTCTTTATTGCACAAATATAATTTGTTATCATTTTTCTGAAATGTCAGAAAAAGTGAGGAGCCCTAGACTTGATGACAACGGGCCTGGATTGCCACCTCGTGATGATGATGGAAACGGTGGTAATGGAGGAGGAGGTGGCGGTAATTTTTCAGGTGGATTAATCCTTTTGGGTATTCTTGGTATCCTAGACATGCTTAAAGACATAGAGGGTGAAGTGCAAAACAAAGTCAAAGATTGGAAATTTCACCAAGCTTGAAAGTTGGTCTTACATATGGCAGTGAAATTACTTGATCCCTTATATTTTATCAAAATATGGACAATCAAACCTAGTTATCAATGTCAGGAAAATTGGGTTGATCCTTTCTCTACTGCATTCAATAGAAGCCAAATGGGGTGTGATATATGGTTCTAAATAATGAGATATCTTAAAGCATACACTTATTCTTAGTGTTATATGTAATGAACTTTATATTAGGGGGTGTTTGTTTCGTGGATTATAAATTTATTCCCAGGAATGTGACTTTGGGAATCTTTAATTTCTATGTTTGTTTCAAGTTTTAAAAAATTATGCCCAGGAACTTTTTATTCCTTAGAATATAAATTACACATGACTTTCCCACTTTTTATTCCCATGTTAAATGGTGGGAATCTTACATTCCCATGGGAATAAGAAGTAACCACCCATAACTCCCCACTCTCCCAATATTTTTAACTCATTTATTTTTTTATTTTAATATTTTAAAATATTAATTGAAATTATTTTAAAAATGTTCCAAGGAACTTTATTTATTTACCAAACATATTGATAGGAATAATATTCCCAGCAATAATATTCCAAGGAATAATAATCCTAGGATTATAATTTTAATCCTCGAAACAAACACACCCTTAGATATACTAATTCTCGTGGTGAAATTTTGTATTCTTTAACGTGGCTGTTAGAACCCACAAAAAGTTGTACACAGGCAGAGTTGATATTAGAGCAAGTGTCATAAGTGTTCAGTTTTTATGTTGAGCACAGTGCTCATGCATATTTGGTACTACATGTTGATGAGTGGTCTGAGGTTAATAATATCGGGGAAATTGCTCTTTAGACCTCGACATATTCTCAAAGGTCCTCCAATATAAAGGGAAATTTTGGAGGACATGTGAGCAGTGTTTTAAAATCCGGACCGGCCGGTCAGACCGCGAACTGGAGGCTGATCGGTCAGACCGCGAACTGGATGCTGTTAAACCAGTGGGAACCGGAAAAAACCGGCGGTTTTCTAGAACCGCCGGTTTGACTACATTTTTTTTTTCCGCTGAGAAGCCCAAAACGACGTCTTTTTACTTCTTTTTTTTTGCGCTGACAACTAGTTTTTTTTTTCCTCTAAGTTGTTCTGCAACTCAGGTTGTTATATTTTCATTTTTTTTCTCTTTAATTTTGGGTCTTATGTTGAACAATGAACTCTCTTCTATATCTCAGGATGTTTACATTGCAAAAACTAGAAAAATATCAATTTTTAAGCAGAATTGATTTTGTAACTAAAATCAATCACCATAAATCAAATGAAACAATGGATTTGTAATGGTTGGGTAAATTTATTTTGATTGAAAATCAAACACTCAAAAGATGATTTTGAAAAATAAAATGCAAACACTTAAAAGTATGAGGAGAGAGAGATTTTCTAATATTGGTACATTTTGTCAATTTTTTCTACTGTATTTGTTACAACTTACAAGCCACCTTAAGATGTGTTAATTTTTTTTTTTAATGGGCCTTAAGATGTGTTAATAGTTTATAGAATTTCAACATTTGTCAGCCTATATTTCTTGAAACATAGGGACAAAACTATTGAAGAAAAGAATTACAAGCTGCTTTAAAATGTGCAACACTCCAAGCTACACCTATCTCCATACATGTATGTCGGCGTCATTGTAACTTTAATTAATTATTAATAAAAGAAAATATTAATTAGAGTTGTTTATTGATATGGACTTAAGGAAAAGTGATAAAATTATTAGGAAAAACTCAAGTCCCACATTATTGATATGGACTTACGGTAGAGCTTCTATATAATGTTGAGATTTACTTTTCTCACCCTATTGGTTACTTACGCGCCCTACGCATTTTCATTTTTACCCTTCCGCTTCTTAAGTTGCGGACATTGGGGAGGCAAAAATTGCTATAAAAGGATGGCCTCAGATATTGAGGTCTCACACCTCTCTTTCTTTTCTTATGTTTATTCTTTTCTTTTTGTAGTAATGTTAGTTTGTTTATGTTTTATTTATTTCGTGTGTTAATAGTTGGGTACGGTAAGATTAGTCGAAGGATTCAATGGTGATTCATTGAAACATGGTAGTCGATCCAATGCTCCCGGTCCAACCGAAACCAAAATATGCGGAAGCTGCCAAAAAGTCATGTCCGGTTGTTCTACGTTGAGTGAAACATTGTTGGCATGTGGTACCTTCTCATCCTTTTATTTGTTAGCGTTAATTTTTAACGTTAATTCGGGGACTAATTTTGTTTTGTTTCGTGTCTATTGTTTTAATAAAAGAAAGTTATGTGTTAACATCCATTTTTGCCTGATGTTTCTGCAACAAACATATCCGCTACTTACGTAATGAACATTCTACGCAGTACGTCCGTTACTTAAGTGACAGACAGCCAAACGCCTTTAATTACACATCTGAGACCTAAGTAACGGCTGTGTAACGAGGCAGAACCAGAAGCAGGAAAACCTGCAAACCAGAACCAGTCCTTTTTATGGACTTGTTTTGTGTTTTCGTTGGCTGTTTTCATTGACATAAATTAAACGTAATAATCCAAACAAAGCAGCGCGATTATACAAACATTAATATTAACATAAAATTGCCCGGACAAAATAATTGTAATTATCCAAACCGATTATACAAAAAGTGGACAAAAGATATTCATTAAACAATTCAAAATTATCCAAACCGAAATATAAAATTATCCAAACATAACAACTAAAAAACTCCCGAGCCGCAAATCCGCGATCACCAGCCCTCCTCGCACACTGTCGTTCATAATGTCCAGCTTCCCAAATATCCAGCACGTGACTCATCCGGTAACTCCCCATTATCCAACAAATCTCGTGCAAGAAGGACAAATGAATAAATAAATAATTAACAACAAATGTTTGGTTACCTGAAGTAGTGTCATGTAACCTGTGACCGTTGTCCACTTCGGCGTGTTGGCAGCAGAGAGACCGTTGCACATAAAAGACAAAGCAGAAGCACCCCACGCATATTGACTCACCAACTCCAAATCATTGAAATACTGGACAAAGTAAAGTTGGACACAATTTTTGCTCGAGTCGACAAAAATACTGTATATGAGCAGCAACATCAGGTAAACTCTAAGGGCGTAGTGGCAAGTACCTCTCACAAGACTCCTCATCACCCAATGAAGTGAAATTTGCTACCTGCTGAATGTGATGTGTAAACAGTCCCTTCAGATAGGTCAAAGTGGCATGGGCACCTTTGGTCTTTGAGAGCTTCGAATGTGCATAATGCGCTCCAAGAAGGTTAATCAGCACTTCAAGACCTTGATCTTTTGATATTGGGGTGTGGTCAAGCAGAAGGGCGGTGATGAGGAGATGCAGCAGACAGGACACGTCATCTAGTGTCATTGTGATCTCCCCGGCAGGCATATGGATGATCGAAGTATCTGTGTGCCACCTCTCAGCAAATGTGCTAATCAGACAAGGGTCTAGATGTTCATACCCTGTCTTGGTGAGGTCCGCCAATCCAGTCGATCCCTAAATCACTGTTCATCCGGCACTAGTTTAGCTAACTCCTTCATCTTCTTCCCGTGGCTGACAGAGACAAGTGCCAGACGATGCTACAAAAATTAGAAGAAAAAAAACATACAAATAACATTAAATAAATACCAAATGCATAATTAAATAACTTAAATAACATTGCCAAAAATAACAACAAACACTTAAAAAATAATGAAATCGTAACAATTAAATAATAAACTTACGTAGACTTCGTATACATATCTCGCAAATGTGTTTTGTACGATGCAAGAATGTCGGTGTCCTTCAGCCCTCAAGAAAATTCAGCCGGATCTTCTGGCGGGAATACACACAATGTACAAGATCGACCTTCCAACTTCTTCTTCTTACCCTTCTTCTTCTTACCTTATTCAACACCCTCATGAAGAGCGTCTTCCTCATCCATAAAGTCGCGCTCACCGAGCTCCTCCCCATCCTCATCCTCGACCGCCTCATGCGACGGGGTGCCAGGTTGTGGCTCACTCATATCATCTATATCTAGATCCTCAGGATGAGGCTCAACTGCAAGCTCAGGGTCACGATCTGGCCAGGCTGTGGGTCCGGCTGTGGCTCAGGCTGTGGCTGTGTCCGAGGCGCACGCCGACGTTTCTTGCGACCCCCCGTGCTTCCAATTCTTGATCTTTAACGCGTCGTATCGACGCCGTGGCGCCCTTTCCTCTAGGACGTGATGGACCCTCGTCCTTTCGTGTCAATTGAATAATATCATTTTTTCAGAAAAATCACAACACAACAATATCACTACAAATCTGTGACTTAAGTCACATAATATACCAGTCGCATAAAACATAAACAAAACGCAAACCCTAGCCAAATTAATCCTAAATTCATAGCAATCAAGAGCAACAACATGAAATTAAAAGCTTAATTGAACAATTAACAACACTAAAAAGCAACATTCGTCATTTAAGTCACGAATTTGAACAGTATTCAACAAAAATAAAATATCGAAAAACCAAAATTTAACCGATCAAATAACTAATCTGCCATTGTATGATGTTGAATGATGATTGCGACTTGATTCTGAGTAGAATGGCGACGAAATGACTTGATTTGGAGTTGTTTTCAAATTTTGGGGTTTTGGGACGATTTTGAGAGTGTTTGGAGAGGTTTTGTAACTGACAGAATAGGGGGAGAAGGTGGGGTGTGTTCCTTATATATGTTGTACCGTCCGTGACCTAAGTCCCGACAGTTTTAAAACTGTCTGTCCGTGACTTAGGTACCGGATGTAGAAGTGCAAAAAATTGGTGGTAGGGTGCCGATTGGGGTGTTAATATGTGGTCCTTTGGAGTTCTGAATTTTTTTACACATCCGTGACTTGAGTCTCGAACGTGATTCCGTGACCTAAGTAACGGACAAGGGTAGTATGATAATTTCATAGGGTGCGCCCCATAATCAGCAGGGCGCAAAAGTAAATCTCTATAAATTCTTCTCTGATAAAGTTGTTACTAACTTTTTTATCATGCAGAATCTACATATCCTTATTCTCAAAATTGACTAATGAATTGAGTACTTAAAGTTGTGGTACGTACAGGTTTAGTGAGGGGGAATCCATGCTTTTAAAAAGTAGTCATAGAATTTGTAAAGTGATTCCTCTTCTTTAGTCCATATTTTGGAAATTGCAATTGAACCCAAGCTTCTAAAAAGTAGTCATATACTTTGTTAAGTCCCTAAAGAGAGAGATCATCAAGTAAAAATAAGTGTCATAGTAACTAATGTTTTTAGGATATCAGTTAAGGAATCCCATAAAAAGAAATTTTTATCTTACAAATATAAGTCAAATATTTGTCAAAATAAAATAACTTGCCAAAGTAAAAAATACATGATTTTCTATGAAAAAAATTATAGTTATATTATATGGTGTTGACCATTAGTAATTACCACTAATTACTGTCAACCTTATATTTTCTCACAAAAAAAACTTATATTTTCGATGCCATGTTTATTGATAATTAATGTCAATTGCAAAATATATTGTCGATATCAATGGTTAAAAATATTTGAAATGAAAAAATTAGTGAGAAAATACTCCTTACTACCACAAACTCCGAATTAATCAAACCAAACAAGATAGCATGCATCCTTTCCCCATTCGCTTCCCCTCACCTTCACTCCTTTGGATCCTTCAAAAATAATTTTTCATACAACGAATTTTGTGTTTATTATGTTTTTTTTATTGAATTTAATTTATATGCACTGTCGGTGTAAAATTATTTTACACATGCGTCCAATAATATACCGACACATCATGTATGATTTTTAAAAACACATGATGTGTCACATTCATTAAATGACGTAGCAACGCATTATTTGATGTATGTGTAAGAAATCTTTACACTGACAGTGCACAACAATTAAACTCTTTTTTATTTAACACGTACAAGTCATATATTATAGTTGAAATTGGAATTAATAGGTTGTTGATGAAATCTTAATGCTGAGAAGTTGATATGAAGCCAATTGAAATTGATATAAAATCTTACAAAAATCGCATTTCAAAATGCTAACCTTATCAAGTCGATCCTATCGTTGAGTATGCATAATATACTAAGTACTATATCAATATATTATTGTTAATTAACAATGAAATATATGTTAAAGTTCAGAGAGAAACACAAAATAACGGCTAGGGTTTCAATAATATCAGAATTGCATTACTTAATAAAATAGAGTTATAAGAGATTATATAGCAAAACCTAATGGACTATAAACCTAATGGGCCAATAATATAAAGCCCAACAACTTATTATCTTAACACCTACCCTCAAACTCACGATGCGTTCACAAGAAGCATTGTGAGTTTGTCAAACAAAACAAAATATGAAAAACATACTAAATAATATAAACTCAACATTTTATTTTAACACTACCCCTCAAGCTAAAGCTTACTAAGCTTTTAAGCTTGTTACAAGTTAACCCAGAAAATAAATCAACCAACTACTAGCGTAACCAACCGAGCTAATAACTAACCAAATGAGAGAAACAACCAAAGTGAACAATCATCTGAGAGACAAGTAGCCTCCAAAGAGAGAAACCATCATATAGAATAACCAATCTCAAACCAATCCAACATCCAATTCATTCCAAGCTTACCAAATCCAAACCAATCCAACATATCCAAACTTTACCAAACCAAATTGTTCCAATCCAAACTACTAAATCACCAAACAGAAGAATTTGTCAAGAATTTGTCAATAGAAAGAGAAGCAACCAAAAATAGAAGAACAGACAAAGGGGAGCAATCCAACAGAAGAGAATTCATCGGAGAGAAGTAATCAGACATAAGAAAATCAGCAGGGAGAAGCAATCAGACATAAGAAAATCAGTAGGGAGAAGCAATCAAACAGAATCCAGACAAAAACATCATCAATGAGAAGCGAAATCATTAGAAAGAAACAATCAAACAGAAGAATTGACAGAGAGAAGTGCAATCAAACAAAAGATCCAATACGGAGAAACCAATAGGGAGATAAGCTCAATCAAACAGAACCAATAGAGAGAAACCAAATCAAACCAAAGAAGCAGCATTAGAAGAAAGAAATCAAAAGATAGACGAACCAAATAGAAGAAATCAATAGAGAGAAGTAGTCAAACAAAAGAATTGACAGGGATATGATCAACCAAACAATCAAATAGAAGAATCAAAAGGGGAGAGACAATCAAACAAGAGAGACAGTCAATCAGAAGAAATCAAATTGTGAGCACTTGACTCACCAAATGTGAGCATTTAACTCACCAAACAACCAAAGTGCGAGCACTATTGTGACTCAACAAACCGATCCATTCAAACAAATCTCCAAATTAATGGAACCAAACCAAGAAAACTAAATCAAACTGAACCAAAATAAGTCAAGCCAAACCACTATAATAAGGTGGAATCAAACCAAATGAAACATAACCAACCAACATAAGGACAACTTCTCAAACTATGAGAGAACCAGAGAATAACCAAAATACTCAATGAATGATCACATCTACAAATGCCCTACCAAAATACTTGTTTCCAATAAACATATCTAATGATAAAAGAAACTATCAGACTCTTCAAATTAACTTACGTGAGGCACTTTGCATTATGTAATGTACCGGGCAATAACAATTATCACAAACTAGACAATAACAACTTACGTGAGGCAGATAACAAACAGAACAAAACTAATCAAACCAAACAGAGTCAAACCAATCAGAACCGAATAGACCAAAACCAAATCAAACAAAATAAAACAAATCAATTGAAATAGCACTAGAGACACAAACCATAAGAAGCTCAAATACTGAATTCAATTCACTGCAAAAGTGCACACACGATACAATAACACTTGATCCTAGTTTCATCTTCATAAACCAATTACAAATACCGTAACCCAAAATTCACAAAGATTCACGATTTCGTTCTCAATTTTTTGAGAACACAAGCGGCGGAAGTAACGGACAGTTCAAGGTGGATCGAACCTTGCTCTAGATACCATGTTAAAGTTCAGAGAGAAACACAAAATAACGGCTAGGGTTTCAATAATATCAGAATTGCATTACTTAATAAAATAGAGTTACAAGAGATTATATAGCAAAACCTAATTGACTATAAACCTAATGGGTCAATAATATAAAGCCGAACAACTTATTATCTTAACAATATATACATATAGTAATTGATGGTACTTTAGTAAATTTTCATCTCAAAATTGTAGTACCCTCCTTTATACTTATTATTAGATGAGAAAATTGTAGTTGCGAAACATCGGAGGTACGAACTTAATTCTTTCAATACATTTCCAATATATCATAGTTGTTTGAATATTGGGTCACAATTAAAAAACTTGGGGAATACTGCGGCAATTAAAGGTGACATCCGGGAAGAATTGATTAAAAGAGTGAGGAAACTGTCCTAATTATAGCATTGAGTTGCCCTTGTTTCACTTCTCTAAGTGATGTAGAAAATCATTATCTACAATGTGAGACTTACATTGCAATCAACCCCAACAATCTTCACCTTAATTGTAATGGTCTTCAATCTTCATTGTCTACATCGACAATCATTATCTTCCGCTTCCATTGTCTATACCGACAATCATTGTCTTCACCGACAAATTAAATTATCATACTCCACCATAAAAAGTACACTACACTTGGAACTAAACCATTCCAAGATTTTTCTTCACTTGGAACTAAATCATCCCAAGAATTTCATTCACTTGGAACCAAGCCATCCTAATAATTTCATCTCGAAACCTTGCTGAAAATTTATGGTTCAACTTCCATGTTGGCTTTCTCCGGAAGTTCATCAGCCATCGAGATAACCGCGTACCTTGCATCAATGCCAATCAATGCTCGCACGCTATCATCACACACCTTGCATCCATGTCAACCGATGCCCATGTGCCACCTGAACAAATTCAAACTGCTCCGAAACCACTTTCAGGCCATTGTTAGGCTCCAACAATTCCAGTTTAGTTACATCAGCTAGTAAAACTTGTTTCACTAGTCCAACTAAACTCATGTCACTAACAAGTACCCACCCGAAGATCCACAACTTAACCAAAACATGAGAATCACCACTAGTAACCGATGCATAACCAATAATAGTAGAACTATCTAAAAAGTATCTACCTACTATCTATGCATCAAAGTTCAATAAAATATCTCGCATCGTGTTAAAAGAAACTCACTCATACCTTGAACCTTACAAGCTTTCCCGTCTCCAAGATGAACAACTCTACCTTCAATTAGCTCTAGGGATTGAAAAGTATTTTTTCTTCAAACAAGTGTGTTAGGAGCTTCCAAAGTCCATGACAAAACACTCCACTGATTCCCAACTTCCACTAGCACCTCCGCATCCTAATAATAAGTCGTTTCAGACGTAACCCGAGTATTCTTAGCATCGCCTCTCCAGATTGATGTCGAGTATTTTTACTACCGCCTCTCCAGGCCGACCTTGTGTAACCCTGATTGCATCAGCACATCCTTGATTTAATATTCCACAAGCCAAACATCATTCTTCCATCAATTTTCTCTAGCCTAAACATCACTGCAGACTCCCTCCTTCTGAATCAAACCAAGAGCTCTGATACCAGTTGTTGGGAAAAATAGACATAGAGAAAATAAAAGAATACAATCAACAACACAAGAATATAACGTGGAAACCAAAACCGGAGAAAAAATCACGGCCGTTGTCAAAACTGACAACCAGAGAATAAACACTATGTAAAAATTGTTACAACACATAGACTCACTCTCAAACAACCCATTCCCTAGTACACCCACACTCTCTAAAGTAAATATTTGAACTACATCTCAAATACTCTTAAACAAGAGCATAAGAGAAAAGAAAAAGGACATAAATATAAACTTAAAGTGTTTACAAGTGTTACTGTTTGGTGTATAGAAACAAGGAACTTGAGGTCTCTATATATAGTATTGAGTTCCCCCTTGCTTCACTTCTCTAAGCGATGTGTGACTTCTCAAATATAATTTTCTTGACATTTTTTCCTTCATTAGCAATGTGGGACTTACATTACAATCAACCCCAACAAAAACAACACCAATGAAATCCCAGTAGACAATTAGATACATCTATGACAATTAAATCTTCTTTATTCAAACAATGGGATCAAGGAAAACTAATTAAATCTATGACAATAAAGATTTATAAATGGTTATTAAACTTCGGGAGTAAAGTTGGTAGAATAAAAAAAAATCAAGTTTTGTTTTTAAGATAATTTTTTTAAATAGATGACGTGAGATTTTAAAAATAAATATAAATGAATTTTTTTCTATGTGTACAAGCCACGTCATCAGATTTGCACAGTCAGATGTCCTGCTGTATACCTATATTTTTTTTTGGTATAGATGTCCTATTTTTATGCATTGGTTGCTTCAATTCTATGCAATGAATATGTTGCCTAATAATAGTTGTTTAAATAGAATAGATTGTTGATCGTATTCATCTATTTAGTTGCGATTTTTATGCGTATAGATTGTTCTGTTTTATTCTATCTATAATTTGTTGTATTTTTATTTTTAAGCGTATTATCTTTATAATATGGTTAATCATACTAAGGATAAATTAATAAATTTGGTGGTAATCAATTTTATTACATTAGAAGTAGATAGAAACGAAAGTTCCAAACATAGGTCCAGTTTGAATTAGCTTATTTTTGAGCTTATGCAAACAACTTATACAATTTTTATGTATTATTATAATTTTGTCAATGTAATTTATGATAAAATAGTTTATAAAAATACAATTTTCACTAGTATGAACTTATAAAATAACAAAAAATTTATAAGGTTAAAAATAAGTTAATCCAAAAGGGGCCGTAATATAACACAAAAGACCAATTCATGAAGACAAAATTTATATAAGGACCGATCTATAAAATGACAACTTATATATCATGCATCGTGGAGAACATGCGTGAATACAAATTCCATGTGAATTTGATTGTGATCTACAATCCCAGTAGTTAGGGAACACAAACAGTAAAAGGCAAGAAAAAGTTAAATATAAAATGAAGATATAGAACCAGACGCATCATAATTTTGTCCTAGAAGAAAAGGCCAAATTGAAGATAAGTAACTTGTCAGGGAAAACACGAGTGGAAATTGAATTTGTGAATAGTGACTAAATGTGCTAAATTTCGAAAACAAATTTCCTGGTGTCATTTTTGACACAGTTTTCACACTGTTTTATATAACAACCGTCCGATTAAAATCATGTGGTTGAGATTGTTTTGAGTAATTTCATAACTGATGGTCTGATCTACATTTGATGGTTGTGATTTCAAACTGTGTTAAAACTTTGTGGAAATTTACTGTAGCAAATCCCTATCATTTCATTCACTAATTATGTGGCCAGGACTCATATCTATCGTCAACCTTTCAGTAAACGTTTGTTAGTTTAATGGTGATTAACAATAAACTTAGTAAAAAGAAATAGGATTCGATTCTCCACAACTGAACTTGGTAGGAAGAAGACTGAAATTACTTGATATCAGAACTGATCCCGAATTAAATTATACGGTCTAATGAACCAGATAAGTGATGAAAAAAAATCACCTTTTCTTATTGTGTTTTTTTTCCCCTCTTTTGATGAATGTGAGCGCTTGTTTTTATCACCTACAGTAATTTCTTTTAGTCCTATATTGAAGATTCTTACAAGTTGAAATTGCTATTGCGACAGTAAAAAAAGTTTTTTTTTTTTACTAAAGTAAAAAAATTAAAGTATGTTTATGTGAAATATATTATTATAACACAAATACAAACTCAGAGGTTGTGTTATCATTATCATTTTAAATAGACGCAATATCGTCAAACATTTATTACTGTTTATCTCCTTCTCACATCAAGCCACTATGTTTAGTTTAGTGGTGAAAAATTTGGATAATATTTTAAAGGTTATGGGTTCGATCTCAGCTCCATTGTAAACAAAAGAAAATTCTCTCAAGAATTAACTTGCCATTCTTTTCTCATTCTTTCTTTCCCTGCCATTTTTTTCTCATCGACGTGCGCTGCCATAGCTGTCGCCGTCCACTAGTGAGAGAGAGCGGCCAAAGAAGAAGGGGAGAGGGTGGCCGGATAAAAGAGAAAGAGCGAACAATAGTGAGAGATACGATGAGTGAGAGAGAAGGTGGCCAGAGTAGAGGGAGAGAGAGGGTGGCCGGAGAAGAGAGAATGGCAGCCGGCCGGAAGAGGGAGGGAGAGGGATATATAGAAGTGTTTAAAGACATATACAAAAACTATTTTAGATAGTGTTAGATTATACTTTATTCTCTCAAATGTAAATAACAGTTGAGAGAATCCATTCCCATGTTAAATAGATTATGATCTCACTCCTCAAAGCTAACTAAGATATCAAAACACATATACATAAAAAAAATTCACAAACCTAGATAATGATAGACTCCAATTAATACAAATTTTATTTGTTATTCACATGTATGATCTATGAAAGATAATCTTATTCAACGAGAATTTAAATTGTGGTTTGTCACGTTATGGACATTAACACATTTTACTAGACTCAACTTTCTTAAAAAAAGAAAAACAATACTATAAATTTACCGGTACAATTTTTTTTTCTACTCAGGGCTGGCCCAACTCTAAACAAGACCTAAAACAAATTCTAAAGTGAGGCCTTTTGCTTAAAAAATTAACATTTTATTTAAATTATTTTATTTTTATTTAAATTTTATTTTTTGAAACAAAATAATTTATTAAATTGTCATAATAAATTTTATTTAACATTTGTTTTTCAATACATTTAATCTTTATTGAGATGTTGTTGATAAAAAATAAGATTTTATTAATTCTAATTCCAATACATAGATATATTCGAATATTATAGTTGGTTAAATTCTTGAAATGTTACAAAGTTGTTGTCTCATTTTTACAAAAAATTTTCTCAAAAGTCTTTATGTTTTTATCCATGCTTTTTTCCTACTGTAAACTTATGAGCAGCTTTTTTTTTCCTTTGTAATTTTATTTTTTATTTTTCTGGGCCCTAAAACCCTAGCTTTAGGTTGCCTAACCCTTGGGTGGCCCTGTTTCTACATGATTGAAATCACACAAAAAATTATTGTCTTGTAGTGATGAGAGCAATGAGAGTTATGGTGATAGAGTTACCAAGTAATTAAAAGGTACACTGCCAATTCAATAATGAACTGCACTGTTGAGATTGAATCTTTGTCCTCTATAAAACTGAATGTTAACCTTTGGAACAAGTGCATGAACCTTTAGAACAAAGTCAACAAACCCAAGTTCCACGTTTGTAATAAGTTCACTTTCATTTTGTTTGCAAAAAGCTTCCTTATGGAGCCTTCTCAAGATATAGAATATTCAGAAGGAGAATTCAGTGGCACTGAGTCTGGATGGACTACTTACATTGGATCTCCTATGATTCATAGTGAAACTGAAATCTACAATGATGAGGAGCCAAGTGTAAATATGGATGACTATGGCAACAACTTCAAGAATACTCATAAAAAAATTAATGATGATGTTGATGTTAAAGTGGAGAAAAGTTATGACAATGAAGAGAGTGATAATGATTCTATGGCTTCTGATGCATCTTCTGGTCCAAGTCACTTTCAGCTTCTATGTATAAAAAGTGAGAGAAGTAAGGACTTGCATGAAAATGATCATAGAAGATCCTCTCAACAAAGAGAGCAACCAAAGAGGCGATCGAAGACGACAAAATATGCAGGACTATTAGTTGCTAAAGAAGAGGAGACATTGCTTGTAGCAGATAGTGCTTCTAGTCATTTTTGAGGTGGAACAGGTAAGAATATTTTCCTTACTATTCAGAGCATGTCAAATTAACGTGGATCATGAAAATGGACAGCTGAGATATAAAAATGATACATTAGTTTAGAATTGTAAGATTAACTGAAAAGGAAAAATGGGAATGATGATTGTATCAACGACACTTCTGATTAAAGTACGTCAGGTATGTAGTCGGTGTTCGACATTGACACATGTAAATACGTTCAAGTAATTATCAGTGTTCACGTGTTAATGTTTGTTATTGTTTATGACTGTGTTAGTGCTTGATGGGGAAGGAGGGTTTATCCTCGTCTAAAAGAATTACTCATTAGCATAACTGTATGCAATTCATTAGATGAATTAAATGAATCATATTTGGTTGCCCATATACTTGATGCCTCAAGAATTTAACTGGTGGAGTCAAAATCTCTTTGATGGTTTTCGTCTTTTTTCATCTTTAGTCTTTTGTTGCTCCCTTGCTTTCTTGACTTTCCAATAGGTGGTATCAGAGTATATGATTTGACTTGACGAGAGTAGCATGAGTGGACCCGCTGGCAACTCTTTTTTCATATTATGGATTTGCATTATCGCAAAAGTAGAAGCCCAAATTTAGAGTTAAAAAGCATGATTGAAGTAAAAAATTTAGAGTTTTTTTTTTATTTTTTTTTATAAGAATTAAGAAATATCTGATTCTGCATAATTTGCTCAATTTTTTCTGTTCTTTTCAGCATAGGTATAGCTGGACTTAAGGCCTGGAAATATGAAGAAGTTGAACCTGGGCCATCTACCAACAAGGGAGAATCATACACTACCTTAGAAGTGTTATTAGCTCAGTGGTACGAGTTTAGCTATATAACCTTAAGTTTCGAGTTTGAATTTCATCAGAGACAGTTGTAAAATGACAATTAGTGCCACTTGAATTAATAACAAATTTCTCCTTGCTAAAAAAACAAAAAAAGAAAAAGAGAGCCATAGTTAACTGCTTGGTTTTTCTTTTAGATTTTATAAATTATGATTTAGGAAAGGAAAAACCTATATATATTAGACAAGTTCCAAGCACATATCGTATAAAACATGCTACATATATTTGGATACCATCAAACCATAATTTTAAATAATAATGTAATATGTCTCTGGTAGTAAGTAATATACGATAATTAATTAGGATATGATAGAGTGAGTAACATATGATAATTAGTGTCACCACCTTAAAGGAGTAATTCCTACAAAGGTTTGACGAAGAAAATGGAGGAGAAAATTATTTACATTACTTGTAGTCAAAATTGAGGAGACCCAAACTATACATATGGAACCATACAAATGGGTGCTTTTCTTCGAATTGTGGGCTTTACATTTGCACATTTAGCAATTGCTTTAGACCCATTGAAACTTAAATCTATGTCACTAAGTACAATAGCTTCACATGACACACCACAACTACAAACCAAAGTTACTCCTTCTTGTGTTGCGGAAGCTCCTCTAATGTTCTTGAAGAGCACTTTTCTTATCTTAATTTTTGATGGACTCTACAAAAGTTGAAGAAGAAAATAAACCATCATTAGAGGCAAATTTATCATCTTTCCAATTTTGTCCCTTAACTATACAAATATAATAGAGTTAAATATTTTCTTCGTCCCAAATTGAGTGACACAGTTGACTGTTATACATTATTCACACATTGTTTTGACTATAGTTTTCTACTAATAAACAAAAATAAATATCAGCAAATAAGATGTTAGATTCGTTTTTATGAGTATTTTCAAAATATCAAATTTTTATAATTTTTACTATTAAAAAATTACAAATATTAATCGTCAAAGTTATGTATCGACATGCGTGAAACAGTCAACTGTGCCACTCATTTTCGCTCCGCTAGCTCAGCTCCGAGCCGCCCCCAGCCTCTTCCTGATGCATATATGAACCATACTCAACAATTTACAAGAGTATTTACAAGAAATTAGCTTCAAGATATCAACAAGAGAAAATCTTGTTGTCTACACTTTCTCTCGACCTCAATGATAATCACATAAGAAAACAAGTGAGAAAGGATTAGATCCTTCCTCCGATGAATGCTCACTACCTAAGATGTTCATAATGTTTTTCCAAACTCTAAAAATGTCACCCAAATAAAAATGTATATAATTTGGGGAAAAATAAATGTATCTAATTATAATTTAGAAGAATGAGCTTATACATTTGTTGAGGCAAAATCCTAATTTGATGTTTTAAAGATATCAAACATCTTAATTATATTTTAAGTGAATTCTGATCTTATTATGATCTAACAAGTGCTCTTGAGTGATTAATATAGACATGATCTAAAGCTCATTCATTATATATCACTCTACTTAAAATTGTTGAAAACTGCAAGTTTATGATAATGATCAGAGAACATTCTCCAGTCTGCACTTTTTCTCACGTGCAAAGCTATATATATCTCAACAATAAACACTTATTTCATGACACCTGAACAAATGACAAAGAAGCACTCTTGCAAGAACTTTATTGAAGAGAATCTCTACAGGATATAAGTCATTTAAGGCAAGGATTAAATGATAGCAAAAGAAAGTTTTTTATTTGGTCATGTTTAAGAAATAAACTTGAACATGTCTTGACAATTTATTTCTCAAGCTCACATGTTCTCATCAGAGATTATTTTAAGACATATTATGAAACAATGAAATCTAGACAACATCTCTGAAATTGTACTTCTCAAAGGACTCCTCAATATATATTCTATTATGTCCTTCTTTACAAAGAGAAGCTAGTTGTACTTTCGCAAGTACACATGAATAGTATTTGGATAAGAAGACCAGTTGTTATCTTCTGCCCTTCATGACTATCTCGAAGCCCACGCAACATAACAAGCAAGCAAGCCTCTTTTGATCTAGGCCAAGTATCAGTATTTTTCTGGAGAATGTTTTGAGAACGTTCTTGGATCAAACAACTTTTCCTGCACATTCTATGATGATCCAATCCAGCTGTCTCCAGTTATTGTTATTGATTTAAAAAAGCTTCTACAATGCCTGTTCGTGGAGAACAAGTTTATACAGCTCATGGCTGCTCATACTCACACTCCTAAATGACGTCATCATTGTGAGAACGTTCTAAGAAGCATCATTCTCTCTCATCAAATATTATTTGACCTGATTTTTAAAGAACAACGGCTAGTTTATTGCTCCACGTCAGCTCAACTTCGAGGCCACGAAACTCAAAGCAAACTACATCTATAAATAGCACACTTGGGTGCTTTGAAGATTCAAGAGTTTCACTACAACTATCAAGATCTACACTTGTCTTTTTCGAACAAGTAATCAAGCTCTTCTACTCTCACTCCCAGCTCTCTAAATCATACACTTGGATCTGTATACTACTGAGTGAACTGAGTGATTTTATTCTAAGCTTCTAAACTTGATTGAGTTTTATTTGTAAGCTTGTGATCCAACAAACACTAATTTGTAGAAGAAATGATTGGCTCAAGTCAATACGTAACTATTGATTGAGTGACATTTTTAGTCTGTAGGACTGAGGTAGTTATTAAGCTTGTATGGCTTAAGGTTTATTGGTCTTGGTTTAGATCAAAGAGGTTTGGAATTTAAGATTACTAGTATCTCAAGATTATAGTGGATATACTCACGGAGCGTGAGAACTGGACGTAACCCATACTATTCGGTGAACCAGTATAATTGATGTGTGTTGATTCTCTCTTTCCCTATCTTTTATTTTGTAACATGTACATTAATCATAATAGTATTAATTAGAATTATATTTGAGTAAAAATTCAATGTATCTAATAATTTGAAAATTCGAGCTTATACATTTAGGGACAAATATATAATTTTCAATAGATACTTATAATTAAGGACGGTAAGAGTAGTATATACAAAGAAAAAAAAATGGAGTTAATTTTTATTAGTGTCAATCAATAAATACATTTTTTCCACATTATAATATTAAAATTAAAATATAATTTAATTTCAACCAATTCATATCTAATTACCACACTAAGTAATAGATATCGCATCTCATAAGTTCAAGTACGTGTTGAATCCATTTTCATTACCAATTGAGCTACGTGTTCAATTACGATCTTTTCTACTCTCCTCCCTAGTAGAGTTAACATTGTTGTAACAAATTTACTGTTGTTAACACCTCATTCATCAAAACATATTTAACCTTTGTAGATGCGTGTCTAAGAAATGTCCAAGGCATTTTACGTGTTTAAATTATCTGGCACTTATATATATGATTGTCAAATGTTAGACACCGATCTAAAGAGGGTCGAAGCAAAGAATAAACAATTTTTTCAAGACAATCGTCAGAATAATCCGATACATATCATACAAATGTCATACAACTGCGACATGCTTAATCCTATATGTTTGTGCTTCATAGCCGATGAGTATCAATATCATCTTGTATGTAAACTCTCCGACTCTTTGTAATCATGTGAACAGTACTTGTTTTAACCAGCACCTACAGTAACTAGTACTTCTTTTTGTCGTATAGTGAAGATTTTTACAAGTTGAAATTGCATGGACAATACTGCTTCCGGTCCTATATATAAGAAAAATTTTACTTTTTAAGTTCTTGTAAGATGTATTTATAGTCTAAATATATCTATTTTACGATGAAACTTAAAAGTAAAACTTTTCTTATATATGGGACCGAAGGGAGTATATAGAAATGTTTAACCGTAAAAGTATGTTCTTATCTTGTAGTGATATGGGAGAAATGAAATGAGAGCTATGCATATGGTTATAGAATTGCCAGGTAATTAAAAGGTACACTGCCAATTCAATAAATGAACTTTAGATTGGCTCTTTGTCCTTTCTATGGAAGAACAAGTGGATACATGAGGATAATAAATATTACTGCAATTCCATCTTATATGGAAGAACAAACCAAGGATTATAAACTCATTTTCATTTTTTCTGTTTTTGTGCTAAAAGTTTCCTTATGGAGCCTTCTCAAGATATAGAATATTCAGAAGGAGAATTCAGTGGCACTGAATCTGGTTGGACAACATACATTGGATCTCCAATTCATAGTGAAATCTACAATGATGAGGAGCCAAGTGTAAATATGGATGAATATGGCAACAACAACTTCAAGAATACTCACGAAAAAATTCATGATGATGATAAAGTGGAGAAAAAATATGACAATGAAGAGAGTGATAGTGATTCTATGGCTTCTGAGGCATCTTCAGGACCAAGTCATCTTCAATTTGTTTGTATAAAAAGTGAGAGAAGTCATGACTTGCATGAACATGAGAAGATCCACTCAACAAAGAGAGCAACCAAAAAGGTAAGGAAGACAAAATATGAAGGTTTATTGGTTGCAAAAGAAGAGGAGTCATTGCTTGTAGCTGATAGTGCTTCTAGTCATGTTTGAGGATGAACAAGGTAAGAAATTTTCCTTTCTTTTTAGAGGGATATCGGGATTGTCTGCATTATTTAATCCCACAGTTGCACGTTGTAGTGAATCTAAACCATTGATTTGAGATCAAACAGTTTACATTATACCTCCATAATAGACGTAGTAATCAATCTCATCTAAGATTGAACAACTTATATTCATTACAGCACGTAGTTACTGTGTGATATCCAAACCCTTTTTAGAGCATGTCAAATTAACAAGGTAGTTCACTAAAAAGGACTATTAAGATGACAAAATAAAAAATCAGCATGTATACCGTAAGAGTTGATGTGTTTTGATTCGAATGACTCAAATATTTAATATCTTAATTTTTTGGATGGTTATATGGTGTCAAAGTGTGTCGGTGGTTCTGACCTTTTGTCTGTAGTTTTTCGGACTCCCCAACAAATATTTTTAGTGTCATAGGAAATATCTAATGTTGCATAATTGGCTGAAAGCTTTGCACAAAGTTCATGAAGCTTCTTTTTTTCTGTTCTTTTGGCACAGGTTTAGATGGATTTTAGACCAAAGAATATGAAGGGGAAATTGGAGCAACAAGGGAGAGTCATGAACCAATAGTTCTGAATGCAAGTATAATTTGTAAAAGGCAAATAAGTTATAACAATGTAAGGCTGAAATAAAATTGAATGTTTTGTCTTAACAGAACACTAGTGATGTGTTTGGTTTTTTATTTAGAGTTCAAGATCATGATTTAGGTAAAACCTAATATTAGATACTCCCTCGGTTCCAAAATAGATTATTCAAATCGAAAAAAATTAGTTCTAAAATAGTATTCGACCTACTCAATTTTCAATGCAATATTTTATAACTATGCCTCTAATCGTTACTATTTTCATAACTTTCAAGTAAGTCATCGATACTTTCAAGTAATTGTTGTCCGGTGGCTAATAACTGGTTCATGATAGGCTATAGCCTATAGAAATGAAAGAGAAATTGTATTTGGGAGTAGAATGGTCCTTATACTCTTTATGCTTTTGTTGTACTTATAAGCTAGTTATGATTTTAGCAGCACATGGAGGATGTCCTCTTAGCAAAGAAGACATTTGCAGCACGCGTTCATAAATAGATAGGGTGACGTACACTTCAAGCATAGAAAATAGATTTACTTACCATACATGCATGCACATATTAAAGTTAAGATACATATATTTATTGGTTTCAGTAAGAGCTTAATTTAATGACTATGTTTTAGCCGTGAAAACACAATTACATGTAATCAACATGTCATTTAGTTGATTATGTATATTTTTTTTTCTTTTCCACCAGTTTAATCTGGTTCGGGGGGCATCAAGTGATTTCAGCATCCTCCCGATCACAATTGCGGGATCGAACAGTGGTCCTCCCAACCAAGTTCAGCGTCAATCACCAACTAACGATTGGTGATTTTACATATTTTAGAAATATAAAAAGAAATTATCCACATGAAAAAAAAAAAAATTTATCCCCAAAAAAAGTAATATAAAAAAATGGTATATTTCATTTACAACATATTTTTTGATAATTTTTCATTTGCAAAATTTTTTTTTTGAAGCATTTTCATTTGCAACATTAGCATTTAAGTTATGCTCACATCGCATTTTCGTCTTTTTTATATATCATTTTTCGGCGAAACACAACTTTTTACCACAACTAGAAATCAACAACATTTTTTTTTGGACTAAACATTTAAATGTTTATTATCACGCCTCAAATTAGAGATGAATGATGCTTAAAAAAAAAAAAAGAGAGAGAGAGATAAATGATTCATTGTTTTAGATTTGTAAATTTGAAACTACTGCTCATGAATGAAGACATTGGTGTGAAAAATTAGATATTTTAATTTTAAGAATTTTAGATTCGGAAATTTAGATCTAAAGAAGTGAATGTTAACAAAAATATTAATATGTTATGCATGTTTATTTTAAAGGATCAAACTTGTTTAAAGTGTTAATGGTGTGAACATAATTAAACAAATGAATCCTACTTTCTTTCTTTTTTTATCATAAAAAAGTGTTGAACAAAAAGTGTTAATGGTATAAAACTGCTGGGTGCTTTGATTTAGTTGGGGAACTATAGAGATCACTAATTAAACAAATGAATCCTACTGGACAGGACAACTGTAGTTGTACCGTGTTTGATTGTAAAACTGTTTCAGGAACTGGACAAACTGGGAAGCAATGGACAGGACAAAAACAGAATTTTTTGTACCTCACTAAACCACAACACAACTTTTTGTCCGCAGTACAAGTTGTCTAAAATGTCAAAATACCATTTTATTAACAAAATATCGTATAAGACAAAAAAATGTTCAATATCCCAAAAGTTTGTTCTGTGCTGTTCTGTCATGTGTTGTGCTGTTCTATCTTGTATTGTTCTGTCCAGTACTTACCCTTTAACAAATCAAACGCACCCTAAGAAAATGTATTTCTCATATATATTATTTGATGGGTAAGCATATACATTTATACAACAATTGAGCAAGGATCATGGCTGCACATTTATTGTACGTTCACAGTTCACTACATATAATTGGCACTTAAGTCTAATAATTACAATGAATAATGAAACAAATTAATGGCTAGCTACAATTACTAAGAGATATGCATGACATTATGTTGATGATTTGTGCCTGATTTACTTTATTTCCTTATATTGAGGTATTGCTCTAACACCTACTTTCTTTTTTTCTTAAAATGTTCAACCATATAATTCCTAATAATTAACTAAAAAACAGAGACTGAACATGACAATTTTTATTGTACATGTTTGATTTGAAATTGGTTATGGGACTGGATAAATTAGGTAGCAAGGAACAGGACAAAAACAAGATTTTTTGTTCCTCACTGAACCACGGGACAACTTTTTATCCACAGTACAACTATAAAAAATATGAAAATACCCATTTTATTTTTTAATATAAAAATATTATCGTCATATATCTCTCCGGTACAGTTTTGTCCTTTCCTGTATTTTTTTTTTTTGGATACATCCTTTATTATCATATTCTGTCTTATACTGTTCTGTCCAGTTCTTGTTGTTTTACGAATCAAACGCATCAATTTGTGTGTCAAAAAATATAATAATATATAGACTATTGCATACCACTTACTCATTTTTTTTATGATAAGAATTTTTTTGGACAATGAAATGATAGTCCCCGTATAAAATAGAAAAGACCTTAAAAATCTTAAAACACTTATAAAAGCAATGACGTGTTCCGGGGCACTGTTTAGCATTTTTCTAAAATCAATGATGAGAGAGAATAACTTTTTATATCATTAAAGCATTAAATTCACCATTTACGAGATAAAATTTTCAGATTTGTATCGTTAATTAGTGTCCGGGGACACTGTTTACCATTTTCCTAAAATCAATTATATTTATCTCCTTCTAAAAGTACTTGTAGAACTCGGTTCGGTTCTAAAAGGCTAAAACCTTACTCTTTATTTACATGTTTAGAATTTCTCTAATTCATGTTATAACTTACTAAAAAATAACTACAGAAACACTTTCTCTTTTTTTGCTCGGTCGACTAAACAAAAATAATATTTGCTAGGTTGAAAGAAGAAAAAACTGCAACTCAAACAATAATTTAACATTGAAGGCAACTTTTTGACAAAAAGAAAACCATTGAAAGCAACTAGAGCAAACAGTTGGAGATGGGGAGGCATAATACGTTTACAGATACTGAGCCCCTCGTTAAAAGGAAATGGTACTCATATCATCTTTGTACCTTTTAACATATGGACCACTATTAGACTTGTTAAATGATACGGTTCACTATTGAGTATTGACTATTAGATGATATAACTGATTCTATTATACTATTTGGAATTATGGGTTGTTGCGGATAGGGTTGGGAATAGGCCAGGCGGCCTACAGGGGCCTTTGGCCTGACCTGTATAAGCCTGACCTGGCCTGGCCTGGTTATTAAAAATGCCAGGCTTAGGCTTTGAAAACGGCCTGTTTACATAAATAGGTCAGGCTTAGGCTTCTAAAAAGGCCTACGAAGCCTGATAGACCGGCCTGTTTATAATAATAATTATTTATATAATATTATTATTTATATCTTATAAAAAAATATTATTTATAATAATTATTATTTTTCGTAATCGTATTTGTTATTTTATTAGTTTTTAATTATTGTGTTAATCATATTATTAGCTTTTTATTAATGTTGTAGAAATTATAAAAATTTAAATGTAAACTTTTTAAGGCCTGTTTAGCCTATTTAAAAAAACTATATAGAGAAGCTTTAATGTAACACAGACTTTTAAACAGGCTACAAGGCCAGGCCAGGCTTTTAAAAGGCTCAGGCCAGGCCAAAAAAAATAACATTTGATAGGCCGCAGGCCAGGCTCAGGCCTGAAAAAAAATCGTAGGCCAGGCTTAGGCCTGTCAAGGCCTGGCCTGGCCTGTTCCCAACCCTAGTTGCGGATGACTGAAAAATAAATAATTGGAGGTTTGTGATCATTAAACTAAAGAATTATTTACAATTTATTTAGCAATTTTCTCACAATACAGCCGATTTTTTTCCACGATAAACATATGGTACTATTAATACATGAAAATTATAACAAGATAAGTAACTCAGGTACCGTGCAAAAGGAATTAATTTATCGAGTTCAGGTTCCCTCCAATTTATCAAATAAGAAAACTGGTAGGAAAGCCGTGTACTCATCATTGTTGTATTTTATGAACATAAAAACCCTGTCCAAAGCAAAACAAATCCTTACTACTTTCCTATAAGTCTCATTAGTGAGTGACATTTAAATGTATTTGATCATTCACTTCTTTATTTAATATCCTATAAATAAGACTTTTGTTATATTGTAAACACACACATATGAAGAGAATAAGTTCGTATCTTCTCTATCTCTAGCACAAAGTTTATTCTTAACAATTTTTTTTTTTGTACATTATTCTATATATTCTTTTTTTTTTTTGTACAAAAGAGGGGCCAATGGCCCAACAGAAAACTAAGAAACTATCCGAACATTTCTAGGCATGGAAGCCCCATACATGTTCTCAAAAACAAGTTTATGAAGCTCACTAGGTGGAGACTCCATCATAGTGCAATTATAAGAAATTGGACTTGCCCGTCCAAAGCCAAACGTTTGCGAATGCGCCGCACCAACGTGGGAACCGATCTACTAAACTTGCACTTGTCTAAAACGATGTTAATCAAAATTTTGGAGTCACTTTCTACAATGAGTTGAGGAATACGCTCTCTCCAAACTATATCCAAACCAAGGTACACGCCTCATAGTTCAGTATGAAGTGCATCACACACTCCAATTTTCCGAGTATAGCCTTTTAATTAACCATCTTCTTTCAAAGTTACGAAATAGGCCGCCACATCCTGCATTCTCTCCTCCTCCTTTGCAAGCACCATCACTATTGAGTCTTATCCAACCTTCAAGGGGTTTATCCCATCCTATGTAAATTGTCTCCTTTGTTTGAAGATTGATATGAGGCGGTTGGGTTGACCATGCGTCTATGATATCTCTCTTGTAAAATTTTGGATTGTCAAGACAGGGTTATTTGGAGCTTGAAAACCCTCTTCGAAAATTGCTTTGTTTCTCCACGTCCACATGAACCAACAAGTAGTCATGAAAGTTGTCTTACGATTTGTAATAGTAGCGCCCAAAAAAATATAATTGATTATAATAGTCATGAAAGTTGTCTTCCAAAATTGTCTTCCAAATTGTCTTCAATACATAATATATATAATTGATTATAAGAAGTTAGGCACTAACCTAAATTTCTTAAACACCACGTAAACAGTTTTTTTACTAATATTTGTGACCGAGGGAGTAAGTATTAAGGTAGTTTTTTTTTTGGTACAATTAAAGTACAAAATAAATTAAGGTTATTTATTTATTTCTAAATGGAATCGGTGGTAGAAATACTTATAATCAATACTCCATCTATCCCTTATTATAAGCAAAAAAAAAAAAAAAATCATTTTTTCTTGTTCCAAATTATAAGCAAAAACAACCTTTAGATTGATATATGATCCACAATAATATCATGTACCCTCCACACATTATTTCTCTTACAACTCCAATTCTCTCTCCTCTGAAAATCCTACTTCATCTTCCTGCAATTCTACTTCATTGTCAAAACCAACTCCTTCTTTACCTTGAGTTTCTGCTTAACCAACTTGTAAATTTCATTATGTTGAAGACTATACATACATGAAGACTCATACCTATTTTACTCGTGTATTTTCTAAACCGTGTTTACTAAAAGTGTGTGTTTTAGGGTTTAGAGTTTTGTGTTAATTGTGAGTCTTTATTGTGTCATTTTGATGCAAGTTTAGGACTGTGTCTTGGGTTTTAATTGTAAACTACTCCTAAGCTTTGAAGCACGGAGTTAGTGTGTGTGTTTCACTCGAGAGCTTTTAAGCAAGAGTGGAATCTAGTTTCTTAGGAGGTTGTCTCCATCTTTGATCGTTATAAAGTTGACAGCAACACAGTACGTGTTGTTAGAGGGAATTGGGACGGGGTCTCATATCTAGGAGGTTCCTAGGTAGGATTGCACGGGTAGTGTCTAGGCGATAAGTCAAGTACCAGGTGTTGGTCGAGGGCTTTGAACTAGAGTTATTATAGTATATTCATTCATGGATTGGTATCCCGCAGAGTAGGTGACGTTGCACTGAACTGGGTTAACAAACGACCTGTGTTATTTACTTTACTGCTATTTATCGCTTTATTATATTCAGCGTTTATATTGCTACAACAGTTGTTATAGCATCTTGCGTAGCATCTGTTCACTGCGTGCCAGATTTCAATGGTCGCCCACTCATAAATTGAACATATTATAGTCAATAAATAAATAAGTTTGAATCAACACATCAATAAGAATTAAAGAAGACGAAGAAACACAACAAGTGAAATGAGAAGATGGAGGAACCTGGAGAGGTTTGGGAGGAACGGAATGTCGAAATCAAGGGTTTTTCCTGAACCGGTGCAGTGGCTTCCTTGAAGCTTGCTGAATAACCATACCAACCTGTCTTTGGCAGAACAAAACTTTGCAAATTTTGTGTCTAACAAATGACATATAGTGATGGTTGAATAGAATGCATCAGAAAGTGTTAAAGATTAAAACCAAAATAACCAGCAAAAATGAATAGTTAGCAATCAATTAAGTGAACAGTTCAGAATATATAGTTAATGTAAGATGGAGAGCAGACCATATAGCCCAGAGTATGATCGTGCCTGATGAAGGGGCATCTGAAGTTGCAGTCTTGTCTCCACTAGCGAAAAAGGATTTGTACACAAGCAAACCTGACAACAGGTGAAGGAAACCAAAATGACTGTCAGTTCAGTTTTGAAACCAGTCATGAATGTGCTACAATATGATTGATTGGTTTTGGAGCCCTAAACATCCAACTTTCAAATATATGCAGAGATAAGAAAGTAGTAAAGTATGTTAGTTCCATCAGTAGGTTTTGATAATATGATAGATATAGGCCAATGTACAAATCTTGTGTTTGTCCACCATTGTTCAAATTATGAGCCTGTGCATGAATTTGCACATTGACGAGTATTAGGCCAAACAATTTTGTACCAAAAGAGTTATACTTCATCAGTATAGTTAATTAAATAAGACAATTCATAGTTGAAAAAACCTTCAAATTTGGAGTAATGCATAATTATGAAAGAAAAAAGCAGGATGCCTAACTACCAACAACTAGAAACCTGTCTGACATAAAAAAGTGTGACATAAGCTCTAAGCTTATTATAAAAAGCACTTCAATAACCATACCAACTGTCTTTGGCAGAACAAAACTTTGGCATTTTTGTCACCTTTACACATTGCAAATAATGTGTCTAACAATTAACAAATGATATATAGTGATGGTTGAATAGAATGCATCAAGATGTGTTAAGGATTAAAACCAAAATGACCAGCAAAAATGAATAGTTAGCAATCAATTACTTACACGGAATCGGATAAGAAAACTTAATGGAAAGCTAACTTACCTTATAATCCAAATGATCAATAAAGTAGTAAAGAGATCATCAGTAGATTTTATGACAATCCAAATATGCTAAGGAAGTAACTTACCTTAATGAAACCATTATTACCAATCTAAGTGACTTTGGAAAAGGATCATTGAGTCATATAAGGAAGTAAAATATCCTCAAAATATTAGTTATGGAACACTCCAAAGAAACAACCATTATCCTCGAAATAAGTGGAATCCATATGCTGTAGACAGCTATAAGGAAGTAAAATTATTGCAATTGCAATGATAAACATTCAAGTGACTGAAAAAATGAAGCAAAATTAACATTGAACCGATTCCAATTGTTCACCTATGATTAATGTCATTCTATCAGCTTATTCAATACTATAATCAAAACAGGTAATGTATGTAACCTCAATTGGTTGTATAAAATCTAAACTTAACCAAGAAAGGAAACCGATGCTCCCGAATTGATACCATTCTATCATGTCCAGGGCTTCTTCTGCTGACTATTTCTATCAGTTTTGCAACAGGCAGCATGTGTCTATGTTCAAGTCCAACCTGCACCAACATATTTGGTCTCGTTCGAGCGGCACGAACAATCAAATCAAAACGCATAAATGTGAAAAGAATTACAATCAGAAATATCATATCCTAAACATACTCAACACGGAATCAGAAAATCAGATCCTAACCATTGTAAAACACTGAATCAGAAAATCAAAACCCTAAGCAAAATTAAAATCTACTTGAAGTCAAATCTGGCTTTCAAGGCTACCTTTCCAAACATAGCAATCTATTGTGAGTTTGTTATTGATCGAGCAGCGTTGATGAAATTCTGATTAGCAACATATGAATCTTCTTTACCCAAGCCAGTTTTCCGAGCATAGCGGTGTTTGCTTGTCTAGCAAGTCTCGCTCGAAGACCTCCACTCTTCTTCTTGAATTCAGCAATACCTAGTAAGATATGCAAATTCACAGAGAAAGATGGAAATTTTCGAGTACATAGTGATTCTACAAATTAATTAATAATCATACTTATCATTCCTTTTAGTTACTACTGTGACATTACCTTATTCATTGAATATTTGGTTGGACTAGAAATTATATTTATTTATGAAAGGTTATATATAAATTCAATGTTGATTCGCCATAAGAGCAATGAATCTTATGATGAAAATCAAAATGGTTCATCCAAAAACCTAGTGATAGGATAAGGAAGTTGTGTAATGCATAATTATCAAAGAAAAAAGCAGGACACATGGTAAAGGGTTACATAAGCTTGCTCAATAACCATACAAACCTGTCTTTGGCAGCACAAAGCTTTGACATTGTTATCACTTATCACGTTTGCACATTGAATTATGTGTCTAACAAATGACATAGTGATGGTTGAATAGAATGCATCGAGTAACAAGTTAAAGATTAAAAAAAACCTGCAAAAATGCATAATTAGCAATCAATTATTTGGATGCAATCAGGTAAGAAAAATGCAATTTAGGAAAACTTAATGGAAAGCTAACTAACTTACACAATAAAGTGGCAGAGAGACCATCTTAAAACTTATCACACTCATTATATTGTAAAGTGATGGATGAGTATTATGCCAAACAATTTTGTACCAAATGAGTTATACTTGATCAGTATAGTTGAAAGGAACCTTCAATAAGCATAGTAACCTGCCTTTGGCATTGTTGAATAGAATGCTAAGGAAGTAACTTACCTTCTGCCAATTTGAAATGTTGTCGTCTGCGACGAGATTGAGCTCCCAATAAGACAGAGAGAGGATAGTTTCCACTCGCATTTTACAGATGTCATTGGTTTAGCAGTAATGATGGTTAATGTAATGAATATAGCATACCAAACCAACCTACCTCAGAACATCACAATTTCATAATAACAAAATAGCAATAAAGAATTCTTACCCTTTGCCTTACCATTTTTGATACTATAAAAAGTAAAAAGTAAATCAAAAAGAGGCAAAAACAAATTAATATCTTACTGACAAGAATAGGAATGTTGATGTACCTGCAAAGACACTCCTAACAGATTATGGATTCAAAATAATATTTTTAAAGAAAATAACATAACCTACCTCTAACAGATCAATCAACAACTGAAAGGAAGAAATATATATCTTACCCTTTTCATTCAGTTACCCATTTTCATATAGAAAAGGAATGATCATCGAAGTGACATCAAAATACGTATTTTTCTTTTTCGGTCGTTTTCCCTGGCTTCAGCAGTGTTCTGATTCCTTCGATACTCAAGCAACAACAATTCTCCCTCTTCAATGATTTTATCCATCAAGTGTAGCATCGGGGTAGAATATATCTTTCGTTGCTTCATCGGTGCACGAGGAGGTGACGGAGTTACTACAGCCGCCAGGGACGATGATGAAAGCGGCGGAGTACGAGGTGTGGATGGAGAAATCGGAGTAAGAGGAGTGGTGGCCGGAGGAGTACGAGGTGTGGATGGCGAAATGGGAGTAAGAGGAGGAGTGGTGATCGGAGGAGTGCGAGGAGTGGTGATCGGAGGAGTAGACGGCGGTGAATCCATGAAGCGGTTGGGTTGGTAAGGAAAGTGAGAGAGAGAGAGAGAGAGAGAGAGAGAGAGAGAGAGAGATTTGATTAGGGCGAAATGAATGAACAAAAGAAACAGCGAGCGAAATGAATGAATCTATTGAGAGAATAGAAAGATAAAGTGAGATCAGCTTTGATTATTGAAACAGCGAGCGAAATCAATGAATGCAATGAATCTATTGAGAGAATAGAAATAGAAACTCAGAGCTTTGATATTCAATCTATGAGAGAGAATAGAAATGAGAAAGTGGTGACTAATGTTCACTGTCTATCTATATATATATTCGCGGATTAGGGCGCAACGGATCTTTTTTTAACTTGCCTCAATATTTTTTTTTTTTTTTTTTTTGAATTTCAAACAATTTCATTAAGAAGCCGGAACACAGCTAAAGACATTACAACCAGCAGCAGGCACAGCTGCAGAAACAGAATAAACTGATACAAGAGGGGCTACCCCTAACCAAGTCCTACTACCCACAACCTTAGCCAAACAGACCAAATTATGGGCATCACAGTTTTGTGTTCTACTAATAAACATTACAGAAACATTTCCCAATCCAGCCATCAAGTTTCTACAGTCCTGAGCAATTAAATTAATAGCAGCAAAATTTGATCTTTTGTTGATGCAATTTACCACATTTGCCGCATCTGAATAAATTGAAACGGAATTGACACCTTGATCAGTGGCTACTTGAAGAGCCCAACGCA